>NC_140595.1:778639792-779242292 GCF_964204655.1 Triturus cristatus | reverse complement strand
CGAACTCGTTTCTTTCTACTGTGTAAACGTCGAGGCACTAGGAAGATGATTGCACCAAGGCGAAGTCACTGCGTTGCTCTGATTGGCCAGTGTCGTGTAGCGTCCACGGCCTTCCGCATGAGATGCTGCTTCATCTGTTGCCATGGCAATGGCTGGTACCCGTGAGAAGTGATGCCCGCTGCTGCACTGTGTTCTCTCTTCAGGCCGTGTAGGAGGCGGGGATTGGCCGGACGCGGTGCCGGTGGCCCAATCATGGTTCTGGGCAGGATCCCTCGGTGATTTAGGGTCTATGGTCAGCGGGGATGGCTGTGACAGCTTTGCCCGACATTCCTCTTGCCTGCATTGTGGTTCCGGTGTCCGGGTTTCTGTCGGCCTTGACGGGATGAATGTGTGTGGGGTAAGTCCTTGATAGTGCGTAAAATATCACATTCATTTTACCTGGTATTTTGGCCTCCGTGGAGTCCAGCCTCTGAAGAACGTCTGATTTTATCTAGTCACGGAAACGGAGGTCTCGCGAGAGACGTGCCGAGGATCGCACAATGAAAGCAGGTAGGAGAGCCGGGACATAAACCCAGGTTTCTTTGTTCTCTAATCAAAAACTAGACAACTGGACCATATCTACTGACCACTACTCTTGGGGTGACACTGATGGCTACTCTGGGGATATGCTGATCACTTACTCTATGGTTGGTTGTGAGTTCGAACCAGAGAGACATCAGGGACTTTTGGTCTGTTTGGTGCCAATGGAAGAGTAGAGTCCCAAAGGTCTGTTGTGCAATGTCACGATTGTGTGAAGGGTCAGACCACCGAAGGGGTGACCGCGGTCCTTGATCTCATGCAACGGTCAAGGATGGCTCTAGAATCCCTTCAGTGGGTGCCGGGTTTTCGTGGTCATTAGACAGTAGACCTAGGAGGCACGGTCCATTGAGCAGTAGATGAGGTGGCCATTGGATGGTGGAAGCCACTACTGTTGTTTTAATAGAGGAGGTCTCTGCTGGTCCGTTGACAATGGTGCATGAATCTTTGGTTTTTGCGTGTTAACGTTGTGTGAGATTACCTGTATCCTCATGACGGGAAGGTGTGATTGGATGGGCAATCAATGTAGGGTGTTGCGCTTTATTGCACAGGTAAGAAAAAGTGATCCTATTCCTCTGAGTACAGGGTTGCTCATCCCATGATGAAGAGCCCAATAACCCCAAGGGGAAGTAGATTTAATCCTGGGTACGGCGAGGGTCGCTCTCCGACCCAAAAACCTTTGACCAAACTGTTAAGGCTCCAGCTTCTGTTGGCGATTTGGTGGAATATATTGCAGTCTTGTGTTTAATGGCACAGAGTTCTTGTTGTATATTGACCTGGTGATAGAATGCTCTTGGGCGCTGTCGTAGTGAGACTCATCTTTTGAAACTTCTTTCCAACGCTTCACCCTACAGGAAGAAGATGACGGTCGAAAGCTGCGTCAGTTCCTGTCGGACCTGGCCCTGCTTGGCTCTCTCCAGGTAAGAGTCCCACGTCCAGTGCACATACTCTGCTTTCGTGGTGCACCTCTGACTCCTCGAGAGCACCGGCAGGCCCTTTGGTCTTAAGTTTCGGGACAACGTCCGTGCATATTGAGGTATCCATGGTGTCCTTCAGCCCCTATGCAGGCTTTTATGCATAACCTTCCAATATAGACCCAGTGGCGTAGCAAGGGGGACGGGGGCGGGTCTGCCCTGGGTGCCAAGAGTTTTCGGAGCGGCAGCCTCCTCCCGCTCTTACCTGCCATCACGTTGGCAGCAACGCCCCCCCTGCTTTAAATTGCGACCGTCGCTGGGCGGCAATCGGCGCGAATGTCACCAGCAACCCCCCCCCCCCACTCCCCGCTCTTCAATGTGACCGCAGTGGGGCGGCAAGTGCAGGGACCGCCACGGGTAGCCATAGGGTAGCTATGCCACTGTATAGACCATCGCTCTCCAGGTGATTTCAAACATAATCATTCCTTAGTACGGATGCCAAGAGTCAAAGTACTCTTATTTATGGTCCGGTAAAAGCTTGCATGGTTCCCAAGTCTTATCACGGTGCTTTCTCTTCAATTCATCCACACATGCAAATGGAAGGGCTGGTCTACCCCAATGCCCGGCTCTCGGCACACAGAAAAATATATAGGGCCATTTTTAGAATTTGGCGAACAGGATACTCCTTCAAAACGTGGTGGATATACTTTCTGCCGTACTACGAACGCCCTATGCACTTGTACAAGACATCGGCTAAATTTGTGACAGAAGACTCCAACCACCAAACTCTATATATGGACCATCATCTATAAACAAGGGTTCTGGAGTGCCGATGCATGCAGAATCTTCCAAGGGAAGGGTACTTTTCTTTGCCCCCAAACCTCCTCACCTGATTTGTACTCGACCGGTAGGACTTTTTTAAATCTGCTTTTATTCACCTGGACATTATAAAAGACTATATACTAAGGGAATGGTATTGTCCTAATAGCCAAAGGTTTTAGGCTAGTCTGAGAATTGCAGTAAGCTGTAGGGGAAGATGGGGGTGGGGGGGGGGGGGGAGATCAATGATATATTGAAAAAAACATTCCCTTGACCTTTCTTCAACGTCTCTGAAAAGTCCCCAGTATGCACTGCGTGAGGGGAAAGGGGGCTCCTTGTTACAAAAATCTCATCCCAAGAACACCCAAGTCATAAATGCAATGTTCATGCAAAGAACCGAAAATGTTTCTGTTGGAAAATGCAAGATTCGTAGGAGAAAGGTTTCAAAATAACACGTTTCGGAGCAAGACATCCAAAGGGGAAAAGTAATTGATTTTAAAAGATTTTTTTTAAAGTATTTTCCATGACGTTCGAAGAAATTGAATGAATCTTTGTTCGTCTCCAAAGTATTTTAATAGAAGTAGTCTGCTTTCTAGAAACATTATTTATAAACGTATGGCCGCCAGCATAAACTCTCTTCTGTTGGTTTAAGCAAGCTTTGCATTATAAACAGATGTTTAGAGTTTCTACACATTTCCCCCCTAAAGTCTAATACTAATGAAATATTAACAATTCAAATGTAATTTTGTAATTTCTTTTTTAGAACAAATGTGACAGAAAATGTTTGGGACTTCCCTGCGATTTATTACAAAACTTACTAACACCAGCAAGTCCTGTAACATGCATTATAATATTCCATAACCTATCTCGGGAGGCTCCGTTACACACCTTGTGAGACTCCGTAACCATCTCAAAAGATATCATTAAACTTCTTGGGAGGTTCTGTAACCACCTCTGGTGGTTTTATAACACCTCTGGAAAGGCTCTGTAATGCATTCCTGGAAGTTTCATTACATCTCCTTAAAGGCGTTGTAATTCATATCTAGTGGTTTCCTTTCACATCTTGGGAAGCTCTGTAATGCATCTCTGAAAGTTTCATAACACATCTTGGAGACTCTGTAATGCATCGTTACAGGTTTCAAATCACATCTGGGAGTTTTGTAATGCATCTCTGAAGCTTTCATAACACATCTGGGAGTCTCTGTAATGCATATGTAAAAGTGCCATAATACATCTTGGGAGTCTCTGTAATGCATCCCTGCAGGTTTCTTAACACATCTGGGAGTCGTTATAATGCATCTGTAAAGGTGCCATACCACATCTTGAGAGTCTCTGTAATGCATCTCTGCAGGTTTCGTAACTCATCTGGGAGTCTTTGTAATGCATCTCTGCAGGTTTCATAACACATCTGGGAGTATCTGTAATCATCTCTGAATGTTTCATAACACATCTTGGGGAGGCTCTGTAATGCATCCTCTGAAGGTGTCATAACACATCTTTGGGAGGCTCTGTAATGCATCTCTGAAGGTGTCATAACACATCTTGGGGAGGCTCTGTAATGCACCTCTGGAGGTGTCATAATACATCTTGGGGAGGCTCTGTAATGCATCTCTGAAGGTGTCATAACACATCTTGGGGAGGCTCTGTAATGCACCTCTTAAGGTGTCATAACACATCTTGGGGAGGCTCTGTAATGCACCTCTGGAGGTCCTGTAACACATCTCAGAAGGTTTCATAATGTATCACCGGATGCTCTGCAGCACATTTGGGATGCTCTGTAATGCATCTTGGGAGGATCTGTAATCATCTCTGAAGGTGTCATAACACATCTTGGGGAGGCTCTGTAATGCACCTCTGGAGGTGTCATAACACATCTTGGGGAGGCTCTGTAATGCACCTCTTGAGGTGTCATAATACATCTTGGGGAGGCTCTGTAATGCACCTCTTGAGGTGTCATAATACATCTTGGTAAGGCTCTGTAATGCACCTCTGGAAGTCATGTAACACATCTCAGAAGGTTTCATAATGTATCACTGGATACTCTGCTGTACATTTCGAGATGCTCTGTAATGCATCTTGGGAGGATCTGTAATGCATCTCTGAAGGGGTCATAACACATCTTGGTAAGGCTCTGTAATGCACCTCTGGAGGTCCTGTAACACATCTCAGAAGGTTTCATAATGTATCCCAGGATGCTCTGCAGCACATTTCGGGATGCTATGTTATACACCTTGGGAGGATCTGCAAAGAAGCTTGGGATCCTCCGTCACATCCTGGGTGGCTCCGTAACATGTCTTGGGTAGCTCCGTAATATGTCTTGGGTGGCTCAGTAAAATGCATCTCCTATAGTCATGTGTCACATTTCAGGAGGTTCTGCCACATTTTGGTCATCTCCATGAAGTCACCTTCATGGTTTCCGGTTTCTGTTTTCCAGGGTTTCAGATATTTCCGGCCTCGTTTGCGGGGAAGGGAGGAGCTCCTACTAGTTGTGGTAAATGAAGATGCGGTGAGTGGAAATGCATGGCATGATCTGTCTATGACAATGTTGCTTTTGTTTGTCCTGTTTAGGTCTCGCCTGAGCCAGCGCTTTAGCGCTGCTCTCGCGAGAGGTTTTGTAAACGGGGGATTTGAAAGTGCAAACTAGTGCTTTCAGGCCGCCAACTACAGTGCATGTGCGCCGGGCGCGCGCACCATTTGGCAGCCTGCGTGATCATTTCACGGCCGCTTTGATGTTCTCAGTGAGCCGCGCGGCCACTGAGAACATCAAAGCGGCCGCGAAAGTGCACACCATTTGCCACCCCCTCCCTTATCCCACTTCCTGCTTGTTGAAAGAGGCAACCAATGCAGTGTCTTAAGGCCTCCGATGCAGAGGAATGACTTGGACATTGTAATGCTAATCTGGCAGCAGCAGTTTGAATTCTATAATGCTGCTTCAAAATAGAATCTGGAGAACCTAAAAAAAGTGCGAAACAATAGTCTAGCTTACTTAAGATGGTGAACTGTACTACCAGAGGTCGCGTCTGAGCCGGAAGAAGTGGTAGAATTTTTTGTATCAATCAATATGGAGAAGCAAGAGGATGACACCTTATTTACTTTACTTATTAGTGGCAGATCTTCATTCGCCCAAAAGCCAAAGTTCCCAATATTGGCTAAACACCAGAAGGAAACTCTCTCAAGGATTGCACAAAATTTTAGTTTTATCACCATTGAATTGCTGAGCATTCATGGATCACTAAGCTGAAATTTCCCTCATACAACTATAAAAAACAAGCATTGGCATAGCCAATAGGTCTCGCTTTTGGGACCTTATCAGTGTTTAGCCATGCAACAGTTGATGTTGTTGCACCAGGGATATTGTGCTGCATACCTAAATACTTATAAGGTCCCAAAAGCGAGACCTATTGGCTATGCCAATGCTTGTTATGTATAGCCATCCACATTTTGACATTTTAAAGATAGTTTATTAGCCGTGTTTTCTTTAAAGTGATAACCATATCCCATACACAGGGTCACTGGAATCTGCGATTGGTGCATATTCATAGATTTGACGCATTTGCCACATAATCCATCATCAGCCGCATAATCTACCGATTTTAACCAGAAAAAATATGTTTCTAGCTCAAAGGTTCAAAGGTTACTTCAAGCGCAGCAACACAAAGAGGAAGGCCCTTTGCAAAGGCTGACTGGTCACCTTTCAGTTGCTTATTGTTATATTTGTGACTTTAAATATTACCAATGAGGTGCAGCCAATGCCCAGGCAGTGTTAACATGTTTAAAAATGACAAAATATTGAAGCAAGACAATCTCAAAATGTGCCTCATTACGCCGCATCATTTCCTTTTCTTGCCACTCCTACTACAGAAAGATTAGACAATCAAAGGCAATCTTTTTCAATAATCAACTGGACCAAGCCTAAATCTAACTTAAATTCCCTATCCAATTGCGAAGAATTTGCCTCCTTCTTCATGCTGAAGACAGAAAAAATAAAAGCGAACTTACTCAACAACTTAACAACCCATTCTGGCATTCACATGGACACCCCTCCCCCCCCCCAAGGGACCCTACTCATATGCGCCTCTAAGTTTAACGTCAAAAACAATGCTTCTTGGGCCTCCTTCACCTCATACAGTGAAGATGCGATAGCGAAAATGCTCACTTCTCTGAACCCATCCGACCATTTCACTGACCCCCTCCCCGCTAGCCATTTAAAAGACGTCATCCCTCTGTTACTGCCTATGTGGACTAAGATTATAAACACCTCTCTCCAGCAAGGAATCATCCCAGATAACCTTAAATCTGGGTAGGTATCCCCCATCCTAAAAAAGCCAACGTCCGATCCGGCGGACCTAAATAACTATCACCCAATATCGAACATTCCCACGTTGGCCAAACGACTAGAAAAATGTGTTCACACACAGCTCAGCAGACACATCGATCATTTCAACCTGCTAGATCAATACCAATCCGGCTTTCAAACTGGACACAGCACTGAAACAGCCATGACCCACATAATTGATGACGCTCTAAAAATTCTGGATCAAAATGAAGCCTGTCTGTTAATCTTGCTCGATCTATCCTCAGCTTTCGATACCGTCAAGCATAACAACCTAATAAACCTCCTGAAGCACAGAATGGGCTATCGGGGTCAGTCCTAAAATGGTTCACCTCATTCCTGCATAATAGATCACAAAGATTCAAGACTAAGCAATCCTTATCTAATTCCATCCTAGTCACATTAGGAGTTCCACAAGGATCTTCCCTCTCTCCTTCTCTCTTCAATGTATTCATGGAACCCCTCACCGACATCTTCCGCTCCTCTAATGTTCAATATCGCATGTACACGGACGATACACAAATCTACCTAAAAATCCACTCGCCAGAAGACATCAAATCGCTCAACGTAACGCTTCAAAAACACCCAGACCTGGTTAGCTGAAAACCATCTGAAACTAAACGCCCTCAAAACAGAATTCCTCCTCATCGCTCCCCCCAATCAGTCGACCATCATCAGTGTCTGGCTGAAACACCTCACAGCACTCAATTGCCATCCTATTATCATCGACTCCGCTAAATCATTGGGAGTTACCCTCGACAAAAACTTTAACATGCAGAAACACATCAGCAGCGCAACAAAATGAGCAAATTATCAAATGAATATCCTAAGAAAACTCAAACCCTTCCTTCTCGCAAATGACCTCAAACTTGCTGTTCAAACTCAAGTACTCCCCAGAATTGAATATGGGAGTGCTACCATTTGCCGGCTCCCCAGATTGACGACAGCCCCCCTAAGAGCCTCAATCAACTCAGCTGCCAGACTCATCACTGGCTCCAAAAGAAACTGCCATATCTCCCCAGACTTAAGAGCCCTCAATTGGCTACCTTTTGAAGCTAGAGTTCAACTGAAAATCGCATGCATGACACACAAGGCTATTCGCCACAATGCTTCGAGCTACCTGGCACAGAAACTGGTACTATCTTGTGGCAATAGATACCCCAGAAGCGCTAATAACTTTCTACTAAAACCACAATGATTTTCTAAGAAGAAAACATATAATCGGGCCTTCTCGGGAATTGCCCCTAGGATTTGGAATGCATTACCCCCTGAAACCAGACGGAATTCCTCCACTCTATCTTTCAAAAAAGAAGTGAAAGCTATTCTCCTGTCCAAGTTCACATGAACTATGTTTACATGCTGCCATTCTTTGTATGATGTGTTCGTATCATAACTATTTGTTGTTTCTGTCTATAATTTGAGTTTTATTTGTTATATCTGCTTGTAAAGGGGTCTAATACCCGCAAGGGTCTTGTCCACGCTATATAAAACCTTCAAAATAAAAAAATAATCTACTCAACCCTGCCACATAATTAGGCCCTCTCTTTGTGCATAATATCCACTGTCACTGCCCAAGTGTGAAACAAGGGGAAGGAGGCACACATAGGCTATGCAAGTAACTCTTAAATGTGAGTTGTAAAGGCCCCAGAGTAAAGCAACTTTCTGGGTTTTCCAGAGACCCCAGTGAGCCCCTGATGAAAGTTTTCAAAGGGTCCCTTATACAAGGACCAAAGCTTTTGGTTTGCACATTGTGAGTTTCCTGGCTGATCTCAACCCCTGCTTTACATACCTTCTTGCAGGCATGCTGCTCTCTGCAGAGCTTGGAGTCTGTCAGCTTGTCAGAGAGTCTGTCCAGCAGTGCAAGTGTTGGGGAGACACTTGGGAGCCCAGACTCTTCCCTGCTGTTCCAGGAGACCCCTAGCAGGTAAGAAAAACGGTGTTTCTTCAATTTGCAGCCTTACGGGGATTGCGGGCAACTTCCTCCAGCCAGAAGGCAGGTAAATATAGTAGAAAATCGGGTTCTGTTCTAAGATCCTACTAATGTAAAACAAATTAACATTTAAATTCTCCTAAATATCAACCCATGCCAGCAGCTGGGCACGGGATGGGGGTTCTGTCTGTCCAATATTGAATTTTAGCAATTGCCACTTAAGTCCACAAAATCTTACCAGTTGTTGCACATAGAGATCACTTTGGTAGTTTATACACCTTATATCACAAGTAAGGGGGACTTGGGGCGCTTATAGGTCCAGCATACGTGCGTAAGGATATATGTATTCCAACAAGGGTATGCAGTTCCTTGGAGGAAAAGAGAGGACTGGTCGGTACAATAAATTATAAAAAAAAGGAGGGGGTGTCTCCCAATAGGAACTAGGGCCCTCACACACCCGACTGGGTGTCATGCTTCATCATAGGGCATGCTCCTCGTCGGGCTGGTGCTGCAGTGCCTGACGGGCACCCTATGAGGGGCTCTTTGTCAGAGATGTGAAGAGACATTTAAAACAGGGTTCAGTGGTACTTAAATATATTTTAATCGGTGAGTCCACTCTCCCCAGCTAAAATGTGAGTTGGCACACCACTGGAGCATGCCCTATGATGAAGCATGACACCCAGCGGGTGTGTGAGGGCCCTAGTCCCTGAAGATGGGGACACCCCTCCTTCTTTCCTCTCTTTTCCTCCAAGTTTATACAACTTCCCAGAAGCAGCTCTTTGTCAGACACACACTAATCCATTGCTGGATCCGAGTCAAGTTTGAATTACTTCAGCGTCTTAGCAGTGGCTCCTGGTTTTAAAATGTAAACTCATTTTTGGGGGCCTTGTCCAGGATTTCTGGTGGACATTTGTTCAGTTTGTCCTCGGTGTGAAAGGTCATTGGATAAAGTTGCAAAATCGAGCCTTGGTTTTCCATTTACAGACACGTGTTTGCCAAGTGTGGGATGCTAGTGGGCGATGGCACACATTCAAAGACACCCTGAGCTTGCAAGCAGCAGCATTACTTCCACTCAAACATAAACGGACCTGAACAATGCATCCTATAGCAACCTTTGCCAGGTACATCGGCTCAAAGTCACAAGGTTTTAGAAACCATTCCAGATTGGCATGGCACACAAAACACCCTGTAGCTCTGCTTCTGCTAGTCATGCACATAGGAAATGGCTCATTCCATGCCTGGCAGAGAGAGGGGCGAGCAGGCAGACGCAAGGGTCGCCAGGGAGAGCTCAGAGGTGGCAGTAATGAGCCAGGGGGGGATCCATAATCACAACCCTGTCCATGTGAGTGTATCTGTACCCAGCTAGTTGGGCAGGTCTACTGTGCAAAGTGGGCTCATGCAAGTGCTGTTGTCTAAGATATGTCACTGATGTTTCATTGATAGCATACATTTTGTTTAAATGCACTACCTGCGTAACGAGGAGGTACACGCATGCATGGGTTTTGCGGGGGAGTCTTTTCCGCAGTGGAGTGTTAGTCGAGGATGTACATTTGAAGCGGGATGCTCTAGTAGGTTTCAGATGGAGGAACCCAGCCCCCACGCATAGGGTCATCTCCTGCCCCCGACTGCCCTACATCCATAGATAGCGAATAACGGTGTGTTTCTATAGGTTGTCGCCCCCAGAGGAACCTGCAGACATCATTCCACCTGCTTCCCCCTGTGAGAAGGAAGTTGCTGTTCCTGTAAGTATGCCGCTTGGAAGAGTTGGTCCATGGGAGGGAGGCACAAGCAACAAAGCCATGCTTTCTGAAGGGTACATGTGAGGCGAACTCCCACTGTAGCAAACTGTGTATATTATACTGCACATGCGGAGGTAACACTGCTGGGCCTCCCACTGCCCCCTTTTTATAAAGTGGGTCATAATTGTCATGTTGTCTTATTTGATCCCTGTGAGTTGAACTGATTCTGGTGCAATCAGACCAGGAGGAGGGCTTGGCCATTGCAGGGTTGGTAATGCCCACGCGAGAGTCGCTTGTTGTGCCCATCACTTCCATAGCTAAGGAGCCACAATGGATCATTGTACAGTGTGTAGACCATCAGTCACTGGCACTTTAGGGCACTACCTGCTATCTCCTTGGGCGCAGGTAGAGGTTGATTTCGAATATCAATATTTGCATTCGTTTTCAAGAGCATTTAAGACCCTCAAAGCTCTAATCCTGATCGTTTGACTTTGTCATAATCTATCATGATCAGGTGGCCATACAGATATTTACTAGCCCTCTACAAAAGGCTATAAAAAAGTGATCATATTGCGACATTGTACAGCGCAGTAGAGTCGTTCATGTGTGACCACTTTCATAACTTCCTTCCGCTGTCCCCACTTGAGCTCAACCCTCCCCGTGAGCTCCAGCTCTGTAAATCACCCCGTTGGCGTGACATATATCATTCCAAATATCTCAGTCGCAGGTTCCAAGATTATAGAGATTTTAGTTGTGTTTATATTCTGGACCAGTGAAAGGTATTTTGATGTCCTAGGTGGCCGTTTGAATAGTCCACACTTCCACACCATCCAGTCTTTGTGTTGCTTGTTCTTTCCTTCCACTTCCAAGTGATGCCCATTCCTGCAGTTACCAGAATCAATGTTACATATGTGAGCAGTACCTAAAGCTCTTAAGTTCTTAAATTGTGCAAAAATACTTCCTTGGGCTTGGTTTAAGGGTTTGGACAGTAACTGGGTATGTTGTCTTGAACAGGAAGAAAACTGCACCTTGTTCTTGGTGGCCGCCTATGCCAAGTATGGGCGCCCCTATGTCTGGCTCCGATCCAGCCCGAGGCACCTCATCAACAGAGGTTACACTGGTGCCTTGACGCAAGATGTGCCGCTGAAGCTCGGGACAACAAGTGAATGGAGCAGAAGAGGTACGTCTAAATCTTGGCTTCTTGGGGGCAAGATTATGCCAATCGTTAAATTGAACATATATTTGTGGGCCGGGGAAAGGGTTTTTAGAGTCCTTGGGTAATAGGTTTCAGATACTAAAAACAGTGAAAGGAGGCATTAATAGGGCTTCCAGTATCTATTGCAAGAATAGAAGTGTGGGATTAAGATTCCTGCATACGAATGTTGATGACAACTTGAGTTTCACCAACTGTTGAGGGGTGGTGGTGATAGACCATTAGCGCTGGAAGTGATGGAACTCAAATCTTGCTGGCCTCGCCATTACATCTTCGACTGGGTGAGGGGAGGTTACCTTCAAGCATGACTTGGGAGATGGCAGAAACATTTCCTTGTGGATGTTGCCCTGTTGCCCCCTTGCTTTCTTGCAATTAATGGGCATGGCTAGGAGTGCTGAATGGTTTGTGTAATCTTTGGTTCAATACCCTTTTGGTGCATGGGGTTGTATTGTCTAAAGAGTGGCAGAGGGGTGCCATTTGATGGCGGTGTAGATGAGATCTTAGAGCCTCGTTGTGAACTTCTAAACCTTTTCCCTGGTACCTGATTTTTTAAATTCATTTAGGTCCAGGGCCTACATTGACATAGAGAGGTTCGCTAAAACCTACTAAATTTATTTATTTATTTATTCATTTGTAGAGCGCATGGTTACACCATTGGTGTGTCCCCGCACTGAGACAAAACTCTAAGATGGGGCTGCCAGCTGCATGACCTGATGCTTCGTACAGCCCTTAATCGACAATTATCCTTGTTCAGGTTTCACAAACAGTCAGGTCTTTAGCTGCTTACGAAATCAGCTTTCGCATGGCTCTATTCTTAGATCCATAGGTAGGTTGTTCCAATATTTTTGCAGCAAGGTACCTGAATGAGTGTTCCCCCATTCTTGCTCTAAATATTCTCGGTACAGTCACCCGAGCCTTCTCCAATGATCTTCAACTACGCCCTGGGGTGTATTTGGTAATTAACGGTTGGAGGTATCTTGGGTCTTTCTTTAATAGGATGAGGTGGCAGTGGCACATTGCCTTAAACACGACTTTCTTTTCCACTGGCAAACAACGTATTTTCTTGTATGAGCTCAACCTACTCCTAGCCTTCCAGCTCTGTAGTCACCCCACTAATGTGGTGTAAATCCATTCCCCAAACCTTAGTCCGGTTTAGGAATCCCAGACCAGTGGCGTAACGAAAGTTGAGAGGGCCCCTCTGCCACGGAGATGGAGGGGCCCCCGTTCTGAATTTAATCCGGAGATATTAGGCCTAAGCACTGTGCTGAGGGGGCCACCTACAGCTCGGGGGCCCCCCGCACCGTGAGGGCTGCGGGGGCCTGTGTTACGCCCCTGTCCCAGACTGAAAACCGGGTCTAATCTCATTCCTGTAAATTAAGATTTTTTGTCACCTTTTCTATAAAATAGGGTAAATGCAATGTCTCTTGCACTGTATTTTCTCAAGGCAAATAGAATGTACGTAGTTTGCCTCTTGTCCCATGTATATAAAGTAACCTCTATCAATAAAATGAATAAAACATCTAAAAAGTGGCCGCAATTTATTTGAGAATTGCAAGCTATGTGTAATCTACATTGTACCTCTTCACTTCAGTGTTTGCATCATGATATGGTTGGACTTCTTTGGGTCTTGGCCGATATGCTGCAGCATGCAGGATGCCTTTTGTGGAACCAGGGTGGTGTCATGGATGCCATTGCTAGTAGATCTCCTCTCCACGTCCTGGCACATTCTCAGCCATTGGTCCTTCAATCGATCAATCAGGGGTTGGTAAAGGCAGCTACTCACCAACAAGAGTCTCAAGGTGCTGGCGGAAAGAGGGGGTGGCTCTCTTGAGTGCTGAGATCATCTGAAGAGCCAGGTCTGGAGATCCTTCCTGAACTGGAGCAGTGTGGGAGCTCGCCGGAGGTGCAGTGGGAGGTCATTCCAGGCCTTGGCTGCGAGGTAGGAGAAGGACTTTCCTCCCGTTCTGGTGTTGTAGGTGCTTGGAACGGTGGCCAGAGAGAGGTCAGCGGATTGGAGGTGTCTTTTGGGTACATGGAACGAGAGGCGGTTGTTTAGGTATGTTGGTCCGGTGTTGTGGAGGGCCTTGTATGTGTGGTGGAGGACCTGCAGGGGTACAGAGGTGTGTGAAGGTGCAGCAACAGTGTAGACAGGAGATCGGGCCTTGGGTGTTGCTCGGTGTCGAAAGCTGGCAGTTGTTTCTACGTCCGGGAATCCGAGCGTGGAGGGTGCTGGAGTTGTAGCGGAGGTTGGTCGGAGGACCAGGGTTCCTGGCGCTGGTTGTGCTCGGGTTGTGGACGTGCGCGGACGGGCTTGCCTTTGGCATGCCAGTGGCGTGGCCACACAGCGGCCTCCATTAAGTAGGGATCGGGGGGAGAGCGGGTCAGCTGGGAGGCGGGAAGGACACATTGGAGAGGGGAGGTGCCGCAGGGCAGCAGCATCGGGGTACAAAATGGCACGGAAAAGAGGAAATAGAGGGAAAAAAGAGGAAACAGACAGAGAAGGAAGATTAAAATGAAAAGATGATAAAAAGGCAAGAGGAGCAGAACAGCCGAGTGCTCTCCCACTGGACCGCCAGGGATGAGGCGCAGGCAGGAGCCTGCGGAAGGAGGAGGGCCTCGAACACCCTGCAAGAGTGAGCTCAGGGTTTAGCGGGCAACCCTCAGTGGTGGCGTGGAGCGGGGGGAGAGCAGTCACACTGACCATGTCCTTCTCCACTTTCTCCCCACCACCTAGTCCAACCTGTCCACGCATGCCTAACATGAGTACGGGAGCGCTTTGATTAGGGTTCTATTAAGAAAGGAGATAGCACCCCTTGACTAATAAGAAGTGGAAATAAAACTTTGCAAAGGAAGTACGTTCTCATGTTGCGCATTACCCATTGCCTAAACATAGCCCAGTGCCTAAGCATAACCCAACTGTCTAAGCATAACCCGTTTTCTAAGCATAACCCATTAATTAAGCATAACCAACTCTCTAAGCATAACTCACTGTCTAAGCAATAACCTATTATCTAAGCATGAACCCATTGTCTAAGCATTAACCCATTGTTTAAGCAATAACCTATTGTCTAAGCATTAACCCATTGTCTAAGCATTAACCCATTGTCTAAGCAATAACCCAATGTCTAAGCAATAACCCAATGTCTAAGCAATAACCCAATGTCTAAGCATAACCCATTGTCTAAGCATAACCCAACTGTCTAAGCATAACCTGTTGTCTAAGCATAACCCGTTATCTAAGCATAACCCGTTGTCTAAGCATAACCCGATGTCTAAGAATAACCCATTGCTTAAGCATAACCAACTGTCTAAGCATAACTCACTGTCTAAGCAATAACCCATTGTATAAGCAATAACCCAATGTCTAAGCAATAACCCAATGCCTAAGCAATAACCTAATGTCTAAGCAATAACCCAATGTCTAAGCAATAACCCAATGTCTAAGCATAACCCAATGTCTAAGCATACCCCATTGTCTAAGCATTAACCCATTGTCTAGGCATTAACCCAATGTCTAAGCAATAACCCATTGTCTAAGCACTGTTGATAGTAAAGCAGGACTAGTCTCAGCAGTTCCGCCGACTCGTGCCGGTTTTACGTAGTGAATTTAGCGTCCATCTTGGAATACACAAAAGAGTATACTTGACACAGGTGTGCCCTGAACGCCAGCTTGCTGCCTCTACGCTGCCTCTACGCCTACTCAGCCATTGTCCACGGAGGAGGGCGGGACTGCGAGGACCAGCCTGCCAAGCGCCCGCAGCACCATCGGCGCAGCTGGGTCCTCTTCCCAGCCACTCCCCCTGGTTATCTCAGCGACTCGCGGCCCCCGCTTCGCGGGCGCCGCTCGGGGATAAAAGCTCCATTTTCCACGAGGACTGTGTGTGCCCTGAACGCCAGCTTGCTGCCTCTACGCTGCCTCTACGCCTACTCAGCCATTGTCCACGGAGGAGGGCGGGACTGCGAGGACCAGCCTGCCAAGCGCCCGCAGCACCATCGGCGCAGCTGGGTCCTCTTCCCAGCCACTCCCCCGCGCTCTCCGCAAACATATTAACTGGCCTTAGTAATCGCGCCAGCGGAACGCGCGCGGAACGAAGACCGGGCAAAGAGCGGGCCGTTTGAGGCCGTTCGAGGACAGGCGAGCCAGAGCCAGGCCCTTGCACTTACGCCATTCACATTGCACAGCTGCTCAAGTAGCACTCGAGGATGTCGGCCATTGAAACAAGAAGCAGATCTACGCGTGCTGCAGGACCGGCCAAAGGTACCCTAGACACTTACTTTGCCAAAGCCGGTTCTTTGATAATTGATGAAATATCTATCCTCGAACGGCGAATATCTCAAGAGATTGACTGGGTCAGACGATCTTCGCTAGGTCCACTCGCACTTGCCACCTCCCCTAAACACACTGATGCACCTAACTCTGGGGGGCTAATTGGCACTTCCGACCTGGCTGACTCACCTAGCCCTGTCTTAACTAACACTGATAGCGATATGACTGCCATCACGGACCTAAGCATATTGCCTCTCCCTTCTGCTAGGCCTCCTTCTTTACCGTTGACTTCCATCTTGCCTACCGATGACGCAACTGGCGAGAGACCTACTCCCAACTCTGAGCCTGCACGGAGGCTGAGGGAAGGAGCGTTCCCCAAAAGAAAGACGAAGGCTGGCCCCATTCGAGGCCGCAAGGTGACCGCCCCAAACCGGAACTTAAAAAGTGACCCCAACCTTCACACTTCCAAAACTAAGTCACTGAATCACTCCGGAAAAAACAGGCCACCACCTCCCTCCAACATGCCCGAGCAACCTTCCAACCAAAATTCCTCATCTATAATTGAGCCCTTCACTCTCTTGGATATCCGAATTCTCCTAAAGGAAATTCTAAGCCCCCTGGAGAACCGTATCTCCAAGATAGAAACACTACTATTGGAAATTAGAAAGGGGTTCTCTCTTAGGGCAGAGGGGAAACAGTCACCAACCACCAAGGCTAGCGAGCAAAGCACTGATAAATCCCTGCTCCCACTCAGGAAAATTCCAACACCACCTCAGTCCACTTTAACTCGTGATCCCCCTGCATTACCAACAGAGTATCCTTTAACCTGTAAGCCAATACATGCAAGCGTGAATGCCCAAGACGCTTTCACTGCGCCTCATGTTGAGACACATCTGAAGGCCCCACAGGACACAACGTATAATCTTCCACCACAAGCTAATCCATACGTAGTGATCCTAGCTGGCATTCCTCCACTGAACCCCGCTGATAGAGAGCCAGTAGGTGCATTAAAAAACAAAATTATTCATTGGCTGTCCAAAAATAGACCCCTTCCTGAGGGAACACACAGTGAGGTTCTCATGGTGAGAAGAGTCCCCTGGGTGGGCACCACCAATAAGAGCATCCAGGGTGACTGCGCCGTGATTAATTTTAGGGACCCCGCCACTGTGAAGTACATCTGCAGTTGGCCTAGAAATACGCATGGGTCATCCATCCACACACTGCCCCTGTCCTTTTTCTATCCTCTTCCAGGACATGATTTGGATGGAGAGGGATGGAAACTGGTACCTAGAAGGGATTATAGGCGGAGACCTAATGTAAATTTAGAACACCTTACCACTAGAATCACTGCTGATAATTATTTTCCCCTACAAAATAGCTATAGTTGTTTGGACATGCTGGACTGACTGAGTGAGAAAGGGACAGGTGTTGCGCCGGGACTAAAAAGGTCTCTATTAAATGACCCACACTCAGATACTCTCACACAGAGCGATGGTCTAAAGCAGTTACAAACCGACGAGAAATCTAGCATGTTGGTTACTATCACACCCACAATCGAACTTTCAGTACAAGAGGTAGTGTCAACTGACCCAAAGGCCTTCATTTTGGACATCCTCCCCCCACCCCCTAAGTCCTCTAAACACCAAACTTCTCTTTTAAACATTCTTTCCTGGAATATTGCGGGCTTGTCCAACAAATTAAACTGTCAGGCTTGGAATAGCTTTATAGTAAACAGGGATATATGTCTATTCCAAGAAACGTGGATGAGGGAGGATAGCGCCCGCACTGGCTTTGCTGCCTTCTCCAAAAACGCCAAATGGAGTGGCAAAGGTCGCCCTTCTGGTGGGCTCACAAACTGGATAGCCTCTCATCTAGGCTGCAGGGCATCCCCTGTGAAAGTAAACTCGGAGGACATTTTGGCAGTTCTATTGGAGTGGCCAGGTCTGTCCAGTCTCCTGGTAATTAATGTTTACTCAAGGCCAGTTAGTAATTCGCAAGAATCTACTACTATTGCTGAGCTCGATTCTGCCCTAACCACAATTCTTGTGGGCACCCCCTATATAGTAGGAGGAGATCTGAATTGTCACTTTGAACCCCTTTAGGGCCTAACGGATGGCCTGTCCCAGGAGGAAGACCACATCTGGTCCATACCACCGTCCCACCTTCCAGCACCAAAAGCGTGGTCCCCCCTGGCGGTACAAATCACTTCTCTCACTCTCAAGCATGGGCTGAGGGCCTGCAATGGAAGGCTACCATCAGACATTCCCTCAAACTGCACATATCATAGAGAGGGTATAACATCGAGACTGGACTACATTCTGGTCCCATTAGCCCTTTGGTCGCAAATAAGTGACTTTCGGGTACTCCAAAGAGCTGATAGTGATCATAATGCTTTGCAGCTCGAGTTACATTATTCTGGCCTAGAACCAAGGGAGAATAACTGGGATTCACCTGACCCGGGATTACTCCTTTCTACTAACAGACGCAGAATAAAATGGGAGAATCTAATAGCCAAAGAAGGGATGATACCAAATTTATATGCCCTACTCGTTCCGATCCTGGAGAAGGTTCAAACTCTCAATCTGCATCCTAGCACTCCGGGATCATTCAACAACTTCTGGCAGTTACATGTAGATTTTATCACTTCTGCATCAGAAATTCTTACTGGCAAACCCAAAAGGGCCCTTCCTACCTCAGTCCCTTCCTGGTATAACTCAGCCTGCAGGAAGTCTAAGAGTGACCTTTTGTCCACAATTAAGTCAGGTCAGGATCGGACACAAATCAGGGAGAAAAGAACAGCCTACAAATCATTAACTAAGAACGCAAAACTGGAATGGGAACAAGATAAATGGGAGAAATTATCGAAATTTCTGGCAGAAGGAGACTCCAGGAATTTTTGGCGATGTGTAAACACTGGCTCAGAAGAATTGGTCTCTGCGATTGAACCCAACATTTCAGCTGAGTCCTGGCGAGACCACTTCCAGTCTTTATACACATCCCCCGCGGGGACAGGGGCCGATACCGTCCCGACGGAAGTCACCACTACGTCGGGCTTTTTCTTTTCCCTAAAAGAAGTTAGAGTAGCTATCATGGCCCTTGCTACAGGAAAGGCGCCAGGTTTGGATGGATTGCCCGGCGACCTTTTCAAGCAAGAACCTGAAGTTTGGGCACCTTACTTCACGTTTTTATTTAATTCCATCCTGAAGGGCATGGAACTACCAGATACTTGGCTGGGCGCAGAGATTGTCCCAATTTTTAAAAAGGGCTCTCCTCTGCTCCCAGCCAACTATAGACCGATCAGTCTCATTGATGTTTCCCAGAAACTCTTTGGCAGACTCATCCTTAACCACTTGCAGGATTGGATTGAGGACTTTAACATCATAAGCACATACCAGGCTGGTTTTAGAAAGAAAGTTTCGACCATTGACCAGATTTTTCGTTTAAATCTTATTCACTGGAAGACCGTATTATTAGAGGGCGGCACTCTATACACGGTCTTTGTCGATTTACGCGCCGCATTCGACTTAGTGCCTAGGGAAAAACTGTGGATTGTTCTTGACGATCTGGGCATCCCAACTGACATCCTAGCCATCTTGAGAAGACTACACTTGGGGAACTATGCAAGGGTGAGGTGTGGGAGAGGGGGCGCCCTAACGGACCGCTTCCCCGTTGACAGGGGGGTCAGACAGGGTTGTGTGCTCGCACCGACTCTTTTCTGCCTCTTTGTCAACGGGGTGATTAGCCACTTGAATGCGTTGAAAGACACTGACGCTCCGAGGCTTGGAGGCTCGAGGGTACCCGCTATTCTCTTTGCGGATGATACCCTATTGCTCTCCAAGTCTCCTATGGGCATCCAGCGGATTCTTGATGGGTTCGCACTCTTCTGTGCATCTCGGGGGTTGGAGATCAATGCGTCAAAAACTAAGTACATGATCTTCAACCCCCCATCAAACACTTGCCCCAATCCCACTCTCGGGCCCTCTAGGCTAGAGAGGGTCTTCACATTCGAGTACCTGGGGATAACATTAAATCAATCTCTGTCCTGGGACACGCACCGCACTAGGGCGAACCTGAAATTATCTCAAATGATAGGAGGACTGGCAAGGATGTCCCGGGGTTTGACTTACCAACCATTTTCCCCTCGCCTACAAATATACAAATCACAGGCAAAAGGGGCAGTGACCTATGGTGCTGAAATTTGGGGACACACTGTCACTCAGACCATCCAGGTGACTGAGAATAACTTCCTCAGACAACTAACAGCTCTTCCCCCCAGCACCCCCCTCCTACCTTTGAGACTCGACCTAGGCCTCAGACCAATTTCGGAAGAACTGTGCCTTAAACCCTTACTGTATTGGCGAAGGCTATGGTCTACACCGGAATTATCCGACTATAGATCTGAGCTTCAGGAAATCCTGACGCTCTGTAATCCTGCACGACTTCCCTGGCTCAGGCATATTAAACAAACCTGCGAGGCACTAGGAAGACAGAACTTATGGTCTCACCCGGAAATCACATGTCCCAGAGTCTCAAGGAAATCTCTAGCCAAAGACTATTATGAACACCATTTATGTCTCCAAATTAAAAATACACAGGAGAGGTCCCTTACGGGCAAATTCTTGGAGTCCAAAGACCTATACTGCCAAGAGCTGGTGTATGATAATATAGGCCCCCCGCTTACCAGGAAGCTCTTCATGCAATGGAGGTATAGCGCCCTTCCCCTCAAAGCGCACACTGCTTGCTGGAGAAACTCTGAGACTTCATCACAATGCCCAGCTTGTGCGCATCCGAGGGAGTGTGACCTGCACATAATATTTTTTTGCCCGGCATATAGAAGAGCAAGACAGTACTGGCTGGTCCCACTCCTCAAAAACCTGGGCTTCAGGACCTACCTTCCGGCATACAGGATTTTAAAAAGAGATCTCTCGGCCCCAACTGTGTTTGCAGTTTCAAAATTTTTAACGGCAATGTGGCACAGTCGTACTAAATGTATTAAGCTTTTATTAACCAAATGATTGTTTTATACTCTGGTCAACCACCTGGAAACTATTACTGTATCCTTCGTTCTTTTAAAATGTTGTATAATGTATTCTTTTATGGTCCAGGCGACCGAAATAAAGATCAAGAATGAATGAATGAATAACCCATTGTCTAAGCATAACCCGTTGTCTAAGAATAACCCATTGTTTAAGCATAACCAACTGTCTAAGCATAACTCACTGTCTAAGCAATAACCCATTGTCTAAGCATTAACCCATTGTCTAAGCATTAACCCATTGTCTAAGCATTAACCCATTATCTAAGCAATAACCCAATGTCTAAGCATAACTCGCTGTCTAAGAATAACCCATTGTTTAAGCATAACCAACTGTCTAAGCATAACTCACTGTCTAAGCAATAACCCATTGTCTAAGCATAACCCGTTGTCTAAGAATAACCCATTGTTTAAGCATAACCAACTGTCTAAGCATAACTCACTGTCTAAGCAATAACCCATTGTCTAAGCATAACCCGTTGTCTAAGCATTAACCCGTTGTCTAAGCATTAACCCGTTGTCTAAGCATTAACCCGTTGTCTAAGTATTAACCCGTTGTCTAAGTATTAACCCATTGTCTAAGCAATAACCCATTGTCTAAGCATTAACCCGTTGTCTAAGCATTAACCCGTTGTCTAAGCATTAACCCGTTGTCTAAGCATTAACCCGTTGTCTAAGTATTAACCCATTATCTAAGCAATAACCCATTGTCTAAGCATAACCCAATGTCTAAGCATTAACCCAATGTCTAAGCATTAACCCAATGTCTAAGCTGGCTTTAGAGGGAACACTGCTCCATATTAAAAGCCCATTTACAGACTGAAGAGACCTCACTATTTTTTGGCAAGCCTGTTGGCAACCCCATATATACAGCTACCCAAAGGTCCTGCTACCATCACAGGTGAGAAGGGGAGGTTGGCATGTATGGGAGCTTGAGGTGATGGGAACATGCGCAGACCTATCTGATTACTAATCTCATTCCAGGTTGTAAACCTAGTGTGTAGGGAGTGCTGAGATTGACACTGAGGGCCTGTCAGACTTTAATTTCCATGCCTTGACCCAGAGTGTCCCACCAGGGACCCATGTCCATGTGTGGTCCAGGCTTATGGACCCGGGCAGGCAGGATTCTTAGATGTGCTGCTCTATAAGAAACTTCCAAACTACCAGGACCCAAATCCCCTTTCAACATCTCGCACATTATTTGAGGGTGAGCTCCCTTTTACACAAAGCGGAGAATAATTGTTTTGGAGTAATCATAGAATTTCTGATCTATTTGTGTGGGGAGATCTCGAAAAAGATATGGTATCCTGGAAAGGACATTCATCCCGATTTTATGCATTTTCTGTAGCCAGGGAAAAAGGGCCACCCATCTTAAGAAGCTGCCACTGAGAACAGAGACAAGGGCTGGACAATTAATGGCCAAATATTAAACGCTGCGAGGTGGTCATCAAACCGGTGTATGTGGCTGCACATGTTCACTGTGCTCTGGGGGAGGCTAAGTTGAGCACTTCATGACACATTTACCCTGAAACCAGCAACGCTTTCAAAGTCTAGCAGCTGAGACTGCAGTTGACTGGGCAAGGCTTCGGGCTAGGTCAGTGTCAACATCATGTTATCGGTAAATAGGGAGATCTTATGGACCTCTCCCCCAAATCTAAGCTCCTCGATCCAAACATCCGTGGAACAACTCTCTGGGGCAGAGTATCACAAGGCAGTGATTTGCGCGGGTCGCGTTACTCTGGATTTATTAAGCCATGAAGGGCCACGCGAGGTGGCCTTGCGTGGCTTGATAAACTCAATGCAGGTTTTGTGTCACGCTTGCACCCCCATGCATGGCACAAGGGTGACGCAAAACCTTCATAAATATGCCCCAAAGTACTTTAATTTCATTGCAAAACTAAATACCACACTGTTTAATAGAGGGGCAGGTACACGGTTGTACTCTTGTGTACAATCCCCAGTGAGGCACTACATCCCCTGCGGTGCCCGCCCCCCCACCTCCCCCAGGAGTTTGTAAGATGCCTACGGTCCCCAGTATGTCGAATGGACATAGGCATTAATCTGTCAGTCACAGGCGCAGTCATTCGGAGTCGCCCCACTGGTTAATAAAAGATCACTTCAAATGGCTTTTGCCACAAACAGTTCATGTGGGCAAAATGTCTAATGGTCAGACAGCAGATTTCCCTGTGTGCTCAATCTCGTCTTCTCAGTTGAGCTGCAGCTTTTGTGATGCTGATGGGCACGTTCAGCAAACCCGTTCCTGAGGCAGTGGCTTCTGTGGTGCCAGTCTGCAATGGCTAGATCTCTTGGGTCACAGACCACTGGCAGGGATCACTGTGGCAAGTCTACTCAGCAGCACTAATTTTCAGCAGTTTTGACCTCCCAGGCTGGATGCAGATGGGCGTTTGATCACAGCAAGTAGACCCCCTGGGCCGTGTCCTAGGCAGGTGGTCCTCTTGGTAGTTGCAGCCTCTGGACCAGATCAGGGATTTCACATCAATGGTTACGGGGACTCTTCATGTGGTAGTCCCTACGTTGGGCAGGGGCAGCAGAAGTCTTTTCGAACACACAGTAGGGTGCCAGAAAGAACAATGCTATTTCTTACTTTAAAAAAATAGAAGATATTCAGACTAACTTTCCTGGTACATCCATAGTCTGTCCTTTTGAACTTCCTACAAGACGGAGGGTCTGCTAGTGGGCAATCACCCCCACCTTTGGGGTCCTGATGTTTGGCCATCTATGGGTCTGACCCCCTCCTCAGTTCAGGGGGGAAAAAGTCTGGGAGTATGGCTAGATGACAAGCTGGTAAGAACACGAGGGAGCCACATTCCGATTCCCATTAAGCTGCACAACCTATTAGAATGAATCCAATGAATTAAATCCATAATCAACTCTACTTTTCTTCCACTGTTTTAGTCCAGTAATATTTTTCCTTTATTTCTCTTTAATTTTCTTCAATCCATTATACTCATTCGCTTTTCTTTTGCTGATCATATGGAGATGACAAGCTGTCCATGAGTCACCAGATAAACAAAGTGGCTGCCACTTCCTTCGGCATATTTAAATGGCTAAAGAACATGTTTGATGCCTCCAGGTCCCTGCTCAATGAACAGAGGTCCAGACTCTGGTGATCTCCAGATTGGACCACGGCAATGCTTTGTATCTGGGTGCTGCAAAATCTTTCCTCAAACAGCTCCAAATTGTACAAAATGCGGCCGCTCACATACTTCTTCACCCCCAGGTTCACCTCATCAGCCAGTTTGCTACATACTCTGCACTGGTTGCCCATTGAGTGGCGTGTCCAATTTAAGACTTTATGGTATATGTACAAATCTCTTGCTAATACAGGGCCCATGTATCTGAGACCTTTGGCGTCTGGATATGTTCCAAACCGTGCACTCTGATCCAGCCATCAGGATCTGGTAATGGCTCCTAGGATCGAGAAGTCTCACCACGGTGGCCGGGCATTTGCATATCTGAGCCCTAAGCTCTGGAACGACCTGCCACGCTCGCTGAGGAGCCTGTAAATTACTCACAGCCCTTCGGAAACAGCTTAAAACCTGGCTGTTTCCACCTCTTTAATTGCAGTTGTGCATGTTTAAGTGACCTTGGTTCGGTAAGGAGGCCAGCGCTGGGAAATCTTTTCAAGGTAGCCATGCGCTCTACAAATCACAAATAATAATAGTAATAAATGTCTTGACACAGTTCACAATGGAAATCGCTTCAAAGACCAGGAGACGCCTCACAACAGCGTCAGACTGTTTGTTCTGGGTGTTCCTCATGCTGGGAACATGCTGGGCTTCCCCCCCTGGGAAGTCTTCCTCTGGCACAGCTAGGCACACTACCTCTTTTTGTCAGCAGACAGACATGCTTCTAGGCTCTAGCGGACCATCAGCTCTTCTGACTTCTAGTGATGCCCCTTCACCTCTGGGAGACTTGCTGTCACGTAGACACATTCCCTGGTCACGCAGCAGCACTCTGCAGAGCACACCGTTCCTTCGTCAAGAAGAACTTGTTACTGGAACACACTGGGGTGTTTTAGGTCCATTTTCCACTGATTTTTCAGACAGGGTGTGTGGATGTCTACGGCTTTGGAACTGGTTTGGGTGGGTTCTCTTTCAGATGTTATTTTGTGCCTGTTTCTCTGACACAACCTTTGTGCAAAGTGATGGCTCTCACAGTAGGTAGTCGTGATCGTGGCTCCGAGCAGGAGTATCCAAAAATAAGGGCATAACTAAGCGTGAGATCGCTGTCCCTGGCTGTCTTCAGCCTCCCTGAAGCAGTAATCCGGGACAGACTAAAGGGCAGCCCACCCCACAAATTCAGTCCCACCATTCACCCCTTTCATGTGCGAAATGGCAGTGCTCTGTGACAACTAATCATCAGCCCTTTGCTAACCAGGCCCTCATGGAATTTTCCTCCTTTGTCTCTGCTTTTCTGGAGCCATGAGACTTCCTGAGGAGCAGTGAAGCTGTGTGATGCCACAGCATGGCGTAAAGAAGCTCCTTGGTGTTCACAATGCAGCTTTCAGTGGGCAGCGGAGACATGACTGCCGGCCTCTCTTAGGCAAGGATGCAGACGGAGTCTATTTTCTCTTATGGTGTCACTGAGCCGCAGAAGTGGACATGCCCCTGGACCCTAGGCTTGAGCCCGCATACTCCCAGGTCCACAAGGGCCACCAAGCAGAAGGAGAGTTGTCCCTTCTCCTCGCTAGTTGCCGCATTTTAATCTGCTACACTGGAGCCCTTATGGAGGCCATGCCGGCTACATCAGTCACGGAGCCATCCCCGATCAGTCTCAACAGAAGAGGTTCAAGCAGGAGCCAGAGTTAATCTCAGGTCAAATTTGAGGTCCCTCTCTTGAATCCTTCTTCCAAGAGGGACATGCCGCATACCAGTCTAGGTGAGCCCTGCCCCAGGAGGTGAGAGCTATTGCCCCTTTTTACTCCCCAGGTATCTCGGGGATCTCTCGGTTCTGGCAAGAGTACACTTCTCTCAGGTGTGCCCCTCCCCCCACTTGCGAAAGGCATCTCTCTCCTGCCCTCTCTGGTTCTGCAGGGCCATCTGTCCTAGCAGGCTGACTCCAGGCTGGGCTACTCGGCATGGAGAAGGGAGGCGTCCAGGTCCACATGCCTCCACCTTCTCCTCCACCTCAAGGGTGCATCGTCCCCGAGGTCACGGGCACAATTTTTGGTTGCTGCCGTGTAGCTTCGCTGTCCGTGGGCCCCGAGTAGACGCTACACAGGTGTCTAGTAGCTCTCCTGCACTGCTGCACCAGAAGTCTAGGTAGGGTGGCTTCTGCTATAGTCCAATGAGAGAGGGGCATTGTGGGAGTTTCGAGATGGTGCTTCCTTCTTCACCGCCGCCATCTTGGATCCCAGTCTGCAGTTGACGGTATTTGAGTGCAGTGCGTAGTGATTAACTACTCCAACGCTGATGGTGCTGAATGTAATTTATTCAGTTACAGCTACACAGTAGACAGGAGCACGGTGAAGAGCTGGCTTCTCCACCAACAGCTCCGCAAACTATTCAAATCAACACTGACAATGGGTTACCTAGCAACAATAACATTCTATGACACGGTAAACTAAAGCAGAGATATAACATATCCTCTCTCCTCCCAACAAAATAAACAAAAGACAATCAAATCCACAAAAACAAAAACAAAACTAAGACTTGATAAAGAAAAGAAAACTAAATGATCACATTTCAATCACAGTGACTATAAAAGACATATATCAACATTATCAATTACGATATCTGTAAGGTACATTTCTCGATCTATTGCTTCTTCTTAGAGAACCCTCGACATTTTTTGTATCTTGGGCAACATGTGAGGTTGAAGGTGACAATGGTAAACCCACAACCTCCTTTACCTTTACAATTTTGTTAGCATTCCACCATTTTCCTCCATCGACTTGTACAGCATTCCTTCCCACCTTTATTATCTGTACAGGACAACCAAACTTAGATTCACCTTTGTTTACATGCAAAGGAGTTCTAATGCGGACAAAATCACCTACAACAACATGTACAGATTTGACCCCACGTTTGTTATAAAACCACATTTTTTGTTTACGTTGGGAATTCGAAACATTTTCACGCACCAATGTCATAAGACTATCAACATCAGGAACAGAATTAAGTAATCTATTCATCCATGCAGGTTTGAAACTTGTATTGGCTCTTCTACCTCTCAGGAGTTGAAAAGGAGAGACTTTGGTAGTGGAGTGTGGGGTAGTTCTATAGAACCATAACATGCTATCAATTGAGCTAAGAACATCAGCATTCCGAGACCTAGCCCATTTAATGCAATCACCCACCACCCTGTTCATGCGCTCGACCAGACCATTAGATTGAGGGTGATAAAGCGAACCTTTTACATGCTTGATATGACAAGAGCGCAAAAAACATTCAAATTCTGAACTAATAAATTGTGTCCCATTGTCTGTAACAACCGTATCAGGAAACCCTTCTCTCATGAAAATCTCTTTTAGAAAAGAGATCACAGAACGAGATGAAGAATCCTTCACAACTTTAATTTCAGGCCATTTTGAGGAATAATCAATCAAGACAAAAATAAATCGACACCCCCCTGGCAATATTTCCATTGGTCCCATTATGTCCAAACCAACCTTAGACCATGGTTCTGAAGGACATTCTATGGGGAGAAGAGGAGGAGTTGTCACCTTCAGACCCTTATCAGCTGAACGACAAATCACACAGTCGTCAATAAGTTGATTGATATCACCATCCATAGCTGGCCACCAGAAAGACTGGCGAACCCTTCGCTTAGTAAGCGTAGTACCAAGATGACCCTCATGTGCTTTAGACATAATACTCCTTCTGAGACTATGAGGAGCAATACGTTTGTCACCACGCAACAGTGCACCATCCTCCACAGAAATTTCAGACGCTACTTTCCAAAAAGGTTGTAAAGATTGCGGGAGCACACGTTCTTTTGGCCACCCAGATTTAACTAATTCACACACTCGTTGCAAAACTTGATCCTCACCTTGTGCTTTTACCCATTCATCAACTGAGTCAAAACCATGCTCATGAAGATCCACAGAAGCTACAAAACAATCTTCAGAGTCATCATCCCCAACCTCGCACTCTTCCAACTTCCAATTGTCAAGTGGAAAACGCGATAAATAATCCGCTCTAAGGTTTCTACCACCTGAGATGTGCTGTACATCAAACTGATACTGCATAAGGCGAGAAACCATACGAAGTATCCATGGAGAACATGATTTGCCAGTACACGAACTTAATATACTAACTAGGGGTTTATGATCAGTTTTTAGTGTGAAACGTTTTCCCCAAATGTATCGTCGGAACTTTTCAACAGCCCACAAGCATGAAAGTAGTTCCTTCTCGATCACAGAATAATGTAACTCGGCATCTCTCAAAACTCTGGATGCAAACTCAACAGTATTTTACCCACAGGAAGAATCTTGGGTTAAAACAGCTCCCAAGCCAACTTGACTTGCATCAACTATGATACATGTGGCAAGAGTAGGATCATAAGGTTTAAGAGCTCCACTCTTAACAAGTCACGATTTCACATATCGTAAGGCCAATTCACACTCATCAGTCCACGCAAAAATCATTCCCTTGCATAAAAGTGAACTGATAGGACGAACTATTGTAGCATAGTTCGGGACAAACTTGGAATAGTATTCCAGCAAACCAAGAAGTGATTTTACTCCCGCCTTGTCGGAAGGTGATGGTGCATGAGTGATTGCGTCAAGTAAACCTTGCCTAGGCCTGATACCATCGCTGGAAATCAAATGACCCAGATATTCAATTTCATCACAGAGAAATTTGCATTTCTCTGATTTAACTACCACCCCTTGATTCTTTAACACATCAAAAACTTTCTTGAGCAGTGAATTGTGTGAAGGAATATCTTTTGAGTGAATTAAAATATCATCCTGAAAAACCAGAACTCCACTAATCCCACCTAAAATGTTTTGCATCACCCTCTGAAACACTGATGCCGCAGAGGCAAGTCCAAATGGCATCCTTTTAAACTGAAATGTGCCGAGAGGTGAAATAAATGCAGTAAGGTGACGAGAGGAAGGGTCTAATTCAATCTGATGATAGGCACTTGCGAGATCTAGTTTTGAAAAATATCTCGACCCCTTTACACTTGATAAGAGATCAGAGATCTTAGGTAACGGGTGGGAATCGACCCAGATCTCCTTATTAAGAGACCTCAAGTCCACACAGACACGAAGCTTACCACACCTTTTCCGGGCAACTACCAAGGGAGAAAGCCAAAGTGAGGACTCCGTTGGCTCAATTATTCCCTGCTCGCATAACATTTTAAGTTCTTTGTCCAGGTCATCCCTCACACTAAAAGGAACACCTCTCAATTTGTGTTTTACTGGAAGAGCACCTTCTTTTACTATGATTTTATGTCGAAAACCCTTAATCGTACCCAAACATTCCCCAAAAACAGAAGGGTATCGTTCTTTCCAACTGCCCAATTGTTGATCTTCAGTAATAACCAAAACCTGTTCACTAGTGCCTGGTCTGAGTATCATTCCGAACAATCCTTGATACCAACCAAGAATGTTAAGGCCCTTGACAGCAACATAAATCTTACCACAAATTTTCCTGTCTTTGAACACAAGTTCGTCTTCAAAAAAACCTAAAAGATCAATTTTCCGTCCCTCATACGAGACTGGGGAGCGATCGGGGGGTTGAAGTTGTCTATCACCCCATGTATCATAAAACAATTTTTGAGTAATCATTGTAATTCTAGCCCCCGAATCAATCAAAAGCTTTAGAGATTTACCACCTACTATAATCTCTTCAACAGGATCCACACATTCAGATGAATCATTAACATTAGCCACCATATCATGAAGGTCAGTAACCACAGAAATGATTTCAGGATCAGAATCCTGATCAGATTCAACAATACAGGCAACAGATTTTAGTGGTTTTTTCCTCTTCATGCAGACTTTAGCGAAATGTCCATATTTCTTGCAATAATTGCTCATGACATTTGCTCCTGGACACTTTGAACCCTTTTGATGAGGAGGATTTCCACATCGGTAACACATGTTCCTTGTAATTTGTGCTTGATAAACACTGTTTCCTCCACTAATGTCTTTGCGCGAACTGATCTTTGTCGATGAGGATTTTGACGTACTTTGTTTGTCTTTACCTTGAGACGTAATAACATTAACAGATTCTGTAAAATTCTCCTCCAGTTCTTTCAAAGAGGTCACCGAAGTCTCAATGCTTTTAGCTATTTTTATAGTTTCGTCAAGAGTGGGATTTGCTAGAGATAGAAGTTTCTGACGAATCTGTTTATCTTTGCAGTGGCATACAAACTGATCACGGATCAATTGGTCAGTAAAATTTTCAAACTGACATAGAGAAGCAAAATTACGTAGTACTGATATATACGAATCCACGTCTTCAGTATCACTCTGTTTGCGTTTGAAAAATTTGTGTCGTAACACCATTAGACTGGGTTTCTTGTCAAACCTTAACTTAAGTTTTGCAACAGTATCTTGGAACGCATCAACAATTTCATCAGGAGGATTACTAATTTCGGGGAGATGCTTGAAAATAGAGCGTCCTTCAAAACCAAGAGCATGTAGAAGAAGATATTTTCTTCTTTCACTTGAAAACCTGGCTGCACCAATGGCACCCAGGTAGGTTTGAAACGCATCAAACCACACCTCCCACCTGACAGGAGGTTCTCCTGGAGATTCTAAAAATGAAGGAGGCGGAGCTACAGATTGCATACTGTTGACCAAAAGGGATTATGTCTTTAACTAGGAAATAATTTAGCATACACAGTCCTAGAATACGCAAATTAACTCTAGTACATGAATTTACATGAAAATCAGCAAAATGTAGCAATATGTAGACTGCAAAAAAAACTTATTTTCATGAGAGATATAACACAGTGTTATGTTTGAAGGGGTTTAAGGTGGTATTGATGACACATAGACCAGGCATGCAGCGATCACAGAGGCAGTGAGGATGAAATGGAGTGCGGGGGGCTGTTTTGCTCGTGCAACATTAGCTAGATGGTGCTGAGGAATCATAGACGCTCAAAACTGACACTCCCTTCTCCTTTGCAGATGTAAAGCTGTGGGACGTGGTGTCCGAAGTGGTCGGTCTCTGCACCTGGCCCCCTCCTCAGAATCCCCTCTCTGTTGACCTGACCTTCCTGGGCTCGCTCGCCCTGGCAGAGCGGTACCTGGCCTCCGGGGCCATGCTTCACGTCCTGCGGAGGGTCCTTCTTCATGGCAACCATGACGCTGAACCCTGCAAATATGGTCAGTATCACCCGACTGCTCATTCCTTACGTCATATCCGGCAATACAGCTTGGTGGATACAGTTTCCTGTGTCAGAGAGCTGTGTGACACCGGCAGTTCACAGTACGGGAGGGCTGATCAAGACTTCATGCTTCTGGCGCAGGTCACTGCAATTGGGTTGAATAATGGCACCTATTATTACAATTTCAAGAGAGAGTTTAGTATGTAGTGGCCATTTTCTAAGTTATTATTATCACACTTTATATATTTTATCCGTATTAACTAATGTGTTCTCTCATCTGACTTTGTATCACAATCTCCCAGTCCTTAGTCATTTATATAGAAAATTATTATATCTTTATTTCTACACCTAATACTCTCTACCTTTTGTTTTCCCTTAAATTGTTCCACTCTTCTTCCCCATCACTCCTCTTTTCTAGTGGCTTTAGTTCTTTGTTTTTCATTTCTCTTCTCCTTTCCGTCTCCTTCACGAAGGAAAAAAAGCCCACTTAAAAAGAATTAGTAAACAGATAAAGTGGCCGACAGGAAGCCAGAATCTAAACCCGATGGGCCTGTGCACACAGGCCAAGAGATGCTCCTGGTCAGCAGAACAAGCCACAAAATCGGCATGAAACTTACTCCACGCATGAAATCTGATCACTATCAACATGAAACTTACTCCAGGCATGAAATCTGCACATAAACTTACTCCACGCATGAAATCTGCACATAAACTTACTCCACGCATGAAATCTGCGCACTATCGAAATGAAACTTACTCCAGGCATGAAATCTGCGCACTATCAGCATGAAACTTACTCCAGGCATGAAATCTGCCCACCATGAGCATGAAACTTACTCCAGGCATGAAATCTGCCCTCTGCCATAATGAAACTTTCTCCATGCATGAAATCTGCCCATCGTGAGCATGAAACTAACTACGCATGAAATCTGCCCACCAGCAGCATGAAACTTACTACACAAATGAAATATCCCCTCCATCAGCATGAAACTTACTCAATGAATGAAATCTGCCCACCATCAGCATGAAACTTACTCACTGAATGAAATCTGCCCACCATCAGCATGAAACTTACTCAATGAATGAAATCTGCCCACCATCAGCATGAAACTTACTCAATGAATGAAATCTGCCCACCATCAGCATGAAACTTACTCAATGAATGAAATCTGCCCACCATCAGCATGAAACTTACTCAATGAATGAAATCTGACCACCATCAGCATGAAACTTACTCAATGAATGAAATCTGCCCTCCGTCAGCATGAAACTTACTCAATGAATGAAATCTGACCACCATCAGCATGAAACTTACTCCACGCATGAAATCTGCCTTCCGTCAGCATGAAACTTACTCAATGAATGAAATCTGCCCACCATCAGCATGAAACTTACTCAATGAATGAAATCTGCCCACCATCAGCATGAAACTTACTCAATGAATGAAATCTGCCCACCATCAGCATGAAACTTACTCAATGAATGAAATCTGCCCACCATCAGCATGAAACTTACTCAATGAATGAAATCTGCCCTCCGTCAGCATGAAACTTACTCCACGCATGAAATCTGCCCACCATGAGCATGAAACTTACTCAATGAATGAAATCTGCCCACCATCAGCATGAAACTTACTCAATGAATGAAATCTGCCCACCATCAGCATGAAACTTACTCAATGAATGAAATCTGCCCTCCGTCAGCATGAAACTTACTCCACGCATGAAATCTGCCCACCATGAGCATGAAACTTACTCAATGAATGAAATCTGACCACCATCAGCATGAAACTTACTCCACGCATGAAATCTGCCCTCCGTCAGCATGAAACTTACTCAATGAATGAAATCTGACCACCATCAGCATGAAACTTACTCCACCCATGAAATCTGCCGTCTATCAGCATAAAACTTACTCAATGAATGAAATCTGACCACCATCAGCATGAAACTTACTCCCCGCATGAAATCTGCCCTCTGTCAGCATGAAACTTACTCAATGAATGAAATCTGACCACCACCAGCATGAAACTTACTCCACCCATGAAATCTGCTGTCCATCAGCATGAAACTTACTCAATGAATGAAATCTGCCCACCGTCAGCATGAAACTTACTCCACGCTTGAAATCTGCCCACCATCCACGTGAAACTTACTCCACGCTTGAAATCTGTCCGCTGTCAGCATGAAACTTACTCCATGCATGAAATGTGCCCGCCATCAGAATGAAACTTACTCCACGCATGAAATCTGCCCACCGTGAGCATGAAACTTACTCCACACATAAAATCTGCCCACCATCAGCATGAAATGTACTCCGTGAATGAAATCTGCCCACCATCCACGTGAAACTTACTCCACGCTTGAAATCTGCCCACTATCCACGTGAAACTTACTCTACGCTTGAAATCTGTCCGCTGTCAGCATGAAACTTACTCAGTGAATGAAATCTGCCCACCATCCGCATGAAGCTTACTCAATGAATGAAATCGCCCACCGTCAGCAAGGAGTGCCTGAAATCAGATGATCGCCTCCAAGCCAGCATATACTTTTTGTGATGCAGTGCGCCTTGCAGCCAAGCCCGCACACCTCTCCGGTAACACATTAGTGCATGTCTTTGCCACTGTGTACACTATGTTGATGCTGAATAATAGTAAGTCAGTTTATACATGAAGTGAGGTAGAATATTGCTCATCATCAGTGACACAGAATAGCGCCCTCCAGTGCAAATACATCAGTGACAGAATGTTACTGTTAAATGCCAGCAGGTATGCCCTCAGTGACACTAGATATTGCACGTCGGGGTCAGCGTATGCACCCAGTGACATATACTACTGAGCTTGAATGCAAGCGTGTACACATGCTCAGTGACACAGAATATTGTCCATTCGTGCCAGTGTATTTACACTCAGTGACCCAAGACATTACCTTTCAGTGTCACTTATACATACTGACTCAGTGACAGAATATTGTCCTTCAGTCCTAGTGCACGTGCACACACCCAGTGACACACAATACTGCCCTTCAGTGTCAGATGTACTCTGTTTCGCAGGACTTCAGCGCTGTCCTATACACCCTTTCACTGATAATGCTGACTGGTCCTTCATCCATTATATATGTACTCAGTGACACAAAGGGTGGCCCTAAAAGGGTTACATACATGCACACTAAATAACACCGAATCTCCCTCTTCACTGGCAGTGTTAACATGCTCAGTGACAGAGGGTATTTCACTCAGGGACAGCCTAAACGCCTTTTCAAGAAGCAGGCATTGCTCATTAATGCCACTGCTTGCACACTCACTGACTCAGAATGTTGTCTTCCAGTGACAATGTATGCACACTCAGTGACGCAATATTTTGCCCTTCAGTATACACCCGCTTGCTGAATATTGCCCGTTGATGTCTGTCCACTCATGGTCAGGGCTGGAGTATCTTGCCCTGTAGTAGCCGCCTACATACTCTCTCATTTACCCTCTCGGGTGATTAGCACGCTATACAAATCAATATAACATGACATGCACTCAGTGGCACTGAATATTGCCCATGAGAAGCTGCCAAGACCCACTCTCATTGAAACTAGATAACGCCTATTAATGCGCCGCATACACTCAGTGACACAGAATGTTGCCCTTCCCTGATACTCTCAGTGACTATACGTGTTCCCTGTAGATGCACACATGCACAGTGGGTTACAGTGAATGTTGCCCTTCCCTGGCTGCCTAGACATACTCCCAGTGACTCTACATGTTCACTGTTGATGCACGCATGCACACTCGGTTACAGTGAATGTCGCCCTTCCCTGACACTCTCAGTGACTCTACGTGTTCCCTACTGATGCACACATGCACACTCAGTTACAGTGAATGTTGCCCTTCCCTGATACTCTCAGTGACTCTACGTGTTCCCTGTAGCTGCACGCATGCACACTCGGTTACAGTGAATGTTGCCCTTCCCTGATACTCTGAGTGACTCTATGTGTTCCCTACTGATGCACGCATGCACACTCAGTTACAGTGAATGTTGCCCTTCCCTGATACTCTCAGTGACTCTACGTGTTCCCTACTGATGCACGCATGCACACTCGGTTACAGTGAATGTTGCCCTTCCCTGATACTCTCAGTGACTCTACGTGTTCCCTACTGATGCACGCATGCACACTCAGTTACAGTGAATGTTGCTCTTCCCTGATACTCTCAGTGACTCTACGTGTTCCCTGTAGATGCACGCATGCACACTCGGTTACAGTGAATGTTGCCCTTCCCTGATACTCTCAGTGACTCTATGTGTTCCCTACTGATGCACGCATGCACACTCAGTAACAGTGAATGTTGCCCTTCCCTGATACTCTCAGTGACTCTACGTGTTCCCTACTGATGCACGCATGCACACTCGGTTACAGTGAATGTTGCCCTTCCCTGATACTCTCAGTGACTCTACGTGTTCCCTACTGATGCACGCATGCACACTCAGTTACAGTGAATGTTGCTCTTCCCTGATACTCTCAGTGACTCTACGTGTTCCCTGTAGATGCACGCATGCACACTCGGTTACAGTGAATGTTGCCCTTCCCTGATACTCTCAGTGACTCTACGTGTTCCCTACTGATGCACGCATGCACACTCAGTTACAGTGAATGTTGCCCTTCCCTGATACTCTCAGTGACTCTATGTGTTCCCTACTGATGCACGCATGCACACTCAGTAACAGTGAATGTTGCCCTTCCCTGATACTCTCAGTGACCCTACGTGTTCCCTGTAGCTGCACGCATGCACACTCGGTTACAGTGAATGTTGCCCTTCCCTGATACTCTGAGTGACTCTATGTGTTCCCTACTGATGCACGCATGCACACTCAGTTACAGTGAATGTTGCCCTTCCCTGATACTCTCAGTGACTCTACGTGTTCCCTACTGATGCACGCATGCACACTCAGTTACAGTGAATGTTGCCCTTCCCTGATACTCTCAGTGACTCTACGTGTTCCCTACTGATGCACGCATGCACACTCAGTTACAGTGAATGTTGCCCTTCCCTGATACTCTCAGTGACTCTACGTGTTCCCTACTGATGCACGCATACACACTCAGTTACAGTGAATCTTGCCCTTCCCTGATACTCTCAGTGACTCTACGTGTTCCCTACTGATGCACGCATGCACACTCGTTTACAGTGAATGTTGCCCTTCCTTGATACTCCCAGTGACTCCACATGTTCCCTATTGTTGCCCGCATGCACACTCGGTTACAGTGAATGTCGCCCTTCCCTGATACTCTCAGTGACACGTGTTCCCTACTGATGCACGCATGCACACTCGGTTACAGTGAATGTTGCCCTTCCCTGATACTCTCAGTGACTCTACGTGTTCCCTAATGATGCCCACATGCACACTCGGTTACAGTGAATGTTGCCCTTCCCTGATACTCTCAGTGACTCTACGTGTTCCCTACTGATGCACGCATGCACACTCAGTTACAGTGAATGTTGCCCTTCCCTGATACTCTCAGTGACACGTGTTCCCTACTGATGCACGCATGCACACTCGGTTACAGTGAATGTTGCCCTTCCCTGATAGTCTCAGTGACTCTACGTGTTCCCTACTGATGCATGCATTCACACTGAGTTACAGTGAATGTTGCCCTTCCCTGATACTCTCAGTGACTCTACGTGTTCCCTACTGATGCACGCATGCACACTCAGTTACAGTGAATGTTGCCCTTCCCTGATACTCTCAGTGACTCTACGTGTTCCCTACTGATGCACGCATGCACACTCAGTTACAGTGAATGTTGCCCTTCCCTGATACTCTCAGTGACTCTACGTGTTCCCTGTGGATGCACGCATGCACACTCGGTTACAGTGAATGTTGCCCTTCCCTGATACTCTCAGTGACTCTATGTGTTCCCTACTGATGCACGCATGCACACTCAGTTACAGTGAATGTTGCCCTTCCCTGATAACTCTCAGTGACTCTACGTGTTCCCTACTGATGCACGCATGCACACTCGGTTACAGTGAATGTCGCCCTTCCCTGATACTCTCAGTGACTCTACGTGTTCCCTACTGATGCACGCATGCACACTCAGTTACAGTGAATGTTGCCCTTCCCTGATACTCTCAGTGACTCTACGTGTTCCCTGTAGATGCACGCATGCACACTCGGTTACAGTGAATGTTGCCCTTCCCTGATACTCTCAGTGACTCTACGTGTTCCCTACTGATGCACGCATGCACACTCAGTTACAGTGAATGTTGCTCTTCCGTGATACTCTCAGTGACTCTACGTGTTCCCTACTGATGCACGCATGCACACTCGGTTACAGTGAATGTTGCCCTTCCCTGATACTCTCAGTGACTCTACGTGTTCCCTACTGATGCACGCATGCACACTCAGTTACAGTGAATGTTGCCCTTCCCTGAAACTCTCAGTGACTCTACGTGTTCCCTGTAGATGCACGCATGCACACTCGGTTACAGTGAATGTTGCCCTTCCCTGATACTCTCAGTGACTCTATGTGTTCCTTACTGATGCACGCATGCACACTCAGTTACAGTGAATGTCGCCCTTCCCTGATACTCTCAGTGACACGTGTTCCCTACTGATGCACGCATGCACACTCGGTTACAGTGAATGTTGCCCTTCCCTGATACTCTCAGTGACTCTATGTGTTCCCTACTGATGCACGCATGCACACTCGGTTACAGTGAATGTCGCCCTTCCCTGATACTCTCAGTGACACGTGTTCCCTACTGATGCACGCATGCACACTCGGTTACAGTGAATGTTGCCCTTTCCTGATAGTCTCAGTGACTCTACGTGTTCCCTACTGATGCACGCATGCACACTCGGTTACAGTGAATGTTGCCCTTCCCTGATACTCTCAGTGACTCTACGTGTTCCCTACTGATGCACGCATGCACACTCAGTTACAGTGAATGTTGCCCTTCCCTGATACTCTCAGTGACTCTACGTGTTCCCTACTGATGCACGCATGCACACTTGGTTATAGTGAATGTTGCCCTTCCCTGATACTCTCAGTGACTCTACGTGTTCCCTGTAGATGCACGCATGCACACTCGTTTACAGTGAATGTTGCCCTTCCCTGATACTCTCAGTGACTCTATGTGTTCCCACTGATGCACGCATGCACACTCAGTTACAGTGAATGTTGCCCTTCCCTGATACTCTCAGTGACTCTGTGTTCCCTACTGATGCACGCATGCACACTCGGTTACAGTGAATGTTGCCCATGAATCGCAAAGCAAACATGCTCAGGGAAACTGAATATTGCCCATGTGAACAAGCTCTGCCTTCATTAGTTTAATAAATATCTGCGGGGGTGAGTAATTGCTAATTTACAATATATCATGATAGTATCACATTTTTAGGCCTGGCGTTGGACAAGTCCTTTTGAATTTAGTATAATTATATTTTCTTACTTATAGTAAAAAATAAAAAAAATAAAAAAAGTAGCTTTAACCAACCTTCTTCCTCCATTGGTCTGTTGCAGTGCTTAGTTTGAGCCAGTGGTTTCCAGTGCTCAGGACCGGCACTTAACTGCCCGCACCAGCACTTAATTGCCGAAACTGGCACTTAATTGCTGGAACCTGCACTTATGACAGTTGCCACATGGTGGCACTGTTTGTGCAATTTAAAGACAAGCAGAAAAACAGTAGCTGGTTAATTCAATCTACATTAAAAACAACTAATACCTGCCACACAAGCCATTCTTAAAGCTTTGGCAGCGTCGAACAGTCTGAATTGTCACATTTGTAGTAGTGTGATAGTTAGTAGTTGTGTAAGTACAATGGCAATGTGTGGTGCAAACAGCAGTTGCCTCCTGACAAGGGCCCGACACGTTTTTTTTTTTGTTGTTTTTTTTTTTTTACAAATTAAGCACTGGTTTGTTGTTGTGTTATCCACATTTTTCTTTACCCCCCTACTGCATGCCACGTGGGGCAAGGGGCCTCCCACTTCAGCCATTGGCTAACTTCACTGTGAGTGATGGCATTCCGCTCTTTTAAAAGAGGTACCAAGTAGTATCTTCTCTGCCTGGGACTACCGTGTCAATGTGTGCTTTTTGAGGCAAAAATATTTAGCTTTTGGACAAGGTTTTTTTTTTTGTTAATGGCCTTGCAGATCCCCAACAATAAACATTTACAAAAATCATGACAAAAACAAGCATATACCAAGCCAAAAGGGCTGCAGCCCATGCCAGACTTACTGGCTGTTGCCAATGCTTGTTATAATATATTTGGTGTATTCGAAGTCTAACTTTTTATGTGGTATCAACTCGCCTACTTTCTACCTATCTCTTTCACCATTTATTTTAATTTTCTCTTTTCCTTTCTCACCTCTTTTTCGTTTACTCTTTTCTCTACCTTCTCACCTATTTTCTCTCCTCCTTGACACCCCTCTTATATACTTCTCCTCTGTGCCCATCTCCTCTTTACCCCTTAACTTCCCCTCTTCCCCTTCTTTTATTTCTCTTTTTTGTTCGCCCTTCCCCTCTTTTCTCTTCTTTAAAATGTTCTTTATTTTCCCTCTTTGTCTCCAATAGTCATCTTCCCCTTCTTTGTTCTCGTATTATTATCTCTAGAGTGTGTTGTGTCCTACTTCCTGTTGTCCTTTCTCACCTACTTTCTACCCTCTTCCACATCCCACCCAGGCCTCTCTACCATCTCTCGCTCACCTCATTATTCACTGATTATTAAGGCTCCCAGTTTACCGTTTTTTGTGCTGATATTTACAGATAGAGAACTATGTTATACATCCCACTGTCTGTATTTTTAAATACAGAAAAATGGAATGGAAAATAGGTCTTCTTTTCAGTGATTCTAAGCTCTGTCAATAATAACTGCTGGCCAATGGTTGTGCAGACTGACAGGTAGGAGGGTTTATAAAGAAATGGGGAAAGGGTTTCCTGATAACTTTAAAGACCTGCAGGTTATCACCTGTTTCTACTGCAATCATGGTATTCTCAGATGAGTGTATTCCTTATGAGTGAATCCAATTACACACCCATGTGTCTGAACACCTTTATCTGGTAAATAAATGTAGACAAGCATTGGCATAGCCAATAGGTCTCGCCTTTGGGACCTTATAAGTGTTTAGCCATGCAGGAGTTGCATAACTAAATACTTATAAGGTCCCAAAAGCGAGACCTATTGGCTGTGCCAAGCGGCCGTGCGGCTGCGAAAGTGATCGCGATCAAACATCACAGCGGCCGTGCGGCCGCGAAAGTGAAAGTAAGCTCGGCCAAGTGTGACGCGCGTGCCCGCGCACATGCACTGTAGCTCTAGGCTGGCCTGGTAGCACTTTTTGGAGCCCTCTCAATAAGTCTCGCCGGATCAGCGCATGCGCTGGGTCAGGCGAGACCTAAAAAACACTAGCTACACCTTTATTTTTTTCACAAAACATGAAATAAATATGGATGAATGCAGATAAAATTAGTAAAAAATAAATATGAACAAACACAGATGGAAAGGTCTAAAAAACGAAATACCATAAAACCAAAATCTCTGGCTATTATATTGTTTTTTCTGCTTTCCATTCCATGGCACACAGCGTCTTCTCAGTCTCTAATTCCTCCTTCCATTCACATTTTGTCTGTTTATTTATTTTATTAAGCGCTCTTCCATCGAGGACACTAGTGGCGCTGAGATGGTGTAATGCCTCTTATGTTTGAAGTTGCTCTTTAATGCATACTGCTAGATTGTCTATGCTTTCTGATATTTCAGTGGGTTGGTCTCATTTTGAAGGGACAAAGGAGGAAGATTCCAGTGGGTGGCAGCTGCCACTGAGATGCCCGGCCGTCCAACCTGGCTCCCATGGGAGCCTGGAGGACACACTGGTGCTGTGATCCAAGCATCGGTGATGGGTGACCTGAGCTAAACCATCATGTGAGAGAAGTGCTGGGCTTAGCACACCTTGCTTTATGCCGTAAGCACACAAACCCAAGCATCTGTGGTGGGTGATATGAGCTAAACCATCATGTGAGAGAAGTGCTGTGCTTAGCACACCTTGCTTTATGCCGTAAGCACACAAACCCAAGCATCTGTGGTGGGTGACCTGAGCTAAACCATCATGTGAGAGAAGTGCTGGGCTTAGCATACCTTGCTTTATGCCGTAAGCACACAAACCCAAGCATCTGTGGTGGGTGATATGAGCTAAACCATCATGTGAGAGAAGTGCTGTGCTTAGCACACCTTGCTTTATGCCGTAAGCACACAAACCCAAGCATCTGTGGTGGGTGATATGAGCTAAACCATCATGTGAGAGAAGTGCTGTGCTTAGCACACCTTGCTTTATGCACTCAGCACACAGATCCAAGCATCAGTGATGGGTGATATGAGCGAAACCATCATGTGAGAGAAGTGCTGGGCTTAGCACACCTTGCTTTATGCACTCAGCACACAGATCCAAGCATCAGTGATGGGTGATATGAGCGAAACCATCATGTGAGAGAAGTGCTGTGCTTAGCACACCTTGCTTTATGCACTCAGCACACAGATCCAAGCATCTGTGGTGGGTGATATGAGCTAAACCATCATGTGAGAGAAGTGCTGGGCTTAGCACACCTTGCTTTATGCACTCAGCACACAGATCCAAGCATCAGTGATGGGTGATATGAGCTAAACCATCATGTGAGAGAAGTGCTGGGCTTAGCACACCTTGCTTTATGCACTCAGCACACAGATCCAAGCATCAGTGATGGGTGATATGAGCTAAACCATCATGTGAGAGAAGTGCTGGGCTTAGCACACCTTGCTTTATGCACTCAGCACACAAACCCAAGCATCAGTGATGGGTGATATGAGCTACAGCCTCATGTGAGAGAAGTGCTGGGCTTAGCATACCTTGCTTTATGCACTCAGCACACAAACCCAAGCATCAGTGATGGGTGATATGAGCCAAACCATCATGTGAGAGAAGTGCTGGGCTTAGCATACCTTGCTTTATGCAGTAAGCACACAAACCCAAGCATCAGTGATGGGTGATATGAGCTACAGCCTCATGTGAGAGAAGTGCTGGGCTTAGCATACCTTGCTTTATGCAGTAAGCACACAAACCCAAGCATCTGTGGTTGGTGATGTGAGCTACAGCCTCATGTTAGAGAAGTGCTGGGCTTAGTGCATAAAGCAGGGTCTAAGCACACAGATTCAGGCATCTGTGATGAGTGATATGAGCTAAACCATCATGTGAGAGAAGTGCAGGGCTTAGCATACCTTCCCTTATGCACTAAGCACACAGATCCAAGCATCTGTGATGGGTGATATGAGCTAAACCATCATGTGAGAGAAGTGCTGGGCTTAGCATAGCTTGCTTTATGCAGTAATCACAGAAACCCAAGCATCAGTGATGGGTGAAATGAGCTACAGCCTCATGTGAGAGAAGTGCTGGGCTTAGCAAACCTTGCTTTATGCACTCAGCACACACACCCAAGCATCAGTGATGGGTGATATGAGCCAAACCATCATGTGAGAGAAGTGCTGGGCTTAGCACACCTTGCTTTATGCAGTAAGCACACAAACCCAAGCATCTGTGGTAGGTGATGTGAGCTACAGCCTCATGTGAGAGAAGTGCTGGGCTTAGTGCATAAAGCAGTGTAAACTGAGCACACAGATTCCGGCATCTGTGATGAGTGATATGAGCTAAACCATCATGTGAGAGAAGTGCAGGGCTTAGCATACCTTCCCTTATGCACTAAGTACACAGATCCAAGCATCTGTGATGGGTGATGTGAGCTAAGGTATCCTGTCAGAGGAGTACTGGTCTACAGAGCTTTATGCACTAAGCACACAGATTTAAAAATACCCATAGCCTAATAGGGTACCAGGATGATGAAAAGAGAGCAGGGGTCACATGATCCAATTTTGCTGGCCTGGGACCATCCTGGCAGCAGCATTCTACATCAGCTGTAGAGAACAGAGTTGACGTTCTGGTGAAGCAAGACAAAGGCCAGTCCAGCAGACCAACCGTGAGCAGATAAAAGTATTCCTGATCTGAACTTTTTGTGAGGAAGAAAAAAGGTTTGAAATCCTTTGTGGACACGTAACTAGTAAAACATGAGCTGACCACTGCTATAATTTAAGGTGGAAAGGTCAGCCGTGTGTCAAATTTGACCCCTAGATTTCTAATGCAGGCCACAGGTGTAGGACGGTCATCTAGAACTTGTGGTCAGAAGAGGAGCTCCCAGAAAAAGGGATGAGAGACATAGGAGAGTAAAATCTCAGTTTTGTCTCCATTCAATTCCAGTTCCTTTTAGGTCATCCAGGCTTCAACATAAATTAAACATTGGTGGAGGTTAGCTGCAGTAGCTCTTATGTCATTACCTGGTTGTTCTTGTTCCTAACTACTCAAACCAGCCGTGAGGGGAACGGCTCATCTGTGGGGGTCATTAAGCCCTGACATCCCTGCCTCGCGCATCACCTGCATCCACGCCGTGAGGGGAACGGCTCGGGAAAAGACTACACTACCCAGCGGCCCTAGCGCCCGGCGCGCTCTGCACACGTCATCTTGCAGCGCCCGGGCCCTACTTCAGGCCCTCAGCACCACCGCAGCGCGGGACGCGCGCGGGCCGCGCCCGGGCCAAGCCCGGGCCAAGGGCGGGCCCGTCCTTGCCCGTCAGAGGCCGGAGGAGGCTGGGCTGGGCCACGTCCCTTTCCTCTTCAGTAACTGTGAGTACATACGTCTGGTGTGTATCCCCGCTCTGTTACCGGAAAACTATGTCTACTCGTTCTGGAAAGCTGTTAAGGAACGAAGGCGAAAGGGGGCCAAATGTCGCAAGCCCCATCATAGGAACTATGGACCGCTTCATCACCAGGGTGGCGGCGGTGATTGAAAAGGAGATTGCCATGTCTGAGCGGCGTTTATCTGAGGTTTACCTCCCCTCAAGACGCTCATCCCTGGGGGTCGACGCTCAATCGTGTATACCGGCCAGTGCCCAGTTCCAATCGGTTTCTTCACCTAATGTGCCTAGTGTTCTCATAGACCCCCCCCAGTTGGTTGGCATAGAGCAAAATATAGGTAGGCTGGAAAATTTGGCTGCTCTTTTCCCTATAGTTACAGCGGAAGATGATGGCCTTGGTAAGCTGTCCACATCATCATTAACTAATCTCCCAACTAATCTCCCAAGCGAAGTTATCAGTGATCTGGAGCCCTCAATACCGCTCACTGCGCCCTTAGCTCTACCAGAAGGGGAGCTAGTTAGGTCTCCCCCAAACTCCCAAACCCCAGTCACTAGACTGGAGAATAGGCCCCTAAGCAAAAAGGTTCGGAAACGTAAAAAGGGTTGCCTAGTGAGACAGGCCGCTCTTTACCAAAGATTAAGAAAGCCGTCTGGAGCTGGTATGAGAACCACAAGGGGTAAGGCTATAGCGAATGAAACTGACATAGATGGGGAGGTTTTGAATTCTTCCGAGGGGCTACACCCAGACGCAAATACTGTCAAGTCTGCCAAGCTCCTTGACTCAGCAACGGCTGAAAATATTTTTGAGAAGGTATACATCCTCTTGAAACCGTTGCTAACGCAAGTCAAGGGTCTCGGGGAAAGGATAGACAAACTTGAGCAATCAACCCTTGACGGCTTTCATTCACTTAAAACAACAGTTAAACAAATAATTAGAGTGACTGAAAACAAGGACTTGGGTGCAAAGGGGATCGAGCCTTTACCTCAGAGAGACCCTAAGCACCCAATATGGCTTAACAAGGGTGTTTCTAATAGTCCATTAATTCCAGCCCTCATATCTCCCCCCCGTCCCAAAGCAGGACCACAGCAAAAGGGTTCATTAACTCATATAGAGCCTGATAAAAATAAGCCTAAGCCTCTGCAACAAAAGCAGCCACAGATAGCTAGTGGCAAAATGGAAGTCTCCCAAAAACCAGGGGCACGTAGCAATTTTAACAGGTTAGCGCTAGAGAAAGCCCCTAGGTCTGCACCCCATCCTATCGCTATATCTACCCCCTCACTGGCCTCCAGTAAGCCAGTACGACGGATCCCCCCAGTAAACCTCCCACCAGACTGTCAACCTTTTGTTGCAGTCATGGTCAATGTGCCCCCTCTAAAGGAAGGCCTGTTGGAAAACCATCAATCACTTAAGAACAAGTGTATCCACTGGCTGAAGGCAAACAAGCCAATCCCGCTGGGTGTGGATGGTATTATCTTAACTGTCCGCAGAGGTGGTTGGGTAGGGCAGGGGAAAAAAACGCAGGAGGGGGATTGTATAATCATAAATTTCCAAGACCCAAGAGTAGTACCATCGATTTGCACCCCTATTAAAAATATGGGGGCTCCGGGGGTTAAAGTGGTAGATCTTTCCTATTTTTACCCCAGGCAAATTGTTGACTCAACTGGAGGAAGTTTAAGTCCCCCTGCTCTTGGCCAGAACTGGGCTGGGGTTTCAGGGGATATTAGGGAGAACCAATTGTGGGCAGCAGGACCTATCTGACTGGAAATTGGGAGTAGAGCAGATTCAGCGGAAGTATTACTTACCAAAAGAAATCCTACAAGTGGGACAGGCGACTCTACATCCACCCCGCATAATCCCGGCTCCCCTCATACTCCCCCGAGGAGGTCCACAGGCAGGGGCATTCTGGCGCCCAGCGACACTTCAGCTGTGACGGACCTAGTCCTTAAGGTTTTCAGCTGGAATGTCGCAGGGATCGCAAGAAAACTGGCTCTACCGGATTTTATTGCTTCGGTTGATGAGCACTCCCTGTGCCTTTTCCAAGAAACATGGAGCTGTGTACCGGTCCATAGGGTGGGCTTTTCTTCCTATTCCTCCCCTGCGCAGGTTTCGGAATCAGGGAGAGGGCGTCCAGCGGGTGGCCTTCTCATTTGGGTCGCGGCTTCTCTAGACTGCAGAATCATGGAGTTCCCCACAGGTTCCCCAGACATACAAAACATTACCCTAATAGATCAAAGGGGAAGAGTTGTCTTAAATGTTTATAATGTTTATGCCCGGGGAACCGTGGGCGGGAGAAAGTCTCCTGTAATATCTCTCCTCGAGACCTTGCTAAATAATACCCCATATAAGTCTCGTACATTGGTTGCTGGTGATATGAATTGTACGTTCGAGCCTTTGGGCTCGGACGTTTCCCTCGACCAAGAAGAGGAGGATACCAGGTGGGGGATTCCGGCCCTGGAAATCCCACCGATTAGAAGGTGGTCAGAAGTGGCGCTCCAGTTATACTCCCTGAGCCTTGAATTCAACTTAAGGGCAGCAAATGGGAGGACATCCTCGGATAGGTTGGGTGCCCACACGTACAATAGGCCAGGACATACCTCTAGGTTAGATTATTTTTTAATAGACGTATACCTATGGCCTTATGTAAGGGACATGCAGGTGGTCCCCTCGACTGAAAGTGACCACAACTTGCTTTCTTTAAGTATGGTCCAGTGGTGGCGCCCTTCAAGTAAGGATAATATAAACCGGGTAGCCGCACCTCCGGATGACTCTGAAGTCTCCCCTTGTGGTAGACGAATAAAATGGGCCAAATTGGTTTTATCAGAGGCAAAGGTAGAGGAAATACAATTTCACCTAAACCACGCGGTAACAAACCTTGGAACATCCTCAGAAGGGGTGGGTAGAGTGAGCGGGCTCTTTGTCTCCCTGGTAGAAGCCTTAACTAACGTCTTTACATCATACCATAACAAGTCGGGTAACAAACATTCTAAAAAAACAGTCGATGGTTGGTATACCCAAACATGTAGGGTTTACAAGGCTAAGTTAGTTGAGGCGCTCAAAGTCAAGTCCCGTAGTGTGATACAGGAAGCAAGGAAGGCCTACAATAAGTCCCTTAAACTTGCCAGGAGGGAGTGGGAAGATAAATACTGGGAAGACCTGCTCCAGGCCAGTAAAATTAGGGACTCAAGGGCATTTTGGCATCTTATAAGTACACGGAAAAACCCCGATCCATTTGTGAGACCCTGCAACATCCCGCCTCAGAGTTGGGTAAAACATTTTGGTACCCTATACCTCCCCCTAGATGGGGATCGTAATGTGGGGATGGACTTCACACGAGCAACTGAACCTCATGCCTATGATCTCTTCACTCCGTTAGAGATTGAGGGGGTTATAGGGTGGGTAGCCCCTCGCAAGGCAGCGGGTCCTGATGGCCTTCCGGGGGACCTTATGAGGGCATACTCAGCGGAATGGGCACGGGTCATAGCAGCTCTGCTAAATGATATCATGATGGGAGGGGCAGTGCCAGAATCCTGGAAAGGGGCGGTGGTGGTCCCGATTTATAAAAAAGGGTGTAGGGAAACTCCGGGGAACTACCGCCCTATAAGTCTGATTGACTCCACCCAAAAGATAGCTGGTAAAGCTGTCCTTGGAAGGATTCTCCACTGGGTGGAGGAGAACAAAATCCTATCAGACTTTCAGGCAGGTTTTCGGGCTGGAATGGGGACAATAGAGCAGGTGTTCAGGCTGGCACTTCTGGGGTGGAAGGTGGTGGAACTGGGCAAGGGTAGTCTTTACTTGGCCTTTATAGACCTGAAGACTGCCTTTGACCTAGTCCCCCGGGAAGATCTTTGGAGGGTACTTTGTGAGTTGGGATTACCCCCTTACATCTTGTCCCTTCTCATTAGCCTTCATGCCCATACCTTTGCTCAGGTCCGTTGGGGCAAAAACGGAGAACTCACTGAGAAGATCCCAGTGTCCAGGGGCGTAAGACAGGGCTGTGTCTTGGCACCCACCCTATTTTCACTATATGTGAATGGGGTGGTAAAACATCTACAACAAGAACCAGCTGACGCCCCCTGTCTCGGAGGAGTCCGTATCCCCACTCTGCTTTTTGCGGATGATACGCTCCTGATCTCGAAGACCCCTCAAGGCCTCCAGAAATTACTAACGCGTTTTCAGGAGTTCTGTGCTGCGAAAGGATTAACAATAAATGTGGACAAAACAAAATATCTAGTCCTAAATCCTCCTAAGAAATTGGGCCGTCCACCCACACTTAACTCGATCCCCTTAGAGAAAGTAGCCGAATTCGATTACCTCGGTATTCGGATCACGGATAGGATGTCTTGGGCTAATCATATTGATAAAATGGTCCTCAATCATAGGAGAGTGGGAGGTGCTCTCATGAGGGAGTTCAGGGCCTCTCCTAGGAGATCACTTACCCCAGTAATTGATATCTACAAGGCCAAAGTAGTGTCATCAGCCTTGTACGGGGCAGAACTGTGGGGCCACTGCCGTTTGGACGCCCTAGAGACAGCGGAGAGCAAGCTATTGAAATCCTTTATCTCCGTGCCACTGAGCACACCATCTGTACCAGTGCGGTTGGACACGGGCTGTAAAAACATTAAAGACCAGGCCCAGCTTCGCCCGCTCCTGTTATGGACACGAATCTGGAGGGGTGAAGAACTAAATTCCTATGCTGATGCCCTGGGGGAAATAATGAGTCTGGGGGGCTGGGCTAAGATAAAGTGGCTAAGAGAAACTAAAAAGCTTCTGGAGAAGATCGGTCTAGGAGGCTGTTGGTCATCACGTTCAGCCCCTCCAAAAGAAGTTGTTAAGGCGCTTTATTGGAAATGGTGTGCTGAGCGTCTAATTACAAACTCTAACCACTGCAAGTCCACTGTCGCCTTTTTACAAATTAAAGATATTGTGGCTTTTGAACCCTACCTGGACTTGATCACTCTCCCCTTTGACCGAGCCCTTTATTTTAAATTTAGAGTTGGATCCCTCCCCCTAGGTGCATTGGTATCGAGTTGGTCACCAGCGGCCCGTATTTCTCCCAACTGTGCACGTTGCCCAAGTAGGGTTGAGTCCATTGCGCATGTCTTATTTGAATGCCCGGATTATGCAAGGCCTAGGAGTTCCTGGTTGAAACCCCTCTGTCGAAATATGGGCACACGTAGCCACCTAGAAGCCTTGCGTATCCTAACCACGGACACTTCCCCCCCTATAGTGTGTGGAATAGCAAAATTTTTAAAGTTGTTTTGGCTTATTCGTTGTAAGAGATTGTCAGTAGCTGTTTAATTCTTTTTTAGCTAATTTATTAACGGGCATTTCATGTCCTTTTACCTTTTTATGAATTTTAAACTGGCTTCTTGTAGCATTTGTTTCTTTGTGTACACTGTAATGATTGTATTTTTTATTGTGCTTACAAGATATCTTGCATATCGAATAAAAGCTTATGATGATGATTAGTAAGATCGCTTGAGTGTCGTCTGCACACATAAAAAAGTAAACCCATAAGATTGAAGTAAAGAAGTGTAAGGAAATGCCTCTTTTTGAATGGTCACGCCCAAACTTTTAGACTGATGTTGCAGGTTATTCGACTCAGAGTGCCTTGAGGCCTGCTAACCAGACCCGTGCTATGACCCTTAAACCTGTATATATGATTTACCTAAGCTAACTTACTTATAAGCATCTAGTGCATGGTACGATGGGTACCCAGGGCCTGTAAGTAAACGTGTCCCCTCAGGGACTGGGGCACTTGTGCCACCCTGAGAGGGACAAGGTAAACCGCGTCTCCTAGCCTCCTACTGCAGACTGATAGAGAAGGCTAAAACTGTGAACTCAACGTTGCCATTTAAAACGACAGCAAAGCCCAAACCTCCCTTTTTAATACGTATAAGTCACCCCTACAGCAGGCCTATCGAGTTCTGAGGCAGGGAGCAGCATGTTCAAAGTAGAACACGTTTTTTACATGTTTTGACAGTAAAAACTTGCAATTGTCATTTTATCTGCGAATGGGGCTAGTAGCCCCTTTGGCCAGTACAGGGTTACATGTCTACAAGTCAGCTGTGCTAACTTCTGAATGGAACTACTAAAGTTGGTACTTCAAGGTATCATACAACTTGTTATATTAAGCCCGACTTGACGCCCAAGTCAGAATTAATGTGACTTGTTGCTCTATCCAACTTTTAGAAAGTTGCCATTCTGTTGCCCAAGTTTACCAGTGTCTCCATGAATTGCGAAGGAGGGGACTGAAACGTCTTTTGAGGGTGGTACTGAGTCTGTAGAAAGGAAGATATCCAAGCACTTTCTTTTTTTTAATTAAAAAATCAGGACTGAACTTCTTGGACATTCTATTTTTTAGCCCATGGGCTGGAGATATATATATATATATATATATATATATATATATATATATATATATATATATATATATATATATATATATATATATATATATATATATATATATATATATATATATATATATATATATGTGTGTAAAGGTGACAAAAATAGCTTGCTTGAACGTTCCACATTACATAAAATGCATTGAGTAATCAAAATAATTTCCTTCCTCTGTGAATTATGTAACCTCAAATGTAAAATTATTAATAGATTTATCTAATGCACGAGGGGCGCTTTGTTGATTTTGTCAAGTTTACCAGTGGTCATTTGCAGATGATGGCCGTGAAACAGCGCTCTGCCTGTCTGGTGAGACCTGTAAATCGCTCCCAGGACAGGTAACAATAGAGGTCTGCCGCTGGAGGAGGTATTATCTCGAAGGAAGCCACACAGGGTGTTAACCCAAAAGGCGAGCATCAAAGGGAACATTGCATTTGAAGGGCAAATGGTGAACACATGCAAGAGGGGCTACTCTTTTGTCTCCGTGGACATGTTGGCATTGGGGATAGAGAGGGGGGGAACACTGGCCAAACAGTTTTTTTCCATGGGGATGTAGCCCCCAGACAGCCCCACCCCTAGGGTGGACTACTGAGCTCCACAATCCAAGAGAAGGGTTCAGCCATCTTTGAGTGGGCAGAATGAAGCACTCTGGGATAGCTAGATGCCACAATTCACAGGGAGTTGCCATCAGGTGGGAGAGGACCAAGTATCCCATTGGCTAGTGACTGTGACTTCCCTTAAGGGCACTTTCTGGGCATGAAAAGGATACCCCTGGCTCCCAGAACTCAGATCCCGCTTGGACTGAAGAAGAGGCCCTAAGAAGGACTGCCGTACTGACCTTGGAACTGCCAAAGAAGAGGGTGCCTCGAGGTTGGACCACACCTGCTGCTCCTCAGGATAGCAAAGATAGAGACGGTGCCTGTGGTGTCCTGCTCATAAAGAAGTCATTTCCTGAGCCCAGACAGATACAGAGAATCCAAAACTCAGTTGGCTGACTTCCTGTTTGTAGCACAGAGCCACAAAAGCTGAGGAAGCCTGTCTGGGTGAGTTAGTAGCCCAGACCACCAGACCCTTGCTCCTCGTCGCAGTGCAGCCCAGGAGACCGAGACCCAATGCTCAAACATTGCACCTGAGTTTGCTGCACCCAGAGCAGTGTCGAAGGAGTGCCGCTTAGTTATCCAGATGGAGAGTTATCACCAAAAGAAACAAATCACTGGTATTGTTGTGCCCGGTGACCAATGGTCCATTGTTGACTGGACTGTTGCTGTACCAAAGAGGACTTCGAGGGACGTCGACCCCTGTGGCCAACATCACCCCAACTGGACCATGGACCAAGGAGTAACCCCAGGTAGACCCCTGTTGACCGCACAGCATCCTCAGCATCCATGAGCAGCTTCAGAATCCTCAATCCCTATCATCAGGACCACTCCAGAGAAGTCAATGGCACGCCAGAGAAGTCAATGGCACTCCAGAGAAGTCAATGGCAAGGCACCACTGACATTGGAACTGCACTGGAGACTGCTTTTCTTGCCACTGTAACCATTTCTTCAGACCTTGTTTGTCCAATCGACTGGCTCCTCTCTGGAGTTGGTTGCCCAAAGTTCTTCTAAGTAACTGCACCTATCTCTACTGTAACATTTTGCTGAAAATGTTTGTGTCAAATTTGTTGAATTTGCCAATGCTTGTTTTTGGTTAAGTTAAAAGTCTTGATTTATTGTTCCTTGTAAATCTATATTTCTCGAACCCTTTTGTGGATCTTTTTCATTCTGGTGTCGATGAATTCACAAAAAAATAACCTATTTTTATGACTTGGTGTCGGATTTCTTGAGAGCTGTTTTTCTTTCTTCTTCAAATGTTGTTGCACTGTTTAAATATTTTACGCTTGTTCCTTTGTTGAAATCTGACTGCTCGAAGCCACAGCTACCAAAGGTTGAGCTAAGGTTTGACACACAAAGCCTAGCTGGTCCTAAGAGTGATTTGTAGTGTATTACATGGTGAGGTCTCACAACCGCACTATATAATACATTCAATGTCCTCACAAGAAGCAAGAGGAAGAACATATTAATGAGATAAAATGGAACCTGGGCTGTGCCCCGTATGCTCTTCTGCACTGACGACAGAAAGGGAGATAGTGTAAGCTTCTGATTTCGTCTGTTTAGAAAGGCATAAAGCCAGGACTATATAGTCCAAAACCTTCGAGGCAGTCCATAAGAATCTCACGGTTGACCATGTCGAATGCTACCAACAGGTCCAGCAGAATGAGACCAGCTGCATGAGCTATGTTAGTAGTGACTGTCTTAGATGAACTTAGACATTGTACTATCGCCTCAGTACTGCTGTCAGGCCAGAAGTCTGCTTAAGATGCCTTGCATAGAATGCCTTTACCCTATGCTCCTTTGTTCCTCTCCTCACCCCTCCCTCCTTCCTGTGTATCACTCCTTTTTGCTGCCTTTCCTTGCCTCTGTTTCTCACTACATGTCTCTGTTGTCTGCAGTGTGGGAGGAGATGGGCCACCTCACCTCGATCCACTTCCAGGCGCTCCGAGACCTCAAGAGAGAGAATCTCCTCAGCACACCCGCGGAACCGGATGAGAAGGACGTGGATCGGAGCTTCTACTACAACAGACATGGAACATCAAGTCCTCAGTTGTAGCTTGAGATCTTAAACCATTGCTGAAGGGGCTTGCAATCCAAGCATCTTCTCTGCGCTCACCACATTTTGTGCTTTCGTAATAAAGGAAAATTTTCAATATGTTGTATACCTTTTTTGTTTTATTTTCTAGCTTCATCATAGGTGCCAAATCGAATTTTTTAGGGTTTGGATAACTAAGTTATTGAATAGCAAAATTCCAACGGGTATCCAAATAGCCCATGGTTCTCTTGCAGGTTTGTAGAAAATGTAATAAAATTTCTTAGCACCCCAGGATCCGGACTCCTTCTCATCCAACATTGGCAAGCAGCAGGGTAGTCTTAGGCAACACAACGCAACTGTGAACCCGGCTACTCTTGCGAGTCCTGATGTGAACACACCAGCTGATGGACTACAAAAATAATTGAAAGAGAAAGTGCATATCACTGATGAATCTGGGAAAATGTGCACCTGAGACCTTTATCAGGAACCGATCCCCTTTCCGACCAAGAAGATGACCATTGTACGTCGGATGGTCGCGATACTCATGATGTGTGATGGAGGACCACGTCGAAGGCAGGAGCACAGCGGAGAGTGAATATGAGAGCACTGAAACCTAAAAGGAACTCATTATTCCATTTGTTTCAACTAAGAGAGAGAAACCGATGGAGGGCCCGGTCAAGAGACAGGTTCACTTTCTACAACCAGCACGTACAAAGATGGAATGCGGTGACATTGAATCAAATAATGGAATACCTTGTTGGTCCAGGTCAGCATCATTGGTGTTATTCAATGTGAAAATGAAGAATAAAAGATACTTCACTGTTTTCTAAATAATTGGTGTATCAGGGATAGTTGCAAGTGGGAGATCTTGTAAGAGGAGCGCATGCTGGACTCTCGACGTTCAGTCAGGAGTTCAGGAGACAAACTGATGTTTGTGAAACAGACTCTGGATTCTGAGCTGGACGGGATGATGGCTTCTACAGAGGGCCAGTGGCGTGAATACCAGATTCTGAATCCATTTGCCAAGTAGGTTTCCTAGAAAGCCAGTAGCACGAATACTGGATTCTAAAAAGGCAAAACAGAACTTTAAAATTGAAGTTTTATAACTTACCAGTTTTGTTTGGGTACCGCGTCTTATGGCTACTGTTCCTTCCGTTTGAAGGGCCTCTTGATGACCGCCATCACCGCATTTGGAGTTAGTGGTCTAGTTGTCGTACAGAGGGTTTAGGAAAGAGCTACTAAAGTGGAAGGCGGCGCGACCACATAGCGGACGCGAGAAACGGCGTGCCGACACCGTGCTGGAGGCATTCCAAAGGCAAGCCTGTCTGCGCCCGTCCGTGCTTGGACACCAGGCCCAGGGCCAGTCTCCATGGCTGTTGGGACCTGCAGGCAGCCCCCGGAAGGTGTACTCCACAGAAGCTCTTTTATCGCTCAGACCTTCAGGTAAGTGTCATGACTGGCCGCTCCTGTACATTAATCCGGATACTATTCAATCATGATGTCATGGGTGTAATACTAAGGTCTTCGAGCTAGAACCCCTGAGAACAGGTCAGTCATGTATGCCAAGACCACTGGGAGGGCCAAATCCAGGGGGAGCCCCGGATTCTATCATTAAATGTGCCCCGATTAATGCCAGATCTTTGGTCAGACATCACATCAAAGTAGCAGAATTTACTGAGACGCACTCGATCGATATAGTTTTTATAACAGAGACCTGGGCCGATCAGGCTTCTGGCCCAGAAATGACAGCGGCAGTGCCCAGGGGTTATGTCAGTACTAGTCTTGATAGGCCCATGAGAAGGGAGGAGTAATAGCAGTTATCTTTCGGGACTCTCTTACAGCAGTATTCACTCCTGCATCCTCTGATGCCTATGAAGCCTTATTGTTTACATTTTTTACTCACTAAATCTCAGTTATGTAATGGACTTGTGATCTATCATACGCCGGGGCCAAGAGCCTCTTTCATTCAGTCCTTAGAATTATTCTTGGAAGACTTTGCTATTCAGACATTACAATATCAGGAGATTTCAATTTTCATCTTGAGTATAAATTAGATCTGGAAACAGATTTACTTGCGGACACTATAACCTGCTTTAGTCTTGCTCAATGTGTTGTTGGACCTACGCACGTGGCAGGGCATACTCTTGATGGAGTCTTTACTAATAACCCTTTCTACTCCTTTACCCCCACGCTCCCGCTTACTTGCACAGACCACAAGGTGGTCCTCTGGGAAATAATGCTCCCTCATAAACCCAAGATAATGACTGTAGTAAGAAAAACGGTTGTTTCGCATGCGTAGCTGAGCGATATTCTTGCGAATTCTCAACCAGAAGACACTACGGATACTGACATCATGTCCAAGATTGTCACAGGCTGGCTTGAAACGGCTGCCAATAAATTAGCCCCGTCAAACTTAAATAATAAGAAAACGCAAGCCTAATGCACTTTGGTTCAATAGCTCCCTTAGGGCAGAAAAACAAAGCTGCGGTAGACAAGAGAGAATCCAGAAGAGAAACTGCAATAATACCCTTAAAAGAGAGAAATACAAATCCTGCGTCAAGCATGACAAGAAGCTCCTTTTAGAGGTTGAATTAGCCTTCTTCACTGAACAAGTGAAATCAGCTGCCAACTCAACTAAGGCACTTTTTCAGGATGTCACCAAACTCTCAACCCCAGCGATGAGTGATTCAGCAGAAGGCAGTCAGGTCTTCTGCAATTCGTTGGCTTGCTTTTTTCAGCAGAAAGTTGAAGCCATCCTTAGCAAATTTTGTACCAGTGGTTTTTCCGGTCTGAGCAGAAATGAAACCATGGTAGGGCCTTTGGTTAAGGTCACCTTCGAAGAGTTTGTCGGGGTAACGGTGGACCAAGTCACACGGGCTACCTCCAAGTTAAAGTCAGGGTCACCAACAGATCCTTGCCCCCCCACATCTATCATTCAGTTCCAGATGTACCCTTACCTGACAAATATTTTCAACACCATGTTTAGTTGAATAGGACTCGTCACTACGTGAGTCATTACATCGCGTGGCATTACAACGCGGTCGTTACAACGACCGCATTGTTACCGCACAATGCCATTACTACGCAAGTCATTACATCGACTTGCAGTAGATGGCGCGCTGACATTAGAAATGTATAATTTACTATTCCAACTCCAGCCTACGCAACAGTAGGGAAGGTGTTGGAATAGTAAACTATAGTATTCCTAATGTTAGAGGGCCATCTACTGCAAGTCGATGTATTGACTTGCGTAGTAATGGCATTGCGTGCGAACAACAACGACCGCGTCTTAATGGCATTGCAGTGTAATCACTGCGATGTAAAGGTCGTTTCCCTGTTTAGATGGGGTATGTTTCCAAAGCAGTGGAAAGTTGCTTTGGTGCTCCCACTACTGAAGAAACCGAATCTGGATGAGCAGGATTTGTATTGTATTGTATTGTATATGCTCTTATATAGCGCACAATCACCCTACGGGTATCCCGGCGCTTGACAGAACAGTTGATGAAATTAAGCTGAGAGGAATAGGCAGCGACGTAGGCAATCAGGCTACTGGAAAGAGCCAGGTCTTAAGACTCTTTCTGAATTCCATTAAGGAGTCTAGCTGCCTGATCCTCGAAGGAAGCTCGTTCCATATCCGAGCACCAGCCACGCTAAATGCCCTCCCCCCCAGCCTGACACGTTTAAATCTGGGTTGTGACAGCAGGTTAGCGTTGGAGGAACGCAGCTGTCTCGGGGGGAGATAGCGTGAGAATCTCTCCTGCAGGGGAATTGGACCCATCCCATGTGCTGCTTTATAAATCAGACAGAGAGTTTTAAAAAGGATCCTTTCTCTGACTGGCAGCCAGTGGAGCTCGCGCAGCGCCTGAGTGGAAGAGGCGTCGCGTCTACGATTTAGCGCCAACTTTGCTGCAGCCGACTGTACTCTCTGTAATCCCAGCAGAATATACTGGGGGGCGCCCAGATACAGAGAGTTACAGTAATCCATTCTGCTGAGTACTGTGCTCCTTACAATCAGTGCGCGCATATCCCCTGGCAAGAATGGAAGAATCCTACGAAGTACCCGTATTAGTCCGAAGCACACACTGGCAGTCTTGTTCGCCTGCGAGTTCAATTGCAGATCGTTATCGAACAAGACGCCTAGATTACGAATGGTATTTGATGGAACCAGTGGAGCCTCATCTGGAGCAAGCCTAAACTCCGACTGCAGATGATGGATCTGGTTTCGTGGTGAGTAGAACAACACCTCGGTCTTATCACCGTTAAACTGCAGGGAGTTACTTCGCAGCCAGTCTGTTGTCAGGCTCATGCAGTTTTGAAATTGCTCCAGAGATACCTCCTGTTTTCCCTCCATCGAAAATACCAATTGTGTGTCGTCTGCGTAGTTTACCAGCTCAACCCCAAACGCTTTGATAATTGCAAACAGTGGTTGCAGGTAAATATTAAAGAGAATGGGGCTGATGCTGGAACCCTGTGGTACTCCATAGGCCACGTGGGATTTTTCAGAGGTAAACGACCCCAGTGTCACCGCCTGCTGCCTCCCTGTCAAATAAGAGCGGAGCCACTGCAGTGCTCGGCCCTTTACACCCAGATCCCTCAGTCTTGCCAGCAGGATAGTGTGACTCACTGTGTCGAATGCGGCTGACATATCCAGGAGCACTAAAACCGCAGTGCTCCCGGCGTCAGCCCGCATTCGTATGTTGTCCAGCATTGTGACCAGGGCCGACTCCGTCCCATGACCAGGGCGAAAACCAAACTGGTCCCTATCCAGTAGCTGATACTCTTCCAGAAATTCCGAAAGAGATCTCCTCACGACCCTTTCCAAGATCTTAATTGGGAAGGGAAGGAGGGAGATGGGCCGAAAGTTAGCCGGGTTAGTTGGGTCTAAAGAGGGCTTCTTAATAAGAGGGGCCACCACAGCCTGCTTCCAGCTTTCTGGAACCAATCCTGTTTCCAATGATTGGTTGCAGATCTGGCGCAACCAGGGAAATGTGAGATGACCATATGTCTTCCACACTTTCTGGGGAAGAGGGTCGAGGGGTGAACCGGAGGAGATGCCACTGACCAGGGAGTCGAAAATAGAGGCCGACATAGCAGGAAAGGAAGCCAAGGAGTGCTGGTGGTCCATGGTCCCCTTAGATGTCTTGTTACCCGGGTTCTGGGTTGTCGCCTCGTTGTCCTTAAAGCGGACGACAATCTTGGCCACTTTGTCTTTAAAATAAGTGGCAATCTCGTCGCACAGATTTTGTGAGGCTTCGACTCTATTCTCCAGACAGGATGGGGCAGAGATGGTTCTAGCAATTCTGAAGAGCTCCATAATTCTATTTGGGGCTTGCAGGATGGATTGAGCATAGAAATTGGCCTTGCTTTCCAAGATGCGCAACTTGTACCTCCTCAAGGTTAACTTAAAAGTTGCCCTATCCTTATCCAGATAGCTCTTTCTCCATGTTCTTTCTGCCTTCTTGCATTGAAGTCTGAGCTGCCTCAGATCTTCTGTGTACCAAGGCGCTGAAATTTTGTTTCTAATTTGGAGTCTTTTTATAGGGAGCACTTCGTCTAATGCAGCTGTGACGTACTGCCGGTAGATGTTGTAATTGTCCTCCACTGTACCTAAGCTCTGAAAAAGGCTCACCGAGGGCGTCGGCAGGAGAGCGCCTGTCCTTGTTAAATTGGACCATTTTCTCCCTTTCCGATACTGCACAACGGTGTTGGATTGAGCGGTGGGAATAGCTGACCGTACTGTGAAGAATATTAGATAGTGGTCCGTCCACATTTGGGGAGAAATATTTAGGAGTTCCACCCTTGAATCATTTGCGAATAAAAGGTCGAGGATATGTCCTCCCTGGTGAGTCGGGGAGGTAACTAGTTGTTGTAGACCGAGAGATTGGCAGGTGTCTGTCAAATCTCTGAGTTGATTTTTTGAGCTCGCATTCTCCCACCAATTAAAATCTCCCAAGATGACCATATTGGAGTGAGATAGGGATAGGTTAGTGATGGTATTTAAAAGGGGCTGTAGTGCAGTGTTACTCCCCGGAGGGCGATAACACAGCAAGCCTGAAAGGAGATGACCTCTAGCTTCCTGAAGCGCGAATCCCATCATTTCAATTCCCTCTATTTTGTCTACATGTAACTGAGTAAAGTGGAGGTTTTCCCTAAAAATCAACCCCACCCTACCCCCTATGCCCTCCTCCCTAGGTAAATGTATGATTTTAAAACCGTCTGGGCAGGCGAGACCTATCTCCACAACTGAATCTGCTCTGATCCAGGTCTCTGTGAGAAATAATGCATCCAGCTTCATATCTTCGATTAGGAGCGCTATTTCAAAGTGGTGTTTTACTAACGACCTACTATTTATTAACCCACAATTCAGGTATCCACACATATTAGGGCGCGGACTCGTTGCTTTACATCCCGGGGCAATAGCATAGTCCCGGATGGTGTCAGCCTCAGTCCCGCTGTATGCTTTCCCACCAATCTGTAGCAGCTGTTTCCTAGAGTAGACCTGGCGTACCTTATTGGGGGCATAGTATACATCCGTTGTCCGGTACTCGTCCGGGGCGCGGACGGGCGCAGACGGGCTTGCCTCTGGCGCGCCTCCGGCGCGCCATCGGCGCGCCCGCTGCGCGCGCGCGCTGCGCGCTTGCATTGGCCTGTTTTTATGCCCCCCCTCAGCGAGCATCAGCGCGCGCACCCCAAAATGGCGCCCACATCAACTGGATCCAGCCCAATCCAAGATGGCGCTGAATGATGTGGTGAAGGATGAGGCCCCGCTCTAAGCAGCAGGTTGGTGAGCTTTGTTTTATAGTGAGGGTATGCGGAATGAAAGCAACAGTTTTAAAAAATAACCAACATTAAAAGACCGCGATCCGGTCGATAATAGTAGCAGCAGCAAAATTAGCAACAAAATATAGCAGCAGTAATTATTGAACAGCGACAGTTGTTTGCAATAGTTTTCAGCGAATTACAGAGCCCAGCGGACCAGCAGAAGCCTCCGAGGCCGCCTACTCCTTAGCGCGTAGTGTTAAGTCAAATGCGCGCTTGCATTGGCCTGTTTTTATGCCCCCCCTCAGCGAGCATCAGCGCGCGCACCCCAAAATGGCGCCCACATCAACTGGATCCAGCCCAATCCAAGATGGCGCTGAATGATGTGGTGAAGGATGAGGCCCCGCTCTAAGCAGCAGGTTGGTGAGCTTTGTTTTATAGTGAGGGTATGCGGAATGAAAGCAACAGTTTTAAAAAATAACCAACATTAAAAGACCGCGATCCGGTCGATAATAGTAGCAGCAGCAAAATTAGCAACAAAATATAGCAGCAGTAATTATTGAACAGCGACAGTTGTTTGCAATAGTTTTCAGCGAATTACAGAGCCCAGCGGACCAGCAGAAGCCTCCGAGGCCGCCTACTCCTTAGCGCGTAGTGTTAAGTCAAATGCGCGCTTGCATTGGCCTGTTTTTATGCCCCCCCTCAGCGAGCATCAGCGCGCGCACCCCAAAATGGCGCCCACATCAACTGGATCCAGCCCAATCCAAGATGGCGCTGAATGATGTGGTGAAGGATGAGGCCCCGCTCTAAGCAGCAGGTTGGTGAGCTTTGTTTTATAGTGAGGGTATGCGGAATGAAAGCAACAGTTTTAAAAAATAACCAACATTAAAAGACCGCGATCCGGTCGATAATAGTAGCAGCAGCAAAATTAGCAACAAAATATAGCAGCAGTAATTATTGAACAGCGACAGTTGTTTGCAATAGTTTTCAGCGAATTACAGAGCCCAGCGGACCAGCAGAAGCCTCCGAGGCCGCCTACTCCTTAGCGCGTAGTGTTAAGTCAAATGCGCGCTTGCATTGGCCTGTTTTTATGCCCCCCCTCAGCGAGCATCAGCGCGCGCACCCCAAAATGGCGCCCACATCAACTGGATCCAGCCCAATCCAAGATGGCGCTGAATGATGTGGTGAAGGATGAGGCCCCGCTCTAAGCAGCAGGTTGGTGAGCTTTGTTTTATAGTGAGGGTATGCGGAATGAAAGCAACAGTTTAAAAAAATAACCAACATTAAAAGACCGCGATCCGGTCGATAATAGTAGCAGCAGCAAAATTAGCAACAAAATATAGCAGCAGTAATTATTGAACAGCGACAGTTGTTTGCAATAGTTTTCAGCGAATTACAGAGCCCAGCGGACCAGCAGAAGCCTCCGAGGCCGCCTACTCCTTAGCGCGTAGTGTTAAGTCAAATGCGCGCTTGCATTGGCCTGTTTTTATGCCCCCCCTCAGCGAGCATCAGCGCGCGCACCCCAAAATGGCGCCCACATCAACTGGATCCAGCCCAATCCAAGATGGCGCTGAATGATGTGGTGAAGGATGAGGCCCCGCTCTAAGCAGCAGGTTGGTGAGCTTTGTTTTATAGTGAGGGTATGCGGAATGAAAGCAACAGTTTTAAAAAATAACCAACATTAAAAGACCGCGATCCGGTCGATAATAGTAGCAGCAGCAAAATTAGCAACAAAATATAGCAGCAGTAATTATTGAACAGCGACAGTTGTTTGCAATAGTTTTCAGCGAATTACAGAGCCCAGCGGACCAGCAGAAGCCTCCGAGGCCGCCTACTCCTTAGCGCGTAGTGTTAAGTCAAATGCGCGCTTGCATTGGCCTGTTTTTATGCCCCCCCTCAGCGAGCATCAGCGCGCGCACCCCAAAATGGCGCCCACATCAACTGGATCCAGCCCAATCCAAGATGGCGCTGAATGATGTGGTGAAGGATGAGGCCCCGCTCTAAGCAGCAGGTTGGTGAGCTTTGTTTTATAGTGAGGGTATGCGAAATGAAAGCAACAGTTTTAAAAAATAACCAACATTAAAAGACCGCGATCCGGTCGATAATAGTAGCAGCAGCAAAATTAGCAACAAAATATAGCAGCAGTAATTATTGAACAGTGACAGTTGTTTGCAATAGTTTTCAGCGAATTACAGAGCCCAGCGGACCAGCAGAAGCCTCCGAGGCCGCCTACTCCTTAGCGCGTAGTGTTAAGGAGATTTAAACAAGTATCGGCCCGGTTCCAGACTTCCCTTCCCTTCCCAACTAGTCGAGCTGGCTCATCGCCAAGATTGTTCCTGACCCACCGCCCTCAATCGGTCTCCTTTAAGGGTTTGCAGTCGGAACCCTTTACACTGCCTTGTCGGGTTCCACAGCGCTCTTCTTTGAGCCCAACGTTGTTCAACCTTTACGTTACCACCCTGGTAACATTAATTAAATCATTTGGGCTGTTAGTCTCTTATGCCGACAACACCCAGATAGTGGTTTCTCTATCTGATAAGGGTCCAGACATGCGTAAGACCTTTTGCAGCTGCATGAGTGCAGTGGACCTTTGGATGGATCCAAATTGTTTAAAACTTAATTCATCAAAGACCGAAGTTATTTTATTCTGCAACAATCCAGCTTTTTGGTCCCCTGACTGGCGGCCAGAGGAACTGGGCACCCTTCCATCACCAGTTCAGAAGGCAAAGAATCTAGGGGTCGTGATTGACAACCGATTGTCTTACAAAGCACAGGTGAATACACGTACCTCATCTGCTTCGTTTGCCTTGCGCTCGGTTAAGAAAATTGCTCAGTTCGGTCCCTTTGATATGATAAAGACCGATGTAATTGCATTAGTTCTATCTAAACGAGATGATTGCAATGGGTTATATCAAACCTGCCCAAAAATCCTTGAATAAACTTCATGTCATACTTAAGATGCGTGGATGGGGTTGTGTCTAAATCTGTATGGTCAGTCGGGAGAGATTTAGTTGTCCAGGTAGTATCTAGTCCATCTACGATTTTTCTAATTTTCTCCTCAAAGAACATAGCCAAGCTATCACAAAGATCTTGTGAGGGGGGGACCTTGTTATTTAGGTGCTCTGGTTTAGAGAGTTCATGCATTATTTTGAATACACTTCTAGCGCTGTCGGGTGCAGCCAAGATAGAGTTAGAGTTGTATTCTGCTTTGGCTCTGGTAATCTTATCTTATATTTATGCATGGCCTCTTTCAGAGCTATGTTGTCCTCTTTCACACATGGTTTCCTCCACCTTCCTCGCTGCGGCTTTGCAGCATATTTTCAGTTCTTTTAGCTCTACCCTTTACCAAGGGGCTGACGGTCTCTGCCATGGCGACTGGTCTTAGTGGTTATTTGTAGGGCTGATTTTAGGTTTTGTATGGAGAAGTTCACTAGATAATGACCTGTCCAGCATAGAGGGAGGTGGTTCTCTATGATTGCGAAGTTCTTGGTGGAGAAGATTAGGTCTAAAATGTGTCCTCCCTGATGTGTCAGCCTGACACCAGTTGTTGCATTCCTAGGTTCTCACATGATTGAAGGAGTTATTTTAGAGCTGGGCTGAATCTCCAGTAGAACAGAGATTGAAATCCCCAAGGATAATGAATCTAGAGTGTGTGGGCGGCGCTAACACAAAATACCTGTGAGTAGTTGCCCCTTGTTATCCTTTAGCGAGAAGCACAAAAGTTCTGCACCCAATATTTCATTCATGTCAAATGGGGCAAAGTCACAGTTTTCTTTATAGGTCACTCTCATTCCACCCCCCCCCCCCCCCACCCCCTTCTGACGACCTGAGGCTTGTGAAAAACCTTATAACCTGGTGGACATGCTAATCACAGCTCAACTTCCAAGTCTTGGGATGTCCAAGTTTCAGTCAGGAATATGGCATCCATATCATTCAATGTCAGTAAAGGGGGGATCTCCATGTGATGTTTCACCAATGATCTGACATTTAGTAGGCTGTATTTAAGATTTTTTTTAACTTTTTTCATTTTTAGATAACATTGGAGTATTGGTCCTAATAGGGGTGGTGTTTGTTGCCTCCGGCTTACCTAATGCTAGCAGTTGTTCTCTGGTGTACCACAGGAGGCTCGGCTTCTTGGGAGTTCTCTCCAAACTGACTGGCGCTGTGCGCGACTGGTGCCTGGGCGGGCACAGACGGACTTGCCTTTGGCACATCCTCGCTTGCATTGGCCTTAAGTAGTGAGGGGTTTCCTCCTATTTCTGATCGACTAGACCGCTAACAAAGATGGTGTTAGTTCAGTGACTCGCTCTTCCATGCGAAGTACACCAGCTAACCTTTCCTTTTTAGGTCTCGCCTGACTTAGCGCTTGCGCTGGTCTGGCGAGACTTTAAGTAAGGGCTTTAAAAAATGCAACCGCCAGCCACAGCTTGCAGTGCATGTGCCCGGGTGCGCGCTTGAGCAGAGGCGCCATATGGCGTGATTACTGCTGCGCGCGCACCACTCGTGCACATGCACTGCAAGCTGTGGCCGGTGGTATCATTTTCCCCCCGCGATCACTTTAATGGCTGCGTGGCCAATGCTTGTTCTGTTGGTGGTTTATGTACCCATCCTGCTCCACTGGAATGCATTGAGAGCGGTTTTACAGTGCGAAAGCAGCCCGGCACCACTGGTGAGCGACAACTGACAAAGCACTTCAGAAATGGATGCTGAAAGAATCATCTTGTTACTCTATTTTATGTAGCATCCATTTTATCAGATGCTATTGTCGACTCTCCCTCAGTACACAAAGATGGCTGGTCAGAGCCATACACATTTCACATTTCTTGGCTTTGACAGTGCTTGTTGGTTTTTGGGCACATGTTGCTTTACATCTCTTGGAGTTTGTGGCAGCTGATGTGAGTAAGATTGTAAGTGTGTGCATGTGTGTACACCAGTTGTACGGGCTTGTTTGCTTTAAGGCTCGGAGTGGATGCACTAAAGTAGCCACACATACTGCTTTGGCCAAAGCCTGGCGGCATTTTAGTGAAGATTGAGAGAATCTACGTGGTGTTTTCTCCATCTAGGAACAGAATAAACACTTGAATACGTGTTCTCCAAAATTGTCCTTGGACCTCGGTTTGCTCTTCTGTGATCTAGCTGTACTATGAATCGTATGCAGAAGGACAGTGGTACACTATTCCACGGTCGTTTACTGTTAGAAAGTGTAAAAGTGAGGGGTCGGGGGCCTGGCGATATTAAATCATATACTTAGCTAGACTACTACTACTAAGGAGGGGAGTGTGAGTATTAAAACGTCCCATATCAATAGTACAACAGAAATTAAGTATTCTATGTCCAAACCGTGGGTGGGAATGAGCTGTTCTTCATGGTCCTGTGGCATTTTCATTTATATTTTATTTAAATAAACTGTGGCAAGGTCCTTGTTTTCCTTTTCTCTATGGGCGGCATTTCAAACGCCTTTGGAGTTGCGTTGAAGTCCATCAGTTGCTGGACTGATCATCTAAATCTTTGTACAGAGTTTATGATTTGTTTTGTTTAGATGTCTGTGGAATGCCTTTCCCAATCTGCTGACCATAGACTGAATGTTAATTGGGAAATAACTAGACCTAAGCGCATACTATACGTGACACTGTTATGTTTTGCTTTTAGTTTGCATTAGCGTTGCCATTGAACATGTGAACAAGCATTGGTAAAGCCATTAGGTCTCGCATTTGGGACTTATTGGCTTAGCCAGTGGTTTTTAACATTATGTTACTGTGTATATATTATATATTTTAAGTAAGTAAAGGCTTTGAGTTTGTTAACGTTTGTAACATCTCTTTGCTTTAGTGCCATTTTGTATTATGTTTGGAATGGATTTTACTAAGTAGTGGCAAATCCAAGAGATCTAAAAGGCTGAACTTAAAGGTTTTCCAATGCTTCTTCGGTGCATGCGAGAGAAGTCTCATGTAGGTGTTTGAGTGAGTTCTAGTGGTAGAAGGGTGTTCATAATGGGGCATGGTTGAGAGTTCTAGAGCTCAGGCGGAAGGCAGTTTAAGTGTTCAGATTGCATACTGCCTCTCTCCAATGCATACAGAGGGATGGCCACACATACTATTTGTATTTACCAAAAGTATTTACAACAAAATCATTGTTACACAGTTATTTCAAACTGCTAACAAGCACTCACAAAGCCAATATTTCTGGCTTGTTTTAGGCACATGCGTGTTCTACTGTGCTATATCTGGGTGCAATAGCAGAAAACTTACAAAGAAGCACCAACATGCTGGCCTGGCGGCATGCTGTGTAAAGCACAGGATTGTAATCCGCATGCTATAAGCCACACCCTCAATTGCTTTGGCCAGGGCCCTTTCAGAGACCCACCCTTCCAATCTTTATCCCACTTAAATCACTGAATTCCACAATAGACTTTTGCCAGAGAGAGCTGCAAGCTGTCTGGCAGGCAAGACCTAAAAACGGATTTTGTCTAAAAGCTGAATGTCATTCCAAAACCATGACACAAGCTTCTGAGGACCGGTTTCTGGCCCCACCCCCTTTTGTACCGCTTTGTTCGCCATAAGTTGGCAGGGTGTGCTCAGACGTGAGTCCCTTGCTCACTTTGCCACTGGATTCAAGCAAGCCTGGCTGAAGACGGCTGAAATGCCAGAAACCGGTCCTAGGAAGCTTGTTTCCGGTCCAGGGAAGGCATGGCTTGGCAGTTCGGGCTGGACTGTTCCCATGAGGCACAGGGTCAGACTGATTTGCATATGGCCATGTCTGAACTGGGGTGGCAGAGTGGGCTAAAGAACGGTGATGGATCAAACCCAGATCTGTTGACTGGGTGTGAGTGTTTGATTGGTTCTGATGCTCCGTCCATCACCACCCCCTTTTGTACCGCTTTGGACATTAATGCAAATCACCGTTTTCTACGCATACTGCCATCGCCCATGATTAATCTAAGCTATGCTGCAGTTTACATGATAAACACGAGTCACATCTGGGTGACAGCATCAGACTAGTAGTCTGGATATTGCTAGACTGAAGACAAAACATTGTAAGAAGGGAAACAAGCATTGGCATAGCCAATAGGTCTCGCTTTTGGGACCTTATAAGTATTTAGTTATGCAGCAAAATATCCTTGGTGCAACAACATGAACTGTTGCATGGCGAAACACTTATAAGGTCCCAAAGGTGAGACCTATTGGCTATGCCAATGCTTGTTGTTTACTGTAGCTTCACTGGTTCAAGCGCAAACAACAAATTTTAGAGCATAAAAACACTTAAATCACTCAGGGGCATATTATCAAGAAAGGGGATAAAATTATCTAAAGCTGAAGCGGCGATAATGGCCTTGATAATATGCCCTGGAGAATTCCCATAGAAGCCCAGGTTCACACCAGAACATGGGCTTCTATTGAAAATCTCAAGGGCATATTATCAAGCCCATTATCGCCGCTTTAGCAGCAGTTTTCTGCGCTAATGCGGCGATAATTTTTGACGCCGTCCTTGATAATATGCCCCTAAGTGTGCTGTTCTAACAGTTTCCAGCAGTATGTGCACCGTAGTACGAGCTGTCTACCTCTCTCTGCCTCCACCTCTCAAACTTACCTCTTTCTTCCTTACTCCTTCCATCCCCCTCTACCTCACCCGTGGGAGTACCATGCTTCTCAGCCACTCTCTACTTTTTATTCTCCCAGCTTCTTGCTCCCTTAACCTTTCTACCTCATTCTAACACCGTTGATGTCTCTCTGCCTCGCTTTCTCTACCTACCGCTTCCACTTCTTTCCGGTGCATCATTCTTTCATTCGTCTTTCTCTCTGTACCTTATGTCTCTCCCTAACTCTCCTAGCTTCCTATCTCACCCCTGTATAGTTTCGCTATTCCTCGTCTGTCTCTGTGTGCCATTATAGTCTCCTGCCTGCTCCTCGCCTGTCTCTTCCCCAGCAGAGTGGGCGATCACTGTCCAGCCAGTAAATACAAACTGTTCACCGTAGGACGAGGGGCGGAGCCCCAAACAGGAGGACGAAACGAGTCCAATTTCACTCAATGGAGAGGTGAAGATCACGGGAGCGGAATCGTTTATTTTGGGTCAATTAATTATTTCGGGATTATTCTCGTAGTAACCAAATTCGAGTCCGATTATATTTGAATTAATTACACCAACTGCGTCGTCTTCATCCTATGGTGATCTTCTTTTGGCCTGTAGATGGCAGTGGTGTACGGGGTTTCAGTCTTGTACTATAAATGTAAACTTTGGCAATGCGTCTCGTCAAACAAACCCTTTATTGGAATTAAATCTGCACACTGGCTGTTCGGAAAAGAGAGACACTTTCAAGTCACGGGTGGGGTGTTTAAAGTTGTCAGCAACGCACGAGGACTCCGCTGGGAAATCTGAGGGTTGTCTGCAGAAGGGGACTGGGGTAAGCCCTTGTCTGCTGTCCAGGCCGTTGTCGCTTGTCCTCTGCCTGACTGATGCCATGGCACTGTCCTCGGCCTCCCAGCTCAGGGTTCAGCTTACCCAAGAACCTGGTGGTCTGACTGGGGGATGGAGGGGGTGGTTGTTCACAACAGACTTACCATGGACCTCTCAGGTGAAGAAAGAGGTGAGAGGGTATTTGGGGTGATTTGGTTGGCTGGGTCTGGTGGCTCAGTGGGCTAATGTGTCCACTGTAGAGGCCTGTGTTCGACCTCATGTTCACAGGTTCAAATCCCAGCAGGTCCACTCAGCCTTTCATCCTTCTGAGGTCGATAAAATGAGTACCATTGAGTTGTGAAACAATAAACATCTGTTATTCAGCGCCATAAAACCCTTCTGGGTGAACTTGCGCTTTAATACATGTTATGGGTGGAGGTCATGTATGATCAGGGTTTCTGGTCTGAAAGGATTTTCGGCTATTACTAATGGTTGTCTCTGCAATCCTGGTAGGGGTCGGAGCAATCAAGGCGGCCTGGCCCATGACGTTGTGGCAAGGACAGAGGTGGTGGTCGGACCTCTCACACTGTGTGCATGGGTGTCCATGATGACGTGGCAGGAACAGCGGTGGTGGTCGGACCTCTCACACTGTGTGCATGGGTGTCCATGATGACGTGGCAGGAACAGCGGTGGTGGTCGGACCTCTCACACGGTGTGCATGGGTGTCCATGATGACGTGGCAGGAACAGCGGTGGTGGTCGGACCTCTCACACTGTGTGCATGGGTGTCCATGATGACGTAGTCCACGTTTTAACCTTTGAATCAGCTCTCTTTCTTTCGCGGACACTTTGCCTTTTTTCTTTCTCCGTTTAGTAGGCCGGAGCTGAACTCGGATTTCGGAGTGGGCGCTATGAGAGGAGTGGGTCTGGACAGTGACGTTCTGACCTGCACACACATGAGGCCAATGGCACAGTTTCTGTCCATAATTGTAGCTTCTCAAGCATTAATTTCACAGAGTTTGCTAAAGCCATTGAATGTATCTATTCGATAATAATAAACAAAAAACACTACTTGGACATTGTGGGGCAGATTTATCAATATTTAACGCAACGCAGCGAGACCGCTTGCTGCGCTGCATCGCGTGAAACGGAAAGAGCAGAAATGCACCATATCTCCTAGGATATTACGTGATCCGACTCTTATCCCACACTGGAGCTCTGAGTGCTACCAGCACCAGCGCAGGCCCCCTTCCGCCATGGTGCAAGGGTGACAATCCTTGAAGCCAGTTTCCTCTTTCTATGTAGAAAGAGAAAACAACAAGGAAAAATAAAGATATTTCGCCTTGTTATGCATCTGTTGGGAATGTGCATTATTTTGATGCAATCTCAGGTTTAATAACCCAAGTAAATATCGGATTGTGTCAAAATTTATGAGTGGATCCATGGGAACGCCCATGCGCCACCCTTGGAACACATTCCCACCGCAGAGTGACGCCATGCAGCGATTTGCGCTGCCTTGTGTTACTCTGGATTTACTAAGCCACACAGCGCCACACAAGGTGGGTTAGTGAATCCAACCAAAGGGCTTGCGTGACGCAAGGGCGACACAAGTCCGTTGTAAATCTGGGCCGAGATTTACTGCACGTAATGCACTCCCTGAGTTGTGAACTATTCATTGTACCACTGCTTTTTTGGATGAAAGGTAAGTCCTGAACTCCCTTAGTACCTACTGAAAGACAGTGCCTAAAAGGGAAGTATTTGGCACTTCAGTGAGCTAGCAGTAGTACCAGATTCCTGTATTTGGAAAAGCAGCAATTCTTGTACCTGCCCTTGAGTCTTGCTGGCCCTCACCCTCTTGTGTGCACACTCCGGCGTGAAGCACGTGACACTTGTGCCAGCTAGAGTGCATTTATGTACACTGTTTACTGTGTTTATGCACTGGGGACCCCCAGTAGAAGTGATGCTGGTTTCCAAGGCAGCTGTGCCAAGGAACAGGTTACATTCAAAGAGGCGGCGGCAGAAAGGCTAGATTACATAACGATGTGTATTTATTGGCATTAATGCAAAGCATACATTTAGAGCCGCATGTTCCCATTCCTTATATGACTCCAGTGTAGGGTTTCAGGTGGAATGGATGTGTGAACTGGTAATTCACCCCCAATGAAAGGATTTCAAGCCTGTGACGAGTAACCCAAAACATGCAGCATTATTTCCATCTGACCTGTCAATCATGATGTGACAGGCAGCTGCTGGAGCACTGATGCCATACAGAGTGCTGACGGCAGGGGGCGCAGCAGGCCTAGCCTGCCAGAGGACCACTGACGAAAGCCACTTGTGATACACTAGTGAATGTACCCTGTGAATGTGGTGCAGCAGAGAGCTGACACTGGTGATCACAAGAAAGGAGGGGTCACTGTGGAACAGTCATGGTGAGGCCCTGTGCACACAGGAAGTGAGAGCAGTGATCCAGAGGTGTTACTGCAGCCGGGTTAAGTACTCACCATTAATGGTCTCTTCATGAAGGGACAGGCGCTGACACCAGTGATCACTAGGAGGGGTCACAGTGAGTGATGGTGAGCCCCTGTCCACACAGGAAGTGAGAGCAGTGACCCAGGAGGCGTTACTGCAGCCGGGTTAAGCACTGACCATTAATGGTCTCTTCATGAAGGGACAGGCGCTGACACCAGTGATCACAAGGAGGGGTCACAGTGAGTGATGGTGAGCCCCTGTGCACACAGGAAGTGAGAGCAGTGACCCAGGAGGCGTTACTACAGCCGGGTTAAGTACTGACCATTAATGGTCTCTTCATGAAGGGACAGGCGCTGACACCAGTGATCACAAGGAGGGGTCACAGTGAGTGATGGTGAGCCCCTGTCCACACAGGAAGTGAGAGCAGTGATCTAGGATGCGTTACTACAGCCGGGTTAAGTACTCACCATTAATGGTCTCTTCATGAAGGGACAGGCGCTGACACCAGTGATCACAAGGAGGGGTCACGGTGAGTGATGGTGAGCCCCTGTCCACACAGGAAGTGAGAGCAGTGATCCAGAGGTGTTACTACAGCCGGGTTAAGTACTCACCATTAATGGTCTCTTCATGAAGGGACAGGCGCTGACACCAGTGATCACAAGGAGGGGTCACAGTGAGTGATGGTGAGCCCCTGTCCACACAGGAAGTGAGAGCAGTGACCCAGGAGGCGTTACTACAGCCGGGTTAAGTACTGACCATTAATGGTCTCTTCATGAAGGGACAGGCGCTGACACCAGTGATCACAAGGAGGGGTCACAGTGAGTGATGGTGAGCCCCTGTCCACACAGGAAGTGAGAGCAGTGATCTAGGATGCGTTACTACAGCCGGGTTAAGTACTCACCATTAATGGTCTCTTCATGAAGGGACAGGCGCTGACACCAATGATCACAAGGAGGGGTCACGGTGAGTGATGGTGAGCCCCTGTCCACACAGGAAGTGAGAGCAGTGATCCAGGAGGCGTTACTACAGCCGGGTTAAGTACTCACCATTAATGGTCTCTTCATGAAGGGACAGGCGCTGACACCAGTGATCACAAGGAGGGGTCACAGTGAGTGATGGTGAGCCCCTGTCCACACAGGAAGTGAGAGCAGTGATCCAGGAGGAGTCACTGCAGCCGGGTTAAGTACTGACCATTAATGGTCTCTTCATGAAGGGACAGGCGCTGACACCAATGATCACAAGGAGGGGTCACAGTGAGTGATGGTGAGCCCCTGTCCACACAGGAAGTGAGAGCAGTGACCCAGGAGGCGTTACTACAGCCGGGTTAAGTACTGACCATTAATGGTCTCTTCATGAAGGGACAGGCGCTGACACCAGTGATCACAAGGAGGGGTCACTGTGAGTGATGGTGAGCCCCTGTGCACACAGGAAGTGAGAGCAGTGATCCAGGAGGCGTTACTACAGCCGGGTTAAGTACTCACCATTAAAGGCCTCTTCAGGGAGTGACAGGAGCTGACACTGGTGATCACGAGAAAGGAGGGGTCACTGTGGAACAGTGATGGTGAGGCCCTGTGCACACAGGAAGTGAGAGCAGTGATCCAGGAGGAGTTACTGCAGCCGGGTTAAGTACTCACCATTAATGGTCTCTTCATGAAGGGACAGGCGCTGACACCAGTGATCCCAAGGAGGGGTCACGGTGAGTGATGGTGAGCCCCTGTCCACACAGGAAGTGAGAGCAGTGATCCAGGAGGAGTTACTGCAGCCGGGTTAAGTACTCACCATCAAAGGCCTCTTCAGGAAGAAATAGCAGCTTACACTGGTGATCACAAGAAAGGAGGGGTCACTGTGGAACAGTGATGGTGAGCCCCTGTGCACACAGGAAGTGAGAGCAGTGACCCAGGAGGCGTTACTACAGCCGGGTTAAGTACTCACCATTAAAGGCCTCTTCAGGGAGTGACAGGAGCTGACACTGGTGATCACAAGAAAGGAGGGGTCACTGTGGAACAGTGATGGTGAGGCCCTGTGCACACAGGAAGTGAGAGCAGTGATCCAGGAGGAGTTACTGCAGCCGGGTTAAGTACTCACCATTAATGGTCTCTTCATGAAGGGACAGGCGCTGACACCAGTGATCCCAAGGAGGGGTCACGGTGAGTGATGGTGAGCCCCTGTCCACACAGGAAGTGAGAGCAGTGATCCAGGAGGAGTCACTGCAGCCGGGTTAAGTACTCCCCATTAAAGGCCTCTTCAGGGAGGGACAGGAGCTGACACTGGTGATCACAAGAAAGGAGGGGTCACTGTGGAACAGTGATGGTGAGGCCCTGTGCACACAGGAAGTGAGAGCAGTGATCCAGGAGGAGTTACTGCAGCCGGGTTAAGTACTCACCATTAATGGTCTCTTCATGAAGGGACAGGCGCTGACACCAGTGATCCCAAGGAGGGGTCACGGTGAGTGATGGTGAGCCCCTGTCCACACAGGAAGTGAGAGCAGTGATCCAGGAGGAGTCACAGCAGCCGGGTTAAGTACTCCCCATTAAAGGCCTCTTCAGGGAGGGACAGGAGCTGACACTGGTGATCACAAGAAAGGAGGGGTCACTGTGGAACAGTGATGGTGAGGCCCTGTGCACACAGGAAGTGAGAGCAGTGATCCAGGAGGAGTTACTGCAGCCGGGTTAAGTACTCACCATTAATGGTCTCTTCATGAAGGGACAGGCGCTGACACCAGTGATCCCAAGGAGGGGTCACGGTGAGTGATGGTGAGCCCCTGTCCACACAGGAAGTGAGAGCAGTGATCCAGGAGGAGTCACTGCAGCCGGGTTAAGTACTCCCCATTAAAGGCCTCTTCAGGGAGGGACAGGAGTTGACACTGGTGATCAGAAGGAGGGGTCACAGAGAGTGATGGTGAGCCCCTGTCCACACAGGAAGTGAGAGCAGTGATCCAGGAGGAGTCACTGCAGCCGGGTTAAGTACTCACCATTAATGGTCTCTTCATGAAGGGACAGACGCTGACACCAGTGATCACAAGGAGGGGTCACAGTGAGTGATGGTGAGCCCCTGTCCACACAGGAAGTGAGAGCAGTGATCCAGGAGGAGTCACTGCAGCCGGGTTAAGTACTGACCATTAATGGTCTCTTCATGAAGGGACAGACGCTGACACCAGTGATCACAAGGAGGGGTCACGGTGAGTGATGGTGAGCCCCTGTGCATACAGGAAGTGAGAGCAGTGACCCAGGAGGCGTTACTACAGCCGGGTTAAGTACTGACCATTAATGGTCTCTTCATGAAGGGACAGACGCTGACACCAGTGATCACAAGGAGGGGTCACGGTGAGTGATGGTGAGCCCCTGTGCACACAGGAAGTGAGAGCAGTGACCCAGGAGGCGTTACTACAGCCGGGTTAAGTACTGACCATTAATGGTCTCTTCATCAAGGGACAGGCGCTGACACCAGTGATCACAAGGAGGGGTCACAGTGAGTGATGGTGAGCCCCTGTCCACACAGGAAGTGAGAGCAGTGATCCAGGAGGAGTTACTGCAGCCGGGTTAAGTACTGACCATTAATGGTCTCTTCATGAAGGGACAGGCGCTGACACCAGTGATCACAAGGAGGGGTCACAGTGAGTGATGGTGAGCCCCTGTCCACACAGGAAGTGAGAGCAGTGATCTAGGAGGCGTTACTACAGCCGGGTTAAGTACTGACCATTAATGGTCTCTTCATGAAGGGACAGGCGCTGACACCAGTGATCACAAGGAGGGGTCACAGTGAGTGATGGTGAGCCCCTGTCCACACAGGAAGTGAGAGCAGTGATCTAGGATGCGTTACTGCAGCCGGGTTAAGTACTGACCATTAATGGTCTCTTCATGAAGGGACAGGCGCTGACACCAGTGATCACTAGGAGGGGTCACAGTGAGTGATGGTGAGCCCCTGTCCACACAGGAAGTGAGAGCAGTGATCCAGGAGGAGTCACTGCAGCCGGGTTAAGTACTGACCATTAATGGTCTCTTCATGAAGGGACAGACGCTGACACCAGTGATCACAAGGAGGGGTCACGGTGAGTGATGGTGAGCCCCTGTGCACACAGGAAGTGAGAGCAGTGATCCAGAGGTGTTACTACAGCCGGGTTAAGTACTCACCATTAATGGTCTCTTCATGAAGGGACAGGCGCTGACACCAGTGATCACAAGGAGGGGTCACAGTGAGTGATGGTGAGCCCCTGTCCACACAGGAAGTGAGAGCAGTGATCCAGGAGGCGTTACTACAGCCGGGTTAAGTACTGACCATTAATGGTCTCTTCATGAAGGGACAGGCGCTGACACCAGTGATCACAAGGAGGGGTCACTGTGAGTGATGGTGAGCCCCTGTGCACACAGGAAGTGAGAGCAGTGACCCAGGAGGCGTTACTACAGCCGGGTTAAGTACTCACCATTAAAGGCCTCTTCAGGGAGGGACAGGAGCTGACACTGGTGATCACAAGAAAGGAGGGGCACTGTAGAACAGTGATGGTGAGCCCCTGTGCACACAGGAAGTGAGAGCAGTGACCCAGGAGGCGTTACTACAGCCAGGTTAAGTACTCACCATGTTGCTAGAGTAACGCACATCCAGTCTCACAGTTTCTCCGTGTTGCTAGGGCAGCGCACATCAAGTTTCACAGTTCCTGCATGTTGCTAAAGCAGTGTACATCCAGTTTCACAGTCCCTTCTTGTTGCTAGGGCAGCGCACATCCAGTTTTGCAGTTCCTGCATGTTGCTAGAGCAGCGTACATCCAGCTTCACAGTTCCTGCATGCTGCTGGAGCAGCGCATATCTAGTTCTACAGATCCTGCATGTTGCTAGGGCAGCGCACTTTCAGTCTCACAGTTCCTGCATGTTGCTAGGGCAGCACACATGTAGTTTCACAGTTCCTGTATGTTGCTAGAGCGCTGCAATCCAGTTTCACAGTTCCTGCATGTTGCTAGAGCAGTGTACATCCAGTTTCACAGTCCCTTTTTGTTGCTAGGGCAGCACACATGTAGTTTTGCAGTCCTCCGTGTTTCTAGGGCCGCGCACATCCAGTCTCACAGTTCCTGCATGTTGGTAGGGAAGCACACATCCAACTTCACAGTTCCTGCATGTTGCTAGAGCAGCGCACATCCAGATTCACAGTTCCGGCATGTTGCTAGAGCAGCGCACATCCAGCTTCACAGTTCCCACATGTTTCTAAGGCCACACACATCCAGTCTCGCAGTTCCTGCATGTTGGTAGGGAAGCACACATCCAGTTTCACAGTTCCTGTATGTTGCTAGAGCAGCGCACATCCAGTGTCACCGTTCCTGCATGTTCCTAAGGAAGCACACATCCAGATTCACAGTTCCTGCATGTTGCTAGAGCAGGGCACATCCAGATTCACAGTTCCTGCATGTTGCTAGAGCAGCGCACATCCAGATTCACAGTTCCTGCATGTTGCTAGAGCCGCACACATGTAGTTTCACAGTTCCTGTATGTTGCTAGAGCAGCGCACATGCAGTTTCACAGTATCTGCATGTTGCTAGAGCAGCGCCCATGTAGTTTCACAGTTCCTGCATGCTGCTAGAGCAGCGCACTTTCAGTTTCACAGTTCCTGCATGTTGCTAGAGCAGCGCACTTTCATTTTCACAGTTCCTGCATGTTGCTAGAGCAGCGCACATCCAGCTGCACAGTTCCTGCATGTTTACAGTTCCTGCATGTTGCAAGAGCAGTGCACATGTAGTTTCACAGTTCCTTTGTGTTGCTAAAGCAGCGCACATCCAGCTTCACAGTTACTGCATGATGTTAGGGCAGCGCACATCCAGTTTCACAGTTCATGCATGTTGCTAGGGCAGCGCACATCCAGTTTCCCAGTTCATGCATGCTGCTAGGGCGGCGCACATGTAGTTTCACAGTTCCTGCATTTTGCTACAGTGGCACACATTTAGTTTCACCGTTCCTGCATGCTGCTAGAGCAGCACACATCCAGTTTCACAGTTCCTGCATGATGCTAGGGCAACGCACATCCAGTCTCACAGTTCCTGCTTGTTGCTAGGGCAGCGCACATCCAGTTTCACAAGTCCTGCATGATGTTAGGGCAGCGCACATCCAGCTTCACAGTTCCTGCATGCTGCTGTAGCAGCACATATCCAGTTTCACAGTTCCTGCATGATGCTAGGGCAACGCACATCCAGTTTCACAGTTCCTGCATGTTGCTAGAGCAGCGCACATCCAGTTTCACAGTTCCTGCATGTTGCTAGGGCAGCCCGCATCCAGGTTCACAGTTCCTGCATGTTGCTAGGGCAGCCCCCATCCAGTTTCACAGTTCCTACATGTTGCTAGAGCAGCGCACATCCAGTTTCACAGTTTCTGCATGATGCTAGGGCAGCTCACATCCAGTTTCACAGTTCCTGCATGATGCTAGGGCAACGCACATCCAGTTTCACAGTTCCTGCATGTTGCTAGAGCAGCGCACATCCAGTTTCACAGTTCCTGCATGTTGCTAGGGCAGCCCGCATCCAGGTTCACAGTTCCTGCATGTTGCTAGGGCAGCCCCCATCCAGTTTCACAGTTCCTACATGTTGCTAGAGCAGCGCACATCCAGTTTCACATTTTCTGCATGATGCTAGGGCAGCTCACATCCAGTTTCACAGTTCCTGCATGATGTTAGGGCAACGCACATCCAGTTTCACAGTTCCTGCAGGTTGCCGGAGTAGCACACATCCAGCTTCACAGTTCCTGCATGTTGCTAGGGCAGCGCACATGTAGTTTCACAGTTCCTGCACGTTGCTAGGGCAGCCCACATCCAGGTTCACAGTTCCTGCATGTTGCTAGGGCAGCGCATATGTAGTTTCACACATCCTGCATACTACTAGAGCAGTGTACATCCAGATTCACAGTTCCTGTATGTTGCTAGGGCAGCGCAGACCAAGTTCCACAGTTCCTGCATGTTGCTAGGGCAGCGCACATGTAGTTTCACACATCCTGCATGCTACTAGAGCAGTGTACATCCAGTTCCACAGTTCCTGCATGTTGCTAGGACAGCGCACATCCAGTTTCACAGTTCCTGCAGTTACTTTCTGTCATGATCCTCGCGAGCCATTTGGCTTCCAGACGGAAGATCGGCGCCACCAGGGGGTATCTAACAGCGCGGCAAAGGAGCGTACTCCTAAGACCGACTACAAGTCCCAGAAGACCTCGGGACGTCCAACGGCGGAGCACCGGAAGCGGGGTCGGTCACATGACCGCCGCTATAAGACCATCCCCCTCTGGAGAAACGGCGCTTGACAATCTGAGGAGGTTCCCTGAAGACAGCGCTTAGCGGATGGTATTCCCCGCTGGAGGACGAGCGCTCGCTTACTTTTCCATCATCGTGACTCCCATGTCCCGAACCCGTTGTCACGCCGCTCCTGAGGTCTCCCTGGTTCCCGTTCCTGCCTGAGGTACCTAGATCCGGTATCAGGTAGGACACTCCGTTGGGAGGAGCAGGAGCACCCGTTTGCATCGTATTCTGCTAGGCAGTGACGTAACTGTCGTAGCCCAGCGGCTTTCCCGAGGAATCCCCGATTTCCGTCTCCTTCGACAGCGTCCTGCGCAGGCAGCGCGAGGAGGCGTGGAAGCCCAGCCGCTTGCTTCTACATTTGCTTACAGAGAGAGAACGCCTTTTTGTTTAGATAGGCATTGCTGGTTGCCGCCACGGTAGTGAGGTTAACTACCGCTTGCGCAACAACAGGACGAACTGGTTCTGTGCAGACTATACCCTATCTACCGTTTCCAAGACCGTGAAGCCAACGGTCTCCCTGACTGGGGAATCGAAGTTAGCGCCCGCAATAGGTGAGTGGTGGCCCTTGAGCGGGGAACAGGGAGGTAGGGGGTAAGTGGTACTTCCTTCCATAGTGCTATGACTTGTCTGTCTCCTCCTTACTGCAGCCTACTAGAGAACTACCCGTCAGACCCTCCGGCTCTCTGACAGAAGAGACAAGCGGACCCTATCCTTCCCTTCATTTGTTCCTCTCTTTTTCTCCCTAAGTGCCTCTACCACGCATTGGTTGTTATGGTTCGCCAGCGTGGGGTTGCACCAGTGGGAAGGGAGAAATATTCTACACGTCATCGTTCCTGCCGATCGATCAGCAGGTTAGTAGGAGCCTAGAGTATACGGCTACTGCCGGCCTGACACTTTCTGCTTAAAATAAACCCCCTGTCCGAAAGACTTAAGAGAACGTCATACACGTAAGGAAAACCGGAATTACGCAAGCTGTGGGAACACCAGTAGTCAAGAGCGAGGTGTAATTACGCTTCTGTAATTAAAGTGACTCACAACCCTGGTTGGCAGCTGATTAGCATAGCTGCAATTACACACACAGGTGAAGGTTAGCATAGAAGCAGCATCCAGGGGACTCTGACATTAACCAATTCAGGAATCGTGTTTTGCTTTGACAGAAATAGTTCTGATCTTCCCAACCAACGACTCCGCGTCTATTTTTAAGCAGCTGCTATTATTGGGGAGTTAGCAATTCCAACTCTGTAGTTATGGTTACGCTCCACTTCCCAAAATGGCTTTTAATTTACTGATAGCTTTTGCACTGTTCGATAATCTGTCAGAAATCTGGAAGTTGATTTCTGATGATTTCCAAATAACTTCTTCCTTTCACATGATGGGGGAAATCAGTCGCGTAGTAGACCCTGACAATAAAGTTCGAAGCCCTTTTGAATATCTGTTCATGGAAAGTCTACGGTTTGAGTAACATCTTACAAGAGGAGGATGCAAGATCCTTTTTTTACAGAATTTTGATCTCATTCTTCTACAGGAAGCATGGTGCCTGGAGGCACTTCACATAGTGGGGTACGTAGGGTTTCATTGCCCAGCAGAAAAATCCCAGAAATATGGTCACCCAAAAAGAGGTCTCACTACCTATTGCTGAATTTAATACAATTGGGTTACGGAGCAATTGGATATGGGTCTTAACTGGCTTCAAGTTATCAAAGTTATCACAAAGGGAAAAAATAAGCCTTGTAGCGGTCTGTTGCTCATAAATATTTATTTGCATACGAACAAAGCGAAGAAAGAGGCTCATATGGCATTATTGATTAAAACATTAAAATCATTACAGCAGCAGTATAATTCGGCAACAATACTGATAAGTGGGGGTTTTAATACAGATTTTAGCAAAACTAGAGCAAAGGGGAATAATCAGATCAGGGTTATGTTTAGGAATAAATTGGAAAAACTAGGATTCCAAATTTTACATGGAAACTCAATGGGGGATTCCCCGGCATCGATTACTTTTGTAAGTGGCACAAAAAGTTACAAAATTGATTATACTGCAATTATTGAGACTGCATTATCTGATGTAGAATTTTTACAACCAACCGCATTCAGAGAGTGAGCATTTCACGCAATTAATTGGGATCCATCACAATAATACACATATTCCAATCACAAATACTTTAATGTCTCCACCGATAACATTTGATTTAAAATACTTAAAATGGCGAGGAGAGAGGATTAAGGAAATAATGGCGGAAGTCTATCACACTGCTGGATCAATTGAGTGTTTAGAAAGTAATTCTCTGCAAGAGGCAGGTGATTTAGAATTCAACAATAGAGTAACAGAGTGGCAATATTTGAGAAATTTGCTGCTAGCTAAATTTCCACCAAAAGCCCAACGGTTAAAATATATTGATGGAGGGGGTAGTATAAAGAATCCATGGAATAAGAAAGAATTACGCAGGCAAAAAGCTCAAATAACAAGAGAAGCCAATTTGTGGCACAGGCTCAAAGACAAGGAACAAGACCCACCACCATCTCGCTTCCGGATTTACAAAAACTAAAAACTAAATACAAGAAAAGTTGCTGGGAAGAGAAAAGAAGATATTCCAAAGATCTATGAAATAAACTTCTAGAGTCAAGTAAACAACAAAAAAGCAAATAAATCTGGCAAATAGTAAATGGTCTAGTATTAGGAAAGGAGTGACAAGTTAATGCAGAAATAGATGCAGCAACTTGGGAAGCCTGCGTCTCCACAATGCCCTCAGTTGCGGGAACAAAGAACATCAATGATATATTAATGTCCCTGAAGATTTCTAAATCAGTGCCGGGAACATTCGACGATAATGATGTACTGTGGTCTCAGATCATTTGTAATATTACTCAAGGGACACAAGAAAGTAAAGAGGAATAAAGCTCCCATATAAAGGAAAATCGAATGACCCTATTGGGCAATACAGATGAACTTAAAGGAATAATAAAAAGGTTAAAATTTGAGGGAGCACCAGGTCCAAACGGTATCCCAAATGCTTTATTTAAAATTGATGTAAATGTTTGGGCCCAATACTTAACTCCAATGTTTAACGATCTCTTCTACACAAATCAGATATCGGAGTCCTGGAAAGGTAGCATTATTCAGCCCATATTCAAAAATGGTAACCCAGGAATAGCCCGTAATTACAGGCTTATAGCCGTAAGTGATGTTGAATCTAAACTCTATTTATCCTGTTTAATGGAATTCCTAAAAATATGGATGGAAGAAAAATAACTAATACCAAAATTCCAGACAGGATTCCGAGCAGGAATGGGGACATTGACCAATCTTACAGCCTTAACCCTGCTAATAGAGAAGGCGAAACAGAAAAAACTCGTTTGTTTGCATGTTTTATCGACGCCAAATCCGCCTTCGATCATGTATCTAGAGGTCGATTATGGAAAAAATTGGAGGATTGGGGAATACCGGAAAACTTATTAAGGGCAATTGTGGAACTATACACTCAAACATGGGCCCAAGTTAAAATAAGGGATGGAAGTTGTGCAACATCCAAAATCAGGACATGTATAGGTCTCAGACAAGGATGTGATCTGGCCCTAAGCCTGTTTAATTTATACTTATCAGATCTTGCAAATGCTTTGGACGTAGAAAATATTCATCCACCATTGCTTGCGTAAGAGAAGTTGGGCTGTCCTCAATATGCGGACGATATAGTCCTATTAAATAAAACACCAATAGGTTTACAACGAAGTATGAATGCCCTAAACAAATATATGGTAAAACAGGGGCTTGATCTGAATTTAAATAAAACTAAAGTGATCCCGCTGGTTGATTTTAAGTTCGAAAATCATGTGTGGTGCTTGGAAGGAAGTAAATTGAAGGAAGTACGCTCCTATGAATATTGGAGGTTTATTATGGATAAGCAAATGGCCGGTAAACTCCACTCATATCAATTCAGGCCAAGGCACAATCATTAACATATTGCTTCAAAATACTAAAACAAAAATTGAATTGTCAATCGTTGACCCATTTACTTAAGGTTATGGAGGTCCGGTTACTACCTTCACCATCATATGGTACAGAAATGATGTAGGGTTTTTAAATAGATACTTTGAATAGAAGTCAAATAAAAGTCTACAGAACCATATTTATATTCAAAATCAGTCTCACCCGCACAAATACTGTTAGAGTTTGGATTAAAAAATCAGAAATACCAGTGAAAGTGATTTTATAAGATTGTGTTGGAGATTGAGCGCAGCAGAAAAAGGGTCTACCAGCTATTTATGCTGGAAGGAAATAGAGGATTAACTGTCTACTACTACAGAGGGACCCTGGGGAAGTCATCTAATTTTATCTATCAAGGATGTAGGCATACACTAAGCCTGGGAAGTGCAAATGGGAAAGGCATCTTTCAAGCAAGTACCAAGATCTGCAGTGCGAATGTCATCAAATGTAACAGATAAAAATGCTTTTGCACTAAGGAGACATGCCTGGTCATTAATAAATCCGTAATCTGGCATAGGTCCTCAACGGTATCTGACAGAATATTTCTCATTAAGATTGAAACATCAATTTATGTTATTCCGGTTTGGTTTTATGGAAACTAAAGACCTCGTTTCATCCTGGAAAAAACAGCTGGAGAACCTTTCTTGCAGTCTATGGAGATGAAAGAGTGAATCATTAATTCATCTATTTTGTGTTTCTCTTTTCCCTTATTGCAAAGTAAAACTCTTCTGAAATCATTATTCAGAAATTGGGGTATTCGCACATGCCGGCAAGCCGTTATCACCTGGCTAAGTGGCCGCTCAGCCGCTCTTGCGTGTAGGGGAGTGAAGTTTAAAACCCCTTTATTTCAGAAAAACTCAAATATACAGGACTAAGAAGACTGGTTATACTTTGTTTCACAACAATACGCCCCAGGAGTAATGAATTATTGTTGGTATTTAAAATGTGTTGTTTTTAGTTAAATTATGTCTTTCTGAAAACTAGCACTTGAAAATGTTTTTAGCTCTTTTATTTTAGCTAATCTGTAATAATGTCTATGTACTGTTGTAATGGTTTTTAATAACTGAATACAATAAAGATTCTCTTGAAGCAGTCACCTTTTCCATGTTCAGTGCCATAGAAACATTTTTCACTCATCACGAGCAAAAACTACAAAACTAAATTTTATTCAGTATTTTTTTTAACATTCTGATTGAAAAAAAGTTAGAAATCTTGACTGTTAATTTGAGAATTACTTGTGGATCCAATGGTAATTTTTTTTTTTCAAATTAACATCTGGATGAGCAAGAATTTTTCCTGGACTTTTAAGGTGTTCGCGTATCCATTGCAGATCTGCCTTTCTGGGCAATCTGGGCAATCTGATTTGATGGCCATGACTGAAAAAGTTTGGGATCATGGAGGGACTGATATGACACCACAAAATTACAAAAATATTTTTTTTTGCCATTGTATCTGCTGATCCCCACACATAACCTGCAGCTTTTGTGTCGCCATTTTGAGGAATGGTGGATCCATGGAGATCGAGCCATGCGGTAAATAAAATGTGAAAGGGGCATAAGCAACAGTGTAGGTGGGGGAGTGGGGGATGATTTGAAGAGGGAATACTGCACCTAGAAAAACAATTGGGGGGTTTGCTGGATCGGCAAATCCAAAACTGCATCTGTGGGTACCTATAATTTGCCCAGATCCTGCAGATGCCAAAAAAAGGATATGGCCTTCACCTTGGATCTAGTTCAGTCACTCCCTATCCCCGTTTTCCCCGATCCCCACAGCACGAGTGCTGTGTGCTGTTTCTGTCACTCACCTGTGCAGTTGTCATTGGACAGCAGGAGATCTTAGATGGTCTGCATACAAGGGAGGGCTCCTCCGTTATGGCGGAGGAGCGTTGCCCCACTGAAAAATAATATGATAATAAAACCAGTTTATTATCATTTTCTTTTCTTACTTTATTGCCAGCAGAGCTAAGGTTAGGGCGGCGGCGGGGCCAGGCTGAGAAGCATCACGTCGGCAGTAGGGAGGAGTGGTAGGCACTTAAAAGAGCGCATTTCAGCTTGGCTGTTCATCTTAGGCCAGCCAAACAGACATGCGCACTTAGGTATCTTCAACCCAGCTGTGTTGCACAGCCATGGTGGAGAAAAGCTGCAGGCTTCCTGTGCCTGAGCGAGCGTAAAACCAGCCCGCTCAGGCTAATCCCGGCGCTGCTCTCATGCTAGGTATAGCATGAGAGCAGCTTTTGGATTGGGCGGGGAGCCTGTGCAGTGAAGGCCATCCACTTCAGGGACAAGAGGAGCAACGAGGTGCCCGGCAGCGTGAGCGGAGCGGCAGGAAAGTCTTTTTATTTTTAAAACCCAACCCCAAGCCTCGCCCTACCACTTTAATATAGAGGCAGCCGCTACTGTCTGATACTTGGGCCTCACACTAACACACCCATGCATGGCATAAAACTTTGTGCACTGGGTTTAGGGGACATGCCCTGCTCCCAGAGCCTGAAGGGTCTAGATGAAGTCCATGCCTAGTAGTTTGTAGAGACACAGGGCTGGACACAGAGGGAGTTATTTATGAGAGCCTTAGGTCACTTTTGCATCACATAAAGTGGTACATCCGTGACATAGGGGCTCTGAACTAAATTTACGATGCCACAGAAAGCCACCCTGCATGGCCTTGAGTGACCACATAAATCTTGAGTAAGGCGACGCAGCGCACAGTGCTGCGTCTCCTTACTGTGTGCTCGGGAGGTGTTCCATGGGCGTTGGAGTAGGTGTTTCCCATGGATTTTGATGCTGCCCCAGATTTACAAAATCATGGAAACCTGGGTAAGCGCCGAATCCTTACACCTCCCGAGGTGAGGCCTAAAGAGGAGAATTATCTTTATTTCTTTGCGTCTTTTCCCTTTCTATGCGTGCTGCATTCTGCAGCACGCATAGAAAGAGGAAAATACCTTTTAGGACTGTTTCTGTGCAGGAAGTACCCCTTCCTGCACAAAAACAATCTTGCACGCAACGGAGGCACCCTTGCACCGTGGTGCAAGGGTGCCTACATTGAAGCGAGGCTGCTGAAACCGCACCAGAGCAGGGAGAAGGGACAGGAGTGCACCACATTGCATAAATACGGTGCATTCCAACCCTTTCTCTTTGGCCTAGGGCAGCGCAGCAAGGTGACTTGCTGCGCTGCTCTACGCCAAAATACCGTAAATTTCTAAGGGAGAGGGAAAATACAAAATAATAATAATTTTTAAAAACGTACCTTCAGCCGGCCGCGTCCCGCGTCACGCTCCTCTGCACCTCTTCTTCAGGCACCACCTCCCAGTCTGCCCTGAGGCCAATCCGGAAGCTGCTCTCGCATGAGAGCAGCTTTCGGATTGGTCTGAGTGCCCTCGATTAGCGCTCCAGGGCAGACTGGGAGTCTGTGCCTGCTCTCTCCAACCCCAGCAACGCAGCTGGGGCTGGAGAGAGGTTCACTGCGCATGTGGGTTTGGCCGGCCTAAGCCGGCGCCCAAGCCCTCATGCGCAGTGTCGGAAGTGCACTACCACTCCCCTCAGTGCCGCCACCCCCCAGGCCCCACCCCCAAGCCTCTTCAGGAAAAGAGAAATAAAACAAGTGTTGTTTTATTTTTCCTCTCCTGATGGCTTTTAAACATGGATTTAGAAACCTTCGAGCCCCCCCCCCCTCCTGACGACACTGCCACTAGTGAGCTAAGAGGCAACTCAGTTGTTATGTGCACCCTATATGTGGCCTAGATTCGTATTATACATGTAGCAACATTATATTCTATTTCATCAAACACAAGAGAGATATTTGCCAGGGATCACACAATTTAGTGAAGCAGAGAAGCTGGGATTTATGGTTTCACTTTATGCAATCCAGCCACCTGATGTGCGTCTTTCTGTCTTGAGTTTTACATGAATGGTTAATGTTGTGTCCTTGATTCTTGATGCACGAGGTTAGAGCACGGTTAGCAGTCAAAGGCCACGGGAAGGCCTGGCTTGGTTTGGGCTCTAGGGCCCAAGAGGACCTCGAGCTGAGCCCGAGCCAGGCATTTGGCTCTAGCTGGCTAAAGCTTTCAGTGCTCGCCCACCCTTAGTCTATGGTGCAGGGCTTGGGAGCAGGACAGGACTAAAGGCTACACCCTGCACCCACAGCCCACTGCACCGAGACACAGGGCTTGAAAGCAGGCAACGCCCAGTGCTTAGAAATACTGCACACAGGGCAAATGCAGTGCTGTCCTGTTTTGGCTACAACAAAGCACATCACCACAAAACATTTAAAACATACTCAAAAAGCTTGGTTAAAGGGCAGGTATGGTCACTTAATCACAAGAAATAGCATTGCCTATCAGCAAAAAACATTGAAATTCCCTCAAGAAACTTCTGTTGTAGGAATGTTTTGTAACCAAAACAAAAAAAAACTGACATTCACCAATTATGGTGAGCAACACAATCAGAACTCTGCCATCATGCACTGTTCATGACCTGAAACTTTAAAATAAACGTCACAAGTGATACCCAGTGCATGAGTATTATTAGTGTGGGAGCTGAGGCCCAAAGTGTGAGGCTAGACCTGGCATCCAGAGCGTGCTGGGCTCGGCTGAAGGCCAGGCCCTGCCACCTCCAGTAAAGGTGTGAATAAAGGGTTCACCAATAGGAGGCTGGGGCTCAGGCCACGCCCTGTCACCTCTAGAAAAGGTGTGAATAAAGGGTTCACCAATAGGAGGCTGGGGCTCAGGCCACGCCCTGCCACCTCCAGTAAAGGTGAGAATAAAGGGTTCACCAATAGGAGGCTGGGGCTCAGGCCACGCCCTGTCACCTCTAGAAAAGGTGTGAATAAAGGGCTCACCAATAGGAGGCTGGGGCTCAGGCCACGCCCCGTCACCTCTAGAAAAGGTGTGACTAAAGGGCTCACCAATAGGAGGCTGGGGCTCAGCCCACGCCCTGTCACCTCTAGAAAAGGTGTGAATAAAGGGCTCACCAATAGGAGGCTGGGGCTCAGGCCACGCCCTGTCACCTCTAGAAAAGGTGTGAATAAAGGGCTCACCAATAGGAGGCTGGGGCTCAGGCCACGCCCCGTCACCTCTAGAAAAGGTGTGACTAAAGGGCTCACCAATAGGAGGCTGGGGCTCAGGCCACGCCCTGTCACCTCTAGAAAAGGTGTGAATATAGGGCTCACCAATAGGAGGCTGGGGCTCAGGCCACGCCCTGCCACCTCCAGTAAAGGTGTGAATAAAGGGTTCACCAATAGGAGGCTGGGGCTCGGGCCACGTCCTGTCACCTCTAGTTAAGGTGTTGAATAAAGGGCTCACCAATAGGAGGCAGGGACTCAGGCCACACCCTGTCACCTCTCGCAAAGGTGTGAATAAAGGGCTCAAAAATAGGAGGCTGGGGCTCAAGCCACGCCCTGTCACTTCTAGAAAAGGTGTGAATAAAGGGCTCACCAATAGGAGGCTGGGGCTCGGGCCACGCCCTGTCACCTCTAGTTAAGGTGTTGAATAAAGGGCTCACCAATAGGAGGCTGGGGCTCAGGCCACGCCCCGTCACCTCTAGAAAAGGTGTGACTAAAGGGCTCACCAATAGGAGGCTGGGGCTCAGGCCACGCCCTGTCACCTCTAGAAAAGGTGTGAAAAGCTCACCAATAGGAGGCTGGGGCTCAGGCCACGCCCTGTCACCTCTAGAAAAGGTTTGAATAAAGGGATACTCAATAGGAGGCCGGGACTCAGGCCACGCCCTGTCACCTCTCGCGAAGGTGTGAATAAAGGGATCACCAATAGGAGGCCGAGACTCAGGCCACACCCTGTCACCTCTCGCAAATGTGTGAATAAAGGGATCACCAATATGAGGCCGGGACTCAGGCCACGCCCTGTCACCTCTCGCAAAGGTGTGAATAAACGGCTCACCAATAGGAGGCTGGGGCTCGGGCCACGCCCTGTCACCTCTAGTTAAGGTGTTGAATAAAGGGCTCACCAATAGGAGGCTGGGGCTCAGGCCACACCCTGTCACCTCTAGTGAAGGTGCTGGATAAAGGGCTCACTAATAGGAAGCTGGGGGCTCAGGCCACGCCCTGTTACCTCTAGTAAAGGTGTTGGATAAAGGGCTCACCATAGGAGGCTGGGGCTCGGGCCACGCCCGGTCACCTCTAGTGAAGGTGTGCATAAAGGCCTCACCATAGGATGCTGGGACTCAGGCCCCGCCCTGTCACCTCTAGTAAAGGTGTGGATAAAGGACTCACCATAGGAGGCTGGGGGCTCAGGCCAGGTTCTGAACCGACAGTATACGGAGCATGCGCAGATACAGCGCCCCGTCACTGCAGGCAGGCCCTGCGCGTGCAGCATGTTGACTACGTTGAGGTGGGCCCTCGACTCAGCAACCATCTACTGACAAATGCCAACGGTTCTAGGTAAACTCTCTAACCGAAGCCAATATTTATAGCGTTCTTGGCATGTACAGTAGCTACACTTTGACAACATGAGTTTCAAACCCCTGTGTTCAATACTGTGACGTCAGAGCAGTGAAAATTAGTTTGAGTTCCTCACTGCTCTGACGTCGGAGCAGCTAAAAGCAGGTTCCTGAGCCGGGGCGCTGGTGCAGGGATCGGATGAATCCGAGGTAGATGGTCGACCCTCTGCCTCTGCAGCTCTGGACAGACCCCCATCTGACAGCGGTCCGCCCCAATGGTGCAGCCCCCCCACTCTGCTATTCAGAGCGAAGGGTGCAGTCTACGGTAGTGAGAGGGCGGGAAGGCGCTGGAGGTGGTGGGTAAGGGTGGCAGGTATGTATGATTGTGTGTAGATTGGGAGGGCGTTACGTATACCTATAGATTTTACAGCGGTGCAAGCCTGCCTTTGTGTTTAAGGCTCACACCTCAAGGAACAGGAAATCCCATTGTTGCCTCCTTGGGAGTTGGAAACCCTTTGTCCCGTCTGACCTACACTGGAGGGAACCGGTTTACAAAACACAAGCTTTCTGTGAAACAAAATCACTTCTGGGACAAAGTACTCAAAAACAAGCACTGGCAATGCCAATAGACCTGGCTTTAAAGGACTTTTGTATGGTTATGTGAAGCATTACAAGCAAACGGCGCATGTATGTGTAAGGAAGCAAAGAACTGTAGAATAATCTTGGTGTAGGGTAAAAGGTCAGATGACAGTTGCACTGTCCAGCCAGACCAAAAAATCTATATAGGTTAAAGACTGCCCTTCTCCCACCTGTGCTGCTGCCAGGGAAAGACAAACACCATAAAATACCTTGTTATCTAAGACACTTTTAAAACATTATAATGCCATGTGTGTGCCCCTGAAGGTTCAAGCTTGGCCAGCTGAACATATAACAAAATCATCACAGCTAGTGAAGGGCAAGCACTTTTTTTGTGGAAGCACACAACTTCTTTCCGAACACAACATGTACTCCTGGGTCCCAACATGTGGGCGGAGCCAAAGCCCCTCCCCAGTGGTCCTCACATAATTTTCTGGCGACAGCTGCGCTGTCACGCCAAACCATAACCAGTGAACCAAAACTTATCAAATTTAACAAGCAATCTATTAATTAAAATGAGGTGCACAGCGTGCCTGTGCTCTGTATGCGTGTGTGTGTATATATATATATATATATATATTTTTTTTTAAATTATTATTTTTTTAATTTTTTTATTTATTAATGTTAGCTTTCACCGGATAATCCTTTGCAAACAAATGGCACTGCAGTAGTCAGCACACGTGCATGTTCTCACTTGCTGAAAACGTCTTGTAAACACAAGTGCTCATAACACCACAATCAAAACCGTGCCAGCTCTGGACGCGGGCGAAGCACCGGCAGCTCCAACTGTCACGCTTGCCACATACACAAGGCGTAACTGAGATACACTCCTGTGTCCACAAACACCACGCTAAGCACATCAGCAAACTCCGCGTGGGTGATGCGCGACCTCACCCCGCCCGCAGGGCTCGAGTCGGGGTACCACGCGGGTGGACGGCGTCCCCCCACTTATTTTACCAGGTTTTTCCGGGTGGACGCCGTCCCCCCTGCCCAAAAGCTGGACAGCATTGTGTGAGCAGAGAGCCCGGGTCGGAGGGAAGTTTCCCCTAAATTACCAAAGATATCCTAATATTTGTAATTGGAGACTTTAAGAGGCACCGGTGGTGTGTGCAGGCTGGAGTGATTGGGAGGCGGAGCGAGCAGGCGTTGGCGGTTAACCCCTTCCCTGCTCATGACGGAACCGTTCCGTCATGAGCCACGGTTGTCGTGTGCTCATGACGGAACGGTTCCGTCATGACAATCCTGCCGGCGGCCGCTCCGCCTGCGCAGCGCTGTTTCCCCGCCTGTGCGGGGCGACAACGCAAATGGGCGGAGTCATGACGGAACCGTTCCGTCATGAGCACAGCTCAACTGTGGCTCATGACGGAGCGGCTCCGTCATAAGCACAGGCCCGCCGCGCTGCCCCCCTGCCCCCCCCAGCGCTGCAGCGGAATGTCCGCAGCAGCGAAGGGGTTAACGCTTGGAATGTGTGTCCTTCTGTATCTTGTACGCACTTCGTTGTGCAACTGGGGCACCCCCTCGGGGGATTGGGGGGGAGGGGGGATTGCAAAGGACATCGAGGAACAGACCAGGGGTAGCAGTGCTGTGAAATGCCCCGTCATCTAAAGGCATATGAATACTCATGAGATTCCTGTTGTGACGTCACTTCCGGTGACAGCGTCTCCCCACTTCTTTTCATGCGATTCCTGTTGTGACGTCACTTCCGGTGACAGCGTCCCCCCACTTCTTTTTTTAGGACTTGTGCCCTGCCCGCCCGCATACAGAGGACACAAGCCATGCTGGGCTCACACATGCTCCAGTGTGCGGCAACATGCAAGAAAACCCACCAGCACCCAGCACATTACAGGGGTTTGATTTATTAGAAAATAAGAAAATGGAGATTTCTTTCAGCCCAACGAAGAGTTGTTGCTTTGTTTCATCTTTATGTGCACGTGTTCTACATGTTTCTTGGAGGGAGGGTCCGTCCTTTTACAATTCTAGCACCTCCTGCAAAGCTTTTTAAAATACCACACACCAGCCCCCAACCCTCATATCTTTCCCCGGGTACGCTTACAACCAGGGGCGTAACACAGCCCCCCCGCAGCGCAAGGGGGGGGGCAAGCTCCGAGGGGCCCCCTGAGGACAGCGCTCTGGCTGCGGAGCTCCTGTTCGAGCCCGGAGGGGGCCCCTCCACTGGCATTGCAGGGAGGCCCCCTCCAGTTTCGTCACGCCCGTGCTAGTTTCAACTCCCCCTAGCCAGGTGGAAACGGTAGAGCAGGGCGGGTGGGTTCTGCCCCTTCAGTCCAGATTGTAAATGTATGGATTTATGGGTGGTCTGCCAATGGTCGTACCTCCACATCAATCTACTCTGAGGATTTAAGGGTGGTGACGAGGCGCAGGGCCCACAGGCGAGGTGTGGACGAGGGGCAGTAGAATAGAGTGGGGGGGGGGGGGGGATCCTCTCTGGGTAGAGATGACAAACCTACCCCAGAAAGCCTGCCTGGTGCCCTGCTTTATCCGCTGAGGTATCATGTGGATTGGAAATTAAATCATCATTGTCAAAGCCAATATGTGTGGCTTTAACGTACCAACGCCTCTACGCACAGACGTTCACCAAAGCGACTCACATGCGGCGCAAGCGCACATAATAATGATCACTTTAAAAAGCCACCCCAGTTGGTTCTGCTAATGTTGGGGGGAAATGGAAGCAAATAGGATTGATTTCTGTGTAGTATTCGTATATCAAATACTGTGTATTCTTATATCAAACACTGTGTAGTATTCGTATATCAAACACTGTGTAGTATTCGTATATCAAACACTGTGCAGTATTCGTATATCAAATCAACAATTGAATGTGACTCGCAGTGCGATGATTTAGTGCACTTTTCAGATGTTAAAGAGTCCCTCGTGCAGCCCAAAGGACACATTTCCTGGAAGAAGGAATGAGGCAGCCAATAGCCAATAGCATGAGGTGAGAGAGTGGTATTCCTCTGGGTGGGGCCAAAGCCCACTCTATTGCATTTAAAGAACTACTAGTAATGCAACCATATGTTGTGCACCTACACCTTGAAGCCAGATATACACAGAGAGCAGCCTGTGAGTTCACCACTGCAGACAACTCAACCCGCCATAGAGAGAGGTTAACGCACCAAGCATCTCAACTCGATACAGAAAGATGCGCAATCGCCAGCGAGGACCCGCGCAACGAACTGCAACGCGAGCTAGAGAATCAGGGCAGACGCATAGCCCACGACGAGCGCAGAAGGACGACTATAGCTGCCCCGAACAATGTTCTGAGCGTAGCATGGACAGTATATAACGGTAGACCGTCATTACGTCAGATCTCAGAGGGCATTTAATCTATACTGGAATAGCCCACCTCAGAAGCACGCTTTGACTTGCTGCTATCCAGATCAGCCCTCTCAAAGTGCCTAGAAAAGTGGACTATTGCAGTGGGCGCTTTACAAGTAAAATAAGCTAGTGCCCACTTGCCCCAGATAGGGTGTTGATGAAACCTCGGTGCCCGCCGCAGAGCCGCACCTCCCGAGAAGTGCAGGGCGAGCTGGCAGGGGCATCAAACAAGAAGAACCAGTTAATACCTAATGGCGACAATCCCAAGAAATAGCACCAGACATCACGAACCACATCAAGATGGGCCAATGAAAACCACAACAACAATGGTGAGCAAAGATCAAGGAAAACATTCAACAGCAAAGAACATCAAACCACAAACTGAGAGTAAACACTTGGGATCCGAAGGCCGGTCCTGCTAAATGTGACCATAGAGACGCGGGGAGGAAGAGACAGGCCCAGGAGGAGCGCGAGGCATTCTTAGATGCACGGTCATGGGGAGACTGAAGTGAGACCAGGGGACACATCAGGAGACACCGCGAGACTTGGGAACTTGTGGAGGGGCTGGGAGAGTGGCTTGGAGCAGCCAACGCACATCATGTGTTTATTTAGCAGGTCTGTGGTATGTGTCATAGGTGTATGGCGCTACAGAGAAAGTGCACAAGTATTATTAGTTCTCTAATACGACGGTGCTGAAAGGCGTAGAGACACCACACACTCTACAGATGTAAGCCGGAGCTTAACGTTACTTATTGCTGAAGCCTCAGCACACGTGAATAATATATGTCTCGTTGTCAAATTCATACATAAAATATGAGTACATAAACAAATTCAAATAACAGAGTACAATCTTCTTCTTGTCTTCTTTATTAAGACGAGTTCTGGTGAAGTATCGAGATTACAGCCATTCACAGCCAACACGTGTTTCGTCGCAACGGGAGTGTACTCCCACGACTTCCTCAAGGCTGTGCAAATAAACAGAAAGATGCCAGCTCATACCGTGAAAGTTAATACAGTAATTAAAAATCCACAGTAATCAACATTACGTTTGGAATTGTGATCCCAAACACAGTGAATAATTACGTGCTGGAAAAGTAAAATTTCCAAAAGAAAGATAGGAACCCATAAGGGGAATGATGAGCAAAAAGTCTTCGAAGCAAACCAAACACATGGAGAGAGAAAAGGCCCGATTGTGATACTACGTGATTGCTTGGTGAACTACTGGTTGTGCGAATTAATGATAACATTATCGCCGTCGTGGAAGGTAAACGCCATGTCATCGTTAAACAAAACGCGACTGAATAAATAACACCCAAAGTGCCGAGGTGGAGTATTTACCTCTCTTTGTATTCTTGAAAATTCTGTTAAAACCGGGGAAATACAATAAAAGTGAAATAATTCAGATAATGATCCAACCGTAAGTTCAGTAAGCAAGTTTCAAGCTAAAATATGGCCAAACCTACTTTAATTGTGGTTGTAATTCCGGCCCACAAGGGGTTCTAAGTTCAAAGGTAGAAACGAGGGATTCCACAGAATTAACAGGGAGGTGTTCGTGTTCAAACACTTCTCTATGGAGATAAGAAATACACATGTCAAGGTCCGGACATTCTGTAGTGTAATCGTATTGTTCAAGACGACACTTCCTATCAGAGATGAAAACAGGGTCTAGGCTCATTCTCCCCATACCTACTATAAAGCGTAACTTATTCCAAAAGTCCCACCGCAAGCCGACTACAAAGTATGCAAGACCAACATTGGTCCAAGCTATAGCTTATGATCTCTAAGTCTCTAGATTTTTAGTATAATATGTGATTCCAATTGCCATCTCGAATTTCAATCAAACCCTGATGCGATAACAGGAAAAGGGTTCCTCGCTCCGTTAACAACTAGTCGTAATATCCCGTGTGAAGACCATAAACGATTCACCTTCGAGCAACCAGAGTGCTGTTCTAACACTCCACCAACCTATATCTAGGTAAAACCGTAACCTTACCTGGCGTTTTCTCTTCAAATATCGTGCCCTCGTTCTCACATTGGTCCACTAAGCGCAAGACCTGGGTCCGCCGAGTATGGCAACCCGTCTTCCGTGTGTTCGTATCACGTGACAGGAGTCAGACCGGGAATATATCCGGGTTCGCTCGTCAGCATATGCGTCATTACAATTGACATAGTGAAAAGACTCTGCGTTATTCTACTGCCTTCCATCCCTCGAATAGGGATCCAGGCTTATCACTGCTTAATCACTACAATTCTAATAATAATCAGAATGAATTCGGTCCCAACCATAAATAATAATTAACATATTTGGATAATGAGCGGATTCAATTGGTAGTATATATGCACCCTAATCAAGTGAGGTGTTGGATGTGCCCTGATCACGTGAGGTGTCAGATATTGTCGTTTCGGTGGTCCTCAATTAAAATCACCAGTTAAGATCTGTGAGGCATCACTTGGCCTGTAAAGAAGTTCAAAAGCGATTACGATTATTATTTTAAACCGATAGTGGACGTGATGTGTGCGTGAGTCGGCTATATTCGTGCCGGTTGATATAATTTCTTAAAGTGAGTGTCCTTAGGTCTCTCCACAAGTAAGGTCAACAAATTATAAGGTCAAAGTGCGATTTCAGACGTAAAATGTTCAACTATGTTCAAAATTATTAAACATGTAAAACAAAGACCAAAGGGTATTGACACATCCCTGCGTCCGGAAGTACACACACACAGTGAACATAGACATTTAGAATCATGGTTAAGTAATTATTAGTCTAAACTTAGCGTGACACAGTTAGCATCGAATTGCTCCGTAAATGTAAACAATACATCATTGAGTTAAACGTAGTATATACTAAAATATTCAAGAGTGAAGTAGATAGAAAGGTAACCTTGTGCGCCACATTCATTGTTTACTCATTTAAACTGAAATACATAGTGCGACATTTTTGTAGTATAATCATGTGTCATGTATATAGTCTCAACTGTTTAGCATTGGTGATCAGTTCCGTCTATCTGCCCAAGAAGTAATGGAGCTCATGGTCGATGTTCAAACCACATTCAGTACTCCTCATTTTTAGAATCCATAGTGCCTCCTTGCGTCTCAGTGTCAGTTCCCTATTGCCACCCCGGGGGTGTCTGGGTATGTAGTCAATCCCATAGTATTCGAAGCGTTTCATAGTTGTTTGTTTGGGGCAGATAGACATATGAGCAGCTATAGGGTATCTCATATCCCCATTCTTAACTGCTCTCATGTGTTCTCCGATCCTATCGCGTAGTGGCCTGATGGTACTGCCAATGTATTTTTTCCCACATTTGCACTCTATAACATAAATCACGAATTTGGTGAGGCAAGTGATGTTGGTCCTGATTTTGTAAGATTTGCCACCAGGGCCTCCAAATTCAGTGATTCTAGCGTGTGCCCATTTGCAAGCTGTGCATTTACCACAACCGGAAAAACCACATGAGTACGTGGTCAACCAATTGTCTGTGTTCCTGGGTGTAGGATAGCTCGGACTTAAAATATTTCTAAGTGAGATGCCCCTTTTAAAAGTTATGTCTTGTTTGTTACTGATGTAATCGTTAAGTGATCTGTCAGCCTTCAGTAGATGCCAATGCTTGGTGAGACTTCGTCTCAAAATCCCAGACCAGTCGTTATAGTTGGTAACCAGTCTTATCTTATTATCCTGTTTGTTTGTTACCGTTTTGTCTTTCAGAGTATCTACCCTAGTAACTGAGTCAATTCTCCGCTCGGCCCTCCTCAGGACCTCCTGATTGTACCCACGATTTTTAAATCTCTTAAGGGTACTCCTCTTATGTGTTTCAAAGTCAGTGTCAGTGCTACAATTTCGTCTCACCCTAACTAGTTCTCCATATGGGATTGAACACGAACACCTCCCTGTTAATTCTGTGGAATCCCTCGTTTCTACCTTTGAACTTAGAACCCCTTGTGGGCCGGAATTACAACCACAATTAAAGTAGGTTTGGCCATATTTTAGCTTGAAACTTGCTTACTGAACTTACGGTTGGATCATTATCTGATATTATTTCACTTTTATTGGATTTCCCCGGTTTTAACAGAATTTTCAAGAATACAAAGAGAGGTAAATACTCCACCTCGGCACTTTGGGTGTTATTTATTCAGTCACGTTTTGTTTAACGATGACATGGCGTTTACCTCCCACGACGGCGATAATGTTATCATTAATTCGCACAACCAGTAGTTCACCAAGCAATCACGTAGTATCACAATCGGGCCTTTTCTCTCTCCATGTGTTTGGTTTGCTTCGAAGACTTTTTGCTCATCATTCCCCTTATGGGTTCCTATCTTTCTTTTGGAAATTTTACTTTTCCAGCACGCAATTATTCACTGTGTTTGGGATCACAATTCCAAACGTAATGTTGATTACTGTGGATTTTTAATTACTGTATTAACTTTCACGGTATGAGCTGGCATCTTTCTGTTTATTTGCACAGCCTTGAGGAAGTCGTGGGAGTACACTCCCGTTGCGACGAAACACGTGTTGGCTGTGAATGGCTGTAATCTCGATACTTCACCAGAACTCGTCTTAATAAAGAAGACAAGAAGAAGATTGTACTCTGTTATTTGAATTTCTTTATGGACTCATATTTTATGTATGAATTTGACAACGAGACATATATTATTCACGTGTGCTGAGGCTTCAGCAATAAGTAACGCACATCATGTGAACGCTGCAATCGTAGTACACCATCGGACATCCTTAAAGGTTTAAAATACATTTGTCAGTTTGGGGAAATATCCAAAAATCTTCTAGCCCCCTTGGTGTACTGTGGGTAAAAATGGGGTGAAGGTCAACCGTCGATTCAAATTCAAAAGATGCATGAAAGGGGAGTCGTATGTACGAAAGGTGGGGGATATGCATGAAGGGGGCGTGGTATGTACGATGGGTGGGACTATTTATTTAGTGCATTTTTATAAAGCGCAGACATTACCCGAAGGTGTCAGAGCGCTGTACAATAGAGCTAGTTACGCTACAAGAGAAAAGTGGTGCAAAATAGAACATTAAAAGAAAAACAGGAGACTAAAAATGAAGGGTACACACACACAATCCAACACAGCATGCAGGGGTGAGGAATGTACAGGAACAAATACAAATTTACAATGAAGAGCGAACTTCCAAGAGGGGCCTGAGAATGAAAGTATTAGTTCTGAAAGTGTCTTTGGAAGAGAAGAGATTTGAGATCAGCTTTGAAGATGCGGGTAGAGGAGGTGCAAGGAGCAATGGGGGGAGTGAGTTCCAGATTCTCACCGCATTGCCTGAGAAGGATTGCGCTATCGATCTTTCCCTTCTGAAGACGGGGGGCTCAAGCAGAAGCTTTTCCGCATTGCGAGAGGGTCGAGAGCCTCCGGACAATTTCAATTTATTTGCCAGGTAACGAGGGGAGGACGTGTGCAAGGCTTTGTGTGTGATGCAGGCAGTTTTGTAAATAGATCTTGCCTCGATCGGAAGCCATCGAAGAGAGGACAAGATAGGAGTGACATGGTCGCTTCGTTTAGACCCTGAAATGAAAGGCTATGTATGACGGGGAATGGTATGTAGGAAAGGTGGGGGATATGCATAAAGGGGGCGTGGTATATACAAAGGGTGGGGGCTATGCATGAAGGTGGCATGGTATGTACGAAGGGTGGGGGATATGCATGAAGGGGGCATGGTATGTACGAAGGGCGGGGAGATACATGAAGGGAGCGTGGTATGTACGAAGGGCAGGGGAGATACATGAAGGGTGCATGGTATGTATGAAGGGGGGGGAGATACATGAAGGGTGCGTGGTATGTACGAAGGGCGGGGTAGATACATGAAGGGGGCGTGGTATGTACGAAGGGTAGGGGAGATACATGAAGGGGGAGTGGTATGTATGAAGGGTGGTGTTGGACTTGGCCCTTTTCCCTGAATTGTTTCGTTTTTTTAATGCATGTTAGATGCAAATAATCAGTGTTAAGGTGCAGGTGCTCCCTTCTCCCAAGATGGCTGCCACAGGCCCCTGCTACTGCAGAGTGGTCTTCATTAGTAGCACCCTAGCTGCCAGGAGCTGGCTGGAACCCCACAACAATGTTGCGACACCAGCCCGCCTTTTTTGTCCCATAGGTAGAATGGGGAAGCTCCTAGAATGTGCTGGAACCTTCTAGAAGGGAGGTGTGGTTTTTACTTTTGCCGCCTTGGATAGTGGTCACCTGACCTAGGGCTACTTAAGTGAGGGAGGGAACTTTTTCTAGTCGGTTGGCCAGTTGGGGTAAAGCAGAGCTGGGGAACCCACGCAGGAGTTTTAGGCGGTAGGGCCTAGCCAGGGACTTATGCCTCTGAGAGTGACAGGACTTAGGTGCTGCCTCTTAAGTGAGTGAGGGATCCTGTACAGCCCACTGATCTTGCCCGGCGGTTGGAGGACCCAGGGACCCTCTGCTAAGCTTGACTAGGAAGGAGCTAGTCACCAACTCAATCCCTACCCCCAAGGAACAGAACCCCCAAGGGCGCCGGAGACACCTGCGCCACAAAGACTTTATGCTGAAACTTCATGCCAAAACTGAATGCTGAAACTTCATGCCAAAACTGAATGCTGAAACTTCATGCCAAAACTGATTGCCGGACTGCTGGGGATCAACCAGGTACGAGCGCTGTGACCCCTGCACTCCCCGACCTGGCCTGGGATCCCCTGCATCAGTCCCCTGTCGAGCGCTGAGCTTGCAGCCCTCCTGCTTAATTTGTCAACCCCCCCCCCCCTGGCGCGGGGACCTGAAGCGTGCTCACCGCTGCGGCCCGGAGGCCTAAAGTGTGCCCCATCATCGAGTCGGGGCCCGCGGAAAAGCCCGGGGCCCCGTCGCTGCCGTCGCAGCTGCTGTCGGAGGCGTGAGAGGCTGTGACCTGTCCCCCTGCTGCTGAGCGCATTGATTGCGGGGCCCGGAGCCGTGACGGACGCCGCTGCAGTGAAGATCCCCCCCAGGACGCCGAGATCGAGGTAACCTCCGGGGGCTGGGAGGTAGCGTGGCCGTGTGGAGGCCTGGGACTCACCCCCCATGCTCCCCGGGAGGCTTGGGAAGGACCCGGTGCGCCCCCTGGCGATCGGGAGCGGCACCGCACTCCGAGACTCTGATTCCCCTCCGTGGGATTACCCCTTGCCTTGAGACTGCCGCGTGTCAGGGGACCGCTTGTTCAATGCTTTATGTATCCGAGTAGCGCTTTATTCTCAAGTCCGAAGCGGTACAAAGGGGGGTGGTGATGGACGGAGCATCAGAACCAATCAAACACTCACACCAAGTCAACAGATCTGGGTTTGATCCATCACCGTTCTTTAGCCCACTCTGCCATCCCAGTTCAGACATATCCATATGCAAATCAGTCTGACCCTGTGCCTCATGGGAACAGTCCAACCCGAACTGCCAAGCCATGCCTTCCCTGGACCGGAAACAAGCTTACTAGGACCGGTTTCTGGCATTTCAGCCGTCTTCAGCCAGGCTTGCTTGAATCCAGTGGCAAAGAGAGCAAGGGACTCACGTCTGAGCATACCCTGCCAATTTATGGCGAAGAAAGCGGTACAAAGGGGGGTGGTGATGGACGGAGCATCAGAACCAATCAAACACTCACACCCAGTCAACAGATCTGGGTTTGATCCATCACCGTTCTTTAGCCCACTCTGCCATCCCAGTTCAGACATATCCATATGCAAATCAGTCTGACCCTGTGCCTCATGGGAACAGTCCAACCCGAACTGCCAAGCCATGTCTTCCCTGGACCGGAAACAAGCTTCCTAGGACCGGTTTCTGGCATTTCAGCCGTCTTCAGACAGGCTTGCTTGAATCCAGTGGCAAAGAGAGCAAGGGACTCACGTCTGAGCATACCCTGCCAATTTATGGCGAACAAAGCGGTACAAAGGGGGGTGGTGATGGACGGAGCATCAGAACCAATCAAACACTCACACCCAGTCAACAGATCTGGGTTTGATCCATCACCGTTCTTTAGCCCACTCTGCCATCCCATTTCAGACATATCCATATGCAAATCAGTCTGACCCTGTGCCTCATGGGAACAGTCCAACCCGAACTGCCAAGCCATGCCTTCCCTGGACCGGAAACAAGCTTCCTAGGACCGGTTTCTGGCATTTCAGCCGTCTTCAGCCAGGCTTGCTTGAATCCAGTGGCAAAGAGAGCAAGGGACTCACGTCTGAGCATACCATGCCAATTTATGGCGAACAAAGCGGTACAAAGGGGGGTGGTGATGGACGGAGCATCAGAACCAATCAAACACTCACACCCAGTCAAGAGATCTGGGTTTGATCCATCACCGTTCTTTAGTCCACTCTGCCATCCCAGTTCAGACATATCCATATGCAAATCAGTCTGACCCTGTGCCTCATGGGAACAGTCCAACCCGAACTGCCAAGCCATGCCTTCCCTGGACCGGAAACAAGCTTCCTAGGACCGGTTTCTGGCATTTCAGCCGTCTTCAGCCAGGCTTGCTTGAATCCAGTGGCAAAGAGAGCAAGGGACTCACGTCTGAGCATACCCTGCCAATTTATGGTGAACAAAGCGGCACAAAGGGGGGGTGGTGATGGACGGAGCATCAGAACCAATCAAACACTCACACCCAGTCAACAGATCCGAGTAGCGCTTTATTCTCAAGTCCTGCTCAGGAGTGTTCAATGCTGTATGTATCCGAGTAGCGCTTTATTCTCAAGTCCGGCTCAGGACTGTTCAATGCTTTATGTATCCGAGTAGCGCTTTATTCTCAAGTCCTGCTCAGGACTGTTCAATGCTTTATGTATCCGAGTAGCGCTTTATTCGCAAGTCCGGCTCAGGACTGTTCAATGCTTTATGTATCCGAGTAGCGCTTTATTCTCAAGTCCTGCTCAGGACTGTTCAATGCTTTATGTATCCGAGTAGCGCTTTATTCTCAAGTCCTGCTCAGGAGTGTTCAATGCTTTATGTATCCGAGTAGCGCTTTATTCTCAAGTCCTGCTCAGGACTGTTCAATGCTTTATGTATCCGAGTAGCGCTTTATTCTCAAGTCCTGCTCAGGAGTGTTCAATGCTTTATGTATCCGAGTAGCGCTTTATTCGCAAGTCCTGCTCAGGACTGTTCAATGCTTTATGTATCCGAGTAGCGCTTTATTCTCAAGTCCTGCTCAGGACTGTTCAATGCTTTATGTATCCGAGTAGCGCTTTATTCTCAAGTCCTGCTCAGGACTGTTCAATGCTTTATGTATCCGAGTAGCGCTTTATTCTCAAGTCCTGCTCAGGAGTGTTCAATGCTTTATGTATCCGAGTAGCGCTTTATTCTCAAGTCCGGCTCAGGACTGTTCAATGCTTTATGTATCCGAGTAGCGTTTTATTCTCAAGTCCTGCTCAGGAGTGTTCAATGCTTTATGTATCCGAGTAGCGCTTTATTCTCAAGTCCTGCTCAGGACTGTTCAATGCTTTATGTATCCGAGTAGCGTTTTATTCTCAAGTCCTGCTCAGGACTGTTCAATGCTTTATGTATCCGAGTAGCGCTTTATTCTCAAGTCCTGCTCAGGACTGTTCAATGCTTTATGTATCCGAGTAGCGCTTTATTCTCAAGTCCTGCTCAGGAGTGTTCAATGCTTTATGTATCCGAGTAGCGTTTTATTCTCAAGTCCTGCTCAGGAGTGTTCAATGCTTTATGTATCCGAGTAGCGCTTTATTCTCAAGTCCTGCTCAGGACTGTTCAATGCTTTATGTATCCGAGTAGCGCTTTATTCTCAAGTCCTGCTCAGGACTGTTCAATGCTTTATGTATCCGAGTAGCGCTTTATTCGCAAGTCCGGCTCAGGACTGTTCAATGCTTTATGTATCCGAGTAGCGCTTTATTCTCAAGTCCTGCTCAGGACTGTTCAATGCTTTATGTATCCGAGTAGCGCTTTATTCTCAAGTCCTGCTCAGGAGTGTTCAATGCTTTATGTATCCGAGTAGCGCTTTATTCTCAAGTCCTGCTCAGGACTGTTCAATGCTTTATGTATCCGAGTAGCGCTTTATTCTCAAGTCCTGCTCAGGAGTGTTCAATGCTTTATGTATCCGAGTAGCGCTTTATTCGCAAGTCCTGCTCAGGACTGTTCAATGCTTTATGTATCCGAGTAGCGCTTTATTCTCAAGTCCTGCTCAGGACTGTTCAATGCTTTATGTATCCGAGTAGCGCTTTATTCTCAAGTCCTGCTCAGGACTGTTCAATGCTTTATGTATCCGAGTAGCGCTTTATTCTCAAGTCCTGCTCAGGAGTGTTCAATGCTTTATGTATCCGAGTAGCGCTTTATTCTCAAGTCCGGCTCAGGACTGTTCAATGCTTTATGTATCCGAGTAGCGTTTTATTCTCAAGTCCTGCTCAGGAGTGTTCAATGCTTTATGTATCCGAGTAGCGCTTTATTCTCAAGTCCTGCTCAGGACTGTTCAATGCTTTATGTATCCGAGTAGCGTTTTATTCTCAAGTCCTGCTCAGGACTGTTCAATGCTTTATGTATCCGAGTAGCGCTTTATTCTCAAGTCCTGCTCAGGACTGTTCAATGCTTTATGTATCCGAGTAGCGCTTTATTCTCAAGTCCTGCTCAGGAGTGTTCAATGCTTTATGTATCCGAGTAGCGTTTTATTCTCAAGTCCTGCTCAGGAGTGTTCAATGCTTTATGTATCCGAGTAGCGTTTTATTCTCAAGTCCTGCTCAGGACTGTTCAATGCTTTATGTATCCGAGTAGCGCTTTATTCTCAAGTCCTGCTCAGGAGTGTTCAATGCTTTATGTATCCGAGTAGCGCTTTATTCCCAAGTCCTGCTCAGGACTGTTCAATGCTTTATGTATCCGAGTAGCGCTTTATTCTCAAGTCCTGCTCAGGAGTGTTCAATGCTTTATGTATCCGAGTAGCGCTTTATTCTCAAGTCCTGCTCAGGACTGTTCAATGCTTTATGTATCCGAGTAGCGCTTTATTCTCAAGTCCTGCTCAGGAGTGTTCAATGCTTTATGTATCCGAGTAGCGCTTTATTCTCAAGTCCTGCTCAGGACTGTTCAATGCTTTATGTATCCGAGTAGCGCTTTATTCTCAAGTCCGGCTCAGGACTGTTCAATGCTTTATGTATCCGAGTAGCGCTTTATTCGCAAGTCCTGCTCAGGAGTGTTCAATGCTTTATGTATCCGAGTAGCGCTTTATTCTCAAGTCCTGCTCAGGACTGTTCAATGCTTTATGTATCCGAGTAGCCCTTTATTCTCAAGTCCTGCTCAGGAGTGTTCAATGCTTTATGTATCCGAGTAACGCTTTGTTCTCCAGATCTGCTCAGAAGTGTTCAATGCTTTATGTATCCGAGTAGCGCTTTATTCTCAAGTCCTGCTCAGGAGTGTTCAATGCTTTATGTATCCGAGTAGCGCTTTATTCTCAAGTCCTGCTCAGGAGTGTTCAATGCTTTATGTATCCGAGTAGCGCTTTATTCTCAAGTCCTGCTCAGGACTGTTCAATGCTTTATGTATCCGAGTAGCGCTTTATTCTCAAGTCCTGCTCAGGAGTGTTCAATGCTTTATGTATCCGAGTAGCGCTTTATTCTCAAGTCCTGCTCAGGACTGTTCAATGCTTTATGTATCCGAGTAGCGCTTTATTCTCAAGTCCTGCTCAGGAGTGTTCAATGCTTTATGTATCCGAGTAGCGCTTTATTCTCAAGTCCTGCTCAGGACTGTTCAATGCTTTATGTATCCGAGTAGCGCTTTATTCTCAAGTCCTGCTCAGGACTGTTCAATGCTTTATGTATCCGAGTAGCGCTTTATTCTCAAGTCCTGCTCAGGAGTGTTCAATGCTTTATGTATCCGAGTAGCGCTTTATTCTCAAGTCCTGCTCAGGACTGTTCAATGCTTTATGTATCAGAGTAGCGCTTTATTCTCAAGTCCTGCTCAGGAGTGTTCAATGCTTTATGTATCCGAGTAGCGCTTTATTCTCAAGTCCTGCTCAGGACTGTTCAATGCTTTATGTATCCGAGTAGCGCTTTATTCTCAAGTCCTGCTCAGGACTGTTCAATGCTTTATGTATCCGAGTAGCGTTTTATTCTCAAGTCCTGCTCAGGAGTGTTCAATGCTTTATGAATCCGAGTAGCGCTTTATTCTCAAGTCCTGCTCAGGAGTGTTCAATGCTTTATGTATCCGAGTAGCGCTTTATTCTCAAGTCCTGCTCAGGACTGTTCAATGCTTTATGTATCCGAGTAGCGCTTTATTCTCAAGTCCTGCTCAGGAGTGTTCAATGCTTTATGTATCCGAGTAGCGCTTTATTCTCAAGTCCTGCTCAGGACTGTTCAATGCTTTATGTATCCGAGTAGCGCTTTATTCTCAAGTCCTGCTCAGGACTGTTCAATGCTTTATGTATCCGAGTAGCGTTTTATTCTCAAGTCCTGCTCAGGACTGTTCAATGCTTTATGTATCCAAGTAGCGCTTTATTCTCAAGTCCTGCTCAGGACTGTTCAATGCTTTATGTATCCGAGTAGCGCTTTATTCTCAAGTCCTGCTCAGGAGTGTTCAATGCTTTATGTATCCGAGTAGCGCTTTATTCTCAAGTCCGGCTCAGGACTGTTCAATGCTTTATGTATCCGAGTAGCGTTTTATTCTCAAGTCCTGCTCAGGAGTGTTCAATGTTTTATGTATCCGAGTAGCGCTTTATTCTCAAGTCCTGCTCAGGACTGTTCAATGCTTTATGTATCCGAGTAGCGCGTTATTCCCAAGTCCTGCTCAGGAGTGTTCAATGCTTTATGTATCCGAGTAGCGCTTTATTCTCAAGTCCTGCTCAGGAGTGTTCAATGCTTTATGTATCCGAGTAGCGCTTTATTCTCAAGTACTGCTCAGGACTGTTCAATGCTTTATGTATCCGAGTAGCGTTTTATTCTCAAGTCCTGCTCAGGAGTGTTCAATGCTTTATGTATCCGAGTAGCGCTTTATTCTCAAGTCCTGCTCAGGAGTGTTCAATGCTTTATGTATCCGAGTAGCGCTTAATTCTCAAGTCCTGCTCAGGAGTGTTCAATGCTTTATGTATCCGAGGAGCGCTTTATTCTCAAGTCCTGCTCAGGAGTGTTCAATGCTTTATGCATCCGAGGAGCGCTTTATTCTCAAGTCCTGCTCAGGAGTGTTCAATGCTTTATGTATCCGAGTAGCGCTTTATTCTCAAGTCCTGCTCAGGAGTGCTCAATGCTTTATGTATCCGAGGAGCGCTTTATTCTCAAGTCCTGCTCAGGAGTGTTCAATGCTTTATGTATCCGAGTAGCGCTTTATTCTCAAGTCCTGCTCAGGAGTGTTCAATGCTTTATGTATCCGAGTAGCGCGTTATTCTCAAGTCCTGCTCAGGACTGTTCAATGCTTTATGTATCCGAGTAGCGCTTTATTCTCAAGTCCTGCTCAGGAGTGTTCAATGCTTTATGTATCCGAGTAGCGCTTTATTCTCAAGTCCTGCTCAGGACTGTTCAATGCTTTATGTATCCGAGTAGCGCGTTATTCCCAAGTCCTGCTCAGGAGTGTTCAATGCTTTATGTATCCGAGTAGCGCTTTATTCCCAAGTCCTGCTCAGGAGTGTTCAATGCTTTATGTATCCGAGTAGCGCTTTATTCTCAAGTCCTGCTCAGGACTGTTTAATGCTTTATGTATCCGAGTAGCGCGTATTCCCAAGTCCTGCTCAGGAGTGTTCAATGCTTTATGTATCCGAGTAGCGCTTTATTCTCAAGTCCGGCTCAGGACTGTTCAATGCTTTATGTATCCGAGTAGCGCTTTATTCGCAAGTCCTGCTCAGGAGTGTTCAATGCTTTATGTATCCGAGTAGCGCTTTATTCTCAAGTCCTGCTCAGGACTGTTCAATGCTTTATGTATTCGAGTAGCGCTTTATTCTCAAGTCCTGCTCAGGACTGTTCAATGCTTTATGTATCCGAGTAGCGCTTTATTCTCAAGTCCTGCTCAGGAGTGTTCAATGCTTTATGTATCCGAGTAGCGCTTTATTCTCAAGTCCTGCTCAGGACTGTTCAATGCTTTATGTATCCGAGTAGCGCTTTATTCTCAAGTCCTGCTCAGGAGTGTTCAATGCTTTATGTATCCGAGTAGCGCTTTATTCTCAAGTCCTGCTCAGGAGTGTTCAATGCTTAATGTATCCGAGTAACGCTTTGTTCTCCAGATCTGCTCAGAAGTGTTCAATGCTTTATGTATCCGAGTAGCGCTTTATTCTCAAGTCCTGCTCAGGAGTGTTTAATGCTTTATGTATCCGAGAAGCGCTTTATTCTCAAGTCCTGCTCAGGAGTGTTCAATGCTTTATGTATCCGAGTAGCGCTTTATTCTCAAGTCCTGCTCAGGAGTGTTCAATGCTTTATGTATCCGAGTAGCACTTTATTCTCAAGTCCTGCTCAGGAGTGCTCAATGCTTTATGTATCCGAGTAACGCTTTGTTCTCCAGATCTGCTCAGAAGTGTTCAATGCTTTATGTATCTGAGTAGCGCTTTATTCTCAAGTCCTGCTCAGGAGTGTTCAATGCTTTATGTATCCGAGTAGCGCTTTATTCTCAAGTCCTGCTCAGGAGTGCTCAATGCTTTATGTATCCGAGTAACGCTTTGTTCTCCAGATCTGCTCAGAAGTGTTCAATGCTTTATGTATCCGAGTAGAGCTTTATTCTCAAGTCCTGCTCAGGACTGTTCAATGCTTTATGTATCCGAGTAGCGCTTTATTCTCAAGTCCGGCTCAGGACTGTTCAATGCTTTATGTATCCGAGTAGCGTTTTATTCTCAAGTCCTGCTCAGGACTGTTCAATGCTTTATGTATCCGAGTAGCGCTTTATTCTCAAGTCCTGCTCAGGAGTGTTCAATGCTTTATGTATCCGAGTAACGCTTTATTCTCAAGTCCTGCTCAGGACTGTTCAATGCTTTATGTATCCGAGTAGCGCTTTATTCTCAAGTCCTGCTCAGGAGTGTTCAATGCTTTATGTATCCGAGTAGCGCGTTATTCCCAAGTCCTGCTCAGGAGTGCTCAATGCTTTATGTATCCGAGTAACGCTTTGTTCTCAAGTACTGCTCAGAAGTGTTCACGGTCTAAAGTTATGAGTAGCGCTGTGTACGCCAGTTCTGCTCCGAAGCACTAGGGAGGCCCGGGGTAGAGTTAGGCGTGCAAGACCTGCCTTGAAGCGCGATCAGCTCAGAAGGTGGCGCTACATGTCCCAGCCCAATTTCGAAGCACTAGATACCGCGCTAGTTACTGCGCTATATACCGCGCGTGGGGCCACGGCAGAGTGAGGCGTTAGTGGTGGGAGGGGTGCAGCGCTGGTTAACCGCTGTGTTTACCGCTCCCCCCAGATTCGCCAGGTATTGCCACTGGAGCCATGAAGCAGCGCTCTGGAATCTCACGCTAAGGTATACAGGTGTGGCCTACCACATTGTAATGAAGTACTGGTGAATCGCACGCTAAGGTATTCAGGTACTGCCTATGTGACCATAATGAAATGCTGGTGATTCAAGTGCTAATGTGTTCAAGTGTTGCCATTGCCATCTCAAGAACTGTGCTTGCATATTTGATTAGATAAAGTGTATTAATTTGCATTAACCCTATTGTGTGGCGTCCCTTATTGTGCGCGTTTCCTGCTTCAGGGGATGAGTGTGTTGTATGGTCGCTTTACACATAAGCCTTCGGGTGCCCAACCGCTCGAGTCACGTTACCCCCTTAGGGCCCGGTGACCCCAGGTCTTACACGTGGGAAGGTATGCATGAAGGAGGAGTGGTATGTACGAAGGGTGGGGGATATGCGTGAAGGGGCATGGTATGTATGAAGGGTGGGGGACATGCATGAAGGGAGCGTGGTATGTATGAAGGGTGGGGGATATGCATGAAGGGAGCGTGGTATGTGCGAAGAATGGTGGAATGCATGAAGAGGGAGTGGTATGTACGAAACGTGGGGGATATGCATGAAGGGGGTGTGGTATGTGCAAAGGACGGTGAAGATGCATGAAGAGGGAGTGGTATGTACGAAGGGTGGGGGTATGTATGAAGGGGGAGCGGTATGTACAAAGCGTGGGGGATATGCATGAAGGGGGAGTGGTATGTGCGAAAGACAGTGGAGATGCATGAAGGGGGAGTGGTATGTACGAAGGGTGGGGGTTATGCATGAAGGGGATGAAGGGGGTTATGGTATGTACGAAGTGCGGGGAGATGCATGAACGGGGAGTGGTATGTACGAAGGGTGGGGGTATGCATGAAGGGGGAGTGGTATGTACAAAGGGTGCGGCTATGCCTTAAGGGGGTGTGGTGTGGTAGGGGTGACCTAGCTCTAGGACACCCCCGCGCCGCACGGCCACAGCTGCTGCGAGCGTCTTCCCCCGCCTACTGCCTCGCTGCCTCGCTAGCCGAGCCTCCACCGCGTGACCACGCCCCCCGCCGTGTAGCGGCGTGGTCCGTGACCTGCCCCCCTCGTTTTTTACAGTTCTGCTCTGTTTATTTGTTGCCTGACGTTTTCTGCTGTATTGCATTTTGCTGCCTGTCTCCCTGTAACCTGTTATTTTTACTTCTGTATTGCGCGTTCGTTTGGCCCTTCGCCCTCCCTCCCCGCTCCCCGCCACCGCCGATAACCACGCCCCTTTTGCCTTCTGTTCCCTCCCCGCTCCCGCCTCCCAGCTGCTCCGCCCCCCCGAGCACTTGGCCATATATGGCGACCGTGTGACGCAGGTGAGTGTGACCTAGCTCTAGGACACCCCCGCGCTGCACGGCCACCAGCTGCTGCGAGCGTCTTCCCCCGCCTACTGCCTCGCTAGCCGAGTGTCCACCGCGTGACCACGCCCCCCGCCGTGCAGCGGCATGGTCCGTGACCTGCCCCCCTCGTTTTTTACAGTTCTGCTCTGTTTATTTGTTGCCTGACGTTTTCTGCTGTATTGCATTTTGCTGCCTGTCTCCCTGTAACCTGTTATTTTTCCTTCTGTATTGCGCGTTCGTTTGGCCCTTCGCCCTCCCTCCCCGCTCCCCGCTTCCCGCCACCGCCGATAACCACGCCCCTTTTGCCTTCTGTTCCCTCCCCGCTCCCGCCTCCCAGCTGCTCCGCCCCCCCGAGCACTTGGCCATATATGGCGACCGTGCGACGCAGGTGAGTGTGACCTAGCTCTAGGACACCCCCGCGCCGCACGGCCACCAGCTGCTGCGAGCGTCTTCCCCCGCCTACTGCCTCGCTGCCTCGCTAGCCGAGCCTCCACCGCGTGACCACGCCCCCCGCCGTGTAGCGGCGTGGTCCGTGACCTGCCCCCCTCGTTTTTTACAGTTCTGCTCTGTTTATTTGTTGCCTGACGTTTTCTGCTGTATTGCATTTTGCTGCCTGTCTCCCTGTAACCTGTTATTTTTCCTTCTGTATTGCGCGTTCGTTTGGCCCTTCGCCCTCCCTCCCCGCTCCCCGCTTCCCGCCACCGCCGATAACCACGCCCCTTTTGCCTTCTGTTCCCTCCCCGCTCCCGCATCCCAGCTGCTCCGCCCCCCCGAGCACTTCGCCATATATGGCGACCGTGCGAACGCGCAGCGGTCACGCGCAGCGGGCGCGCCGATTGTGGTAAGCCCGTCTACGCCCGTCCGCGCCTGGACCGCGCCCAGTGCCAGGACCCCTGGCCCTCGAAGACCCCGTCCGACCCGCCTGACGTACACCGCCGCCGCCCTCACCGCACTCAACTCCGGCCGAATCCCAGGATGCTACCAAGCCACCCCACGACGCTCCCACGGACCCTTCAGCTGCCACGCCTGCAAGTTCACCTGCATCCGGACCTGCCCGGCACCAGCACCTGCCAAGCCGAACACCAGCAGCAACCACCTCAAGTGCATCCTGCTCAACACCCGCTCCGTCCACAGACACGCCATCGAACTCTGGAACCTCCTAGACGCCACAGCCCCTGACGTTGCCTTCATCACGGACACCTGGATGAACGCCTCTTCTGCGCCCGACATCGCCATCGCCATCCCAGAGGGCTACAAGATCACCCGAAGGGACCGCACCGCCAACCAGATGGGAGGAGGCATCGCCATCATCCACAGGAACACCATCCGAATCACGACTAGCACCGACAACACCCTAACCACCGCCGAACACCTGCATTTCCAGATCCACACCGATCTGAAGACCACCCTCAGAGGCACCCTGATCTACCGACCCCCGGGACCACGCACTCAATTCAGCGAGGACATCGCCGACTTCGTCAGCCCGCATGCCCTCCCCTCCGCTGACTACATCCTCCTGGGAGACCTCAACTTCCACCTGGAGAACAACAACGACCGCAACACCAGCACCCTGCTCGACAACCTCGCCAACCTTGGACTGAAGCAACTGGTGAGCACCCCCACCCACCTCGCCGGACACACTCTCGACGCCGTCTTCTCATCCAGCAAAGACATCGCCTTCAGCCACGCCACAGAACTCTACTGGACGGACCACAGCTGCGTACACTTCACCTTCAAGAGAACGATTCACCACCACCAGCAACAGGTTGCCCGTAGAAGCTGGAACAAGATCACTGCCGACCAGCTCACCACTTCCCTGAGCCAGCACCCTCCTGCCAGCTCAGCGAACCCCAGCCAGGCAGCCGACAACTTCACGAAGTGGATCAGCAACTGCGCGGACGAACTTGCCCCGATGAGGACCCCGCCCAGCAGACCCGGCAGCAAGAAAGCCCCATGGTTCACCGACGAACTCAAGAGCTCCAAGAAGAACTGCCGAGCCCTCGAGAAAGTCTGGAGAAGGGAACCAACACCGGACAACATGACCACCCTCAAGCTCGCCACCCGGAAGCACCACCAACTGATCCGCGCCGCCAAGAAAACCGCTTTCAAGGACCGGCTGGATAACAACGCACACAACTGCAAGGAACTCTTCAACATCGTGAAAGAGCTCTCCAACCCCAACGCCGGAAACAACGACATCACCCCTTCGCAAGATCTCTGCAACTCCCTCGCCTCCTACTTCCACAACAAGATCGCGGACATACACAACAGCTTCAGCACCCAACCGACGCACGCCACGACCACAGCAACGCCGCCCACCGCCGCCCTCCGAGCCTGGACTCCGATCAGCACCGAAGACACCGTCCGCATGATGAACTCCGTCCACTCCGGATCTCCGACCGACCCCTGCCCTCACCACGTCTTCAACAAGGCCGACGCTGTCATCGCACCCCACCTGCGGGACATCATCAACACCTCCTTCGACACCGCCACCTTCCCCGAGAGCTGGAAGCACGCAGAACTCAGCGCTCTCCTCAAGAAGCCTACAGCAGACCCCACCGAACTCAAGAATTACCGCCCAATCTCGCTCCTCCCATTTCCAGCCAAAGTCATCGAGAAGACCGTCAACAATCAGCTGGCCGCCTTCCTCGAGACGAACGGATCCCTCGACCCCTCGCAGTCCGGCTTCCGAGCCAACCACAGCACAGAGACCGCCCTCATCGCCGCCACCGACGACATCCGAGCCCTGATGGACAACGGAGAAACAGCGGCCCTCATCCTCCTAGACCTCTCCGCGGCCTTCGACACTGTCTGCCACCGCACCCTAGTGCAACGCCTCAGCAACGTCGGAATCCAGGAGAAGGCACTGGAATGGATCATCTCCTTCCTCGACGGAAGAACACAGAGAGTCCGCCTACCACCGTACAAGTCAGAAGCCACCAAAGTCATCTGCGGCGTCCCTCAAGGATCCTCGCTGAGCCCTACCCTCTTCAACGTCTACATGAGCCCCCTCGCGGCCATCGCACGCCAACACAACCTCAACATAATCTCCTACGCCGACGACACCCAGCTGATCCTCTCCCTGACCAACGACCCCGCCGCCGCCAGAACCAACCTGCACGAAGGGATGAAGGAGGTAGCCGAGTGGATGACGACCAGCCACCTGAAACTGAACTCAGACAAGACGGAGGTCCTCATCCTGGGCTCCACGCCCACCGCCTGGGACGACTCCTGGTGGCCCCCCGCCCTGGGCACCGCACCCAAACCGACTAACCACGCACGCAACCTGGGTTTCATCCTGGACTCCTCCCTCTCCATGACCAAGCAAGTCAACGCCGTCTCCTCTGCGTGCTTCAACACCCTACGCATGCTATGGAAGATCTTCTGGTGGATCCCCACGGAGACCAGGAAGACCGTCACCCAGGCCCTCGTCACCAGCCGACTGGACTACGGCAACGCCCTCTACGCCGGAACCACCGCCAAGCTCCAGAAGAGACTTCAGCGGATCCAGAACGCCTCAGCCAGACTCATCCTCGACATCCCACGTAACAGCCACATCTCCGGACACCTGAGAGACCTGCACTGGCTCCCCGTCAACAAAAGAATCACCTTCCGTCTCCTCACCCACGCACACAAAGCCCTACACGATCAAGGCCCGAGCTACCTCAACAACCGAATCAACTTCTACGCTCCCAAACGCCACCTCCGTTCAGCCAGTCATGCCCTCGCCGCCGTCCCACGCATCCGTAGAGCGACAACAGGAGGAAGGTCCTTCTCCTACCTGGCCGCCAAGACCTGGAACTCCCTCCCGACCGACCTGCGCCTGACCCAAGACCACCTCTCCTTCAGGAAGAAGCTCAAGACCTGGCTGTTCGAGCAGTAACGGCACCCCCCCCCCCTAAGCGCCTTGAGACCCTACGGGTAAGTAGTGCGCTCTATAAATGTCTTGATTGATTGATTGATTGATTGGTATGTATGAAGGGTGGGGATATGCATGAAGGGGGCATGGTATGTACGAAGGGTGGGGCTGTGCATAAAGGGGCGTGGTATGTATGAAGGGTGGGGATATGCATGAAGGGGGTGTGGTATGTAAGAAGGGTGGGACTGTGCATGAAGGGGGCGTGGTATGTACGAAGGGTGGGGATATGCAGGTGGGGCTATGCATGAAGGGGGTGTGGTATGTATGAAGGGTGGGGATATGTATGAAGGGGTGTGGTATGTACGAAGGGTGGGGATATGCAGGTGGGGCTATGCATGAAGGGGTGTGGTAATATGAAGGGTGGGGATATGCATGAAGAGGTGTGGCAGGTACGAAGGGTGGGGCTATGTATGAAGGGGGCGTGGTATGTATGAAGCGTGGTGATATGTATGAAGGGGGTGTGGTATGTACAAAGGGTGGGGCTAGCATGAAGGGGGTGTGGTATGTATGAAGGGTGGTGATATGCATGAATGGGGTGTGGTATGTACGAAGGGTGGGGGAGATGCATGAAGGGGGCGTGGTATGTACGAAGGGTGGGGCTATGCAGGTGGGGCTATGCATGAAGGGGTGTGGTATTATGAAGGGTGGGGATATGCATGAAGGGACGTGGCATTTACGAAGGGTGGGACTATGCATGAAGGGGGCGTAGTATGTATGAAGGGTGGTGATATGCATGAAGGGGGTGGTATGTACGAAGGGTGGGGCTATGCATGAAGGGGGCGTGGTATGTATGAAGGGTGGTGACGTTCATGAAGGGGGCATGGTATGTACGAAAGGTGGGGGAGATGCATGAAGGGTGCGTGGTATGTACAAAGGGTGGGGATATGCATGAAGGGGGCGTGGTATGTACGAAGGGTGGGGCTAGTCATAAAGAGGTGTGGTATGTATGAAGGGTGGGGATATGCATGAAGGGGGCGTGGTGTGTACGAAGGGTGGGGCTATGCATGAAGGGTGCATGGTATGTATAAAAGGTGGTGATATGCATGAAGGGGGCGTGGTATGTACGAAGGGTGGGGGATTTGTGTTACATAAAATAAGGAAGCAAAATTAAATGTTGAAATTCTCAATAATTTGCCTTTATGGGTGCCTAGTCTATGTAATGCATTTGTAGGATTACAAACAATAGAGTTAGGTGAATACTAAAGATATCATTTGATATTGCCCATTACTACTTTACACAGGTGTAGATTATGGGCTAAATGAAATGTATGTGAAAAACAGAAGTCAGATTCTACCCACATACGTAGGTATAACCTGTAATTTACAGAAGGTACAACTTTATCATGAACATTTGTGAGCCAGTATTTTTTCTGTCTAGTTTCTATTCCTATAACATTCCAACTTCTCTTCCATTCACAGTGAGCAGAAAGTCTTTTCATTGCTTTTTCGCTCTGCTTCAAAATGATATGGAAACTGGGTACCCGGGAATCTGGAGTTTGGAGGTGCAAGTGGAATCCCCAGGAATCTCACTGGAGCTTAATGCTGCACATGGAATACCCAGGAATCTCACTGGAACTTAATGCTGCAAGTGGAATCCCCAGGAATATCACTGGAGCGTAATGCTACAGATGGAATACCCAGGAATCTCACTGGAGCTTATTGCTGCAAGTGGAATCCCCAGGAATCTCACTGGAGCTTATTGCTATACATGGAATACCCAGGAATCTCACTGGAGCTAAATGCTGCACATGGAATACCCAGGAATCTCACTGGAGCTTAATGCTGCACATGGAATACCCAGAAATCTCACTGGAACTTAATGCTGCAAGTGGAACACCTAGGGATCTCACTGGAGCTAAATGCTGCACATGGAATACCCAGGAATCTCACTGGAGCTTAATGCTGCACATGGAATACCCAGAAATCTCACTGGAACTTAATGCTGCAAGTGGAACACGTAGGGATCTCACTGGAGCTTAATGCTGCACATGGAATACCCAGGAATATCACTGGAGCTTAATGCTACACATGGAATACCAGGAATCTCACTGGAGCTTAATGCTACACATGGAATACCCAGGAATCTCACTGGAGCTTAATGCTAGGAGCTTAATGCTGCACATGGAATACCCAGAAATCTCACTGGAACTTAATGCTGAAAGTGGAACACCTAGGGATCTCACTGGAGCTTAATGCTGCACATGGAATACCCAGGAATCTCACTGGAGCTTAATGCTACACATGGAATACCCAGGAATCTCACTGGAGCTTAATGCTGCAAGTGGAATCCCCAGGAATCACACTGGAGCTTAATGATGCACATGGAAAACCCAGGAATCTCACTGGAACTTAATGCTGCAAGTGGAATACATAGGAATCTCACTGGAGCTTAATGATGCTCGTGGAATACACAGGAATCTCACTGGAGCTTAATGCTGCAAGTGGAACACCTAGGAATCTCACTGGAGCTTAATGCTGCATGTGGAATACTCAGGGATCTCACTGGATCTTAATGCTGCAAGTGGAATACCTAGGAATCTCACTGGAGCTTAATGATGCATGTGGAATACCCAGGAATCTCACTGGAGCTTAATGCTGCACATGGAATACCCAGGAATCTCACTGGAGCTTAATGCTGCAAGTGGAATCCCCAGGAATCTTACTACACATCAGAGCTGGAAGTTAAATAACCAGGAATCTCACTGGAGCTTAATGCTACACATGGAATACCCAGGAATCTCACTGGAGCTTAATGCTGCAAGTGGAATACCCAGGAATCTCACTGGAGCTTAATGCTGCACGTGGAATACCCAGGAATCACACTGGAGCTTAATGCTACACATGGAATACCCAGGAATCTCACTGGAGCTTAATGCTGCAAGTGGAACACCTAGGAATCTCACTGGAGCTTAATGCTGCAAGTGGAATACCCAGGAATCTCACTGTAGCTTAAGCTGCAAGTGGAATACCCAGGAATCTCACTGGAGCTTAATGCTGCAAGTGAAATACCTAGGAATCGCACTGGAGCTTAATGCTGCAAGTGGAATACCCAGGAGGAATCTCACTGGAGCTTAATGCTGCACGTGGAATACCCAGGAATCTCACTGGAGCTTAATGCTGCAAGTGAAATACCCAGGAATCTCACTGGAGCTTAATGCTGCACATGGAATACCCAGGAATCTCACTGGAGCTTAATGCTACACATGGAATCCCCAGGAATCTCACTGGAGCTTAATGCTGCACATGGAATACCCAGGAATCTCACTGGAGCTTAATGCTACACATGGAATACCCAGGAATCTCACTGGAGCTTAATGCTGCACATGGAAAACCCAGGAATCTCACTGGAGCTTAATGCTGCAAGTGGAACACCCAGGAATCTCACTGGAGCTTAATGCTGCACATGGAATACCCAGGAATCTCACTGGAGCTTAATGCTGCAAGTGGAATCCCCAGGAATCTCACTGGAGCTTAATGCTACAGGAGGAATACCCAGGAATTTCACTGGAGCATAATGATGCACATGGAATACCCAGGAATCTTGCAGCACCTTAGAGCTGAAAGTGGAATAACTAGGAATCTCACTGGAGCTTAATTCTGCTCGTACCCAGGAATCTTATTACAGCTGAAATGGAATACACAGGAATCTTACTGGAGTTTGGAGCTTAGAGCTGCAAGCCGAATACTGTGGAAAATGTGGCAAATACAGAATTGCACAGTGTAGAATCCACATAAGAGATTGAATGTGGCAGGGTGAACACTGAACATACTTTTCAAACATACAATAGTGCCTCACGCAGTCCAATGGAAGCACTTCCTACAAGGCTGAGTGAAACGCCAAACAGCCAATAAATAGCTTGTTTTTAAAGGAATACTCCTCTGCGCAGAGCGAACGCCCCTCTATGAATATTTAATTAAAAGGATTTGTAACAATAGGCATACAAACATTGGTGCTGTCACACCAGACCTAACCCCCCCACCCCCAAATGCCACAATACATCAAATGTTCTATTTCCCGTCCTCGCTCCTCACCCTTGCACCTTTCCTACAACTGCCCCGTGTTCAGGCTCCGCTCTGCCCCCTCCTCTTAGATCTTCCAAAATGTGAAGGTGCAGGAGCGCCACGGTGTTCTCTGCTGTGAAAGTAGGACCCTTGAGGCAAGTTATTGTGCAATGTGCCTACTGTACACTGTATCATCTCTAGGCGCTGAGGTGAGTTTAGTATGTGCATTAAGTGCTTCAGAATGAGTTCTCAGGGGCTTCACAAACAAACACAGGACAAACGAGAAAGTCTTTATTCTTGTTTTTTTTAATTTAAAGTGTTTTTTATACACAATGCAGGTGAATTCACATACTTGCATAAGCACGAGAGGAGAGCTGGTGACGGTTCACAATTCATCACACTGTATTATTTGGCGCAAGTTCAATCCCAGGAAAGACCTGGTTGGGATTTTTTTTAATCAAACATTTATTGATATTTAATATCTACGTACATTTGCCTGTTTTTCAGTTTGATAGTAATATATCACGCATTTCAGTAGCAAGTTTCACCTGGTTTATCTTTTGGGTTCATATACTTTTTGACATCATAAGCTGAAACTTATATATTTTTAAATAGTACAAAAAATGTACAGGCAATCAGACACAATAAAACTTGCAACGCTACACCTTCTTTGGAGAAAAATACAAACAAACTCAAACATGTGAATAAAGGATGATGAAAGTGTACAGAAAAAACACTTAATAGACAAGAACGTTTAGCGTGTAGAATCAAAGCTTTGCAGCAATGATTGGTTGGGGATTTGTGGTGAGTGATAAGGGGGAATGATCGTGAATGGTACAACTTCAGGTGTCTCCAAGATATCTAACAATTTGATCAAGGAAGGTAGCGGCTCTGGTAAATGGTCTAGGAGCTACACAGGAGTCACAATGATTTGCGGTTGAAGATGGGCTAGTAATCGCATGTTAGTGACTTCTGTACAGTGTACAATCTGCCACTGGTATGGCCTTGTTGCACTATCCGATCATCGGGTACCTTCCCACATGGTTCTGTTCCCATAGCAGACTGGTGTCCGCTTAGTTCTGATGGTACGTTTTATTGGTACTATGTTCTGGACATATTCTTGGTTCGGTGGCTGAGCCCTGTTCATCGCGTTGAAGGTGCTAACTGTGGTGTCTGAGTGCTATAAGAATTGCTAATGGAGGAGAAGACCGACAAGGGATGAACAAATTTCTGGCTTGCCTAACGAGATACCCATGCAAGGGCAATAACTGGAACTCTGGGAGAAAAAGTGTGAGATGGGGATTGGAGGGGGCATACAATGAGTAAAGGACCTAGAGGAAAGAAAGGGGTGTTTTAAGTTAAGATAAAAGAGATTCTGTAAATGAGAGGAAGTACCGATGGACATTAGCATCCAGCACTAATGCCCGGCTTTGCATTCACACAGCTCAAAAACATAGAGTAACATCTTTAGTAAAAAAAAATAGCACAACATCTTCAGGAATAAGAACATGGTCAACAATAAAACCATAGCATGACCTCTTCAATAATAAAAAGCATATAACATTTATCATAAAAACAACGAAACTCCTGCCCCGGTTCTGTGCTTATTTTCATGACCTTGCTTGATGTTGGAATTCTTACTGTTAATTACTTCTCCTTTGGATAAATGGTGGTAAACATCTCCTTTTCCAAACACATGAGCGAGTTCTGCTTACTTTATAAACACGTGGGCCATTTTCGAGGGCCTTTATGGGATGGGATGTATTTGTGTTTGTAAGGACACACCACGCCTGGTTAGGAACAGGACCCCTACCAATGGCACACTTTTCCCAAGATCAGTGAAGCTGTGGGGGGTAATTCCCTTTTAGGTTCCCTTTTCATCCAACCCCACAAGATTGCACTGATTCTCAGGGACCTCCACCAAGCAAGATCTGAAATTGAGCACACAGCATTACTGAGTTAAAATACAAGTTTGTGGTCAACTGTGTTTGACGTGGTCACAGCTTACCAGTGTGCATAGGTAGCCATCGAGTCCTGTAAATGTCAGGTTTGGAGGCAGGGGCACTACATGTGAGCCGTTGTGAGAATGTGAAGACCTTCATAATCCTTAATTAAATTTGTGAAATGTATAACTGATTAAAATAAAATATGCACAGCTTGCGTTCAAAGACTTCTCAAAATAGACGTTACAAAGGTGAGTGGGAGACCGTGTTCAGCGCAGCCGGATCAGGTCTTTCCAACGCTTCCTTGCACTCTTAGTGTGATCTGGCGAAGTTCGAACATGTCATGGAAATACAGGTAGAGGGTACTGGCTGATGGAACCTGGGACCAGCCCGGCTAGGTTATTTTACTAATCTACTATTGAACCAGTGGTTCCTCTGAAATCATTGGCTAGTTGGCCATTAAAAGTTGCCAGCACCTCAGAGAGATCCGGCCACCAAGACTAAATATCAGCGAAGTTCTCTTTCGGTCAAGAAACTCATCTCTTGGCGGCAGCATTGCTGTTCACAAAAAGAGAAGCATCCTGCATGTAAGAGAGGGACGTCTCGTGTCCAAGAGTCGGACCCTCTTTGAAAATTAGCCATTTAGGCACAAAACAAGAGGCATTTTCGACAGTAGCTGAGGCCTTGTTTCCAAGATCAGAAGTCTCCTCATGAAACTAGAAATCCACTCCCAAAACATCAGGTGTCCAAACTCATTTTTAAGAAGGGCATTTCCTTCTAGAAAAAATATGTTCGTACCTAAAACAAGTGCAGTCCTGCTTGATAGACAGCAAATTCTTGGTTGCAAGAACAGAGCCCCACCTTCTAGAAACTTGGGGCCAGATTTAACATTTATTCACGCAGCGCAGCAGCCGCAAATCCCACACTGCGCTGCGTGGAAAAGAGAAAGGAGGAGAGCGCCATATTTATAGAAATATTGCACTCTCCTCCCCTTTCCCTAGCACTGGCGCTGAAATCCGCTGCTGCGCGCCACGGAGACACTTTTGCCTCATAGTGCAAGGGTGTCTCTGTGAGTGTAGCATATGCTTCGTACTGGAAGGATAGCCTTCCGGTACAAAATACCATGCTTAGACTAACCCTAACCCCGTTTAACTCTTTATATGCGTGCTGTAAAATGCAGCACACGTACAAAGTTGGAAAAGGAAGGAGAAATGAAAGCATTTCTCTTTTCTTGCATCTACCTAAAAAGGGCGCAGTTTTCTGATGCTAATCCCGGTCTTCTTAGTTTATAAATAGGGCTTAAGTGTAAGAAACCTTGGGTGGTTGCGTGGGAATGCCCATGCACCACTAATGGTAGAGCCCCCTTTGAGCTAAGTAATGCTGCTTCGTGCTAATTTCACATTATTTCCAGCGCTAAACAAGTTTAGCGCTGGAAAGTAAATCGGAAAAAAAAGCGATTTTGCGTCGATTTGTGTCACTTTTGTGACGCAAACATGGCGTAAAATCTTAGTAAATCTCGCCCTAAATATCCACCCCCAAAACAAGAGTTATTCCAAACAGGAGTGGACTTGGTCTTGTGCCATGAAAAGAGGTCTCAATCTAGAAACTGGGGCCCAGTTGTGTGGAAGGGAGAGGGCAAGTATGTGCCATGTTTAACATTATATGGCACATTACTTTCCTCTCCTTTACTGGCACATAATGTGCTGTCTAGTGCCAACGCAGGTACCCTTGCGCCATGGTGCAAGGGTGCCTGCATTGTAGGCAGGATTGTTGTTGTGCAGAAAGGTGTCCCTTCTTGCACAAAAACAATCCTCTGAGACTTTCTTCTTTCTACACCTGCTTCAGAATGCAGCACTCGTAGAAAGAAGATAAACAAGGTGAAATAAACATGTTTCTCCTCGCAACGTCTCCCCTAGGTAGACTTAGTGTTTTGCCGCATTCCTAGGGCTACCACTCATGGTAAACCCGGGAATGCACCACAATCCACGGGTGGGATCACGCACACACCACTCATGGAACGCCTCTCCTGTGCAGAGTACTCCAGAGTTGCCAAGCAGCGCATGCATTGCTCTGTAAATGCGACTTTAGTGTTGTGCTGCCCTTGCGCTACCTTGCATGATGCATGGGCAGCGCAACACTATACATCTGGCCCTTAGGGTCCACTCAAAACAAGAGGTCTGACCCTCTCCAACAACAAGAGGCGCCACGGTTGAGAATGGACAATGTTGTTGACATGAACAGAGAACCCTCTCAAAATGGAATGTTCTCCCACCCACAAGAAAGGAGAAGTCACATGTTTGATTGTGATACAGGTCTCATTTTCACAATCAGAGGCCTGCTATAGAAGCGTCACATCCATCCCACATCCCCAACAAACAAGAGAGAGTAGACATGGTCTTGTTTCCAAGCACTCGCTATGTCCTTTCCCGACATGTAGCAACAGTGTTTCCATTTCCATGAGAGTCGATCACTTTTGGAAGATGAAGGATTTACGACTCCTTGGACAGAGACCTCCCCTGCATTAATGATGAAGGCTTTGGCCACCTCCTGAAGGCACGTGGTGCTGGCCACCTCCTGAAGGCACGTGGTGCTGGCCACCTCCTGAAGGCACGTGGTGCTGGCCACCTCCTGAAGGCACCTGGTGCTGGCCACCTCCTGAAGGCACCTGGTGCTGGCCACCTCCTGAAGGCACCTGGTGCTGGCCACCTCCTGAAGGCACCTGGTGCTGGCCACCTCCTGAAGGCACGTGGTGCTGGCCACCTCCTGAAGGCACGTGCTGCTGGCCACCTCCTGAAGGCACCTGGTGGTGGCCATCTCCTGAAGGCACATGGCGCTGGCCATATCTTGCTGGAGAGTGGTGGTGGCCATCTCCTGACAGCGTGTGGTTGTGGCCATCTCCTGAAGGCACGTGGTGCTGGCCTCCCCCTTAAGGCATGTGGCGGTTTGTCCGATAATATTAAGGGCGCATAGTTTGGTTAAAAGAAAAAACTGAGCTATCAGATGGCCCATTATTTGGGCCCTTGAGGAATGCTTTTGGAGCAAGTAAGTACCCGTCCCAGCAGGTCAAAGGTTATGTGTATGGTGGACCCCCCCAGGAACTAGTCTCTGTCTCCCAGGAGGTGTGGTTGAACCATGGCATCGTCCTCCAGGTCGGACAGGCTATGTCGTCCGGTGTCCAGTCGGTGGGGGGCTGAGTGGGACGAGACCCTCCGCTGGAACTCTTCATGCATGCGGCTCTCCGCTTCTTCGTCGCTGGTCTCTAACGACTGGCAGCGCTCGCCATCTTCGTCCTCCGTTGAGGTGCCATCTGGAGAAGACAAGAAAAGGGTGAGGTAATACCAAGAATGGGCAGGTATGTAGTGCACACCAGGAGCTGTTATACAAATCAACTGTACTCATTTGAATGATCTAGAAATGTTATGGCAGAACCTGCCTCGTCCCTGACTAATGCACAAATCTCTGCAGCACAGCTGCAACCCACTGAGCTAGATTAGTGGAGTGGCATCTGGGACATGGAATAAGTGAGGCGTCATTAGAATAAGGAGAAGCACGAATATGTGAATCATCAGCCTAGAAGTGATGCGGTAGAGCAGGAAGCTTTGGTAGAAACAAGGGCTGCAGTGTAGAGGGAGAAAAGGAGGAGACTGAGAACTGAACGTTTAATCCCAAAGAGAAGAGGGGGAGTCAGAACTCTGACCAGCTCAAGAAGCAAAGGAGGAGTGAGCGAATGAACACGATGAGAACCAGAAACATGGAGTACAAGAAATCCAGAGGGATGGAACAGAGTGGAAAACCTTGTCACCACAAATGGAAGCAAAGACTACAACTACCAGGATGCAATGCTTTGTTACATGACAGACTAGATCAGTGCATCCGCACACACTAACTGCAAGCAGCAAGAACTCTGCACTTGTTGGACATAATACGTTAAATGCAATGCTATGGATTCTTGAATTATTTCTCTGCAACTCATTTCTTTACAATTTGGAGCCACTAAAAACACATTAGATTAAAAAATGAACATTTACAGAATGAAGACAATGAGAAGGCGAGGAATGGAAGCGCACAGCAAAAATGTTTCCCATTTTTAAAAGGAGGAGAATCTTTAAGTTATGCTGTACATAGCTTTGAACATAAACTCAAATTAAAAAGAATTAAACGGCTGATTAACCTATGGAAAGTCTACCCTTTAATCACCGCTAAGTTTGTAACTGCAATAAACAGGCACAACCCCTCGATGGCAGCACTGGAGAAGAAGAACACATTACCTCGTGGACGTAAACCAGAGGAAAACACAATTGGTCAGTGCTTTTGAAGGTTAAAGGTCGCCTCCCAGAGGGACACCCGGAAGTGCCTGGTCCCTCCCCTAGTTTTCTACTGGCTGATGTCAAACATCAGGGAGGCTGGGGCAGAGGAATTTTACCATCTCAGGCAATGTTTAATTGTTGTTCGCTACTGGAACTTTAAAGGAATGTGCAGTTTTTGGATAGAAATGTAGCATTATTTATAGGGATGTCGAAAGTAAATAGAGGACACACACAACACAATAGCAACTAAAAATATAAGAGGGAACAACACAGTAAAACACTCAAAAACGAATGGAACACAACAATACAAGGCAACAATACTGCAAAAATGAGGCTGGAAAAATAATGCCATAAAAACATGTAACACAATGCTACCACAATAAAATGCAACGCAACACACAAGTTACCACCTCACAAATCTGCTTTCATGAAACAGTATTAAAAAGTGTCTGATTAAAAGCACTGCCTTCCTTAACACCAGACATATTAACAGCGCCAGTCACACATGCTTTGTGGTGTAGACCTACATATTTAAAGGCCAGAACGACGCACAGTGCTTCCACTCAAAATATAACATCTTAGGTGATAACTGTGACGGGCTGTGTGTGGGCTTTAGTGATGTAATACTGGAGGACTCACAAGGGAGGAATGAGGGATGTTGTCAGCAGTGTGCGACAGGGGTGTCAGTCGGCTTGGGGGTGTACTGGCAGAGCTGCATGTGTGTAATGTCCTGCAGGACCATTGGAATTAGAAGATTCTGCGGCCATGGCCTTTCTCGCATAATTATGGATAGGCCGCATTTGCAAAAAGAACTATTGATGGACTGAATTCAGAACAATGTCATACACTCACCCCAGTACAGAGATCTGGGCCTAAATCCATCGTTTTTATGCTCACCATGCCATTCCAGTTTGGACCCAGCCATATGCAAATCAGTCTTGACCCTGTGCCTCATGGGAACAGTCCAGCCCGAACTGCCTGGCCAGGTCCTCCCTGGACTGGAAACAAGCATCCTAGGACCGGTTTCGGGGTTTCACCCCTCTTCAGCCAGGATAGCTTGATTTCAGTGGCATGGAGAGCACGGGACTCACGTCTGAGCATACCCGTCCCACTCGGGGTGACAAATGCAAAGAACTATTGATGGACAGAATGCATCTGCCACATAACCCCTCATCTGCTGTATAACTTGTATATATAGGAGAGGTTTGGGGAAATATAATACGGCGTGGTTCAGCCGTCAGCATGCACCGCCAGCAAGAGTGCCTGTCAAATGCCCGAAAACGAACCAATCCAGTTGCTCGCCGAAAAGCATAAGGGTATTGGCACCGCCGAAGACTGTCTTTGGCATGGTTCTCACCTACCTTGAAAAGGGGTGGCTAGAGGTACAACAAACCCGCACAACAAATTAAAATAACGTGGCATCATCCACTGGAGGATTTTGAATTATAAAGGGACAGTAAACCGCAAGTACCACAGTGCATTGCGTCAACTATCTGGGCGCCCACTAGGGGGTGAATATTTAAAAGGCGGTGATTGACTTGTTTTTTTCTGCCCCATATCTGATGTCATAACGGCTTACCTCCAAAGAAGGTCTATGGAGACCGAAACATGTAAGGACTGCCGGAATATTGAATAAATGGGAATTAATCATTGTGGAGTGCGGCTGCCCTTCTTGCTAAAGGAGAGGTTTGGGGAAATATATATATATATTTCTAGCTCAAAAGGATCAAAAGTTACTAAAAATGTGGTGATACGTGTTCACACACAGTGGAAGGACCATCACAAAGGTTAACTTTCAGCTGCTTATTTCTATATTAGGTTGTCAAACTGGTACTAATGAGGCGAAATCTTTGCCCAGACAGTATTACCAATAGAAATAAATTACAAAATAACAAAGTAATACGATCAAAAAATGAGCAGCATAATTTGCCTTTTCTTGCTGCATAATTTAGTCAACCCTGACGCATAATTCCAGTGGCCCTGGCAAAAAGGTCTTCAGTCAAGGGGTACTGACAGAGTTGTGTGCCGGCCCCGGTACAGCAACAGCGGGGCTGCTGCAGGCTAAGATTGTGGAGTTCTGACACTGATGTGTGTCGGCCCCGGTACAGCAACAGTGGTGCTGCTGCAGGCTAAGATTGTGGAGTACTGACACTGATGTGTGTCGGCCCCAGTACAGCAACAGCGTGGCTGCACCAGGCTAAGATTATGGAGTACTGACACTGATGTGTGTCTGGTCTCAGTACAGGAAGAGGTGGGGGCGCAGCGGGTCAGGACTGGGGTAACTAGCGTTGTGTGTAGGCGCCATTCGTGTAATGACTGGGTGTGCTGTAGTTCATGAATGAGGTGTACTGGAAGAGCTGCTTGTTGGCCTGTTACTGGAATAGTTGGGGTGCTGCAGGTCTGGGTATTAGGGGTACCCCCAGAGCAGTGATTGTGCCCCAGTGACAGAATACACAGAGTGCTGAACAGTGCTTAATTTGAGCCAGTGGTTTCCTTGTGCTTGCAACCAGCACTCAATTGGTTTACGGAGCTCGGCACCAGTCCTTAATTGGTTTACGTGCTCGGAATCAGCACTTAATTGTCGACACCACACTTATGACAGTCTGCCACAAGATGGCACTGCTCAGCTAATTTAGAGATGAGCAGAACGCCAGTTGTTTATTAATACAATATACGTATACAAATATTAATACCTGCCTCCCCAGCCATTCCTTTAGCTTTGGGTACTGCAATATTCGAAGCTGTCGCACTTGCAGGTGAGAGAGATGGTTAGTAGTTTTGGTACCGCCATTGGCAGTGATGGCGGGGCAGTGGGTGGTGTAAGCGGCAGTGGCCTCCTGGTCAGGGACCTGACATTTATTATTTTACAAACTAAGCACTGGAGCGGAAGATCAATCAATCAATCAATCAGTGACACTTATAAAGCGCGCTACATACCCGTAGGGTCTCAAGGCGCTGGGGGGGGGGGGGGGTGCCGCTACTGCTCGAATAGCCAGGTCTTCAGCTTCTTCCTGAAGGAGAGGTGGTCTTGGGTCAGGCGCAGGTCGGTCGGGAGGGAGTTCCAGGTCTTGGCGGCCAGGTAGGAGAAGGACCTTCCTCCTGTAGTCGCTCTTCGGATGCGGGGGACGGCGGCGAGGGCGTGGTTGGCTGATCGGAGGTGGCGCGTGGGAGCGTAGAAGTTGACTCGGCTGTTGAGGTAGCTCGGGCCTTGGTCGTGTAGGGCTTTGTGTGCGTGGGTGAGGAGGCGGAAGGTGATTCTCTTGTTGACGGGGAGCCAGTGAAGGTCTCTCAGATGTCCGGAGATGTGGCTGGATCGTGGGATGTCGAGGATGAGACTGGCTGAGGCGTTCTGGATCCGCTGGAGTCTCTTCTGGAGCTTGGCGGTGGTACCGGCGTAGAGGGCGTTACCGTAGTCCAGTCGGCTGGTGACGAGGGCCTGGGTGACGGTCTTCCTGGTCTCTGTGGGGATCCACCAGAAGATCTTCCGAAGTATGCGTAGGATGTTGAAGCACGCCGAGGAGACGTTGTTGACCTGCCTGGTCATGGAGAGGGAGGAGTCCAGGATGAAGCCCAGGTTGCGTGCATGGTCTGTCGGTTTGGGTGCGGTGCCCAGGGCGGGAGGCCACCAGGAGTCGTCCCAGGCGGAGGGTGAGGAGCCCAGGATGAGAACCTCCGTCTTGTCCGAGTTCAGTTTCAGGCGGCTGGTCGTCATCCACTCGGCTACCTCTTTCATCCCTTCGTGCAGGTTGGCTCTGGCGGCGGCGGGGTCGTTGGTCAGGGAGAGGATCAGCTGGGTGTCGTCGGCGTAGGAGATTATGCTGAGGTTGTGTTTGCGTACGATGGCCGCGAGGGGGCTCATGTAGACGTTGAAGAGGGTGGGGCTCAGAGATGATCCTTGGGGGACGCCGCAGATGACTTCGGAGGCCTCTGATTTGTACGGTGGTAGGCGGACTCTCTGTGTTCTTCCGTCGAGGAAGGAGATGATCCATTCCAGCGCCTTGTCCTTGATTCCGATGTTGCTGAGGCGCCGTACTAGGGTGCGGTGGCAGACCGTGTCGAATGCCGCGGAGAGGTCTAGGAGGATGAGGGCCGCTGTTTCTCCATTGTCCATCAGGGCTCGGATGTCATCGGTGGCGGCGATGAGGGCGGTCTCGGTGCTGTGTTTGGCTCGGAAGCCGGACTGTGAGGGGTCGAGGGATCCGTTCGTCTCGAGGAAGGCGGCCATCTGCTTGTTGGCGGTCTTCTCGATGACTTTGGCTGGAAACGGGAGAAGCGAGATGGGGCGGTAATTCTTGAGGTCGGTGGGGTCCGCTGTTGGTTTCTTGAGTAGAGCGCTGAGTTCGGCGTGTTTCCAGCTCTCGGGGAAGATGGTGGTGTCGAAGGATGTGTTGATGATGTCTCGCAGGTGGGGTGCGATGACAGCGTCGGCCTTGTTGAAGACGTGGTGAGGGCAGGGGTCGGTCGGTGATCCGGAGTGGATGGAGTTCATCGTGCGGGTGGTGTCTTCGGTGCTGATCGGGGTCCAGGCGTGGAGGGTGGTGGTGGGTGGGGGTGGTTGGTCGGTCATGGTGTGCGTTGGTTGGTTGTTGAAGCTACTGTGTATGTCCGTGATCTTGTTGTGGAAGTATGAGGCGAGGGAGTTGCAGAGGTCTTGCGATGGGGTGATGTCGTTGTTTCCTGCGCTGGGGTTGGAGAGCTCTTTCACGATGTTGAAGAGTTCCTTGCCGTTGTGTGCGTTGTTGTCCAACCGGTCCTTGAATGCTGTTTTCTTGGCGGCGCGGATCAGCTGGTGGTGTTTCCGGGTGGCAAGTTTGTAGGAGGTCCTGTTGTCCGGTGTCGGTTCCCTTTTCCAGACTTTCTCGAGGGCTCGGAGGTTCTTCTTGGAGCACTTGAGTTCGTCGGTGAACCATGGGGCCTTCTTGCTGCCGGGTCTGCTAGGCGGGGTCCTCAGCGGGGCGAGCTCGTCCGCGCAGTTGCTGATCCACTTCGTGAGGTTGTCGGCGGCCTGGCTGGGGTTCGCTGAGCTGGCAGGAGGGTGCTGGCTCAGGGAGGTGGCGAGCTGGTCTGCTGTGATCTTGTTCCAACTTCTGCGGGCGGCTTGTTGCTGGTGTTGGTGGGTCGTCGTTCTCTTGAAGGTGAAGTGGACGCAGCTGTGGTCCGTCCATTGAAGCTCTGTGGCGTGGCTGAAGACGATGTCTGTGCTGGATGAGAAGACGGCGTCGAGTGTGTGTCCGGCGAGGTGGGTGGGGGTGGACACCAGTTGCTTGAGTCCCAGGTTGGCGAGGTTGTCGAGCAGGGTGCTGGTGTTGTGGTCGTTGTTGTTCTCCAGATGGAAGTTGAGGTCTCCCAGGAGGATGTAGTCAGCGGAGGGGAGGGCATGCGGGCTGACGAAGTCGGCGATGTCCTCGCTGAATTGCGTGCGTGGTCCAGGGGGTCGGTAGATCAGGGTGCCTCTAAGGGTGGTGTTCGGGTTGGTGTGGATCTGGAAGTGCAGGTGTTCGGCGCTGGTCAGGGTGTTGTCCGTGCTGGTCGTGAGACGGATGGCGTTCCTGTGGATGATGGCGATGCCTCCTCCCATCTGGTTGGCGTTTCGGTCCCTCCGGACGATCTTGTAGCCCTCTGGGATAGCGATGGCGATGTCGGGAGCTGAAGAGGCATTCATCCAGGTCTCCGTGAGGAAGGCAACGTCAGGGGCTGTGGCGTCTAGGAGGTTCCAGAGTTCGATGGCGTGTCTGTGGACGGAGCGGGTGTTGAGCAGGATGCACTTGAGGTGGGTGCTGCTGGTGTTCGACTTGGCGGGTGCTGGTGTGAGGCTGGTCTGGGTGCAGGAGAACTTGCAGGCGTGGCAGCTGAAAGGTCCGTGGGTGCATCGTGGTGTGGCTTGGTGGCAATCTGGGAGTCGGCCGGTGTTGAGAGCGATGAGGGTGGCGGCGGAGTACGTCAGGCGGGTAGGTCGGGGTCTTCGTGGGCCAGGGGTCCTGGCGCTGGACGCGATCCGGTCGCGGACGGGCGCAGATGGGCTTACCTTTGGCGCACCTTCGGCGCTCAATCGGCGCACCCGCTGCGCGTGGCCGCTGCGCGTTCGCACGGTCGCCATTTAAGGCGAAGTGCGCGGGTGGACGGAGCAGCTGGGAGGCGGGAGCGGGGAGGGTTACAGAAGGCAAAGGGGCGGGGACAGGCGGCGGTGGCGGGAAGGGTTACAGAAGGCAAAAGGGGCGGGGACAGGCGGCGGTGGCGGGAGCGGGGAGGGTTACAGAAGGCAAAGGGGGCGGGGACAGGCGGCGGTGGCGGGAGCGGGGAGGGTTTACAGAAGGCAAAACGGGGCGGAAGCAAACACGGGGAAAATGAAATAACAACAGAACAGGCAAAAATACGATAAACAAGGGAAAAAAAAGAGAGTTAGACCAAGCAGGCACAGATTCACGTCAGGACAAGGGCAAAACAACTGCAGCGGCGGCAGCCGGCGGACGAGGCAGCAGCGAGGCAGAGGGCAGGCAAGGGGCACACGCAGCAGCTGGTGGCCGTGCGGCGCGGGGGTGTCCCACAAGTGGGTCACACTCACCTGCGTCGCACGGTCGCCATTTAAGGCCAAGTGCGCGGGTGGGCGGAGCAGCTGGGAGGCGGGGAGGGTTACAGAAGGCAAAAGGGGCGGGGACAGGCGGCGGTGGCGGGAGCGGGGAGGGTTACAGAAGGCAAAAGGGGCGGGGACAGGCGGCGGTGGCGGGAGCGGGGAGGGTTACAGAAGGCAAAGGGGGCGGGGACAGGCGGCGGTGGCGGGAGCGGGGAGGGTTTACAGAAGGCAAAACGGGGCGGAAGCAAACACGGGGAAAATGAAATAACAACAGAACAGGCAAAAATACGATAAACAAGGGAAAAAAAAGAGAGTTAGACCAAGCAGGCACAGATTCACGTCAGGACAAGGGCAAAACAACTGCAGCGGCGGCAGCCGGCGGACGAGGCAGCAGCGAGGCAGAGGGCAGGCAAGGGGCACACGCAGCAGCTGGTGGCCGTGCGGCGCGGGGGTGTCCCACAAGTGGGTCACACTCACCTGCGTCGCACGGTCGCCATTTAAGGCCAAGTGCGCGGGTGGGCGGAGCAGCTGGGAGGCGGGAGCGGGGAGGGTTACAGAAGGCAAAAGGGGCGGGGACAGGCGGCGGTGGCGGGAGCGGGGAGGGTTACAGAAGGCAAAAGGGGCGGGGACAGGCGGCGGTGGCGGGAGCGGGGAGGGTTACAGAAGGCAAAGGGGGCGGGGACAGGCGGCGGTGGCGGGAGCGGGGAGGGTTTACAGAAGGCAAAACGGGGCGGAAAGCAAACACGGGGAAAATGAGATAACAACAGAACAGGCAAAAATACGATAAACAAGGGAAAAAAAAGAGAGTTAGACCAAGCAGGCACAGATTCACGTCAGGACAAGGGCAAAACAACTGCAGCGGCAGCAGCCTGCGGACGAGGCAGCAGCGAGGCAGAGGGCAGGCAAGGGGCACACGCAGCAGCTGGTGGCCGTGCGGCGCGGGGGTGTCCCACAAGTGGATCAAGAATGAAATGCAGAGCAGAGCTGGGAACATATGTCTCAACACTGGAATACCAAACAGGCTGTACAGTCTCTTGCCCACAGACTGGAGTACCAGTGAGGCTGCAGGTCATGAAGTTAACTGGCAGCCCTGCATGTGAGTCCATGTACTACATGTAATAAGACGCGCTGTGCAGGTTAATCAGGAGGTGCATTGAAAGAGAGGTGTGGGGGATGTAGTAAATGAAAAGTAAGTGGCACTCCAGGGAAGGATGAAGGTGAACAGGCAGACCTATTTCTGGGGCCCATCTTTTAACAAGCATTGGCATAGCCAATAGGTCTCGCCTTTGGGAACTTATAAGTGTTTAGCCGTGCAACAGTTGCATAACTAAATACTTATAAGGTTCCAAAAGCGAGACCTATTGGCTATGCAAAGCGGCCGTGTAGCCGCGAAAGTGATCGCGATCACGATCAAACATCAATGCAGCCGTGCGGCTGCGAAACCGAAAGTTATCGCGGTCAAGCGCGCGCTCATGCACTGTAGCTCTAGGCTGGCCGGGTAGCACTTTTTGGAGCCCTCTCAATAAGTCTCGCCAGACCAGCGCATGCGCTGGGTCAGGCGAGACCTAAAAATGGTAGGTGGAGTGAAGTTCAGGACTGGGATGAGATGCTAAAGAGGAATGTTTGACCCATATCATCAGAGCCACTGGGATTATGCCATTCTGTGGCATGGCATTTTCCACAAAATTGTAGATTTGCAGCGTTTGCCAAATAATAATTAATCTGCTGCATAATGTGCAGATTTTAACAAAAAATGGTTCTAGTTCAAATGGATCAATATCATTGAAATATGGCGAAGCTTTATGAAGTAATACTATCACAAGATGTGCTGTATTACATTATAAAATGTGCCTTTTTGTTGCTGCATAATTTAGTAAATCCTCCTGCATAATTTGGTACGCCACTGCCACATAATTCCTGTGGTCCTGCATATCAAAGACAAGTAGGACAAATAGCAGATTTGGGGGTAGTGTTGTGCAGTGGCCTTGCGACTGCTGCATCATCTGACTGCAGGACGGGCGCATCTTACCTCGCGTTCCTCTGCCCTGAAGCTTGCGGCATTCCTTCTGCTGCGGCAGCTCCATCTCGTTCTCCTCGGGGATGGTCTCCTGCTCAACGGAAGTCCCATGCCAGTCGCTGAAGGCCCTCTCGAAGGACTTGGCAAGGCAGGCGGTGATGGCTTTGGCCTTCTCCGCCTTGTTGCACAGGAAGACGCGACACTGCAGCTGGCCCCGGTGCTTGCAGATGTAGAGGAAGACGTTGGGTATGACGGGGTCCGCCGTGCAGCAAGCAATGTCATGGAGGTACGTCTTGGTGATCTGTCGCCCGCTGGCGATCTCCTTCACCTCCAGGTAGCGGGGCCGCACCACCAGTGCATGGTCCTTCTCCTGCGGCTTACCCTGGCAGGCGCTCAGCAGCTGCGCCACCACCTCGTGCGTCTGCTCCACCTGCAGCGAGTAGATCTTCTCCACGCCCAGGTAGTGCACCTTGAAGAGCGGGTCCCCGTGAGACAGCCTCTTCACCTTGTCCTTGCTGAACTTCTGTCGCAGGACCGCCGGGGACTTCCTGATGGTCTTCACCAGGTGGGAATTACTGAAGGACATTTTCAGATTCCTTTGTTGGGTTACAACAATTTTTTCAGTTCGGATTCCTTTACCTTTTTAGGTGTAATAGTTTTTCTTTTCTTTTTTACGCCAGCCTAGCTATTTTAAGTCCACCCGAAAATTTGTAGTTCAGCTGGCATTGACTATTTTTACAGCTGTTTTTATTCAGCTTGTCCCTTTTCCTTTTCTTTTTTCTACCCGGTGTCCTTTTCAGATGCAAAATATTTATTTGATGTTTCACCTGCGCAGAACGCGCAACCGGCAGCTTCTTGGCTATTATTTTGTGGATAATCCTGCTACCAGTCTTTCTTGGTTTTCAACTCCAGTCTTGACTCCTTTGTCTGTGCGCCTTTTCCGGGTTTCGCAGGATTTCCAGCCTTCTAGGGGAAAAACAAAGAAAAATTAATCATCACTGGCGCATCTTACGTCATATTTTCTTTTCAGTCGGTATTATGAAAATTCATAAGGAACATTAGTGGTTAACCACAAATATACATATATTACGTAATTCTTCAACAATATTTACGAACAAACCAGTTTGTGTATCCCTAGTCACACCCAATCAGTGATGTTCCAGTTCAAGGTACTCTCTGCCGATACCTTTAAACATCACTGGCGATTTAAAGGGGCCAGTCAGTAAATGACGTCACAATTGAACTCACAACCCAAGCTGACATCCTTAATCAGCAGGGGTGTAGCTTCAGAAATGATGTTGTTACACCCCCGCTCATGAATGTATTATTTAGGAAATTGTTGGGTACAGGCGCATGCAGTCAGGTATGGTAAAGTGTCTGTCGGATTTCTCCTGGGATTTTTAAATACTTACTCAGACAAACACACACAAACACTCTTCTGTTTTGAAGTTACGAAAAATTGGTATTTTACAAAATATTGTGTTTTAAGCAGTGGTCAAACTAAGGGGGATCTGAGGGGCACGACGTGCCCGTACTTTTTTAATTTTAGAAAAATAGTTCCCCTACTTTTTGTGAAAAGACAACCGTCCTAGGACAGATAATTTCAAGGGCGGAATGATTCAACAGAAGTGTAAGGCAGGGGCACCTTGTGTTGTGAAGCTGAGGGAGGGGCAGACAGCTAAACCAGCCTTCCTGCCAGGGTGCCTGCTTGCCTGATAGAAATGTAAATGTGTGCAACTGGTCAATCTGCAAATGCAAATGGTGCTTGGAAACCAGTGTTGGCTTAATTGATGGAATCACTTGAAGCTTCCGGATGATACAGATTTATTCTTTTGGAGGTATTGTAAAGGATCTTCAAGCTGAGCTGCGGAATGTGTGCTTTAAAAAGACATGTATTTTTTAAAATGTATGCTATGTGCAGTACGAGTATTACTAAAATCTGTATTTTTGGAAGCACTTTTTTTTTATCTTAAACCTTTTTGTACATTTTGCAGCAGCCTATCTTATACTGTGAGTAATGCAAGTTTAAAAGAATGACTTGCATATACAGTGTTTTCTGTCACAGACTGGGACCTCGTAGCACTAAACATACACGTCACAATTCTCCACTGCACCACCCGGGATTCGATCTGGCGCTCTCTGGTGCAGTGCATTAACAAATAGAGGTTTCATAACGTACCATAGTGCATATCCCACCAATTAACATCGCTTGCATTTCATTTTCATCTAGTCTGTGTGCTATTTTGAATGAAATTACCTGAAGCTGAAAGACCTAAAAATGTACATTTTTTTTGGATTTTTTAGCCACTTTTTTTACCACACCCCCATGTTCATGCACCTTGCCCCATTGTACGTAGCATCACAGTTCCCATACTTTTTTTAATGCACATCTATCACTGGTTTTAAGTATCCCACACATTCCGCAGTCCTTTCCTTTTCTATTGCCCCTTAAGCCCCCCTCATGCGCTGCTCCTCATATAATAATTAACATGATATGCCAGCGTGACTGTCGTAAGATCTAAAGCTCACCCCCCCACCCACCTCCAGTCTTCTTGGCCAAGCTACGCCCCTGTCAATCAGAGGAACATTCTAGAAGGGCTGTTGGTGGCGATTGCCTGCAGGCCTACACGAAGAGTATTGTTCCAATCTGTACTCTGGATGGCCCTTTAAACTGATACCTCATTCCAATATTTGTCTCCACCACATACCTGCCGAAGAATCCCTGATTTGGGACCCGGTTATACCCTCACCTGGTGCATCTATGACCATTAGCGGCTGGTACTTCAGCCATACACATGGTCTGGGCTGGTAATCTGGGGACTCAATAGTGGAGGCGTATTTACCGCCAGTCATTACAGCGGGTCTCTTATGGCGGGAAAAGGCTGTCGGAAGCATCTCTGGAAATTACCGGAATGTGATATTTAGGGACCTCTCCACATGGCTGCTACGGCTCCTGGAACTTATGGGGAGGGTTATAATTGGGTGGAGAGGAAATGTCCAATAACCAGATTAACGGCCATGTTTCCTCTCTGCACAGTTGCTGCGGTAATACTAAGGGGCGAAACATCTTGTGATTCCGGTAACAAAGCAGAGCTGGGCGTGCTGCCCTCAGAGACTGGCTACTAGTGCGTCACAAAGGACGCAAGAAGCATTTGGTGCAGGACACGTCACAGAAAGTCTGCGCGTGTGCAAAATTATTGTGCAAATCCATTTTCAGGATACCAGCGCCAAGCCAGCGACATATGAAGGGCACATTTATTTTTATCCATTACTAATAATGCATACACCACAAAAACAAAAGGAAATCGGTTCTGTTTTCTCTGGTGCAAAACAATCAGCATTTTCACAAGTAGCAAAAAATGCATGATTTGTTATATGCAGTCAGTTGGTACTTCCTTGTAACCCGCTCATGGGGTTGGAGGGTTTGTGAGAGGCTGTGCTCAGATTTCGCCATCTTTAATTTCGTAACGTTAGCACCAAAAAGACCCCGGTCGTTCTCCTGGAGTAGTTGTCTGTAGTGAGGGTGATGACGAGGAGGGCCATCGTGATGGGATAGTTTCAATGCAGCGTTTCAGTCATTTCTTTCAGCAGTAACCAGCAGGTGTTTTTTTTACCTAAGTTAATGGTTCCTCGTTCTAATTGTGTATCTCTCGTTGTTGGAAACGTCATGGGTGGGTATGGCTGCATTTTGTTGCCAAAACTTTATTTTGGATGTGTTGCGGTTAAGAATAAACTTCTCAGAATTGGATTCCCTTATTAGGTCGAGGACCGTCCGGTCTGCCGAAGGTAGAACCGGAAGTCAGAGATTTAATGTTTCTGAGAGTGGCTCCTTAGCCCGCCTCTCTTTTTGCCTCTCCTCCATTGGCTGGCTTCCTAAACGGAGGCCAGCCATTGTAGGAGAGAGCCGTCCCTCCAAATAGGCTCCGTCTTTTTCAGATTCGGGGGCGTGTTCCGTGCTGTTCTTTCCACTTTTTAGCCACGCCCTTTTTAGGCGTGTTTTTCTCTCCTCCAGCCAATGGCAAGAGGAGAGAAAAAGAAACACGCCCCCGAATCCGAAAACCCCACAGCGTTTCTCCGAGGCATTTCTGCTTTGCCTCGGAGAAAGGCAGTGGTGTGCTTGCCTTTTGCTCTGCCTATTTTGGGTTGTCACATTAACATGGCCGCCGGAGCCATAAAACTCAGTTGCCCACGTGTGTTTCCCCTCTCTCGTTTTCTCTTCCCTTTCTTTCGCTCCCTTCTCGCTCCGCAGGGTATGTTGTGCAGCTCAGTTTCTGTGGGGTACGCCTCGGTGTCCTGTGGGGTAGCAGGGAATGTGGTGCAGCTTTGTTTCGTGGGGTAAGCAGGGTATGTCGCGCGCCTCTTTGTCCTCTGCGGCCCCAGGGTAAGTGGTGCAGGCCTGTGACGCAGCACCTGCTGACCGTGGGCCGAGAGCCAGTGCGGGTCTGACCAGCCGTGACCAAGCCCCTAAAGGGCCGGTAGGTGGGCTCTAGCGGTCACTCACACCTGTGCTCGCTCCAAGCGAGGCCTCTGCAAAAAAAAAAAAAAAGAGCTAAGGCCACACGCACACCGACACAGGAGAGCCCGAGCCAAGGCTTCGCACACCGGCACAGGCGAGCCCAAGTCAAGGCTTCGCACACACCGGCGCAGGAGAGCCGAGCTAAAGCTTCGCACACACCGGCGCAGGAGAGCTGAGCCAAGGCCTCGCGCACACCGGCACAGGAGAGCCGAGCCAAGGCCTCGCACACACCGGCACAGGAGAGCCCGAGCTAAAGCTTCGCACACACCGGCGCAGGAGAACCGAGCCAAGCCAAGGCCTCGTGCACACCGGCACAGGAGAGCCGAGCCAAGGCCTCGCACACACCAGCACAGGAGAGCCCGAGCTAAGGCTTTGCACACCGGCGCAGGAGGAGAGCCGAGCCAAGTCCTCGCACACACTGGCGGGCTGAGCCAAGGCCTCGCACACACTGTCACTGGAGGACCGAGCCAAGGCCTCGCGCACACCGGCACGTGAGAGCTCGACTAGGACAGGAGGAAACATGAGGGCCGATGAACAGGGCAGGTCCGACACCAGCGAGGGCTCCGGGAGCCTGCTCTCCACCACCGGGGCAGGTAAGAGGAGGGTGGAGGCTGGTAATGGCTGGGAAGGGGTGGCTTGGAATGTCTCCAGATCCCGCTGGCCTCCTCCAGCAAAAGTACCAAAGGGCCCACCCCGCCATACTTTAAGTGACCTGTTGGTGCGTCGACCCCAGCACCAATTTTCGCCCTGTCCACCTGATACGTTGTCTTCTTTCCCTAGCCCCTTATTCCCCTCTCACTTTCCTAGCTTTCCGTTCTGACCCAGCTCACTCCAGGAGCCTCTTCCCCTCCCCTTTCAGCCTAGATTTGCCAATGTCTTCATGTCCCATTCGCACCCGCGTTCCACTCCATTGCTTTAATTTAGAAAAACAGTGCATCCTGGGAGTTGTAGTCCTGGGTCAATCCAAGTGAACCGATTCGATCAACATACCAACGCTTTGTAAAAGGGAAAGTTGTGGTCTACATAGTTTGTGTGCTAATGACGTGGGTCATATTGGGGGAACGGCACTTGAGGCCCCACCCGCTTTCCCCATCTCCCTTTTGCGTTTCTGCCCCTCCTAGGTTTCTCCTCAGCCCCTCTTGTGTCCTGGTGGCAGTTTTTTTAATTCTTGTGTCCAACCCGCAAATCTGTTTTTGCTCCATGTGCTTGTCTTCTCTGTTCAGTATCCCCTTTCGTTAACGTGCAAGAGTGCTGGAGTTGAGGGAGAAAAATACTTCATCATCCCATAAATTGGGCGTCAGTGTGTGACAGCGGCAAGAGGGTGGAGTCCCAAGGGGCAGTCTTAATCGGAGTCTGATGGTCAATTTAAACTTTAAAAAAAGATGTTAGCGGCAAGGGCAGATGTTATATCAGTCTGTTCTGGTTTACTTAATTAGTCACAAAGAGTTTTCATTTTAAAATCTTATGGGGTTAAAGCCCCAACTGCTTTCAGGGCGCGACAATGTTATGGCAACCCTGGTATTTAATGTACTTGCTGGCGGGATCTGTGTTTGTCTATTCACAGTTTTGACTCAAAGCAGCATTCAGGGTTAATGTGCCTGCTGCAAAGCACATTGTGTAACATGCAGATCGTGTTCGTGTAGATATGTAATTGGGGGGTGATGGTGTCGCTGCCTTTGACGCAGAGGTCCTTATGATACTTGCTGTTTTTTCCCCATCAGTCTGACGTTATTCTAGGGTTACCTCCATTTAGGGCCACGGTGTGAACGAGAGAACACCCATCGATAGCCAGGCCTGATACATTTGCACTTTACCTTCTGCCTTTTGTTGGTGGTGATCAATATTGGAATTGCCAAGAGCAGCTCTGTTTACTTACTGTCACTGTTTACATCTGCAGGAACGATAACACATTTTACACTATCACTGCACAGTTTTACTGCTCTGCGCGGCTCTAATTGGGGTGAACGATGGTCTTTGAGCCGATGACACGGGGCCGCCCTGCTTTCTCGCGAGAGTCTACGCCTTTGGGGGTCAGATAGGCTCGAACTTTGGTCCTGGTGTGCAGAACGCGCTCCTCACGCCTTTGGCTTCGACCGAGGTACTCTATTCCCCTTTACACACGGAAAACTCTGATTTGGGTGTCACGACTTCATCGGATACTGTGCAGTTTTTTTTTAGAAATGGTGTTGTGTGGTTTTTTTTTTTTTTGTCTCCCATTTTTACGACGCACTTGAGTGAGCAAGTATAGTTGTTTTGTAATAGACATTCACAATAATTTGTTCTTGTATTTCCTCAGCTGCATGGATGCTATCTGACTCTAGTGTTAGCCGGAGAGAAAAAGCAAAAAAAGAAATAAAAGCAAGGACTCGAAGCACCTGTGTCACTCTTTAACCAATGGGAAGGCCTCTGGCAGAGCTCATTTCATTGTTTAGGTCGGTCATCCGTGACGTTATAGAAGTGGACCAGTCGTATTCAAGTCAGTGTTGGCCCCGCCTCATAAGGAGGAGCTTTGCGCCCCCCTCTGCAACTCATTCTGGAGTCTGTATCCTCCAGCCAGGCTACTTGATTGATGCTGCAATGGGCCTATAATTGTTTTTCATGTAAGGGTGCACAAGTCCGAGTGCCGCTGGCTAAAATGCCAAGACTGGGTTAATGTTTTCCAGATAACATACCTTACCTGACCTCAAGTGCGGTATTTAATTGCCAAGATTGTTGTTTTAAGTTGACTTAATTTTGATTGCACTAACTCACTCTTTCACTACCTCACTCTCTATCTACGTCACTCTCTCTCACTACCTCACTCTCTCTATCCCACTACCTCACTCTCTCTCTGCTAATGCAATACTTATCACATATGCAAAAAAAAAACTAATGCCAATAGAAATGACAATGCCATTTATTTAGGGATACAAAAATTATAAAAAAAATAATGAGCAATACCAATAGCTCTATCTATAATATTGCCGAGACCATTGCATTGTAAATGCTTGTTTTTCAAGAGGCTGGCTCGTCAGAAAGACAGATGTTGCGTGAGGCTGTGAATGGAAGACATCTTTTTGGTTCAAGATGCTGATCTTCAAGTCTCGTCACTGGTGGGCGGCGCATGGTGTTTGGATTTTGGGACCGATGCTGTTAAGGTCTCTGCTTGTCTCATCTTGGGGGTGTTTAAGTGGAACATGCAGTTCTGTTTTTGAAACCGGTATTGTTGTGCGCGTCGCAGTTGAGTTTCTCACTCGACTCCAGAATGCTTCTTCTTGGAAGGGTTCCGGGTCGGGTCTCGCTCTTTTCAGAACCGTTATTGTTGAGGGTTTGTAGATCACCTCCGCACACGGAAAGCCAGATCCGGCAGGTTGAGCCTTCGCCTCCATCGCTCCAAAAGCGCGGAGCGACCCGCCACTACATACAAGAGCCTCTCCTCACTTCTCAAGTACCGCAAGGAGCTGAAGACCTGGCTTTGAGTAGTCCCAGTAGGCCCTCACACCTGCTCAGTGCCAGTAAACCCTCCCAGGTGATGGTAAGCTCTGCAAATCTACATAACTCTGATTCCTGAAGCCCAGATGTTGAAGTCACCATGGCTAGTGCCTTTTTCCAGCTTCTATAATCCCTGTTGTTAGGGATGTTGTTGGTGTGGACATGATGTGCTGCTTTTGCGCCCCTTGCTGTTGGGCAGATCATACAGGAGAGTGTCTTCCTCTGAATCCCACTGTGCCAATCCTGGGATGCTGCCTTGGGATGCTGTGAGTCACTCCGGACCTCTCTGATGCTGGAGCCCTATTTATGGGCGCTGTAGCCTGTGGGAACGCCTCACTCTCATTCCAGAACCGTTCTTGTTCTCAAATGTGGGAAGGCACCATTGACATCAAAATCCATGCTGGTGGGATGTTTACGGACTCGTCACGGTGTTCTGACGCCAGAACCCTTATAGTTGCCTTCACTTTAAACACCGGGCGGTAGTGGAACACAGTGTCGCACCTCGCAAGAAGACATATAAAGTATACATACAGGGCTGACTTTAGAGCTGGTGGTGCCTGGTGCGACAATGTTTGTTGGCACCCCCCCAATGACCCCCTTCACCACGGATTCCCTCAACACCACTCTTTAACAGTGCCCAAGTCTACATAACCAGTCTCTCTCTCAAAAGCATATATAGCACTCTCGCTCAGATGCATATATAGCGCCACTCACCAGTGTAGGTGTCAGAGCACTTTGCATCAGACACACATTACACAGACACAATAAATCATACGTGTGTAACTCAGCGTATAGGAAATGTTACATAAGACAGAGGACTCCAAGGGGAAGGATTCACATGTCATCAACACTGGTAGGTGGTATCGTTTAATAGTGCTTGGTCTAGAGAAGCACAAACTCAGATTTTAAAAATAAACGCCATAGTTGGGGGTTCTCTTTAATAATGAGAATAGATTTCTGCTGTCCAAATTAATACTTTTTGCAACATTAATCTTTTCTCAAATCTATACTTTGCAGCCTGCATGCAGTTCGTTGATAAAAGTTGATAGTTCAGTACAATTACAAAGTGCTTAGAATGTAAATAGGTCCGTGGTTTACTGCTTTTAAAAGAGACTTCATTTTGTTACTTGCAATTTATAAATTAAAATCCTAATATAGGATTCAAACTTATATATTGCAAGTAACAAAATGATGTCTCTTTTAAAAGCAGTAAACCACGGACCTATTTACGTTCAATGCACTTTGTAACCTGCTTGGTACTGGTTTTCTGCAACAGGCACATTAACCCTCTGTGCTACTTTATAGACAGTCAAAACCCCAATTAAACAAAACTCCAAATCTTCTTCAGGAAGAACATTAATCACAGGATTTATCCTGACATTTGTTTGTTGGCTGGAAATTACTGAGGGAAACGAACGCAGCAGCAGGTGCTTTAAAATAACACGGCGCCCCCCGGAAGTCAGCACCCGGTGCGGTGGCACCGGTCTCACCGTCTAGAAAATATATAAGGGTAAATTTAGTATTGGTGCCACTCAGGGTAAAGACACATCTTACCACCTAAGATATAATTTACACAAAGTCAAGGAGACTTTTAAGCCTAAGCAATAAACAAAATAAACCCCGGCAATCATTCATAGTACATATGATTTCCGTTTACGATGTTCACAATATTAAAACAAGGAGATCTTTTTAACTGTTTTCACAGGTGCAAATTTACAAGAAAGAATTTAGTTACTCTCGAAGTACATTTATCAACAAACCAAATTTATGTTCATATTGTTACAGAAAAACAGTTTTTTTCAATCCAGTTTGAGGCAAACAATTCTCGATGACGGAAACAATTCTCGATGACAGAAATCAACAGCCGACACATGCCGGACGGAACGTATGGTGTGTCCTCAGGTGGATTTAAACTCCAATATATTTTATGTTGAGATGCCCGGCTTGAGAGTTCAAATTTTGTTATTCAAATATTCTATCAAAAATGTCCTTGATCAATAAAGATAGTGTGATGTGATTATACATATTGTTGAATTCTACTTGTTCGTAATGTCTCCAAATCCAAGTTATGTAGCAGTTATTTATCAGAAGTCTGTATTAAAACACTGCAATCTGCGAAAGGAAGTATTCAGATTCCACTGCACTCGTAAGTCAGTACGGGACCGTGATCCAATGTTGATCTCATTTACTCCGCTAACACAGGACCAGGTTAAGTCCCCGTTTCATGACCATCCGCGGCGTGCGTGAGCAGCCTGTGAACCTCATAAACAGACATCATATGTACTACAAATGAGTTTATTATGTTAATTGCCTTCACTGTTGGTGTACAATCATCAGTTCAGGAACCTTCACTGTTGGTGTACAATCATCAGTTCAGGAACCTTCACTGTTAGTGTACAATCATCAGTTCAGGAACCTTCACTGTTGGTGTACAATCATCGGTTCAGGAACCTTCACTGTTAGTGCACAATCATCAGTTCAGGAACCTTCAATATTAGTGTACAATCATCAGTTCAGGAACCTTCAACGTTAGTGTACAATCATCAGTTCAGGAACCTTCACTGTTGGTGTACAATCATCAGTTCAGAAACCTTCAATATTAGTGTACAATCATCAGTTCAGGAACCTTCAATGTTAGTGTACAATCATCAGTTCAGGAACCTTCACTGTTAGTGTACAATCATCAGTCCAGGAACCTTCAATGTTAGTGTACAATCATCAGTTCAGAAACCTTCACTGTTAGTGTACAATCATCAGTTCAGAAACCTTCAATGTTAGTGTACAATCATCAGTTCAGGAACCTTCCCTGTTAGTGTACAATCATCAGTTCAGGAACCTTCCCTGTTAGTGTACAATCATCAGTTCAGGAACCTTCACTGTTGGTGTACAATCATCAGTTCAGGAACCTTCAATGTTAGTGTACAATCATCAGTTCAGAAACCTTCACTGTTGGTGTACAATCATCAGTTCAGGAACCTTCACTGTTGGTGTACAATCATCAGTTCAGGAACCTTCCCTGTTAGTGTACAATCATCAGTTCAGGAACCTTCACTGTTGGTGTACAATCATCAGTTCAGGAACCTTCACTGTTGGTGTACAATCATCAGTTCAGGAACCTTCAATATTAGTGTACAATCATCAGTTCAGAAACCTTCACTGTTAGTGTACAATCATCAGTTCAGAAACCTTCACTGTTAGTGTACAATCATCAGTTCAGGAACCTTCCCTGTTAGTGTACAATCATCAGTTCAGGAACCTTCCCTGTTAGTGTACAATCATCAGTTCAGGAACCTTCACTGTTGGTGTACAATCATCAGTTCAGGAACCTTCACTGTTGGTGTACAATCATCAGTTCAGGAACCTTCAATATTAGTGTACAATCATCAGTTCAGGAACCTTCAATGTTAGTGTACAATCATCAGTTCAGGAACCTTCACTGTTAGTGTACAATCATCAGTCCAGGAACCTTCAATGTTAGTGTACAATCATCAGTTCAGAAACCTTCACTGTTAGTGTACAATCATCAGTTCAGAAACCTTTACTGTTAGTGTACAATCATCAGTTCAGAAACCTTCACTGTTAGTGTACAATCATCAGTTCAGGAACCTTCACTGTTAGTGTGCAATCATCTGATTCTGGAATCTTTCGTGTTAGGACACTATAACAGTGAAGACACTGGAGCTCAATAGTATACAATCACCTGATTCTAGAAACTTTAGTGTTGGGATACTATGTTCAGTTCCGGAACTTTCAATGTTAGGTCACCTGATGGTTGACGGTCTCGAAACCTTCCCGTATATAAATACTATATACACCATGATGTGTGCAGGGGGAGCAAAGCATTTTGAGAAGGAGTGAGCAACAAGAAGGAAAAGGGGGGAGCTGGAGACTTGGGGTGCTCTGGGGTCAAACTTAAAGGTAGGGGAGGAGACTAGATGTGCCTGGCGGTCTGTTGGTGGGGCTCGATACTGGCACCGACAAGTATGCACATGCTGCACCCACCATGACGCGTGTAATGCTTGCATGAAGGGTCTCCCCCGCCAAACATATGCTGATGGACATCCCTGCTCCCTTGTATGATGTGTGAATACATATATTCACCAGCTGTGGTTAGCTCCACAATTCACGACTTCCACAATCACTCTGAAATCCATACCTCGTACAGCTAATGCAATGCTTATCTTACCTTTAATGAAACTGCTGCAATTAGCAATTATAATTGTAGCGAATAGTGGTTTATGTGAGATTACATACCATACTACTCTTACCACTATGAAGGAGACAAGATTGTAGCATTTTTAGTGGAGTGAATGTGTGTTATTTATTTACATTGGGCTTTTATGTGTTATTTATTGATATACGGATTGTGGGTGTGGTGCAAGTTAGGGTTTGCACGGCTATTGTACAAGTTATGCATAGTGGAACTAACCAGAACTTACTATTTTCAGTTTTTTAAATGGCTATCTATAAATGGGGAAAGGAGTTGGCCTAACGGTTTCGGCGCTCGACCTCGGACCTGGGAACTGGAACTGGGTTCGAGTCTCGGTAATGACACTGAACATCCTGTGATTCTGGGCAAATCACTTAATCTCCCCGTGCCTAACAAAGAATGAATGTGTGTCCTAATGTAACGTAACTGGTGCTATGTAAAGTGAACTGATACCTGATTGGATTCGGGTCAAGTTTGCGCTATATAAAACTCTGCCAAAAATAAACAAGCATTTACAATGCAATGGTCTCGGCAATATTATAGGTAGAGCTATTGGTATTGCTCATTATTTTTTTATCATTTTTGTATCCCTAAATAAATGGCATTGTCATTTCTATTGGCATTAGCTTTTTTTTTGCATATGCGATACCTATTGCATTAGCAGAGAGAGAGTGAGGTAGTGGGATAGAGAGAGAGAGAGAGGTATTGAAATAGAGAGTGAGGTAGTGAGAGAGTGAGGTAGATAGAGAGTGAGGTTGTGAGATAGAGAGAGTGAGGTAGAGAGAGAGTGAGGTAGTGAGAGAGTGAGGTAGTGAAAGAGTGAGGTAGTGAGGGAGAGGGATGTTGTGAGGTAGTGATATATAAGCATAGAGTGATGTTGTGATGTAGTGAGATAGAGAGAGGTAGTGAAAGAGAGTGAAAGTGAGTTAGTGAGATAGAAAGAGTGAGGTAGTGAGATAACAACCAGGGCTTTAAGTGGGCCGGGTCTCACCGGGTCTGAGCACCGGCAGTTTTTTTAAGGGGGCTTCGAAACGGATCTCTATCGGGCTCTGTTTTGTGCCCTCACAGGCGGTCCCTTTTTTCCCCCCTGGACTGCAGTGATAGGTAGCACATCAGTGTGCGCGTGGTGAGCGTTGTAGAGGAAGGGAAATACTTTAAAGAGAGTCATTTCCTCTCTGGATTTCCCTTCTCTTTTTGAAACTGGAGAGCAGCAACATTGTTGTGGTGTCAGCCCTGCTCGTGGGGATGGGTCTGGTTGTCGCGGGATGATTTCAGAATAAAGAGAAACCGCCACGCCCACCCACTCCTGAAGTCAGTGACTGCAATGCCGCCAGTGCCGCGGTTTCAGATGTGTTGTTACTGTGGCAGAGTAGCTGCCAGCAAACAAACACACAGAGCGCGGTGTCCCTGAAGCGGGCACCGCGCTCAGTGTGAAAGTTTAAAACGAGACTCACCGAGGGTGGCATCACAAGAAAACTTAAAGCGCCAAGAGCCCAAAGACGGCGACGCACGGAGTCAGGCAAGGGCAGCACAATCCCAGCAATAGACCCCTATAACAAGGTGCGCGTCCACCGTAGCGTGAAAGTTTAAAACAAGACTCACCGAGGGTGGCATCACAAGAAAACTTAAAGCGCCAAGAGCCCAAAGACGGCGACGCACGGAGTCAGGCAAGGGCAGCACAATCCCAGCAATAGACCCCTATAACAAGGTGCGCGCCCACCGTAGCCAGCATAACTAGGGGGCTGCAGAGATGAGGCTAGAAGCAAGGGGCGTGGCCAAGCACAGAAGGTGCAGGAAGACATGCTAAACCGAGCGGGGGGAGGGGGGGCGCCGCTCGAATGAAACCCAACCGGAGACTAACTGAGGCTAGGGGTGGCAAGTGAGAGAAGAAGGTGGGGGAGGAGTGGGACCCTGAAATGGATGTGGCCCACAGAAGCTCTCTATGTGGGAGTGTATGCAGTTTCTGCGCTTATTTCAGACAGGAGGGAACTGCGAGCAGCGACCTCCGAGCGAAAGGTGGTGGTGGGGGCGGACTCTAGTGTTGTGACGGGCAGGCAAGCAGTGTTCTAGGGGGCGGGAGTGGTTGGGTCCATAGCACTGTATGAAGAGAAAGGTGGGATGGCCCAAAAAAAGCAATCACTAAGTGAAATCGCCTCGGCTGAAACAAGCAGCCAAAGGCAGGACAATTAAGTGTAATGGACAAATAGAAAAGCCTCCGAATGTAAAATGGATGCGTGGCGGTGACATAATTGCAACAAAAACAAGACAAAACACGGGAAGCTTCAAAACTTTTTCAGCTTCGAGGGCGTGTTCCTGCTGTTCTAAAAAGGGCGTGGCTAAAAAGTGGAAAGAACAGCACGGAACACGCCCCCGAATCTGAAAAAGACGGAGCCTATTTGGAGGGACGGCTCTCTCCTCCAATGGCTGGCCTCCGTTTAGGAAGCCAGCCAATGGAGGAGAAGCAAAAAGAGAGGCGGGCTAAATAGCCACTCTAAGAAACATTAAATCTCCGGACTTCCGGTTCTGCCTCCGGCAGACCGGATGGTCCCTCGACCTAAAAAACTGCACTTCAACTGTGTTTTTTTAATGAAGGCCATATATTCAATATAAAGGTGTTTTGTTCAGTAACTTTCTATGGTGTTTTGACCATAAACCACTTCCAACAGTCAGGCACAGGGCCTGGTGCCCATCGGTGGCCGGCCACCCACCACCCCATAACAAATGGATACACACAGCGGGGGGTTGCTGCAGCGCCTGACATTGTGGGTGACAAGCTATGTTAAGTGCTGATGCTACATCATAAGCGAATCCGGGCTACCCGGCCTGGTTCTGTGAGATCCCGTCAGACCCACGCAGGTGAGCAGGGAGTCCAGCTTCCGGGGAGGAGGGAAGGCGCAGAGAATGATGGGTGGGCGGCAGGAGGCCATACTTTTCTTTTTATTTGGGACAGGAAGGCGAGGCCATGTTGTGTATGGCTCCCCCGTTACTCCTTTACCCTGTGCAGTAGGGGCAGGTGATTCTGGGAGCCATACATAACATACAATTATAGATGGGTGAAAAGTGAATTGCGGGATGTTTTTCACTGCGGAGATGAGTGACATCACAGATAACTTTAGCTTTGCTCTCATTGTCTATTAGATGTTACTCCGAACTCTCAGTGAAACATATACCCCGTAACTCCCTGTTGCCAATCAATAATTCTGTATATGTATGTGTGATATGTCATGCTTAAGTGCTCGGAATGCACAAAGTGCAGTGGTATAAAAACACGTCTTTCACAGGAAACAGTGAAATATCAAAACATATTTCGCAGGCGCCTGTCAAATATGGATTCCGCCAGCATAATACAGAACACGTGCACACTACGCAGCCCTTTATCTGGCAGTGACGTCCATGCATTTAAACTAGAAGCAGCAGTTTTTCGAAATCTCCAACTTAGGCTTATTATGTGGCAAAAGCAGTCAGCGATAATTATGTTGTATTCGCAGCAGCCACAGAATCATGTAAACCTAGCGTCCATCAGTATTGTCCATTGTTTAGCAACAATTCACTCGCGAAACGCAAACAAAACCTGAATGTTCTAATTCAAATCAGAGCCCATTGTTAGCTGCACTTTGAAGACGATCACTTGTTGGGTTTAACTACCCAACTATCTGGCCTCTCCCATACGCCGACTTCCTTAAAGAGTGACCTCGCATGAAGGTGTCAAAGGTCAACGTTTGCTCCACCCCTGCGGTGATTGTGCTCTATGCTTCAAACAGAGCTGATTCGTGACTTCCTCCGAGATTTTGCCACGTTGCCTTCACCCCTGCCCTCCCGCCCCCTGGCAAACCTGTTAATTACCCTTTACACATACAAAGCTCATCCCTGGCCAACTAAACGCCTCTTTGTGCTCAGTAACTCACCGCACAGGCCCCCTCCTTGTTATTCGCGCCCCTCCCTGTGCAGGCACATTTGAATGGTTCTTGTGTGTGGAGCTCGCGCCCATGAATGAACTCCCCACTGAAGTAAAACCCTTCCCTTCCTCAAGCTTGAGACGTCCCCCTGGTGAAGAATTGTAGTCTGAAATCACATCCTCATATTGACAGGAGTACAACATTTAAGTGAGTTTTAACACCGATAACACTGGCCTTTGTTATAGCGCCCACCGCCCTCTTGGCGCTTGAATAATGCCTCATTCGCGTCCGCTGCTGGTGTGCCTTGCAGTGATCTCAGAAGGATGAAAGCCGAGGTCGGTTCTGAGGGAGTCGAACCCACAGCACCTCTGCAGTAGGCACTCCGGCCCACCGAGCTACCTTCAAGCTCCACGGGTTGCCTGTATGAGACCAGGGGCCGTGCTTCTGAAAACCAGGGCTGTAAGTCACGACTTCGAGGCGCGTTCCCCGGTCTGAAAGCGATCCGCAGCTTTGAGGAGGCGATTAACAATGTTGGACTCTTGTGTTCAGCTGAATCGGCCCCTCGCTTACCTTTGCTATACACAGCGCACGATCTCTTTTTCACGTCTGTGTGATCACCATGGGCGCCCTGCACTTGTAAATGGGATCTAAATTGAGACACGTCGTCTAGAACGTGAACGTTTGTTCAGCTTTGTGTTTACCTTTACCTACATTCAATGTCATCGGACTAGTTAGTTCACAAACTGCTGGTTAAATCGCTTCTGTCCGTGTCATTCTAGCGCTTCGATGACAGTTGACAGCGCCACGGCGCCTCGCACGGCGGCGGGCCTCGTTTCCGCGTGGGTTTGTTGCGCCCTTGGTTCTCCGGAACACTAAAGCCAGGCGGACACCACCGAGAGAGGGGCCCTTTACACCGTATGTGGGGGTGGGGGCACTGCACACCTCAAGGACAGGCAAGGGCAGTGTGCAGGCCCGGCACGGATCCAGGACAGGCAGGGGCAGTGTGCAGGCCCTGCACGGATCCTGGACAGGCAGGGGCAGTGTGCAGGCCATGCACGGATCCTGGACAGGCAGGGGCAGTGTGCAGGCCCTGCACGGATCCTGGACAGGCAGGGGCAGTGTGCAGGCCCTGCACATATCCTGGACTGGCGGGGGCAGTGTGCAGGCCCTGCACGGATCCAGGACAGACAGGGGCAGTGTGCAGGCCCTGCACGGATCCTGGACAGGCAGGGGGAAGTGTGCAGGCCATGCACGAATCTGTTATGTCGTGGGCCTAGGCCCACATGATGAACAATGACTGGCACAGACACCGTGGCTATCGTTAGCTAACTGGCCACGAGCACGTGCACTCGGGCCCCTTTATTCGCCGGGTCACCTGACTGGTGACGTCCGTGTTGGATGGGTGAGGGGGTGTGTGTGTGGGCCAGCCCTCGGGGGAGTGGCTGGCAGAAAACACTAGACTGTGTCCAGCAGGACACAACATTCCTCCCAAATTTTAATAAAACGAAAAACACCAAACAAAAGTCCAACCTATGTGAAGGAATGAGAAAAACAACTAAAATAATGGAAGTCCCACAGTTCAGAGATGTAGTTCGCAGGACACCGATGGACAGGTGCAGCTGGGAGCACCCGGACGTCTTTGCACATGTCCATACTTTAACCAGGTATATCTGGGGATGAACACGATGCTGCTGAAATCCGGACCTTTCAGCTTCGCTTCAGTTGAGGGATGGTCCACCTACGTGATGTTCATCGGTCCAGCGTACTCTTGCTGTGAGGCAATCGGTATCTTATTGTTCAACATGGGTGCATCAGGAGCGTATAGATGAGTCCACTGTAACACACCAGACGATTGCGTCGCTTGATCCTTTGACGACAGTCTTGGCCTTCTGTGACCTGTTGAGATTCTCGGTTGGATGGCCTGGGTACTTCCTGGAATCCATTGGTGGGGCACAGTACAGACCATCTCTCACGCTCTGGGAGGCCCCTTGGATGAGTTGCCCCGGGACTGCATATGGGCTCTGACTCTGGAGCCACTGCCTCGTCACTCGTGCAAACTTCAGGGGTGGATGTGTCTTGGCCAGAAACATGCTCTCGCTACCAGGATCAGGACATGCGCTGGTTCAACAGATGGTCACTGTATTTTCGGATCGTCGCTGGTTCTGGCAAATGGTGTGGGACTCCAGTTATTGTTCTTGACGCGCCAACGATGGCAGTGATGCACATGACAGATGATGGAGTGGCTGCCATGAGACGACTTGCACCACATCTGGTGATAGCTGGCAGTGAATAGGGATGACTGGCGAATCTATGCAGTCATGATACTCGTCGGACACTTGGTGCAGCTCTTCTGATTTTGCATTTGTGTAAGTAGAACAGGGATGCCCTTTTCTTTAAGCAGCCGGCGACAGGTGGATGACGGTCGCTATGAAGAATGATGTCACCCCACCCCAGTGGCTGTCGTATCTTAGAAGGTGCACTCAGGTGATCGTGCGAGTATTTGTTCTAGTCCCCTTTTGTTGATTCCCACTGTTCCCTTGTTGTCGTCCGTTTTCCTGGAATAGGACTTTCACTGTCCTATATCTCGCCACTCCTTATCTTCTCTAGAATGTGTCAACAGACCACGTAATGCAGGTCGCTTCTTGCTGCAGTGGCATCTTGCTGCAATGACATCGTGTTGCAGTGGCATCGTGCTGCAAATGGCATCGTGTTGCAGTGGCATCTTGCTGCAATGGCATTGTGTTGCAGTGGCATCTTGCTGCAATGACATCGTGTTGCAGTGGCATCGTGTTGCAGTAGCGTCATGCTGCAATGGCATCGTGTTGCAGTAGCATCATGCTGCAAAGGCATCGTGTTGCAGTAGCATCATGCTGCAAAGGCATCGTGTTGCAGTAGCATCGTGCTGCACTGGCATCGTGTTGCAGTGCAAGTCGCTTCTACACCTGTGCTTCTCAGGTGCGTCAGCCATTTCAGGAACGGCAGTGGAGGTAGGTGAGTTTTGATGGATCCGTTGTGTAAGACCTTCCATACCCTTCCTCTCCTTGACAGAGTATTCCAGCTGTAATTTCGGATCGCTTGGGAGGTATGTATCTCCCTTCTCTTGCGTCAGTAGTGGTGACGTGCCACTCGGAGTGCTGGACTCTCCTCCTGCCTGCACCGGACTGTTGCACACCAGTGTCTTAAGGCAGTATTGGGGGCACTCCCTGAATAATCTCTGGCTCACTGCTGGGCGACGTTGGTGCAGGTGGGGTGATTACGATCTCTCTTCCTCCTGCTTTCGGGCCACACAGGGCCCCTCTCCCTTCTGGGAATTTCCTTGGTGCTTTACAGATGGCGGGTAATCGCCCTTCCGTCTCCTCTTTTCCTTGCCTCTGCTCTGGCAGCAGTGGCGCTGTATACTTGCTTTTCTTGCTGCGGTGGTCACTTGCCACAAATAGTGTATATACTTGTCTATCACTTTTTCTGAGAAATATCAGCCAGGTTCTCTTTACTGCGATGGGACTATTCACCGCAAGTTGGCGTGCAAAATGCTCGCATTTCTCAGTCACTGTTGTGTGGCTTCTTCTCTCGGTTCACTACACTTTCAGCTTTCCAGGGTAGGTAATTCTCTGACTGAAGACATTGGTAGTGGCATCAGGGTGGCTCCGTGTGCATGGCAGCAGGGTGTCTCTCTCTCCTGGTCGGGGGTCTCTCTCTCTCCACCGGCCTGGGGGTCTCTTCTCTCTCCACCGGCCTGGGGGTCTCTTCTCTCTCCACCAGCCTGGGGGGGTCTCTCACTCACTCCACTGGCCTGGGGGGTCTCTCACTCTCTCCACCAGCCTGGGGGATCTCTTCTTCTCCCTCCACCAGCCTGGGGGGTCTCTCACTCTCTCCACCGGCCTGGGGGGTCTCGTCTTCTCTCCACCGGCCTGGGGGTCTCTTCTTCTCTCCACCGGCCTGGGGGGGTCTCTCACTCTCTCCACCGGCCTGGGGGGTCTCTCACTCTGCATCAGTCTCTTATTGTCAACCTGACATGCAGTCCATGGGGCAGGTGGCACCATTCTGATCCATCTATTGCTGTGATGTCTTGACCATTGCTTAGTTCCTCCCACTCTGTCCTCTCCTTATGTTTGGCTGGGGTGACCAGTACAGTGGGCGTGGGCGCTTTTCGTTTTAGGTGCAGTGTTGTGTTACGTCATGCACTCACTGTGTGGCTGCGTACGTGCTTGGCGCTGTGTGTCTGTGCTCCTGGCGCCTAACTGCGCCTTATCTCTTCATCCTTAGAGCTGTGTAGTTTCTTGGCACCACTTTGGCATGGCGGCTTTCCTGCACAATCACTTTATGCCCTTGTCAGACTTCACTGTGTTCCTGTTCAGCGTTGCCTTTTTCTTTCTGCTAGTGCAATATTGTCCCTCACTTGTGTTGTGCTGCAACAACCAGTTCGGTGCTGCTGCTGGCACTGGTTGTGTTCTTTAGCGTATTATTATTATTATTTATTTATTCTTTTTAACACATGGATAACATTCTTCTCTGGCACTTAGTGCATGCTGCAGAAATTGGATCCTTTTTCTGGTCTGCTTGTCGATATTATTCTTTTCCTTGGCCGCAATAGCGCAAAACGGCCACTAGATGGCGCTGCAGGGCAAACTCTGGCCGTCTGCGGTCGTTTTCCTTCGTTCTGGAACCACGCTCGGTTCCTTTATGCTGCCGTTTGTCCTGTACTCCCCGGGCTTCGATGGGGCAGAGGAATGGAGGGCAGGCACCTCGTGGAGGGTGCTACCTTCTTCTTTCCAGCCCCGATGCCCACCGAGCTGCAGATACACCTGGACGTTCCTGGGCCTCAGTGCACGGCACCAGCGGTCCTCGTGGCGCCACGGCCACTCTCTACTGCGGTAAGATTTCGCTCCGTTTAATTTCTTTTCTGCACAGATCTGAATGGGCATTTAAGCTAATGTTACTCCACACCCGGCAGCCCTCGTGTGCTTCGGCACTTTTCATTGACGGCCGCCTGGACAGAGTTTGCACTTGCGATGCTCTGATCGTCCGCTGGCGGGACACGGTCTCTTCCTTACTCCACCCCATCGCTGCAGCCTCGCAGTTCACACGCTGCGCGGGGGGGGGCGTAAGTTTAGCGCAGCTGCCGGTATGGGGCAGTGTCAGTCTCCTTCGAGGGGTGACATAGCGGGCTACCGCTTTACTTCCTACTCTCCCCTCATTACGCTCTCTTCAATGCCCCCGATGTCCCGCAGCCAGGGCTCACCTTACACCCGCGGGAATTGTAGGCGGATCAACAGCGGGATGGGCCCCTGCTCCGCTCGATTGCGTTGTGGCCAGCCTTCATCCCTGCAGTCCTCGCTGGACACAGCTGTGCACCGGCGTTTCTCCGGTCAGCAACGGGCCGCTTCCGTTTACTGTGCGGAGCTCCATGACAGCCCGGCACTATCGCCATCCCGGGCTCACCTTGGCCCGATCGCTGGACAGGCTCACTTCTTCCTCAGGGCAAGTCTCAGCAGTCCGGCCTCGCCCGTGTTCCGTCTGCGTTCATGGGGCTTTACCTCACGCCAGCGGTAGGAACTGCAGGATCGTCATGCGCGGGGCGGGCTTCCGCCACCTCAGCTTCACCGTGGGGCCCTTCACACGCCCCTCGGATACGTCGACGATATGATCACCTGCTTCAGGGTCTGCCCTCTGTAAGGGCGATGCACAGTCCCCCTTCTCTTGCGGGAACACGGCGGCTGCACACGCGGGATAGACCCGCTCGTCGCCAAATGTTATGTCGTGGGCCTAGGCCCACATGATGAACAATGACTGGCACAGACACCGTGGCTATCGTTAGCTAACTGGCCACGAGCACGTGCACTCGGGCCCCTTTATTCGCCGGGTCACCTGACTGGTGACGTCCGTGTTGGATGGGTGAGGGGGTGTGTGTGTGGGCCAGCCCTCGGGGGAGTGGCTGGCAGAAAACACTAGACTGTGTCCAGCAGGACACAACAGAATCCAGGACAGGCAGGGGCAGTGTGCAGGCCCTGCACATATCCTGGACAGGCAGGGGCAGTGTGCAGGCCCTGCACGGATCCAGGACAGACAGGGGCAGTGTGCAAGTCATGAACGGATCCAGGACAGGCAGGGGCAGTGTGCAGGCCCTGCACGGATCCTGGACAGGCAGGGGCAGTGTGCAGGCCCTGCACGGATCCTGGACAGCCAGGGGCAGTGTGCAGGCCCTGCACGGATCCAGGACAGGCAGGGGCAGTGTGCAGGTCATGCACGGATCCAGGACTGGCAGGGGCAGTGTGCAGGTCATGCACGGATCCAGGACTGGCAGGGGCAGTGTGCAGGCCCTGCACGGATCCTGGACAGGCAGGGGCAGTGTGCAGGCCCTGGTCGGATCCAGGACAGGCAGGGGCAGTGTGCATCCATGAGAGACGAGGACAGTGGTGCACACCGTAGTGTGAAGAAGGACAGGGTTCCTGAACGTTCTAGGTGCTGGAGGCCACGTTCATAGAGAAGCTGCTGGCCCCGCCCTCTTCTCACCCGCAGGAGGCAAGCGCCACCCCCCCTCACTAGAGCCGCACTTCACGCAATGTATCACGTCACTAATCCCCTCTGCCCTCCCACCGGACACCTCCCCATCATCCCACCACGCGACACAGCCACTCCAGGGAACCGCACACAATGTAACAATGTATTCCTGCACCAACTCCTGCCTTCCCTCCCCTCCCACACTAGACAATACCACGCACCTGCTCACCGACCACCCTCTTCAGCTACGTCTCACATAAAGCATTTTCCACCACCCAGCCTCACAAACCCGCCTATTGGACCCCACACACAACTTTCCCGGTTTGTCTTTCGTTGTCTCTCTCCCAAACCACTTCGTTTGCACCTCTCCCTCTTCACCCATCAGCACCCTCCTCCCATCTCTATCTGCACCCCCCCCCCCTCCCCCCTTTGAAGCTGCCTTGCACTGCCCTTTCTAGCCTGAACGCCAGGCGTCGCACGAGCCCCTTCAACGCATGGAGACAGTTTTATTTTTAAAGTCCCATTATTTTCAACCATGAATGCGCACTTAGAAGTAACCGCTAGGGGGCGGCACCGACACCTCCAATGAAGGTTTTGATTGTGTACGGTCGCGAGGGAGGTGTTTGGCATCGAAAAGTTTAATTCTGGGATTTTGTGTTTAATAACGATTTGAGCGAGTGTAGTTTTGTATGGCTTAACAATTTTGCTTTTCTTGCCGTGTGTAGTATTTTTGGGAAAACCACTTTAACAATCTAACAACTTTTGTTTTTTACTCTGCACGTCCCCGCTTCCTCCTTAACAATCAACACCAAAGAAGTAGTTTACGTGGTAAATGGGGTTCAAAGTGGGGAGATTTGCATATCAAAAGAAAGTCCAGGCTTGTGTGAAACCATACAATGCGAATGGACTTAACAGGATACAAAGCGAGGCGGGATAGCCCATCGTGTCAACGCGCCCGCTGCTGTGTGCAACATTCAGCTTAGACGACACATTCTCACTGGGCCGGCTTTCACCTTCATCCTTCCGAGTTTGAAATGGGCACTGTGAATTCCGGGTGATATGCACCCACAGATGACCCTGGGGTTATATGCACCCACAGATGACCCGGAGGTGATATGCACCCACAGATGACCCGGAGGTGATATGCACCCACAGATGACCCAGAGGTGATATGCACCCACAGATGACCCAGGGGTGATATGCACCCACAGATGACCAGGAGGTGATATGCACCCACAGATGACCCTGAGGTGATATGCACCCACAGATGACCCAGGGGTGATATGCACCCACAGATGACCTAGAGGTGATATGCACCCACACATGACCCAGGGGTGATATGCACCAGATGACCCAGGGGTGATATGCACCCACAGATGACCCAGGGGTGATATGCACCCACAGATGACCCAGGGGTGATATGCACGCACAGATGACCCAGGGGTGATATGCACGCACAGATGACCCAGGGGTGATATGCACCCACAGATGACCCAGGGGTGATATGCACCCACAGATGACCCAGGGGTGATATGCACCCACAGATGACCCGGAGGTGATATGCACCCACAGATGACCCAGGGGTGATATGCACCCACAGATGACCCAGGGGTGATATGCACCCACAGATGACCCGGAGGTGATATGCACCCACAGATGACCCAGGGGTGATATGCACCCACAGATGACCCAGGGGTGATATGCACGCACAGATGACCGAGGGGTGATATGCACCCACACATGACCCAGGGGTGATATGCACCCACAGATGACCCAGGGGTGATATGCACCCACAGATGACCCGGAGGTGATATGCACCCACAGATGACCCAGAGGTGATATGCACGCACAGATGACCGAGGGGTGATATGCACCCACACATGACCCAGGGGTGATATGCACCCACAGATGACCCAGGGGTGATATGCACCCACAGATGACCCGGAGGTGATATGCACCCACAGATGACCCAGGGGTGATATGCACCCACAGATGACCCAGGGGTGATATGCACCCACAGATGACCCGGAGGTGATATGCACCCACACATGACCCAGGGGTGATATGCACCCACAGATGACCCAGGGGTGATATGCACCCACAGATGACCCGGAGGTGATATGCACCCACAGATGACCCAGGGGTGATATGCACCCACAGATGACCCAGGGGTGATATGCACGCACAGATGACCGAGGGGTGATATGCACCCACACATGACCCAGGGGTGATATGCACCCACAGATGACCCAGGGGTGATATGCACCCACAGATGACCCGGAGGTGATATGCACCCACAGATGACCCAGGGGTGATATGCACCCACAGATGACCTAGTGCTGTACAGTCGTCCCTTGAGAAAGAGTTAAACCCATCTAGGCTGCACTCCGCATTCAAACCAACACCCTTCAAAAGAGGCATTTTAATTTAAAATAAACACAAGCTTTACTGCACCACCGTCCCCTACTGGTACAAACATACATACATAAAAAACAATAACTTTGTACAAAATCATGCAATTGATAACACATTAAAAACACGGATTAGTGTTTTTTACACAGGTACTTTTAGCCCAGAAGTCGGTCTACGCGGTACTTTCCGATGGCATAATGCACCTGTCACTTTACACCCAGCACGCCCTTCACAGCCCACAGCAGGACGGCACACTGCTGGGGACACGAGGGGAAAGCAAGCGTTAGCGGCAGCATTGTTCATTCATTGCTTGGCCTCTGTGCTGGAAGCTTGCACAGTGGGCGTGTTCGCTGGGAACAGGTGGAGGGCGGGGTCTGTCTGAGGAACGACCACGGGGGTTCACACTGAGGAAATGTTTATTTTCCTTTATATGGTGCGCATGTAGTAAGAGTTGACGTCAGAGCGCTTTAATAAAAGGCAAAGTAAACACTGTAAACTATGTGCATTTACAGTCGAAACAATCGAATCAGGACGCCTCGTCAGGGGTAATAAGCGAAATATATAAATAAATAACTTGCCGTGCACTCACTCGTGTGTTCGTCACAGAAGAGCGCTGTAGAAGATGAACGAAGGTTGTGAGTGGAGTGTTTGGTGACCCACAGGAACGAGGGGGCCGCACGGCCGGGAGAGGCGCGAAATTTAAAAAAAAAACAAGGATATGCGAGACCTCTTACCTTGGCCGTGAGAGTCGGGAGGGCGGGTGGCCTTGGAGGGTGGCGGGCACTGACTGGGCCTTATCTGCACACACAAGCCCTTCTCCTTTGTAGAGGCCCGCCCCCTTGCACTCGCACCAGTGAATTCTGGGCAGGCCCGGCGCCGCGGGGTGCTGTGAACCGCTGATAGGAGTTTGCCCCCCACCTCACCTCTCCGCCCACCCCCTCTTTGAGAGGAGTATGCAAAAGCCCAGGAGGGGTCTGTGCCCTGAAGCAGGGGAGGGCAGGAGATCTCAAAACCGGCCCTACTCTTTCAGGATGGCCTCGTCAGATCCACAATTCATACCCCCTCCACCCCCCTCCAAAAGCACCTAGTGGCTGTGGCCTCCTCCCCCACCTCCATCTTTATGGATCTACGCGATTTTAAATAGTGCTGCGCATACTGCCCATAGGCGTCAAAGCGCTTTACAATATAAAGTAATGCATCACGTTAAATATGTGCACGAGATTGCACCAGTTACTTAAAGTAGTGGCAGGTTGATAACAAGAACAACATTACACAATGTTACACAAGTTGCATACACGTACAGAGAGTTACACAAACTTTGCAAACTATAGAAAGCAAGATGAGCAAAATAAACCAGGTTCCCTTTGCCGATCCAAAAATATCATCTTGGCGCTTAGAAGCGGCAGCCGTGAAGTTAGAATAAAAAAAAATAGCGTACTATAGGTGGTCTGTAGACTAAGCACATTATTCTACATGTGACGTCAATAATTTAATGTCCCACTCCAGATGTGACCCAAAGGACTGGACACTGTGCTCCAGAGGGGCGCACATTCATGCACAACAAACCCTTCGGTACCATGAGTCACGGGTAGTGTTTCGGGAGGCCTTTCATAGTACTGGTGTTATCACTTCCACTGAACATCACAATACATTCACCACAATGACACCCAGCGCCCCCTACCGGCCGTCACTCTAGGCGAAAATGCGTCACCTATTGCACACTATGGAGCAGTTAGTGTGGACTGGGGGTGGTGCACAATGACACCCTCCAGAACCGGGCTCAGCACTCCAGATGCCATAACCGGGCTCAGCACTCCAGGTGCCAGAACCGGGCTCTGCACTCCAGGTGCCAGACGTCCAGAACCGGGCTCTGCACTCCAGGTGCCAGACATCCATATCCGGGCTCAGTACTCCAGGTGCCAGACGTCCAGAACCGGGCTCTGCACTCCAGATGCCAGACATCCATATCCGGGCTCAGTACTCCAGATGCCAGACCTCCATAACTTGTCTCAGCGCTCCAGATGCCAGAACCGGGCTCGGCGCTCCAGATGCCAGAACCGGGCTCGGCGCTCCAGATGCCAGACCTCCAGAACCGGGCTCAGCACTCCAGATGCCAGAACCGGGCTCAGCACTCCAGATACCAGCCCTTAAGTACCAGGCTCAGCGCTCCAGATGCCAGACCTCCAGAACCGGGTTCAGCACTCCAGATGATAGAACCGGGCTCAGCACTCCCGATGCCAAACTGCCAGAACTGGGCTCAGCACTCCTGGTGCTAGACCTCCAGAACCGGGTTCAACACTCCAGATGCCAAAACCGGGCTCGGTGCTCCAGATGCCAGAACCGGGCTCAGCACTCTAGGTGCCAGACGTCCAGAACCGGACTCTGCACTCCAGATGCCAGACCTCCATAACTTGTCTCAGCGCTCCAGATGCCAGAACCGGGCTCGGCACTCTAGATGCCAGAACCGGGCTCGGCGCTCCAGATGCCAGACCTCCAGAACCGGGCTCAGCACTCCAGATGCCAGAACCGGGCTCAGCACTCCAGATGCCAGCCCTTAAGTACCAGGCTCAGCGCTCCAGATGCCAGACCTCCAGAACCGGGTTCAGCACTCCAGATGATAGAACCGGGCTCAGCACTCCCGATGCCAAACTGCCAGAACTGGGCTCAGCACTCCTGGTGCCAGACCTCCAGAACCGGGTTCAGCACTCCAGATGCCAGACCTCCAGAACTTGGCTCAGCACTCCAGATGCCAAAACCGGGCTCGGTGCTCCAGATGCCAGAACCGGGCTCAGCACTCTAGGTGCCAGACGTCCAGAACCGGACTCTGCACTCCAGATGCCAGACCTCCATAACTTGTCTCAGCGCTCCAGATGCCAGAACCGGGCTCGGCACTCTAGATGCCAGAACCGGGCTCGGCGCTCCAGATGCCAGACCTCCAGAACCGGGCTCAGCACTCCAGAACCGGGCTCAGCACTCCAGATGCCAGCCCTTAAGTACCAGGCTCAGCGCTCCAGATGCCAGACCTCCAGAACCGGGTTCAGCACTCCAGATGATAGAACCGGGCTCAGCACTCCCGATGCCAAACTGCCAGAACTGGGCTCAGCACTCCTGGTGCCAGACCTCCAGAACCGGGTTCAGCACTCCAGATGCCAGACCTCCAGAACTTGGCTCAGCACTCCAGATGCCAAAACCGGGCTCGGTGCTCCAGATGCCAGAACCGGGCTCAGCACTCTAGGTGCCAGACGTCCAGAACCGGACTCTGCACTCCAGATGCCAGACCTCCATAACTTGTCTCAGCGCTTCAGATGCCAGAACCGGGCTCGGCGCTCCAGATGCCAGAACCGGGCTCGGCGCTCCAGATGCCAGACCTCCAGAACCGGGCTCAGCACTCCAGATGCCAGAACCGGGCTCAGCACTCCAGATGCCAGCCCTTAAGTACCAGGCTCAGCGCTCCAGATGCCAGACCTCCAGAACCGGGTTCAGCACTCCAGATGATAGAACCGGGCTCGGCGCTCCAGATGCCAGACCTCCAGAACCGGGCTCAGCACTCCAGATGCCAGCCCTCCAGAACCGGGCTCAGCACTCCAGAGGCCAGAACCGGGCTCAGCACTCCAGATGCCAGCCCTTAAGTACCAGGCTCAGCGCTCCAGATGCCAGACCTCCAGAACCGGGTTCAGCACTCCAGATGCCAGCCCTCCAGAACTTGGCTCAGCACTCAAGGTGCCAGAACCGGGCTCTGCACTCCAGAAGCCAGAACCGGGCTCAGCACTCCAGATGCCAAACTGCCAGAACCGGGCTCAGCACTCCAGATGCCAGAACCGGGCTCAGCACTCCAGATGCCAAACTGCCAGAACCGTGCACAGCACTTCTGGTGCCAGACCTCCAGAACCGGGCTCAGCATTCCAGATGCCAAACCTCCAGAACCGGGCCCAGCATTATAGATGCCAAACCTCCAGAACCGGGCTCAGCATTCCAGATGCCAAACCTCCAGAACCAGGCTCAGCATTCCAGATGCCAAACCTCCAGAACCGGGCTCAGCATTCCAGATGCCAAACCTCCAGAACCGGGCTCAGCACTCCAGGTGCCAGAACCGGGCTCAGCACTCCAGGTGCCAGAACCGGGCTCAGCGCTCCAGGTGCCAGAACCAGGCTCAGCGCTCCAGGTGCCAGAACCAGGCTCAGCGCTCCAGGTGCCAGAACCGGGCTCAGCGCTCCAGGTGCCAGAACCGGGCTCAACGCTCCAGGTGCCAGAACCGGGCTCAGCGCTCCAGGTGCCAGAACCGGGCTCAGCGCTCCAGGTGCCAGAACCGGGCTCTGCGCTCCAGGTGCCAGACCTCCAGAACTTGGCTCAGCTCTCCAGATTCCAGAACCGGGTTCAGCACTCCAGATGCCAGACCTCCAGAACCAGGCTCAGCACTCCAGGTGCCAGACCTCCAGAACCGGGCTCAGCACTCCAGGTGCCAGACATCCAGAACCGGGCTCTGCACTCCAGGTGCCAGACCTCCATAACTTGTCTCAGCGCTCCAGGTGCCAGAACCGGGCTCGGCACTCAAGATGCCAGAACCGGGCTCAGCGCTCCAGATGCCAGACCTCCAGAACCGGCTCAGCACTCGAGATGCCAGCCCTCCAGAACCGGGCTCAGCACTCGAGATGCCAGAACCGGGCTCAGCACTCCAGATGCCAGAACCGGGCTCAGCGCTTCAGATGCCAGACCTCCAGAACCGGGTTCAGCACTCCAGATGCCAGACCTCCAGAACTTGGCCCAGCACTCCAGGTGCAAGAACCGGGCTCAGCACTCAGATGCCAGAACCGGGCTCAGCACTCCAGATGCCAGAACCGGGCTCAGCACTCCAGATGCCAGAACCGGGCTCAGCACTCCAGATGCCAGAACCGGGCTCAGCACTCCAGATGCCAGAAACGGGCTCAGCACTCCAGGTGCCAGACCTCCAGAACCGGGCTCAGCACTCCAGATGCCAGACCTCCAGAACCGGTCTCAGCGCTCCAGGTGCCAGACCTCCAGAACCGGGCGCAGCACCCCGGATGTGAGACCTTCAGAACCAGGCTCTGCACTCCAGATGCGAGACCTCCATAACCGGGCTCAGCACTCCAGATGCCAGATCTCCAGAACTGGTCTCAGCACTCCAGATACCAGACCTCCAGAACCAGGCTCAGCAGTCCAGATGTGGGGACAGGTCTGAATGCTACTCTAGATCGGACTTCCTGAACTGGGCACAGCTCTGTTGATCATGACCTCTGGATCTGGACAAAGCATTCCTGTTTGGGAATGATGTAAACTTCTGGACTCCTAATTTATGGCCTACCACCCTCGGTTCTCTTCCCACACCGTCTAAAAAGAACATAAAAAACTTAGGAATCTTGATAGATGCCAAGCTTAATTTTGGTGACCAGATTAATTCTATCTCATCGGCAACCTTTTTTATCCTTAGGATGATCAAAAAGATCCTCCCCTTCTTACCCCCTGAGAGTCAACGTACAGTTGTTACTTCTCTCGTGATGGCCAAGATTGATTATTGTAATGGTCTATATTTGAGCCTACAGGCATGCCATATGAATAGACTGCAAATGCTTCAAAATGCGGCAGCTAGGCTACTGTCAGGTACAGCTAAGTTTGCGCCTATTTCCAAAGAAATTAGCAAACTGCACTGGCTTCCTGTGAGGAAGCGGGTCTGTTTTAAAGCCCTTTGTATTGTGTTTAAGGCACTTCAGGGCATGGGCCCGGAGTTCCTGAAACAAAACATCCAATGGTATCATCCTAAAAGGACGTTACGGTCAATGGAAGCTAGGTTGGCAATAGTACCACGGATAAGGAAGGCTTCCTGGGGCGGAAGAAGCTTCATTTTGCGAGCCACCAAGGCATGGAACGCCCTTCCGCCCTATCTTAGAATGTGCCCTGATCTTCTGGCCATCAGTGTGAAGGCTTTTGTCCCCTCCTTTAGGAATAATGGGTAGCGCCAGGACACCCTTGGGTAATCGCGCGCTATATAAATCCCCATAACATAACATTCCAGATGTGTACTCCAGAACTGGGCACAGCACCACCGATGTGGACTCCAGAACTGGGCACCATACTTTAAGTGTAACATCCCGAACTAAGATCAACATTACAAACACAACACCACAAAGTGGACAAGTGACTGCTAATGTGACCTCCAAGACTGTGCAGAACACTAAAAAAGTGGACACCCCTCTTCAGCCATTGCCTCATGAACTGGGTACAATACTCCGGAACAGCGCACAGCACTCGATACGTGGCATCCAGATGATGCACACCATATGTAAGGAGCTGTAGAACTCGACGTAAAGCCTCATCCAGGAGCAATACTTTACATATGGGTCCAGAAATGGGCACAACACAAAAGGACGTCGCGTTGGCAATCTGTGTGGAATTTCTGTTTCACTGAAATCATATAAATGGACTGAAAATCATTTCGGAGTTTTTGTTATAATCGAAAGATTTAACATAATATATCCAAAAATTCTGAAGAATAAATTCAATTTATCAACTCCTCAGATTCACGCAGTTTCTTTTTCTAAAACACTCTAGAATGGTGTCTCAAGTTCTGGCTGCAGCAACTGGAGGGAGCTTCCAGAAGTGACCACAATAAACCAAGCGTGGACTTCAGAGTGGAACAGAAATGTCTAGAGGTGGTCTCTAGAACAGGACACAGCGCTCTAGATGCAACATCAACAGCGCATCACCCATTCCAGACGTGATTCAGAGGACTGGACACAGCGCTCTAGATGCAACATCAACAGCGCATCACCCATTCCAGACGTGATTCAGAGGACTGGACACAGCGCTCTAGATGCAACATCAACAGCGCATCCCCCATTCCAGATGTGATTCAGAGGACTGGACACAGCGCTCTAGATGCAACATCAACAGCGTATCACCCCATTCCAGACGTGATTCAGAGGACTGGACACAGCGCTCTAGATGCAACATCAACAGCGCATCACCCATTCCAGACGTGATTCAGAGGACTGGACACAGTGCTCTAGATGCAACATCAACAGCGTATCACCCATCCAGATGTGATTCAGAGGACTGGACACAGCGCTCTAGATGCAACATCAACAGCGTATCACCCATTCCAGATGTGATTCAGAGGACTGGACACAGCGCTCTAGATGCAACATCAACAGCGCATCCCCCATTCCAGATGTGATTCAGAGGACTGGACACAGCGCTCTAGATGCAACATCAACAGCGTATCACCCCATTCCAGATGTGATTCAGAGGACTGGACACAGCGCTCTAGATGCAACATCAACAGCGCATCACCCCATTCCAGACGTGATTCAGAGGACTGGACACAGCGCTCTAGATGCAACATCAACAGCGTATCACCCATCCAGATGTGATTCAGAGGACTGGACACAGCGCTCTAGATGCAACATCAACAGCGCATCACCCTATTCCAGATGTGATTCAGAGGACTGGACACAGCGCTCTAGATGCAACATCAAAAGCGCATCACCCCATTCCAGACATGATTCAGAGGACTGGACACAGCACTCTAGATGCAACATCAACAGCGCATCACCCCATTCCAGACGTGATTCAGAGGACTGGACACAGCACTCTAGATGCAACATCAACAGCGCATCACCCCATTCCAGACGTGATTCAGAGGACTGGACACAGCACTCTAGATGCAACATCAACAGCGTATCATCCCATTCCAGAAGTTATTCAGAGGACTGGACACAGCGCTCTAGATGCAACATCAACAGCGCATCACCCCATTCCAGATGTGATTCAGAGGACTGGACACAGCTCTCTAGATGCAACATCAACAGCGCATCACCCCATTCCAGATGTGATTCAGAGGACTGGACACAGCTCTCTAGATGCAACATCAACAGCGCAGCCCCCCATTCCAGATATGATTCAGAGGACTGGACACAGCGCTCCAGATGCTACATCAACAGCGCATCACCCCATTCCAGATGAGATTCAGAGGACTGGACACAGCGCTCTAGATGCTACATCAACAGCGCGTCACCCCATTCCAGACGTGATTCAGAGGACTGGATACAGCGCTCTAGATGCAACATCAACAGCGCATCACCCATTCCAGATGTGATTCAGAGGACTGGACACAGCGCTCTAGATGCAACATCAACAGCGCATCACCCATTCCAGATGTGATTCAGAGGACTGGACACAGCGCTCTAGATGCAACATCAACAGCGCATCACCCTATTCCAGATGTGATTCAGAGGACTGGACACAGCGCTCTAGATGCAACATCAAAAGCGCATCACCCCATTCCAGACGTGATTCAGAGGACTGGACACAGCACTCTAGATGCAACATCAACAGCGCATCACCCCATTCCAGACGTGATTCAGAGGACTGGACACAGCACTCTAGATGCAACATCAACAGCGCATCACCCATTCCAGATGTGATTCAGAGGACTGGACACAGCGCTCTAGGTGCAACATCAACAGCGCATCACCCCATTCCAGATGTGATTCAGAGGACTGGACACAGCACTCTAGATGCAACAGCGCATCACCCCATTCCAGATGTGATTCAGAGGACTGGACACAGCGCTCTAGATGCATCAACAGCGTATCACCCCATTCCAGATGTGATTCAGAGGACTGGACACAGCACTCTAGATGCAACATCAACAGCGCATCCCCCCGTTCCAGATGTGATTCAGAGGACTGGACACAGCACTCTAGATGCAACATCAACAGCGTATCACCCCCTTCCAGATGTGATTCAGAGGACTGGACACAGCGCTCTAGATGCAACATCAACAGCGCATCACCCCATTCCAGATGCGATTCAGAGGACTGGACAAGGCACTCTAGATGCAACATCAACAGCGCATCACCCCATTCCAGACGTGATTCAGAGGACTGGACACAGCACTCTAGATGCAACATCAACAGCGCATCACCCCATTCCAGACATGATTCAGAGGACTGGACACAGCACTCTAGATGCAACATCAACAGCGTATCACCCCATTCCAGATGTGATTCAGAGGACTGGACACAGCGCTCTAGATGCAACAGCAACAGCCCATCACCCCATTCCAGACGTGATTCAGAGGACTGGACAGAGCGCTCTAGATGCAACAACGCATCACCCCATTCCAGATGTGATTCAGAGGACTGGACACAGCGCTCTAGATGCATCGACAGTGTATCACCCCATTCCAGATGTGATTGAGGACTGAACACAGCGCTCTAGATGCAACATCAACAGCGCATCACCCCATTCCAGACGTGATTCAGAGGACTGGACACAGCGCTCTAGATGCAACATCAACAGTGTATCACCCCATTCCAGATGTGATTCAGAGGACTGAACACAGCGCTCTAGATGCAACATCAACAGCGCATCACCCCATTCCAGACGTGATTCAGAGGACTGGACACAGCGCTCTAGATGCAACATCAACAGCGTATCACCCCATTCCAGATGTGATTCAGAGGACTGGACACAGCGCTCTAGATGCAACATCAACAGCGCATCACCCCATTCCAGATGAGATTCAGAGGACTGGACACAGCGCTCTAGATGCTACATCAACAGCGCGTCACCCCATTCCAGACGTGATTCAGAGGACTGGACACAGCGCTCTAGATGCAACATCAACAGCGTATCACCCCATTCCAGATGTGATTCAGAGGACTGGACACAGCGCTCTAGATGCAACATCAACAGCGTATCACCCATTCCAGATGTGATTCAGAGGACTGGACACAGCGCTCTAGATGCAACATCAACAGCGCATCACCCCATTCCAGACGTGATTCAGAGGACTGGACACAGCGCTCCAGATGCAACATCAACAGCGCATCACCCCATTCCAGATGAGATTCAGAGGACTGGACACAGCGCTCTAGATGCAACATCAACAGCGCATCACCCATTCCAGATGTGATTCAGAGGACTGGACACAGCACTCTAGATGCAACAACGCATCACCCCATTCCAGATGTGATTCAGAGGACTGGACACAGCGCTCTAGATGCAACATCAACAGCGTATCACCCATTCCAGATGTGATTCAGAGGACTGGACACAGCACTCTAGATGCAACATCAACAGCGCATCACCCCATTCCAGACGTGATTCAGAGGACTGGACACAGCGCTCTAGATGCAACATCAACAGCGCATCACCCCATTCCAGACGTGATTCAGAGGACTGGACACAGCGCTCTAGATGCAACATCAACAGCGCATCACCCCATTCCAGATGTGATTCAGAGGACTGGACACAGCGCTCTAGATGCAACATCAACAGCGTATCACCCCATTCCAGATATGATTCAGAGGACTGGACGATCTGGGTACAACCCTCGGAATATGACCTCTCGAACGTCTACGTGTGGCCTCTAAAACTGGGCACAATATTATACATGGGGACTGTGACAAACAGAAGAGCGCACAATACTTCAGCTGTGACCCACAGAACCTGTCACAACACCCCAGATTCAAACACCGGTCCCAGATACAATATTCCAGGCGTGCCCACCCCCTGCAAGTGGGCAGAGCATTCCGGACATGGCATCCAGAACTTGACCCAATAAACTGAAGGAGGGTTGCTGAAGTGGGTACAATACTCCAGTTGTGCTGCCAAACTGGACTCAACATTTCGAATATTGTAATTGCATTTATATAGCGCTTACTACCCCTGAGGAGGTGTCAAACCGCATTTCACTGAATACGATGTGCTAAAAGGGAGGGAGACCCAAAACTGCTATCCACAAAAAGCACTCCAGGATCGGGCACAGCAGTGCAGGCTTGCCCTCCAGAACTGGGAATGTATTTCAGGTGTGGTTTCCAGAACTAGGCAAACACTAGATGTGAACTCTAGACCTATACATGGCACACCACATTTCACTCCAGAACTGGACGCAACACTTTAGATGTGACCACTAGAACTGGTACACGTCAGAAGTCGCCCCCAGGATTCCACATTGTACTTTAGAGGTGAGCTCCAGAATTGGGGACAACACTACAGATGTGTTCCCTGCTCACGCCACACCAGACGTGGACTGTAGAACTGGGCAAACGGGTGGAGATGTACCCCCAGAACTGGACAAATAACTGTAGATGTGACCCCCTAGAACTGGTACACATCAGAAGCCGCCCCCAGGATTCGACATTGTACTTCAGACGTGAGCTCCAGAATTGGGGACAATACTACAGATGTGTTCTCTGGGCATGCCACACCAGCCGTGAACTGCAGAACTGGGCAAAAGGGTGGAGATGTACCCCCAGAACTGGCAGTTTGGGCTGGACTGTTCCCATGAGGCACAGGGTCAAGGCTGATTTGCATACGGCTAGGGTCAGACTGGAATGGCATTAGGAGCAAAAAAACGATGGATTTAGGCCCAGATCTCTGTACTGGGGTGAAAGTATGACATTGTTCTGCATTCTGTCCATCAATTGTTCTTTTTGCACCAGAACTGGACACAGCACTTTAGTTATGACCCCAGAACAGTTTACCGCACGGAAGGCCTGACATCTAGAATCGGATAGAACCTGGAACTGGACAACCCTTCAGAATCCGCTCCCCCCACATCTGCACCAAGGCCAAAGAAAGGACTGAAATGGACTTGGAGTTACTGGCGCCTCGGACCTATCACAAATGACCGACCCCACAAATCGCCTTAGTTACAAGGCTGCAACCTAGCAGCATCGCTGGTATATCTGCTCAATGCAAACCCTGCAATGATCCTAACAGAGTCGACAGCCTTCCTCCAAGGCTGGGTAGCTTTACAATTATCACTTAACTTACGCCAACAACTTGGGATCGTTAAACTCGACTCCTGGCGGTCTAAAGAGACTCTTGAATAAACTGCAAATTTAGAAATGAGGGGTTCTTAAGCTGAGTCAGAAACACCATTTTAGGTCCAGCCCAGAGGAAGATTGAGTTGATTTGCCTCCCTTATGCAACGAAGAGAATATCAAAGAGACCGTGCATACATATATACACCCAGAGAAGGGCTCGGGTCAGCTCTCCTCATCCATTGGTCTGTTCAAGTGTCATTTGCGTTCTGCTTCCACCCACTCAGTACACAGCATGGAACAAGGGGTCAGCCCACTTCCCCCATTATCTTGCGATGACGGTGATGGCATTTTGCCTGAACACATAAACACATCCTAAAAGGAAGTGCAACTCAATACCAAGAACGGTGGAGCACTACTTCACTTTCACAGTGCTTATTTCTTTCCATTCCTAATACTTTTAAAGTTTTCAGTCACCGTTATATGCATACATTAGATCTTCAGGCTACAATAGCTCAAAGCAAATACTACCTTTTCTTTGCACCGACTAGAATCCTATTTTCCTGTGACGTGCAAGCAATAAAACAAATACATGCTACTGCACCTGCTCGGAGTACACACGCCTGCCAGGAAAGACCCATTCTGGTCTATTACAATTGAATGCAATTGATATTCTTTCAGTTCAACATTTTTTATTAAAAGCATATGGCTGGAATGTTTAGGTGAAGTGTGTTTTTGTTTTGGGTGCCTACTTTTGCAATAATAAGCAAGCACTGGTAAAGCTAATTGGTCTGGTGTTGACTGCCAGCCTTTTGGCTTTGTCAATGCAGGTTTTGTTTTGCCATGTTTTTTGCAAAACCTATTTATTGGGAAAGCTCCAATTTCCTTGTCGATCTAAAAAAAAATAAAAAAAAAATCTAAAAACAAACATTTTTTGGTCTCAAAAAGCACATATTGCCATTGTAGTTCCTGGAACATATGGGATATTTTTGGGGTGTAGGTGTGCTCTCTGAGATAGGGTGGAATGCAGTCACCTACAGTGAAGTTAGCCAGTGGCTGAAGTCGGCTGACCCACTTCCCCGTGCTGTATGCTGTAATGGGGAGGGGATCAATTTGAGTGACACAATAACAGTCCAATGGATGAAGAGGGCTGGCTGAACGCCTCTTAGTAAGTATATTATATATGTAATTTTCGCAAATCAGACCTAGAAATCAATCAATCAATCAATCATGGGTTTGTTGAGCACGACTACTCACCTGTAAGGGTCTCAAGGCGCTGGGTGGGGGGGGAGAGGGGGGGGGGGAGGCGCAGGGTCCTGTCCATCAAGGAGGGGGTCTATCGAAGAGCCATGTCAGCTCCCTAGCTTGCCAGGGTCACACCCACTGGCTTCGGCCATGCACGGTCCTGTTCTGTTGGAATAAACCAGAAGTTGCTTTATCAGGCGGGAGTAGCTCACACAGAACTGTTTTTTTTTTTTGTTGCATTATAGCAACTGCATTCATTGTAGCCTTTGTTCCCTCAGGTCCTGCATTTGTAATGAGAAAACAAAACTACAAATACCAGAAAAGAACTAAAAGCAGAAAAGACTGCGCATACCTGACATGGGATGCCTTCAAAGCTCAGTGGCGTGTGACAAATACGGTATGGATGAAGCATTGGTCAAGAGTCGAATAGTTGAAGAAAAGTCATTGGCAGACGCAGGGAAGCGCGAGCCCTGGGGATGGATATGGTAAACCATCAAGGGAGGTTCACTATGCCAAAAGGAGGCAAGTATGGGCCTGGGGGCCTTATTTTTATGCATTTGCAGCCGATCCATTTCAAACAGAAGCACTGTCCCAAAGAAACCGTGCAAAGAACATAGTTCAGAGTGTTCACACCGACCACAGTGAGCTGCTGTGGTCTGAATCATTTGCTCCATGGAGTGGACACCAAAAGCCATACAGACAAACAGCTCATCCACAGCCAATAAGTCAAAGAGGTATAAATGCAGTCGTCACTTGGGCTACCTCTGACCTCCAGGTGCACGCTCCAGTGCCTGTCTGCGAGAAGGTCAGACGTCATCTTTGGGGAGTGCGGACGCCAGCATGTAACGCGCAGCATTCAAACTATCTTTAGGCGCCAAATTTCCCTCCAAACAAACGAACTGCACAACAACCTCCGCCTATTAACGCAGATGAAGTGTAAACATGTCCACTAAGGTTCACGAGGCCTGCACAGAGCTGATAAGCGCATCATAGCAAGGGCAGGGCGCCCTCGCTCCGATCGCGCCACACCGCGCAGTAGTGCGGGTCTCCGGCACGAGGGCGGTTCAGTGTTGCATGTAAACAGGACACCGTGTACTGTAAATACCCCACCCGGGATGGTGTTATTGAGACCTACAGGTTCTAGACTGACTTGACCCCATGGGCAGAGGACCGTGGGGTGCATGGAAGCGAGCACACTCGCAGGAATCCGGGCCTGGTGACGGTGAGGGATCACGAGGCAAAGCTTTAACAGGCTCCCACAATGAAGGAGAACCTTGCTTCTGTGCCCAGGAGGCAGCAGGATCAAAGATGGGGTGAAATGCAACAGGGAGCAACCAGGGTCTGCAACAAATAGAGAACGGCCAGTGGGGGCTACAAGACACAAATTATCAGGGGGGCGCAATAGACCAGCGAGTAGTAGAGAGGCATAATGGAGCACGGAACAGCCACGCGTGCAGTGGGTGAACAGACCAGGACCATCCAGGGTGTGCAAAAGACCAGAGAGCAGTAGTGGGCACAACTGACCAGAGGTCAACCAGGTGGGCACAATAGACCAGAGAGAGGCCAGGGGGGCACAACAGACCAGAAAGAGGCCAGGGGGGCACAATAGACCAGAGAGAGGCCAGGGGGGCACAATAGACCAGAGAGAGGCCAGGGGGGCACAACAGACCAGAGAGAGGCCAGGGGGGCACAACAGACCAGAGAGAGGCCAGGGGGGCACAGCAGACCAGAGAGAGGCCCAGTGGGCACAACAGACCAGAGAGAGGCCAGGGGGGCACAACAGACCAGAGAGAGGCGAGGCCAGGGGGGCACAACAGACCAGAGGTCAACCAGGGGGGCACAACAGACCAGAGAGAGGTCGGGGGGGGCGCAACAGAGCAGCCTGAACGCACAATAGACCAGGGAGAAGCCAGATGCTCAGTGCACGAGAGAGCTGAAAAGGTATAAAATACAGCAGGTAAGAGCCATCGGGTAGAGGGAGCAGAGAGTCGCAATGCACCAGAGAAGCAGACAGGGAAAGAAATATATCCGAGAGACGCCGCGGGTAGAATACACAACAGAGCAGACAGGGGCATTTCCCCAATATCTGTTTCAACAACAGCCTTGTTCGATCGATGCAGATCAATGCTTTTTTGTTTCTGGCCTTCATGGAAATCAAGGCCGCTGAATTCTTATATATGCGCTGTCCTCCCTGTTTGCTGTCTAATATATGACAATAATGCACTTTTAAGTCCAATTGTGGGATTTCACAGTCAGACCTGGGTATGGGTGAAATCACAAAGCATCTCGAGACTAGTACCAAAGATATACCCCAAAGAATTGACCAAAACAAGGGTGTCTCTAGGCGGGACTGCTCCTCTATCGTTCTATGGCGAATCTTTCAATGATCGTAGCCGGAGTCGATCGCTTTCGTCCAAGGCGGGGTGGCTTCACAATTAACAACTCAACCTGCACTGCCCGCTTGGAATGGTGAGACTCAAATTCTGCTCTAGAGAGAGTCTTGAATAAACTGCACATTTATACATCAGGAAAATCTCTGGACCATAAATCTAACAAAAGTAATGTCGGTGTCTTCTAAATCTTTGAAGGTTTCTTGGACACTGATAATATCAAAATCCAGCTTGTTGCGGACTATCCAGACCTGGATTACAATTGACTTCCAATTTGAATTTAAAAAAGTTATCTGTCAATTTTCCAGCAGCACACCCTGGGTGTTCTCCCTGCCCTAGAGAGATTTATAGCAAAACACGGTGGGAAAGAAAGAGGGTGAAAAATCCTGCTGCCTCCAAGGGTAGCGTTCACCCAATCCTGCTGTATAGTTCGGCTGCAGTTCATTGATGGAATAACTCGAAATTGGATGTTCTGAGGAACAATGCATTGATTCTAAATTACAAAAGTGAATTTGCACTCGTAAAGCATTCAAATTGCAGGCATGAGCTAAACTTACCATTAGAATCACAGAAACGCGAGAAATACGCAATGACTGGATTATCACAAACCTTGTCGATGTCTGCAGAAACTCTACACACCTGCACAGAATTACAGTGAATGGTTCCCAGTAACACAACTCTGGTGGAACCAAAAGCTGAAAAACGTGCACCGTAAAGTGTGGTAAGATGTAGATAGGTTCTGGCTTTTTTGTAAAGATCTCCAAGCTCTCTTTTGACCACCATTCCAGGACTGTTGCTGGTAAGTGCTTCGGCATAATGAAAAGCCTCCGGAAGGTCCTAGACGTGCTTCCAGTATCTGCCAGGAAAACCCTAGTCCACGCACTTGTCACCTCTCGTTTGGACTATGGGAATGCTCTCTACTTGGGTGCCAGTAGCAAGAGCATTCAGAGACTACATATATAGTCCTGATGCTCCCTAGAAGAGCCTCGTCCAAAAATGCTCGATCCACTCTACATTGGCTCCCAGTTAAGGAAAGAATTCTATTTAAGACCCTATGCATCAGTCATCGAATCCTGACGAGGAAGGGTCCGAATTACCTTCATAACCTACTGTCCCCCTATACGCCTACCAGGGCCCTACGTTCTTGGGACTGGATCAAGTCCCAGTTATAAAAAGAATAAAAATGGGGGGCCGATCCTTCCGCTACCTGGCAGGTAAATAGTGGAACGCACTTCCCTTGGAGCTGCGGATGGAACAATCCGAAAGCAAGTTCCGGAAAAAACTGAAGACTTGGCTATTCCAGCCGTATGCGCTCTTTCTTTCTGTCTCTCCCTGACTCTTATCGCCTATTAGGTTGCTCCACTAGGCCGCAGCGCGGGGAAACACTAGTTAGCGTAACCAGGCGCTTTACAAACTCCTTTATTATTATTATTTATTTATAGTGCAATAAATACACATACTGTCAGAGGACCTCCTGTGACTATTGTACATTTTCAGGGACACACGGTACAGAGACAGCCGAAAAGCCAGTCATCCCTTTCATTGTTTAGGAAAAAGCTGTATTTCTGCCCAATGCCCTGCCCTTCCTATGGTCGGCTGGCTCACCATTGTAATGTCACAACCAGGCTGTAATAAGAACAAGTCACGTCTTTGTACAATCATTACATACGTCAAAGGACATTGTATTCCATAAAATACATGGTCACAGCATCCTGCCATTCCTAACATCCTAAATCCGTTGTGCCTTACCCTCTCAAATGAAAGATAGTATGGCTGCAGACATGAAGAATACAAGGGGATCTTGCAGTGCAAAAACACCAAAAGCATCAGTAATTAACTGTTAAAAAAAATATCAGCATTAGTTTAGTGGAAATCAGATAAAAAACGCTCTGAATGAGTAATAACTCCTGTAACTAACCATTGCACGCAAAAAATAAACAAGTTGTCATAAATTTCTACTTACTGCTGATCACTGCTCATTTTAGAACAAGCCTTGACAAAGCAAATAGGTTTTGCCTAGGTCTTTCAGCCATGTTTTACAGCAACATGTAGTGGAGTAGAGTAAAGTGGACTGGCACGGCGTAAAGTGGTGTGGAGTATAGTGGCGAAGAGTGAAGTGGCATCGAGTGTAGTGGTGTAGAGTGGAGTGGTGTTGAGTGGCGTAGAGTAGTTTGGTGTGGAGCTGAATGGTGAGGCGTAGAGTAGAGTGGTGAGGAGTGCAGTCGCGTGGAGTGGGACAGCGTAGTGTTAAATAGAGTGGAGTGGGGTGGACTAGAGTGGCATGGCGTAGAGTGGTGTGGAGTAGCATTGAGTGGTATAGAGTACAGTGGTACAGAGTAGAGGTATGTTATGTTAGGCGATTTATACAGCATATGGCTGCCCCAGCGACGGGCCATCCCAGCGCAAAAAACCCAGGACTAGCATTGCAGGATGGAAAGCATCGGGGCTGTGAGATTAGTTATGGAAAAGCAAGGTTTTTATGGCCTTTCTATAGGCCAGATGGTTATGGAGTAAAGCAGGTTGGAGTGGGGTAGAGTGGCACTGAGTGGGGTGGGGTGGGGTGGAGTGGTGTGTCGTAGATTAGAGTACCGTACAGTGGAGTGGCATAGACTAGAGTGGGGTGGCAAAGAAGGGAAGTGATGAGGAGTAGAGTGGTGTAGAGGGAAACAGCGTTACAACGCTGTCTCCACAACGCAGTACCTTTATAATGCGGTCATTAAAACAACCGCGTTGTTACCATGCATACCATTACATCGCAAGTCAGTCAACGACTTGCTGTAGGGGGCGTGCTGGTGTTGTATTTACAATCCAACACCTTCCCTGCTTTGCACAAAACTGTAGTAGGGAATAGTAAATAATACTATTCCTAAGTCCAGCGCGCCCCCTGCAGCAAGTCGTAATGGCTTGCGATGTACTGGTTTGCGTTGTAACACAGTCATTGTAACGACCACGTCGTAATGGCATGCGATGTATTCACATGCGTTGTAAGGAGACATATTCTGGTGTAGAGTGCAGTGGTGTACAGTACAGCTGTGCAGAATAGAGTGGCATAGAGGGCAGTGGTGCAGAGTTGTGCAGAGTAGAGTGGTGTATATACACTGGCGTAGAGTGCAGTGGCGTAGAGTAGTGTGGTGCAGAGTAGAGTGGCATACAGTGCACTGGCATAAAGTAGAATGGTGTAGAGTCAGCAGCATAGAGTGGTGCAGAGTAGCGTGGTGCAGAGTGCAGTGACAAAGTAGAGTGGTGTTGAGCAGAGGGCACTGGCTATGAGTGAAGCGGCATAAAGTGGTGCATATTAGAGTAAAGTGCAGTGGTGTAGACTCTGTGGCGTAGAATGCAGTGGCATAGAGTATAGTGGCATAGAGTGCTGTGCCATAGAGTGCAGTGGCATAGAGTGATGTAGAGGAGAGGGGCGTGGAATGCAGTGGAATAGAGCAGAGTGATGCAGAGTAGAGTGCAGTGGAGTAGAGTGATGCAGAGAAGAGTGCAGTTGTGTAGAGTGCAGTGGCATAAAGTGCAGTTGCGTAGAGTGCAGTGGCATCGAGTACAGTGGCATAGAGTGATAGAGTACAACAGAGTGACGTAGAATGCAGTGGTGTGAAGTAGAGTGATGCCGAGTAGAGTGCAATAACGTAGAGGGCAGTGGCATAGAGTTGAGTAGATTACAGTGGTACGGAGAGTAAGGTGGTGGGGTGCACTGGTGTAGAGAACAGTGGTAGAGAGTTGTGCAGAGTAGAGTAGACTAGTTTAGAGTGCAGTGATGCAGAGTGCTGTAGATTGGCGTAGAGTGCAGTGTCACAGAATAGAGTGGTGCAGAGTGGCATAGAGTGCACTGGAGTGGCATAGAGTAGAGTGGTGCAGAGTAGAGTGCAGTGGTGTAGAGTGCAGTGCCATTGAGTGCAGATGTGTAGAGTAGAGTGGCGTAGAGTGCAATCACATAGTTGAGTGGTATAGAGTGCAGTGGCGTAGAATAGAGTGGCACAGAGTAGAGTGGTGCAGAGCAGAGTGGCGCAGAGTGCAGGGTAAGGTGGAGGGAGGGGAAAAGAAGCAACATGGAAGGAGGGCGGAGGAAGGGAAAAGAAGCAGCATGGACGGGGATATGGGAGACGGACTGAAATACAATCACTCGTACGGAGTGCTTGAACACAATGAAGAAAGTAGCTCCAAAAACGGGAGCTGTTGATGGACAAAGTACTTGGTCACATTCCAGGGAAGGGGCAAAAACAGGAAGAGGACATGACACCCGCACGCCGCGACACACTGTAGCGATGCAAAGGAGAGTGAAGCTGAAGCTAGCAGGCGGACTGTGAGCCCACTGTACTTAAACAAGTCTTGTAGAGACAGCGCATGCACTGTCTACTCTAGGCCAAACCTAAAACAAGCATTGGCATAGCCAATAGGTCTCGCCTTTGGGACCTTATAAGTGTTTAGCTATGCAACAGTTGCATAACTAAATACTTATAATGTCCCAAAAGTGAGACCTATGATCGCGATCACGATCAAACATCAAAGCGGCCGTGGGGCCGCGAAAGTGAAAGTAATCGCGGTAAAGCGCTGCGCGCGCGCCCGCGCACATGCACTGTAGCTCTAGGCTGGCCTGGTAGCACTTTTTGGAGCCCTCTCAATAAGTCTCGCCAGACCAGCGCATGCGCTGGGTCAGGCGAGACCTAAACAACTCTTAAGAACAAAAAGTGCTTAAACTACAGCTGTAATGATGCTCTGAGACCCGCCTTTCATCCTGGCTGCTGGCGCTGGTTGCAGCCATTATGATGTCACAACTCAACTGTAATAGCTTATTACATTTGATCAGCTACTCGTTTTCTTATAGCAGAGGACTAGAGATATCACGGCTCGAGTGTAATAGGGCAATTACAAACATGTTTTTATAATGGCCTTGCAAGCTTCCATGTATTATGTATTAATAATGATCTATGAATGGCGCGTTCCTGTGCTATCTCACCCATAAACTAGGGTGACCAGACGTCCCGGATTCGCCCGGACAGTCAGGGTTTTTCACCAGCTGTCCCGGCAGACTTTGCCAATTTTGGCTCATGTCCTGGTTTTTAGAGGGGGTCGACTGAAAACAGTGAGAGACACATTTTTGGTTGTTCTAAAGCTGTGCTAGTTAGCAGCTGTTATAAGTAAGCAATTTAATTAATACGTATGATGTTGCTTATAGAAATTACATTTTATTTATTTTTAACGCATCTTCTGTGAGCCTATGTTGATGAAAGCGGTCATTCAGTGCCATTCCGTGGATGAAAGATTGTATTCCTTCTATTTTTCCAAAATGTCCCGGTTTTTGGTTCTCAAGATCTGGTCACCCTACCATAAACCCATCACTCGGTAAAAATAACACCTTTTCAAAATATACACACTAAAATCTGACCACACCAGTGCTATCAATACCACCACTAATGGCATAACACCCCCTCAATAATACCACCACTGATACCAGACCATAAGCAATACCACCACAAATCCCATAACACCACCATCAATAATACCACCACCATCAATAATACCACCACCAATACCATAACACCACCATCAATAATACCCACCACCAATACCAGACCATCAGCAATACCACCACAAATACCATAACACAACCATCAATAATACCACCACCAATCCCAGACCATCACCAATACCACCACAAATACCATAACACCTCAATCAAAAATACAACCACCATCAATAATACCACCATCTATACCATAACACCACCTATACCATAACACCACCATCAATAACACCACCACCTATACATGACCATCAGCAATACCACCACAAATACCATAACGCCAACATCAATAATACCACCACAAATAGCATAACACCACCATCAATAATAATGCAACCACCAATTCCAGACCATCAGCAATACCACCACAAATACCATAACACCACCATCAATAATACCACCACCATCAATACTACCACCACCAATACCAGACCATCAGCAATAACACCACAAATACCATAACACCACCATCAATCCCAGACCATCACCAATACCACAACAGATACCATAACACCACCATCAATAATACCACCACCTATACCATAAAACCACCATCAATAATACCACCACCTATACCAGACCATCACCAATACCACCACAAATACCATAACCCCACCATCAATAATATAACCACCCCATACCATAACACCCCCATCAATAATACCACCACCTATACCATACCATCAGCAATACCACCACAAATACCATAACACCACCATCAATAATACCACCACCTATACCATAACACCACCATCAATAATACCTACCACCAATACCAGACCATCAGCAATACCACCACAAATAACATAACACCACCATCAATAATACCACCACAAATACCATAACACCACCATCAATAATAATACCACCACCAATTCCAGACCATCTGCTATACCACCACAGATACCATAACACCAGCATCAATAATACCACCACCATCAATACTACCACCACCAATACCAGACCATCAGCAATACCACCACAAATACCATAACACCACCATCAATAATACCACCACAAATACCATAACAACACCATCAATAAAACCACCACCATCAATAATACCACCACCTAAACCATAACACCACCATCAATAATACCACCACAAATACCATAACACCACCATCACTAATACCACCACCAATTCCAGACCATCAGCAATACCACCACAAATACCATAACACCCCATCAATAAAACCACCACCATCAATAATACCACCACCTAAACCATAACACCACCATCAATAATACCACCACAAATATCATAACACCACCATCACTAATACCACCACCAATACCAGACCATCAGCAATACCACCACAAATACCATAACACCACCATCAATAATACAACCACCATCAGTAATACCACCACCTATACCATAAAACCACCTATACCATAACACCACCATCAATGTCATAACACCATCAATACCACCACTAATACCAAACCACCAGCAATACCACTGCAAATACCATAACACCACCAGCAACAATACCACCACCAATACCACCATCTCAACCACTACAGGCATTGGCAAAGCAAATAGGTATGGCTTTAACTCACTCTTCTGTGAAAACATTTCTGCAAGGGTTTGTTTGTATGCATTGTCAGATTAAACCCAGGTGTACTGCCTTTGCTAATGCTTGTTAATGTCATCATTTATTATTCACTGGAGATATTAGTCGTTAGATAATACTATGACTGACTTTTCCCCACCCAACCAGACTTCCAGAGTGGGGCTCCAGAGGACTCCACGTGGCCAGGAATCAGTGCTTGCAGTCATCACTCAGGCTCGGGTTATGCCAATGGGCCAAATGACCTAGTCAAAGAAATCACGACTACAAGTCCCAGAATGCCCTGATTTGTTAATTTTAAAAAACGTGGCAAGAAACAAGGAGTCCAGATGCCATGTAGTCACCGGTAGCCTGTGGTCAGAGGCACAATCTTGTGAGCTGTAGTAATCCAGTGTTAACGAGGAGCCTATATCTACGGGGTGGAAGGGGTGACAGCTACTCTGTCATGCATTGCACAATAGGGAGGGGGAGTAACACACGAGTACTTTAAATGGGGTTTCAATTGATTTTGTAATTTTTTTGCAATAGCAGAGCCGCGCCCCCAGGGTTAGAAGGAGTGTGGGTCGCCCCTGTATGGAAGCACGCTCCTGCCACAGGCTTCTGTGACTCCATGCAACAGCCAGTCAGAAGAACACTTGGACAGTGGGACTTGTAGTTTGGTTTGCTCGTCCTAGGTATTTCCCCCCACCCAAAAATTCCCAGCATGCTGTTACCCTGCAGGGTGGATTGGGAACGTGATAGTCTAACAACTATGCTGCCTTGAAGGGGTTAGGAGCGAGCCCCCCTTCAAGCGCTACAAAGCCGCCCACCTGTGGCAGCAAGCGCTATGAATAATGGGGGTCTGAAGCTTATACCAGCAGAACGCTTTACCACTGCCATAAAAGTACATCCAGCCCTACTCCGGTGACGTCACTACGAGTACTAGCTTTATTCGGGCTCTCCCCCAGTTCTGTAGTTTGCAGAAGAGTTTATTTCCGTGTGTGTCACGCAAGTGGCCTCATCCTCATGTACAGTAAACTTCCTCCAGCTGCTGACGACTCCGAGAGTGATGTCATCGTCTGGGGGGCGGCAGGATGGGAACGTGGGAAAGGGTCGATGTGACGGCAACAAGGGCATGGAGAGCTAGAAAAAACATGGTGGCGCGCATGGAGCACCGCCGGACCAGGGCACCACGGAGCACCGCCGAACCATGGCAGCAAGGAGCACTGCCCAACCAGGGCAGCACAGAGCACCGCCCAACCAGGGCAGCAAACAGCACCGCCCACCCAGTGCAGCACAGAGAACCACCCAACCAGGGCAGCAAACAGCACCGCCCAACCAGGGCAGCAAAGAGCACCGCCCAACCAGGGAAGCAAAGAGCACCGCCCAACCAGGACAGCATGGGCACACCTGCGAACCCTTCAAGGCTAACATGAGGGCGGTGTTTGTGTAGGGTGGCAGGACGCTCTATTCACCCATGCCATCACAGAGGGCCCTGTCAGAGCACTTCTTCCTGTACCAGAGGCCTAGTCTCCTAGCGCTGGCGTGGGGGATCCCGCAATGGAGCAGGGGCCGCCACTGGGCCCCACGGGCAGGTGAACTGGTTCTCAATAACACATTATTTAGTTGTTTGCGGGGAAGGGTCGACGTGACGGCGCCAAGCCCATGGGGTGCTAGAAAAAACATGGCGACGCGCAAGGAGCACCACCAGACCAGGGCAGCATGGAGCACCGCCGAACCAGGGCAGCAAAGAGCACCACCGAACCAGGGCAGCAAAGAGCACCGCCGAACCAAGGCAGCAAAGAGCACCGCCCAACCAGGGCAGCATGGAGCACCGCCGGACCAGACCATCACCAATACCACCACAAATACCATAACACCTCAATCAAAAATACAACCACCATCAATAATACCACCATCTATACCATAACACCACCTATACCATAACACCACCATCAATAACACCACCACCTATACATGACCATCAGCAATACCACCACAAATACCATAACGCCAACATCAATAATACCACCACAAATAGCATAACACCACCATCAATAATAATGCAACCACCAATTCCAGACCATCAGCAATACCACCACAAATACCATAACACCACCATCAATAATACCACCACCATCAATACTACCACCACCAATACCAGACCATCAGCAATAACACCACAAATACCATAACACCACCATCAATCCCAGACCATCACCAATACCACAACAGATACCATAACACCACCATCAATAATACCACCACCTATACCATAAAACCACCATCAATAATACCACCACCTATACCAGACCATCACCAATACCACCACAAATACCATAACCCCACCATCAATAATATAACCACCCCATACCATAACACCCCCATCAATAATACCACCACCTATACCATACCATCAGCAATACCACCACAAATACCATAACACCACCATCAATAATACCACCACCTATACCATAACACCACCATCAATAATACCTACCACCAATACCAGACCATCAGCAATACCACCACAAATAACATAACACCACCATCAATAATACCACCACAAATACCATAACACCACCATCAATAATAATACCACCACCAATTCCAGACCATCTGCTATACCACCACAGATACCATAACACCAGCATCAATAATACCACCACCATCAATACTACCACCACCAATACCAGACCATCAGCAATACCACCACAAATACCATAACACCACCATCAATAATACCACCACAAATACCATAACAACACCATCAATAAAACCACCACCATCAATAATACCACCACCTAAACCATAACACCACCATCAATAATACCACCACAAATACCATAACACCACCATCACTAATACCACCACCAATTCCAGACCATCAGCAATACCACCACAAATACCATAACACCCCATCAATAAAACCACCACCATCAATAATACCACCACCTAAACCATAACACCACCATCAATAATACCACCACAAATATCATAACACCACCATCACTAATACCACCACCAATACCAGACCATCAGCAATACCACCACAAATACCATAACACCACCATCAATAATACAACCACCATCAGTAATACCACCACCTATACCATAAAACCACCTATACCATAACACCACCATCAATGTCATAACACCATCAATACCACCACTAATACCAAACCACCAGCAATACCACTGCAAATACCATAACACCACCAGCAACAATACCACCACCAATACCACCATCTCAACCACTACAGGCATTGGCAAAGCAAATAGGTATGGCTTTAACTCACTCTTCTGTGAAAACATTTCTGCAAGGGTTTGTTTGTATGCATTGTCAGATTAAACCCAGGTGTACTGCCTTTGCTAATGCTTGTTAATGTCATCATTTATTATTCACTGGAGATATTAGTCGTTAGATAATACTATGACTGACTTTTCCCCACCCAACCAGACTTCCAGAGTGGGGCTCCAGAGGACTCCACGTGGCCAGGAATCAGTGCTTGCAGTCATCACTCAGGCTCGGGTTATGCCAATGGGCCAAATGACCTAGTCAAAGAAATCACGACTACAAGTCCCAGAATGCCCTGATTTGTTAATTTTAAAAAACGTGGCAAGAAACAAGGAGTCCAGATGCCATGTAGTCACCGGTAGCCTGTGGTCAGAGGCACAATCTTGTGAGCTGTAGTAATCCAGTGTTAACGAGGAGCCTATATCTACGGGGTGGAAGGGGTGACAGCTACTCTGTCATGCATTGCACAATAGGGAGGGGGAGTAACACACGAGTACTTTAAATGGGGTTTCAATTGATTTTGTAATTTTTTTGCAATAGCAGAGCCGCGCCCCCAGGGTTAGAAGGAGTGTGGGTCGCCCCTGTATGGAAGCACGCTCCTGCCACAGGCTTCTGTGACTCCATGCAACAGCCAGTCAGAAGAACACTTGGACAGTGGGACTTGTAGTTTGGTTTGCTCGTCCTAGGTATTTCCCCCCACCCAAAAATTCCCAGCATGCTGTTACCCTGCAGGGTGGATTGGGAACGTGATAGTCTAACAACTATGCTGCCTTGAAGGGGTTAGGAGCGAGCCCCCCTTCAAGCGCTACAAAGCCGCCCACCTGTGGCAGCAAGCGCTATGAATAATGGGGGTCTGAAGCTTATACCAGCAGAACGCTTTACCACTGCCATAAAAGTACATCCAGCCCTACTCCGGTGACGTCACTACGAGTACTAGCTTTATTCGGGCTCTCCCCCAGTTCTGTAGTTTGCAGAAGAGTTTATTTCCGTGTGTGTCACGCAAGTGGCCTCATCCTCATGTACAGTAAACTTCCTCCAGCTGCTGACGACTCCGAGAGTGATGTCATCGTCTGGGGGGCGGCAGGATGGGAACGTGGGAAAGGGTCGATGTGACGGCAACAAGGGCATGGAGAGCTAGAAAAAACATGGTGGCGCGCATGGAGCACCGCCGGACCAGGGCACCACGGAGCACCGCCGAACCATGGCAGCAAGGAGCACTGCCCAACCAGGGCAGCACAGAGCACCGCCCAACCAGGGCAGCAAACAGCACCGCCCACCCAGTGCAGCACAGAGAACCACCCAACCAGGGCAGCAAACAGCACCGCCCAACCAGGGCAGCAAAGAGCACCGCCCAACCAGGGAAGCAAAGAGCACCGCCCAACCAGGACAGCATGGGCACACCTGCGAACCCTTCAAGGCTAACATGAGGGCGGTGTTTGTGTAGGGTGGCAGGACGCTCTATTCACCCATGCCATCACAGAGGGCCCTGTCAGAGCACTTCTTCCTGTACCAGAGGCCTAGTCTCCTAGCGCTGGCGTGGGGGATCCCGCAATGGAGCAGGGGCCGCCACTGGGCCCCACGGGCAGGTGAACTGGTTCTCAATAACACATTATTTAGTTGTTTGCGGGGAAGGGTCGACGTGACGGCGCCAAGCCCATGGGGTGCTAGAAAAAACATGGCGACGCGCAAGGAGCACCACCAGACCAGGGCAGCATGGAGCACCGCCGAACCAGGGCAGCAAAGAGCACCACCGAACCAGGGCAGCAAAGAGCACCGCCGAACCAAGGCAGCAAAGAGCACCGCCCAACCAGGGCAGCATGGAGCACCGCCGGACCAGGGCTGCACGGAGCACTGACGGACCAGGGCAACACGAGCACCGTTGAACCAGAGCAGCACAGAGCACCGCCAGATCAGGGCTGCACGGAGCACCGCCGGACCAGGGCAACACGAGCACCACCGAACTAGGGCAGCATGCCAAACCAGGGCAGCACGGAGCACCGCCAAACCAGGGCAGCAAGGAGCACCGCTGAACCAGGGCAGCATGAAGCACCTCCGAACTAGGGCAGCACGGAGCACCGCTGAACCAGGGCAGCATGGAGCACCGCTGAACCAGGGCAGCATGGAGCACCGCCCATACAGGGCAGCATGGAGCACCACCCAACCAGGGCAGCATGGGCACACCTGCGAACCCTTCATGGCCAACATGAGGGCGGTGTTTGTGTAGGGTGGCAGGGCGCTCTATTCACCCCTGCCATCACAGAGGGCCCTGTCACAGCACTTCTTCCTGTACCAGAGGCCTAGTCTCCTAGCGCTCGCGTGGGGGATCCCGCATTGGAGCATGGGCCGCCACTGGGCCCCACGGGCAGGTGAACTGGTTCTCACTAACACATGATTTAGTTATTTGTGGGCCTCCCGTGTCTGCAGGTCTTCAAAGTGAAAATACTGTTAGTCCAATCAGTTCGATACTATTAGTCAATACTATGGATGGGAGATGTGGGAGGGTGTCTGGCATACATAGCAAAGGGAACAGAAAAAGAGAAGAGAAATTGTGAAACTAGGGGAACAGAGAGAGGGACCAATAGAAAATGTGAGCATAAGAGAGAGAAAGATGAGAAACATAAAAGGAAATATGAGAAACAAAAGAAGGGAAACGTCCCAATCAATGGACCTTACGACGCCTGTGGCTCTGGGTGCAGGTGAATGGTAGACCTGGACACCTGTGTATGAGGCCAACACTCCCAGCAAATGAGGGGATGGATGGGGCACCAGTGGAAGGAGCCAGGTGATAGTGTCCACAGAGTAGACCAGGTGTATCATGACAAGTGAAGGGAATGATGGCGGTGCCCTGGAAGCTCAGCTGACAGAGCAGCATGGAAGTTGAAATCAAAGATGGCGGTGCCCTGGAAGCTCAGCTGACGGAGCAGCATGGAAGTTGAAATCAAAGATGGCGGTGCCCTGGAAGCTCAGCTGACAGAGCAGCATGGAAGTTGAAATCAAAGATGGCGGTGCCCTGGAAGCTCAGCTGACGGAGCAGCATGGAAGTTGAAATCAAAGATGGCGGTGCCCTGGAAGCTCAGCTGACGGAGCAGCATGGAAGTTGAAATCAAAGATGGCGGTGCCCTGGAAGCTCAGCTGACGGAGCAGCATGGAAGTTGAAATCAAAGATGGCGGTGCCCTGGAAGCTCAGCTGACGGAGCAGCATGGAAGTTGAAATCAAAGATGGCGGTGCCCTGGAAGCTCAGCTGACGGAGCAGCATGGAAGTTGAAATCAAAGATGGCGGTGCCCTGGAAGCTCAGCTGACAGAGCAGCATGGAAGTTGAAATCAAAGATGGCGGTGCCCTGGAAGCTCAGCTGACGGAGCAGCATGGAAGTTGAAATCAAAGATGGCGGTGCCCTGGAAGCTCAGCTGACGGAGCAGCATGGAAGTTGAAATCAAAGATGGCGGTGCCCTGGAAGCTCAGCTGGCGGAGCAGCATGGAAGTTGAAATCAAAGATGGCGGTGCCCTGGAAGCTCAGCTGACGGAGCAGCATGGAAGTTGAAATCAAAGATGGCGGTGCCCTGGAAGCTCAGCTGACGGAGCAGCATGGAAGTTGAAATCAAAGATGGCGGTGCCCTGGAAGCTCAGCTGACGGAGCAGCATGGAAGTTGAAATCAAAGATGGCGGTGCCCTGGAAGCTCAGCTGACGGAGCAGCATGGAAGTTGAAATCAAAGATGGCGGTGCCCTGGAAGCTCAGCTGACAGAGCAGCATGGAAGTTGAAATCAAAGATGGCGGTGCCCTGGATGGCTCAGCTGACAGAGCAGCATGGAAGCTGAAATCAAAGATGGCGGTGCCCTGGATGGCTCAGCTAACGGAGCAGCATGGAAGCTACACTGAAAGATAGTGGTCCAGCGAGAACTAAGATTACCAGATGACTCCACATCACCGTGTTTTTTTATTTTATACAAATGATTGTTTTCAGGTATCTTAGTTGAACTGGATCTACTGACCTGAAGCTAAAATACAACCCCAAGAATACACTAGACTGTTAAACGAAAACCCAGAAGTGGAACCCACAGCCTTGGTGACGTTATGCACAGGCCAGGAGCAGCATCAGTAGAGAGGGGGGAGATGCTTCCTTGTGCACTTTGTGCTGCTCACCCTCCCTCTCGGTGCTGACAGCTGCCTCTATTAGCAGAAGGGTGACTGCCTGCAGCACTCCCTGTCATGAAGGTGATTTCCAACCAGACATCAGTGTTTGCAGCCAAGAGCGCTGAGCGTGCATGGACCTGCAAATCCAGATATAGATTGGGAAACGTGAAACTATAAATCTCAACACGCTTAAGGATTGTGGGTGACGGCCCAAGGAAGAGTAGCTAAAAGTCACCCATCAAACAGGTGGTGAAAGAGGGGTGCTTCAAACCTCCACGACTCCAGCCCTGCGTATGTGGTAGTCTGATAAAACATCAAAGCTAAATATAATGTGTAGACAGAATATGGAGTCAAAACATACCATGGGCCAAAATATCATGATGGTAAGAGCAAATAGGCAAGTATAGATTCACTCATGGTACATATACGTGGAGCTAAGTATAGTAAAACGTTGCTTACCGGTAAAAACGTACCTTTACGATATTTCTGTACTTTAAATCTTGACACGATATTTTCTCCAAATCATTTTTTTTACTCAATATTTTGTCAAAACACTGTATGCAATGTGTTCTGTGTTCCCGGTGTCGGGGTCTTACAACCCACAGATGGCGTGTGCGCCTTCCTGCATCAGTGTGTGAGACTCCCCATCTCAATGCCGGTGTAGCTTCGTCACAGCCTACCTGTACTGGTGTGGCCCGACCACATCCTTGTGTTTTAACCCCAGTGTCGGTGTGCTATTCCAGTGTCAGTGTGCCCCTCTCCCAGTGTCTCAGTGTCAGTATGTCCCTCTCCCAGTGTTTCCCTGTCTGACTGTCTGTATGCCCCTCCTCCAATCATCTCCCTGTCTCAGTATGTTTGTTTATCTCCCAGCATCTCCCTGTCAGTATGTCCCTCTCTCAGCGTCTCCAAGTCTCAGTATGTCTAGCTCCCTTTGCCAGTGGCTCCCGGTCTCAGTGTCCGTATGTCCCTCTCCCAGTGTCTCCCTGTCTCAGTGTCAGTATGTCCCTCTTCCAGGGTTTCCCTGTCTGACTGTCCGTATGCCCCTCGTCCAATCGTCTTCCTGTCTCAGTAGGTTTATCTCCCAGCGTCGCCCTGTCAGTATGTCCCTCTCCCAGTGAAGTGTGTTCCCGTCTCAGTGTCAGTATGCCTGTCTCCCAGTGTCTCCCTGTCTGTATATCCCTCTCCCAGCGTTTCCCTGTCTGTGTCAGTATGTCCCTTTCCCAGTGTCTCCCTGTCTCAGTATGTTCCTCTCCCAGTGTCGCCTGTCTCAGTGTCAGTATGTCCCTCTCCCACTATCTCCCTGTCTCAGTGTGTCCCTCTTCCAGTGTCTCCCTGTCTCAGTATGTCCCTCTCTCAGCGTCTCCAAGTCTCAGTATGTCTATCTCCCTTTGCCAGTGTCTCCGTGTCTCAGTGTGAGTGTGTCCCGCTCCCAGTGCTAGTGTCTCCCTGTCTGTGTCAGTATGTTCATTTCCCAGTGTCTCCCTGTCTCAGTGTCAGTATGTCCCTCTCCCAGTGCCAGTGTCTCCCTGTCTCAGTATGTCCCTCTCCCAGTGTCTCTCTGTCTCAGTGTGTCCCTCTTCCAGTGTCTCCCTGTCTCAGTGTCAGTATGTCCCTCTCCCAGTGCCAGTGTCTCCCTGTCTCAGTATGTCCCTCTCCCAGTGTCTCCCTGTCTCAGTGTGTTCCTCTTCCAGTGTCTCTCTGTCTCAGCGTCAGTATGTCCATCTCCCAGTGTCTCCCTGCCTCCGTGTCAGCATGTCCCTCTCCCGGTGCCAGTGTCTCCCTGTCTCAGTGTCAGTATGTCCCTCTCCCAGTGCCTCCCTGTCTCAGTGTGTCCCTCTTCCAGTGTCTCCCTGTCTCAGTGTCAGTATGTCCCTCTCCCAGTGCCTCCCTGTCTGTGTCAGTATGTCCCTCTCCCAGTGTCTCCCTGTCTCAGTGGCAATATGTTCATTTCACAGTGTCTCCCTGTCCCAGTGTGTCAGTATGTCCCTTTTCCAGTGTCTCCCTGTCAGTATGCCCCTCTCCCAGTGTCTCCTTGTCAGTATGTCCATCTCCCAGTGTCTCCCTGTCTACGTGTAAGTATGTCCCTCTCCCAGTGATTCCCTGTCTACGTGTCAGTATTTCCCTCTCCCAGTGCCAGTGTCTCCCTGTCTCAGTGCCAGTATGTCTCTCTCCCAGTGAGTCCCTGTCTCAGTGTCAGTATGTCCCTCTCCCAGTGACTCCCTGTCTCAGTATGTCCCTCTCCCAGTGACTCCCTGTCTCAGTGTCAGTATGTCTCTCTCTCAGCGTCTCCCTGTCTGAGTGTCAGTATGTCCCACTCCCAGTGCCAGTGTCTCCCTGTCTAAGTGTCAGTACGTCCCTCTCCCAGTGCAAGTGTCTCCCTGTCCCAGTGTGTCATTATGTCCCTCTTCTAGAGTCTCCCTGTCTCAGTATGTCCCTGTCCCAGTGTTAGTATGTCCATCTACCAGTCTCCATGTCCCAGTGTGTCAGTATGTCTGCCTCCCAGTGTCTCCCTGTCAGTATGCCTGTCTCCCAGTGTCTCCCTGTCAGTATGTCCCTCTTCCAGTGTCTCCCTGTCTCAGTGTGGCCCTCTTCCAGAGTCTCCCTGTCTAAGTGTCAGTATGTTACTCTCCCAGGGTTTCGGAATGTCCGTATGCCCCTCCTCCAATCGTCTCCCTGTCTCAGTATGTTTATCTCCCAGTGTCTCGCTGTCTCAGTGTGTCCCTCTTCCAGTGTCTCCCTGTCTCAGTGTCAGTATGTCCCTCTCCCAGTGTCTCCCTGTCTCAGTGTGTCCCTCTTCCAGTGTCTCCCTGTCTCAGTGTCAGTATGTCCCTCTCCCAGTGCCAGTGTCTCCCTGTCTCAGTATGTCCCTCTCCCAGTGTCTCCCTGTCTCAGTGTGTTCCTCTTCCAGTGTCTCCATGTCTCAGTGTCAGTATGTCCATCTCCCAGTGTCTCCTTGTCTCCGCGTCAGTATGTCCCTCTCCCAGTGCCAGTGTCTCCCTGTCTCAGTGCCAGTATGTCTCTCTCCCAGTGAGTCCCTGTCTCAGTGTCAGTGTGTCCCTCTTCCAGTGTCTCCCTGTCTCAGTGCCAGTATGTCCCTCTCCCAGTGCCTCCCTGTCTGTGTCAGTATGTCCCTCTCCCAGTGTCTCCCTGTCTCAGTGGCAATATGTTCATTTCACAGTGTCTCCCTGTCCCAGTGTGTCAGTATGTCCCTTTTCCAGTGTCTCCCTGTCAGTATTGCCCCTCTCCCAGTGTCTCCTTGTGAGTATGTCCATCTCCCAGTGTCTCCCTCTCTACGTGTAAGTATGTCCCTCTCCCAGTGATTCCCTGTCTACGTGTCAGTATGTCCCTCTCCCAGTGCCTCCCTGTCTCAGTGTCAGTATGTCTCTCTCCCAGTGAGTCCCTGTCTCAGTGTCAGTATGTCCTCTCCCAGTGACTCCCTGTCTCAGTGTCAGTATGTCCCTCTCCCAGTGCCTCCCTGTCTCAGTGTCAGTATGTCTCTCCCAGTGAGTCCCTGTCTCAGTGTCAGTATGTCCTCTCCCAGTGACTCCCTGTCTCAGTGTCAGTATGTCCCTCTTCCAGTGACTCCCTGTCTCAGTGTCAGTATGTCCCTCTCCCAGTTCAAGTGTCTCCCTGACTCAGTGTGTCATTATGTCCCTCTTCTAGAGTCTCCCTGTCTCAGTATGTCCCTGTCCCAGTGTTAGTATGTCCATCTACCAGTCTCCATGTCCCAGTGTGTCAGTATGTCTGTCTCCCAGTGTCTCCCTGTCAGTATGCCTGTCTCCCAGTGTCTCCCTGTCAGTATGTCCCTCTCCCAGTGTCTCCCTGTCTCAGTGTGGCCCTCTTCCAGAGTCTCCCTGTCTAAGTGTCAGTATGTTACTCTCCCAGGGTTTCGGACTGTCCGTATGCCCCTCCTCCAATCTTCTCCCTGTCTCAGTATGTTTATCTCCCAGCGTCTCCCTGTCAGTATGTCCCTCTCTCAGCGTCTCCAAGTATCAGTATGTCTATCTTCCTTTGCCAGTGTCTCCCGGGCTCAGTGTCCGTATCTCCCTCTCCCAGTGTCTCCCTGTCTCAGTGTCAGTATGTCCCTCTCCAAGGGTTTCCCTGTCTGACTGTCCGTATGCCCCTCGTCCAATAGTCTTCCTGTCTCAGTAGGTTTATCTCCCAGCGTTGCCCTGTCAGTATGTCCCTCTCCCAGCGTTTCCCTGTCTGTGTCAGTATGTCCCTCTCCCAGCGTCTCCCTGTCTCAGGGGCAGTATGTCCCTCTCCCAGTGTCGCCTGTCTCAGTGTCAGCATGTCCCTCTCCCACTGTCTCCCTGTCTCAGTGTCAGTATGTTCATTTCCCAGTGACTCCCTGTCTCAGGGTCAGTATGTCCCTCTCTCAGCGTCTCCAAGTCTCAGTATGTCTATCTCCCTTTGCCAGTGTCTCCCTGTCTCAGTGTGAGTGTGTCCCTCTCCCAGTTTCTCCCTGTCTCAGTGTCAGTATGTCCATCTCCCAGCGTCTCCCTGTCTGTGTCAGTATGTTAATTTCCCAGTCTCTCCCTGTCTCAGGGTCAGTATGTCCCGCTCCCAGTGCCTTCCTGTCTCAGTGTCAGTATGTCCCTCTCCCAGTGTCTCCCTGTCTCAGTGTGTCCCTCTTCCAGTGTCTCCCTGTCTCAGTGTCAGTATGTCCCTCTCCCAGTGCCTCCCTGTCTCAATATCAGTTTGTCCCTCTCCCAGTGTCTCCCTGTCTCAGTGTCAATATGTTCATTTCACAGTGTCTCCCTGTCCCAGTGTGTCAGTATGTCCCTTTTCCAGTGTCTCCCTGTCAGTATGCCCCTCTCCCAGTGTCTCCTTGTCAGTATGTCCATCTCCCAGTGTCTCCCTGTCTCAGTGTAAGTATGTCCCTCTCCCAGTGATTCCCTCTCTACGTGTCAGTATGTCCCTCTGCCAGTGCCAGTGTCTCCCTGCCTCAATGTCAGTATGTCTCTCTCTCAGCGTCTCCTTGTCTGAGTGTCAGTATGTCCCACTCCCAGTGCCAGTGTCTCCTTGTCTCAGTGTCAGTATGTCCCTCTTCCAGTGACTCCCTGTCTCCGTGTCAGTATGTCCCTCTCCCAGTGCCAGTGTCACCCTGTCTGTGTCAGTATGTCCATCTCCCAGTGTCTCCCTGTCTCAGTGTCAGTATGTCCCTCTTTCAGTGACACCCTGTCTCAGTGTCAGTATGTCCCTCTCCCAGTGCAAGTGTCTCCCTGTCCCAGTGTGTCATTATGTCCCTCTTCTAGAGTTTCCCCTTCTCAGTATGTCCCTGTCCCAGTGTTAGTATGTCCATCTACCAGTCTCCATGTCCCAGTGTGTCAGTATGTCTGTCTCCCAGTGTCTCCCTGTCAGTATGCCTGTCTCCCAGTGTCTCCCTGTCAGTATGTCCCTCTCCCAGTGTCTCCCTGTCTCAGTGTGGCCCTCGTCCAGAGTCTCCCTGTCTAAGTGTCAGTATGTTACTCTCCCAGGGTTTCGGACTGTCCGTATGCCCCTCCTCCAATCTTCTCCCTGTCTCAGTATGTTTATCTCCCAGCGTCTCCCTGTCAGTATGTTCCTCTCTCAGCGTCTCCAAGTCTCAGTATGTCTATCTCCCTTTGCCAGTGTCTCCCGGTCTCAGTGTCCGTATCTCCCTCGCCCAGTGTCTTCCTGTCTCAGTGTCCGTATCTCCCTCTCCCAGTGTCTCCCTGTCTCAGTGTCAGTATGCCCCTCTCCCAGGGTTTCCCTGTCTGTCTGTATGCCCCTGGTCCAATCGTCTTCCTGTCTCAGTAGGTTTATCTCCCCGCGTTGCCCTGTCAGTATGTCCCTCTCCCAGTGAAGTGTGTTCCCGTCTCAGTGTCAGTATGCCTGTCTCCCAGTGTCTCTCTGTCTGTATGTCCCTCTCCCAGCGTTTCCCGGTCTGTGTCAGTATGTCCCTCTCCCAGCATCTCCCTGTCTCCGTGTCAGTATGTCCCTCTCCCAGTGCCAGTGTCACCCTGTCTGTGTCAGTATGTCCATCTCCCAGTGTCTCCCTGTCTCAGTGTCAGTATGTCCCTCTTTCAGTGACACCCTGTCTCAGTGTCAGTATGTCCCTCTCCCAGTGCAAGTGTCTCCCTGTCCCAGTGTGTCATTATGTCCCTCTTCTAGAGTTTCCCCTTCTCAGTATGTCCCTGTCCCAGTGTTAGTATGTCCATCTACCAGTCTCCATGTCCCAGTGTGTCAGTATGTCTGTCTCCCAGTGTCTCCCTGTCAGTATGCCTGTCTCCCAGTGTCTCCCTGTCAGTATGTCCCTCTCCCAGTGTCTCCCTGTCTCAGTGTGGCCCTCGTCCAGAGTCTCCCTGTCTAAGTGTCAGTATGTTACTCTCCCAGGGTTTCGGACTGTCCGTATGCCCCTCCTCCAATCTTCTCCCTGTCTCAGTATGTTTATCTCCCAGCGTCTCCCTGTCAGTATGTTCCTCTCTCAGCGTCTCCAAGTCTCAGTATGTCTATCTCCCTTTGCCAGTGTCTCCCGGTCTCAGTGTCCGTATCTCCCTCGCCCAGTGTCTTCCTGTCTCAGTGTCCGTATCTCCCTCTCCCAGTGTCTCCCTGTCTCAGTGTCAGTATGCCCCTCTCCCAGGGTTTCCCTGTCTGTCTGTATGCCCCTGGTCCAATCGTCTTCCTGTCTCAGTAGGTTTATCTCCCCGCGTTGCCCTGTCAGTATGTCCCTCTCCCAGTGAAGTGTGTTCCCGTCTCAGTGTCAGTATGCCTGTCTCCCAGTGTCTCCCTGTCTGTATGTCCCTCTCCCAGCGTTTCCCGGTCTGTGTCAGTATGTCCCTCTCCCAGCGTCTCCCTGTCTCAGTGGCAGTATGTCCCTCTCCCAGTGTCGCCTGTCTCAGTGTCAGTATGTCCCTCTCCCACTCTCTCCCTGTTTCAGTGTCAGTATGTTCATTTCCCAGTGTCTCCCTGTCTCAGTGTCAGTATGTCCCTCTCTCAGCGTCTCCAAGTCTCAGTATGTCTATCTCCCTTTGCCAGTGTCTCCCTGTCTCAGTGTGAGTGTGTCCCTCTCCCAGTGTCTCCCTGTCAGTATGTCCATCTCCCAGCGTCTCCCTGTCTGTGTCAGTATGTTCATTTCCCAGTCTCTCCCTGTCTCAGTGTCAGTATGTCCCGCTCCCAGTGCCTCCCTGTCTCAGTGTCAGTATGTCCCTCTCCCAGTGTCTCCCTGTCTCAGTGTGCTCCTCTTCCAGTGTCTCCCTGTCTCAGTGTCAGTATGTCCCTCTCCCAGTGCCTCCCTGTCTCAATATCAGTATGTCCCTCTCCCAGTGTCTCCCTGTCTCAGTGTCAATATGTTCATTTCACAGTGTCTCCCTGTCCCAGTGTGTCAGTGTGTCCCTTTTCCAGTGTCTCCCTGTCAGCATGCCCCTCTCCCAGTGTCTCCTTGTCAGTATGTCCATCTCCCAGTGTCTCCCTGTCTCACTGTAAGTATGTCCCTCTCCCAGTGATTCCCTGTCTACGTGTCAGTATGTCCCTCTCCCAGTGCCAGTGTCTCCCTGCCTCAATGTCAGTATGTCTCTCTCTCAGCGACTCCTTGTCTGAGTGTCAGTATGTCCCACTCCCAGTGCCAGTGTCTCCCTGTCTCAGTGTCAGTATGTCCCTCTCCCAGCGTCTCCCCGTCAGTATGTCCATCTCCCAGTGCCCCCCCCCCCCTCCCCCTCTCTGTGCCAGTACTACGGCACCCAGAGCGCTCTGGGCATCATGGGACGTCATTGACAGATGTCTGCCCCTATGATGCACTGTGGCCTCCAGGGAGAAAGAGAAGTGAATTGTGGTACAGCCCATGGATGACGGTCGGCCTGCAGCATCATGGGCGGTGAGGTGAAGGATGGCGGCCCCAAGGGGCATGGAGCGGTGAGTGACACAGGACCTTATGAGAAATATGGTACCAGGACTGCCAAGTGAGCCACGTCCTCCTGCCTGACGCCTTCAGCCAGTCCTGACAAGAGTAAATGCTGGGACCTCTGAGCCCACATTTCAATGTAAAAGGCGCAGTGAGACCCAGAATGCCACGTGCGGTTGCCCTAACGATAGGACGGGTTGGAGATGCCACGCCCACCCGCCACGCCAATCATATGGATAGTTTATTGCGCAATCGACAAATAAAACAAAGATGGCAAGCATGTAAGTGTGCCTTACTCCATGTTGTTCATGCAAAGCTACAAGTTCGCCGAAATATCATTGGCGCAAACCTCTGAACCTGAATCAAGCATGGTGACGCCGGGATACTTTCCACTTAAACCAGACTAAGGAGCAGACACTACAACCGTGCACGAGAACCGAAGGAGCTATACTCACGCGAGCTCCGAGAAAGCGCCTTGAGGGCTGGTTAGGGGTAGCAGCGCCTCATACAAATACTAAAATACAATATTCGGGGCCACGTGGCAGCTGCAAGCAGCGCCCATATACGCTCGGAGTAGGACTGGAATACTACACGGAAAAAGAAAAGCAAATAGGGTACCGCAGCCACTGGAGTAATTCAATCCAATGAAACGTGGACAACTGCCTTACCGTCTCCTGTAATTCCAGCGGCGCTCTCCGCCTTTCAGCATCTGGGGCGCCCTTTACTCCAGAACGGTGCTTCCCTGCTCTACCGGTCTTCTGCTGACCCTCCCTTCCTCCTCCTCCGGCCCCTCCCCTCAGATATTTTAAAAGTAAAGCGGCAGTAACCCCTCCCCACAGGCGGGGGCTGCCGGCCACCGCACACAGCACAGCCCTCCAGCCCCTCCTGGGAGCTGGGAGCCTGGCTGGTAGTTTACTGTAACCATGCCAGCAGCCAGGAGGGCTCTAGCAACGGAGGGCTCCGCCAGCCCTGGGGTGAGACCGCTCCCAGCACACTGCGCAGAACAAACCGGGGGCTGTTCAGAAGCACTCGGGGGAGGCCAGGCCGAGAGGGCAGCTTGTGATAAACAAACATGTGCAAGGAAAGGGGCGGGCCCGACCGGTGCTCTTATCACAGGAGCTACATCCATAGGGGGGGGGGGGGGGGGGGTCCAATGAAAAATACATCTGGGGAGAGGGTCGGGGCTGACAGCAGGTGCACTTGTAGAGAGAATGGTTTATAACATGGATTCCTTCTATTAGTAGAGCCAGGCTGGGCCTGTGCTGAGCTGTTCCCATCAGGGGAATGTTTCTAGGACCAAAATCACTCCCCCAGGAACAGGCTGAACCGGTGTGTGTGGGCGTGTGTGTGTGGGGGGAGGTCTTTCGAACATGAGTGTCTTAACATCCACAGACGGAGGTGGGAGGGTGAATGTTTTCACAAAAACACAATGTCTTATCAATTCTTGGGTACACCGGGTCCTCTGATCTCAGAACCCCTCCGCCCCCTTCAAGAGGGTACAGATAAGAGTTCTTAAGTGTGGGTGCACATTGTATGGGGGGTCTCCGAACTCTAAGAAATGCGTGAAGCATTTATTTCACACCCAGAGCTGACAAGGCAGGCCTTACTCTGCCCTCCAGGGCCTCCCCAACAGTCACCCTGGGTCACCGTGACTGGGGGATATTGAAGGAACAAACATGACAAGTGTCCCGAAATACAACATCTCCCGGAAGTAGATGCAAATATTGAGACTGATAAGTGCATTCTGGGTTGGCGAATGACTGCACATTAATTAACAATCATCATCTCTTATGGGCCTCCCTTGTACTCGCCCAAACTACACATTTCCAAACTTTGGGTGTCCGCACTGGGTGCCAGTAAACATTCCCAGGTTCGGAGGGCTCCCCAGATGATGACAAACTCTCCTTCCACTCGGAAACAAGCATTGGCAATGCCAAGAAGTCTGGCTTTACAAGAATGTTCCATGGCATGTAAAGCATTACAAGTAAATAGCATGGTAAGGAATATGTATTTGAATTTGTGTGGCAGCAAAGAGCTGTAGAAATATATCGTTGTAGGTTAAAAGGTCAGATGACAGTTGCACTGCCAAGCCAGACCTAAAAATCCATGTACCTTAATGACTGCCCTCCTCCCATCTGTGCTCCTGCCAGACCTTGTTATCAAAGACAATTTAAAAGCATAATACTGGCATGTGTGTTCCCCTGAAAGTTCAACCTCAGGTTACTGGATAAATGAACACAATGCTCCCTGCTGTGTGGAGGGCAAGCACTTTTTTTGTGGAAGCACACAACTTCTGCCCAATCAAAACACGTACTCCTGGCTCCCAACATGTGGGCGGAGCCAAAGCCCCTTTCTAGTAATGATCACAGTATTGTCTGGTGACAGCTGCGTTGTCAAACCAGACCTAATCAGGGGCGCAGGCCCTTCGGGGCACTGGCGAGGAGGAAGGAGGGGTGGTAGTGAAGAATGCTGAAAAGAGAGCGAAAGAAAGAGCAAGAGAGAAGGGACTGCTGAAGACACAAAGGGAGGGGTGGGGAAAGAAGGGGTGTAGGAACAGCTACTGAGTGGAGAAGGGACAAGCAGAAGGAGCTGGAGCTGCTGAGGAGAGGGGGGGAGGGTAGCCTGGAGATAGAGGAAAAGCAGAGAGTGGAGGGGCTGCTGAGAACAAAGAGAAGGACAAAGGAGTACCAAGGGAAAAAGCAGAGAGTGCAGGAACTGCTGAGAAGAAAGAGAACAAAAACGACAAGAGAAAATGAAGGTGTGCAGGAACTCTAAGGGGAGAGGGACTACACAGAATCTGCTGAGGAGAGAGATGAGGACAGAGGGACATAAAGGCGAGAGAGAAGGAAAGCATGCCGGGACTGCTGAGAAAAGGCAGAGGGAAGGACAGAGGAGAAAAGGAAGGAGTGAGTGCAGGAACTCTAAAGGGAGGGGGGGGACAAATAGCAGGGACTGCTGAGGAGAGTGAGCAAAGGCCAGGAGAGAAAAGGAAAGAGTGCAAGGACTGCCAAGAAAAGGGTAGAAAGAGAAGCGTACAGAGACTGCGAGGAGAAAGAAGAACAGAGGTGGAGAAAAGCTAGGAGTCCAGACAGAAACAGCTAAAGAGAGGGGACAAGAAGGGAGTGAGGAACTGCTGAGGGGGGCAATGAAGAGTGTGCAGGAACTGATGAGAGAGGGGAGAAGAAGTGAGTGCAGGAACTGCTTAGGGGGGCAATGGAGAGTGTGCAGGAACTGCTGAGGAGAGAGGGGAGAAGCAGAGAGGGGAGACGCAGAGAGGGAAGGAACTGCTGAGGAGAGGGGAGAAGCAGGGAGTGCAGATGGAAGGACAGAGGAGATAAGGAAGGGGTGAGTGCAGGAACTGATGAGGAGAGAGAGAAGGAACTGCTAAGGAGAGAGGGGAGAAGCAGAGAGGGAAGGAACTGGTGAGGAGAGAGGAGAAGCAGGGAGTGCAGATGGAAGGACAGAGGAGATAAGGAAGGGGTGAGTGCAGGAACTGATGAGGAGAGAGAGAAGGAACTGCTAAGGAGAGAGGGGAGAAGCAGAGAGGGAAGGAACTGGTGAGGAGAGAGGAGAAGCAGGGAGTGCAGATGGAAGGACAGAGGAGATAAGGAAGGAGTGAGTGCAGGAACTGATGAGGAGAGAGAGAAGGAACTGCTAAGGAGAGAGGGGAGAAGCAGAGAGGGAAGGAACTGCTGAGGAGAGGGGAGAAGCAGGGAGTGCAGATGGAAGGACAGAGGAGATAAGGAAGGAGTGAGGGCAGGAACTGATGAGGAGAGAGAGAAGGAACTGCTAAGGAGAGAGGGAAGAGGAGAATGTGTTGGCACTCCTGAGGAGAGCGAAAAGATAAGAGAGCACAGACACTGCTGATGAGAGAGAGAAGAACACTTCTTAGGAGCGAGGGGCGAAACAGAAAGGGCGGGAACTTGTGAAGAGAGAGGAGAGAAACAGGAACTATCCAGGAGTGAGGGAAGACGCAGGGCCACAGAAAGTGCAGACTAGCATCACAGATCATCGTACGCCCTCACAAAAAGGAAACCAGGGGAGATTCTGCATTCTCGGTCCAAGGAGCAAAGCTCTGAAAGCAGAGAGGAGCATGGGAAATCCAGACCAGAGGTGAAAACCTGCCTGTTTCCTGGACAATCCTCAGACTTTATGTCCAGGCCGGAACAGCAAACCACCACCGGCATACCCACAGCTCATGGCAATCAACACCAGCCGACAGACACAGGTAATCCACCTGGATGAGAGGCAGCTCCACCCCAAATGCAAAGTAGCGACAACAATCCAACAGTTCCAACTGAGCAATCACATCGTCATCACGAGTGCGATAAAAGGAGCCAGTCCACTATAAGCAGGGCCACTGGAATCATGCGAGTTTGCCACAATACTGTGAATTTACTAAATCTGCCACATAATCCATCATCTGCTGAATAACCTGCAGATTTTAACCCCAAAAAAATTCTAGCTCAAAAGGATCAAAAGTTACAAAATACAGTTACAGTCAGAATATACACTTGGAACCAGAATATAAAGTAATGATACATATAATACTGAAGCAGTGTGCTACCCATGAGGCAAGCGCTTCAGGGCCCCACACAGGGGTAGTAAGGTCTGTATAGATGCCACAAGACAATACAAATTAGGGAAAAATAGCAAGTTACTGAGAGTAGGAACAGCTGAGGGGAGAGAAGATGAAGCAGGAGGCGAGCTGCTGAGAGGGGGTAGAGAAGGGACAAGCAAGGAGACAAGGACGTGTGGAAGAAAGAGAGGTAAAAACAGGTAAAGTAGGAACTGCTGTGGGGAGAGAGGAGAACCAGGTGGAGCAGGAAGTACCGAGGGTAGAGCAGGATGGGGAAATGCCGAAGAGGCAGATGTAGGTAGTCATGTAAAGTAGGCAGAAGATAGGCTGATGTGGGGAGAGGTGCAGTGGGGGTGTGGAGCAGGGTAAGCAGGGATGGTTGAGGGGAGAACTGGAGAGATGTGAGCCAGAGGGAATGGGAACTGATGAGAGAGCGAGAGGACGGGCATATACACGGCACCCCCCTGCCCCGCCGAAGACCTACAGGGAGATGGAGAACTCTAGGGCAGAAACACGTACACAGAACAGTCTCAACTGAGGCTGAGCAAACATCATAGGGTCATTCAATTATAACTCTGGGCCAAGGAAGTCACATTCAGGAACTGCCTAATAGAGAAAAAAACACCAGCAGTCTTATAATGTACAAACAAAAAAGGGGGCATCACATCTGTACATACATATACAAAAACGTGCAACCACATATATCCATGGCAGGCTGGGAGAGAGATTTAAAGAGAAACTTTCCCGAAAGACAAGATCAGAGGTTTGAATGAGAGCCCTAAATCATCTACATTTGTACAATGTAAAAAAAAACATATACAGTTCTAGCAAGGTGGTATATAGCCCTGTGAGATTCAAAGCAATATGTGGGTGTTGAGACCTATGCTGGAAGGGCTGTGGCAAGTGGGGTGAAATGATGATGTGGCCGCGTCATCCTGTACAGAGACACTGGGAGACACATGAACAAACATAAGAAACATGGACAGGAGTCGATCAAGCTCCAGAATCAGGAAATGTGAGGGGAAGGGGCTGTACTATCAAAGCGGTATTCACAACGAGTTTTTCTGGTATTACCAGGAGCGGTGTGCCGCAACGCCCCTGTCCCGGAGGAGGAGGCTAAGGACTTTTTGGACTGGATGATGCTGACTCGACTGGACCCATCAGCCAATACTGCGCTGGGGAAGCCTACCACCGAACTGGACATCAGAGCGGCCATTGAAGAACTGGCAGGGGGCAAAACACTGGGGACAGATGGGCTACCAGTGGAGTTTTACCGCACCAGCGTGACCCAACCGGCCCGAAACTGGTGGCCATATATACGGGGGCACTTGAAAGTGCCCACTTGCCGCACACCAATAAGGGGGCCCTGCTTGTTTCAATACTTACATCTAAAAGAGTCGAGATGGACGTCAGGCCTTTCTCCATGCTCAATATGGACTATAAGAGACGAGATGGACGTCAGGCCTTTCCCCATGCTCCATATGGACTATAAGAGACGAGATGGACGTCAGGCCTTTCCCCATGCTCCATATGGACTATAAGAGACGAGATGGACGTCAGGCCTTTCCCCATGCTCCATATGGACTATAAGAGACGAGATGGACGTCAGGCCTTTCCCCATGCTCCATATGGACTATAAGAGACGAGATGGACGTCAGGCCTTTCCCCATGCTCCATATGGACTATAAGAGACGAGATGGACGTCAGGCCTTTCTCCATGCTCCATATGGACTATAAGATTCTCAGTAAAGAATGGCGTTATTCCCCAATGTAACACCTCATCAGATATTAGGCGACTGTTCAGTTTATTAGCCGAAACCCCTCCGCACTGCCACAGAGCAGCGCTGGCACGGTCTATAGACATTCGTAAAACATTCACCACTATGCAATGGGGGTGTCCCGGAGCGGTCATGCGGTGCAGCTGTACCCCGATCCGCGGCCGAGGTACGACCCAGAAGAGTATATAACAGAGGCCTTTGAGGTGCGAAGAAGGACTCGACAGGGGTGCCCGCTCTCCCCGATGCTCTTCGCATTGACGGGGGAACCGTTTGTCTGCGTGGCGAGGAAGGTGGGAGCAGAAGGGGATCCCTCTGAGAGACACTGGACATATCATTTCTATATATGCAGACGATATGCTCCTGTACATCGGGGACCCAGAGGTAGGAATCCCCTGGAGTGTCGGGATCTTGAGAGACTTGGGGAGGGCATCCGGCCTAAGCACAAATTGAAACAAGACGTGTGCCTTCCCGGTGTCGTCCGCTCAACAGGCCCCTTCATGAGCAGGGGAACAAATATGTGTTCGATGGGAACACCGGGCCTTCAGATGAGAGAGGGGAACTTGGGAAATGCGTTGAGAGCCCCGAGGGGCAATTCAAGATACTGGGGGTCCCTGAAACTGCTGATAATGGCCAGAATTGCACTAGCGAAAATGGTGATGCTGCCACAGTGTTGTGCTACTTACTGAATATACCAGTCTGGATTTCCCGGAACGGATTCAGGAAGCTGACTTCACTGCTGCAGGAACTGGCCTGGGATGGGGGAAGGCACCTGGTTTCACTGGATAGACTGAAACGCCTGACAGACATGGGTTGCTTGGGGGCTCCAGACTTTGAAATATACTTGCTGTCGGCCCAGCTACAGTGCTTGGATCGCTGGCTTGAGGGATTGATGTGGTAGGGATGGGAGAACCATCGCAGAGGAGCCCTGGTCGCGTTGATGCTGGGGGGTGTGGCTTAAGCTGACCCGACAGTCTGCCCTGCGTGACGTTGCCCTTCGCTGATGGAGGGCGGCAGCTAAGAGGACCAGGCAGCACCCGCTATATGCGCCGGTGCTGCTGTTTGTGGGGCAGTCCACCTTAGAAGGGGGGTTATTTCAAAAAGCGAAGACTTCAAGACCGAAGTGGAGCAGGTATTGAAACTGTGGGCGGCTGTTATTCCAAGGGAACGCTTCGCTCCCTGGTCACTATGGTTGAGGAAGATCTCCCCTGGGCGTGGTTTTTGACGTATGCTACGCTGAGAAGATCCTTGCTTGAGATGTGGGGACCCAGGGTGGCCTTTAGGGCGGTGCGACCGGTGCAACCGCACCTGGCACTAACTGTTTTTTTGGGGGGGGCTGTGTTTAAAAATAACTTTTGGTTTAAAAGCACATGAACTTCCTTGTGTGCTAGCAATTTCTAGGCAACAATAAAAATGTCAAGACCGCTAAGGTGATTAATGTTCCTACCGGTGGGAGATGGGAATTTTGTCTAGCGGCAGTTTTGACTCCTCATAAAGTAGCAGGGAGGGTTAATGTACCTGCTGCAAAGAACGTGTACCATGCAGATCACAGAACTGAGTGTGAGTGAACTATGAGTAGTGCTAAAATTAAATGTACGTCAGAAAGAGGCTATGGAGAGATGAGGGGCACGGTTGGAGGGTGGTAGTGAAGGAATTCATAGAGGAGGAGGACATAAGGGAGGCACAAAAAAAGATTGTAGCACTGGGCACCACCAGCGCAAAACCCAACCCTGTGGGGAACGAACGACCCCTACAGACCCTGTTAACCTTTGGTGATGGACGAAGACTAGTCTTGTGGCTCTACAAAACCTTCTGGTCGATGACCTTAACTGACCCCCAGACGTTAAAAGGGAGATGGGCAGACACTCTGGGCGGAGCCTTGCATTTGAGGAAGGGAGCGCCTTAGAACAAGTCTGCAAGGGGTCTAGAAATACCCGCTATAAGTATACACAACCTAATAACCTGCACACCACTCACCTTACCTCCGCAGAATAAATGTTATGCAGCACAGACTCAATGTGCTGCCCCCACCCCGATGCGCCCTGCTTGATGCGGACTTTGTGCACATGGTGTGGAGTTGTCATTTATACAGTGCTTCATTTGTAAAAAAAAAAAAAAAAAGTGGGCCACTTCAGATCGTACCGCCCCTGCCCGTGCTGCCAATAGCAATACAAACACAACTACTGACTATCACACGCCTACAAGTGGGACCATTCAGAATATTCCAGGCCCCGAAAGCTATAAGAATGGCTTGGACGGCCAGTATCAGTTATTTTTTTAATGTATACTGAATTTATAAACAACTGTTGTTGTGCTCATCTCTAAATTAAATAAACAGCGCTACCATGTGGCAGACTGTTATAGGTGCGGATGTTGGCAATTAAGTGCTGGACCCCAGCACCGGAAAGCACCGGCTCAAGTTAAGCATTGCCTGTAGCGATATTATGGAAGAAAGTTGTGAAGGACCTGGGAACGCACGGTGACAGGCAAAATGTACTCACCGTGGAAATACGTCTGCTGGGGCAGTATGCACGCAGGCCTGAGAAGAAAGCGGGTAATAGATAACTTTCCAGCGCCAAACACGGTTTGCACTGAAAAGTGAATAACAACCAAAAAAAACATATTTTGCTGGCAAAGACAGAGCGCAAAATGTTTGTAAATCTGGCTCTGTGATTGTTAAACGGTGGGCAAAAATATGGAATTTATATACAGTGGAAAGGATTATTAATGAATAGATTAGAAAATGTAAAATTGAAAAATGAGGCTGCCATTTAAAACATATGAAACAGATGGCTTCAGAGGAAAGGTACAACCAGAAGGCTGGACAGATTAAAAAAGTGAAACACGGCGCGAGCTGTCGTCTACACCTGATAGTATTTAAGAAGGTTAAGTGGCCTGTACGGTATTCGCACGAGAAACGGCGTATCCATAGGTATAAAACACAATGCTCGGGCTGGTGATGTGCGCGGCTCTGTTTTGCGGGATTCGCGGACTGAAAAGCAGCCGCCAGAGTCGGTAAAATGAACCAAAGTTGTTGAAAGAAGAAAGGGCCTCACCTGCGCTCCCGGTCCGCGCCGCCCGAGGCCCCGCGGCTACCAGAGGAATGCGGCGGGGAGGGGTGAGAGGGCAGTAAATGAACACATTCCTGCCTGTTTATGAGCGAGGGTGCTCCGAGTACCGGGCGGCCTGGCTGCGGGCCACCGCTCGCCTCCTCCGGTACACCAGCTGCCGGGCAGCAGAATCAGACAGTGCCAGGGCCTCTCCGTGCACGAACACGTCCACGGGGGAGGGTTACAGGCACGAATTTCATCTAATGTAAACTCTCTCTCAGTCCGTACCGTCACAGCAGCTGCTTGGGTGAGGGCGCCCGCTGGGGCTGCCCTGCGCCCTGCTTTTCAGTCTCAAGGAGGTCCCCAAGCAGGTGTTGGGCCACTTTAGCAGGATGGCATGAAATTGAGGTGCACAATGACTTTTCTTTTTATGCACATCCGTGGAAAAGGTACGTAGAGTTCGGTCCGGCAAAACGTGGGCATATTTAGAATGACAATGCGTGTTTTATAAACCCCCTCAGGCTGATAGCTTTGCAGCAGCGTCGGAAACTGTAGGGTTCTGGTTTCATTGCCCGGAAGAGGATGAAGGTCTGAGCCAGCCCTACTGGGATTCAATCCTGTGACCTCGGGTTGCACCTGGCTAGAGGCAATCCCTACTGAACCATCTCTTGCATAGTTTTCAAAACTCGGTGGCACTGTTTGAGGGTGCAGGTCAGGGTGCGTGCAGGTGGGTGCTTGCGCCCCGATAACTGCGCACCAAGAACCTTCTCGAGTCACAGGGGTCAGTGGAAATGAAATATATCACCTGGAGGGGTTATTCCCTTCTCTTTTTGGAAGGCAGCCCGAGAGCAATTGGCATATGATGCTTGTCACAAACACTTTAAGAAAGTTGCTAACTGTAGGTAAATTTATCGTCAATTTATTAGTTGTCGACGGATGTTTGAATTCCTTCTTTTTTTTCTTAATTTTTATTAAAAATTATTTACAGATACATTCAACAATCGTTGTAGGGTAGGACGAGATTAGCACAGGAGTATTTCTTACATTGGTACATGATTAACTGCCCCCACTGTTCCTCTGATTAAGAGAGAAAGAGAAGAAAGGAGGAAATAGGCAGAGAGTTTCGTGTTGAGACACGATAGGAAAGGGACAGGTCAGTAGGCATTGTTTTCTATCAGACAACTTTGACGGGAATTCCCCGGATGTGACGTCGGTCTGGCCAGCCCCCGGAGTGTCTGTGTCCTTTTGGGGCAGGTCAACCCTCTCCCGGCCGTCACTGACCCCCTCGTCGCCCGTGACTAAACGCTCGAGTCACTGCACGGCTCTCGCGGTGACCCGAAGGCCTGGTTGATTATTGACTAATTTTAACCAGTTTCCCCGCACTCCTCCTTTCGGTGACTGCACCGTGTTTGGGTGAATCACTTCCAGGCTCCCCAGCTTCCCTAAACTGGAGCTCCCAAAGCCTCTCTGGGAGGAGACCGGAAATGAATCCAGTGGACGCCGACGAATGCCAGTATATTACAGGGGAGCCCACTGTCCGCAACGGGCCTAAAAATAACCCATGTCGTCATTGCGGGTTGGGAGGAGGTCTGCTCTCGCCGGTTCCTGCTTACTTAAGTTTCCATTAAGGACATTAATCCCAGCTTGGCATCGAACCAAAAACCGTGTGATTCTGAGCACATCTAGCTGCCTCGAATGAGTCTCAGAGTGTATGCGTGTGTGTAATGCAGGGGAAGTGTAGGAGCTGTCATTGTGTGAAGAAGTGACAAAAATGACTACCATCCTATGTACGGGTATACGTGTTCACCCCCCCCGCACCACACCCGCCTGTGCACAAAATAGTATCAAAGGGACAACAAACTCTCTCTCTCCCTTCGTCAATCCGTCCTTTTCTCCCTCCTATGCCCAGTGTAGCAGTCTAGTTGTTCCCCTAAAGACTGCCTCCATAGCCCGGAAGCGCTCCCACACATTGTAGCACTCTCTGGCCAGGCGTGGCCAGAGAGCTTAAATAAACGGGCAGAGGTCGCATGGGACTTCCGGCCCATTCTGTAGACTAAGAGTGCGTATCGTTATTTCTGAGGTTCCAATTCCCCAATATAATCATAGCGCCTAGCAGCGCGCCACACCCAGCACCCTGTGCGTGAGCTTGTCCTGAAGCAATACATATTTTCTCTTCACATCCCTCTGCTCCTCTATGAAGCTAGGTCGACTCTATTTTCTATTTTCTATTTAGGGAGTTTTGTAAAGCGCTTGGTGACGCACAGCGGCGTGTCCCCGCGCTAAGGAGCGGCTGCTAACTGGAACCTACAGATGTGCATACTTACTGTTCAAATAGTGCAGTTTTGAGCTTAGCTCTAAAGATTAGTTCAGAAGGTTCAAGACGCAGTGTTAAGGGTAATGTATTCCATCTGACGGCTGCAAGGTACCTGAAGGATCTTCCGCCCATCCGTGCTCTTGATACCTTGGGGACAACAAGGCGTCCTGAGCCAGAAGATCTGAGGGAGCGGGGCGGTTCATAAGGCGTCAGCAGTCCTTTCAAAGGGAGAGGAGACCTCCCGTTGATAATCCGATGGCACATGCAAAGTGCTTTGAAATCAACCCTACTTCTGATTGGGAGCCAGTGCAAGGACCGAAGGGCCATCGAAGATGCGGTTCTTCTGGGTAGTCTAAGTACTAGCCTAGCAGCGGCATTCTGTAGGACCTGTAGACGGCTCAAATTCTTTTTCAGAGTCCCTAGATAGAGGAGGTTGCCATAATCCATCTTAGAGGTGACTAATGCATGCACAAGGATTTGACGGGCCTTTACCGGTAGAAACTTCAGTGCCTTCCTGAGACTTTTGAGGGTCCCAAAGCATGATCCGACCACCCGGTTGATCTGAGGGCCGAAGGTTAGGTCGGAGTCGAACCAGATGCCTAAATTCTTTGCTTTCAGGCACGGAATAGGTGTTGAACCTAAGCAAGGAGGCCACCATGCCGACGTCCACGCCGAGCGATCTCCCCCTACGACAAGCACCTCGGTCTTATTTCCGTTAAGCTTCAGGCAATTAGCGGACATCCAGGCAGCTAGATCTTGCATACAGGCTCTAAAGGTGCCCGCCGAAAGATCGGGTGCGCGCGATAGGGAGATGACCAGCTGCGTGTCGTCGGCATAGGATACCATTCGGAGGCCGTAGCTCTCTACCAAGGAGGCAATCAGGGCTACATAAAGGTTAAAAAGTGTTGGGCTCAGGGACGAGCCCTGCGGCACCCCCTGGTCCAGAGCGATTCGCTCAGAGTAGTAGTCCCCCTGCCTTACCTGGAAGCCACGGCCAACAAGAAATGAATAAATCCATTTCAACGCTGCCCCTCTCACCCCACCTTTGCTCAGACACTGTAGCAAGATGGAATGTGCCACAGTGTCGAACGCCGCGCTCAGATCTATAAGGATGAGAGCCATGGTTTGACCCTCGTCAGCGCCCTGCCTGAGGGTTTCGGAAGCCCTGAGAAGGGCGGACTCCGTGGAATGGCGTGGCCGAAACCCGAATTGAGTCGGATGAAGGAGGTTGCTGTCCTCCACATATTTCATTAGCTGCTTATTTACCACCTTCTCTGCTACCTTCGAAAAATAAGGCAGGAGAGAGATGGGGCGTAGGTTATCCAGCTTGTCGAAGCCGATATTGGGCTTCTTCCGGAGAGGAAGCACCACAGCCTGTTTCCAGTCCTCAGGTAAAGAACTGGAATGAAAGGAGACATCTAGCAAATGCCTGATGTAGGGTTCTAGTGTCTCTAGGCTGTCATACAACCTTTTTGGGGAAGCAGGATCACGAGGGGAGCCAGATCTGATGGATCTGCAAATTTTGACGAGATCCTCCGGGGGAGGAGTGGTGAAGTGAAGTAGCAGATCTAGATCGACTTCAGCTCCTGCTAAGTCTGCAGGTTCTTCCGCTAGGGGTGGCGTGTCGGGAAAAGCGGAGTAAATCTTACGCACTTTGTCTCCAAAGTAGTTGGCAATACGATTACAAGCTGTTACTGAGTAATCTTCATCTCCAGTAACGGTTTTTGGGGTGGATAGAGATTTATATATGCTAAACAATTCTCTGGCCGAATTTTCTGCCCCAGAGATTTTATCTGCATAGTAGGTGGCCTTTTCTATCCAAATTTTATTATGATAGAATCGTCTCTTAGTGAGGTAGGCCTCCTTCGTCCGATCATCATAGCTCATTCTCCACTGTCTTTCTGCTCTCAGATACTAAAAATATAATAAATACAAAGACATTACGACAACTGCCAATCACAAATCCCGCACAATAACTCTGTAAGAACCCCACACAAAAAAAACTAAGCGGGGGCAGGGGGTCATGTTTTCCATCAAATCTCCCAACCACTTTTCATGGTGGAGCGTTTTATTTTCACTGCGTTTCAAGGAGAGACAAGGAATTTGACCCTCGCCTGCCCTGTGAGCACCTTTTTTACGCCTTGTGTCTCAGTACTGCTGCTCCCCACAGCTCCCCTCGAAGCCCTCCAGGAGCTCCTGGTTAATTCATCACCATGGACTCGGTAGCCAAGAGATCCAGGCGGATCCCGAATCCCTGTGCTCATGATCAATTCTACCTGGTGCGCTCTGCCCAGTCTACTGACCATGAAACTAGAGGATTTCTCCCACTTGTCGCAAGATTGTTCCAACAGATGCCTTTACGCTTGTCCTGTGGTGCATCCCCGCTTGGGTCACTAGCTACGCCTGTTCGACTCTCGATGACTGAGAGGCGGATGTCACAAATTGGCAAATTTCTGGATCCCAATCTGAGCAAATCTAGATTTCCACTTGTCGAGGATATATCTCCACCATAGGATGGTACTTTCTGACCCAAGTTCAGCGCCCTTGGTAAGAACCTTGGCATCATGCTAAGGAACCATAGCAGCATGCTAATAAAAGGAACCATAGCAGCATGCTATAGCATCATGTTAATAAAAGGAACCTTGGCGTCATGCTAATAAAAGGAACCTTAGCATCATGCTAATAAAAGGAACCTTGGCATCATGCTAATAAAAGGAACCTTAGCATCATGCTAATAAAAGGAACCTTGGCATCATGCTAATAAAAGGAACCTTAGCGTCATGCTAATAAAAGGAACCTTAGCATCATGCTAATAAAGGAACCTTGGCATCATGCTAATAAAGGAACCTTGGCGTCACGCTAATAAAGGAACCTTGGCGTCACGCTAATAAAAGGAACCTTAGCATCATGCTAATAAAAGGAACCTTAGCATCATGCTAATAAAAGGAACCTTGGCATCACGCTAATAAAAGGAACCTTAGCGTCATGCTAATAAAAGGAACCTTAGCATCATGCTAATAAAGGAACCTTGGCATCACGCTAATAAAGGAACCTTGGCGTCATGCTAATAAAAGGAACCTTAGCATCATGCTAATAAAAGGAAACCTTAGCATCATGCTAATAAAAGGAACCTTAGCGTCATGCTAATAAAAGGAACCTTGGCGTCATGCTAATAAAGGAACCTTGGCGTCATGCTAATAAAAGGAACCTTGGCGTCATGCTAATAAAAGGAACCTTAGCATCATGCTAATAAAAGGAACCTTAGCGTCATGCTAATAAAAGGAACCTTAGCGTCATGCTAATAAAGGAACCTTGGCGTCATGCTAATAAAGGAACCTTAGCATCATGCTAATAAAAGGAACCTTGGCATCACGCTAATAAAGGAACCTTGGCGTCATGCTAATAAAAGGAACCTTAGCATCATGCTAATAAAAGGAACTTTAGTGTCATGCTAATAAAGGAACCTTGGCATCATGCTAATAAAAGGAACCTTAGCATCATGCTAATAAAAGGAACCTTAGCATCACGCTAATAAAAGGAACCTTGGCATCACGCTAATAAAAGGAACCTTGGCATCACGCTAATAAAAGGAACCTTGGCATCACGCTAATAAAAGGAACCTTAGCATCACGCTAATAAAAGGAACCTTAGCGTCATGCTAATAAAAGGAAACCTTAGCGTCATGCTAATAAAAGGAAACCTTAGCAGCATGCTAATAAAAGGAACCTTAGCAGCATGCTAATAATAAAAGGAACCATAGCAGCATGCTAATAATAAAAGGAACCATAGCATCACGCTAATAAAAGGAACTTTAGCATCACGCTAATAAAAGGAACTTAGGCATCATGCTAATAAAAGGGAACCTTGGCATCATGCTAATAAAAGGAAACCTTAGCGTCATGCTAATAAAAGGAACCTTAGCGTCATGCTAATAAAAGGAACCATAGCAGCATGCTAATAATAAAAGGAACCATAGCAGCATGCTAATAATAAAAGGAACCTTAGTATCATGCTAATAAAAGGAACCATAGCAGCATGCTAATAAAAGGAACCTTAGCATCATGCTAATAAAAGGATTCTTAGCATCATGCTAATAAAAGGAACTTTGGCATCATGCTAAAAAAGGAACCTTGTCATCATGCTAATAAAAGGGAACCTTAGCATCATGCTAATAAAAGGAAACCCTAGTATCATGCTAATAAAAGGAACCATAGCATCATGCTAATAAAAGGGAACCTTAGCATCATGCTAATATTAAAAGGAACCATAGCATCATGCTAATAAAAGGAACCTTAGCATCATGCTAATATTAAAACGAACCATAGCAGCATGCTAATAATAAAAGGAACCTTAGCATCATGCTAATAAAAGGAACCTTAGCATCACACTAATAAAAGGAACTTTGGCATCATGCTAATAAAGGAACCTTGGCATCATGCTAATAAAAGGGAACCTTAGCATCATGCCAATAAAAGGAAACCTTAGCATCATGCTAATAAAAGGAACCTTAGCATCATGCTAATAAAAGGAACCATACCAGCATGCTAATAATAAAAGGAACCATAGCAGCATGCTAATAATAAAAGGAACCTTAGCATCATGCTAATAAAAGGAACCTTAGCATCATTGCTAATAAAAGGAACTTTGGCATCATGCTAATAAAGGAACCTTGGCATCATGCTAATAAAAGGGAACCTTAGCATCATGCTAATAAGAGGAACCTTAGCGTCATGCTAATAAAAGGAACCATAGCAGCATGCTAATAATAAAAGGAACCATAGCAGCATGCTAATAATAAAAGGAACCTTAGCATCATGCAAATAAAAGGAACCTTAGCATCACACCAATAAAGGAACCATAGCAGCATGCTAATAATAAAAGGAACCATAGCAGCATGCTAATAATAAAAGGAACCTTAGCATCATGCTAATAAAAGGAACCATAGCAGCATGCTAATAATAAAAGGAACCTTAGCATCATGCTAATAAAAGGAACCTTAGCATCATGCTAATAAAAGGAACCATAGCAGCATGCTAATAATAAAAGGAACCACAGCAGCATGCTAATAATAAAAGGAACCTTAGCATCATGCTAATAAAAGGAACCATAGCAGCATGCTAATAATAAAAGGAACCTTAGCATCATGCTAATAAAAGGAACCATAGCAGCATGCTAATAATAAAAGGAACCTTAGCATCATGCTAATAAAAGGAACCTTAGCATCATGCTAATAATAAAAGGAAACTTGGCATCATGCTAATAATAAAAGGAACCATAGCATCATGCTAATAAAAGGAACCATAGCATCATGCTAATAATAAAAGGAACCATAGCAGCATGCTAATAATAAAAGGAACCTTAGCATCATGCTAATAAAAGGAACCATAGCAGCATGCTAATAATAAAAGGAACCTTAGCATCATGCTAATAAAAGGAACCTTAGCATCATGCTAATAAAAGGAACCTTAGCATCATGCTAATAAAAGGAACCATAGCAGCATGCTAATAATAAAAGGAACCTTGGCATCATGCTAATAAAAGGAACCTTGGCATCATGCTAATAAAAGGAACCATAGCATCATGCTAATACAAGGGAACCTTAGCATCATGCTAATAAAAGGAACCTTGGCATCATGCTAATAAAAGGAACCATAGCATCATGCTAATAAAAGGGAACCTTAGCATCATGCTAATAAAAGGAACCTTAGCATCATGCTAACAAAAGGAACCTTGGCATCATGCTAATAAAAGGAACCATAGCATCATGCTAATAATAAAAGGAACCTTAGCATCACGCTAATAAAAGGAACCATAGCAGCATGCTAATAAAAGGAACCATAGCAGCATGCTAATAATAAAAGGAACCTTAGCATCATGCTAATAAAAGGAACCTTAGCATCACGCTAATAAAAGGAACCATAGCAGCATGCTAATAAAAGGAACCATAGCAGCATGCTAATAATAAAAGGAACCTTAGCATCATGCTAATAAAAGGAACCTAAGCATCATGCTAATCTTGCAATTGAAACAACACTCACACAGGTGGTTTTGGTCATTGATGGCGGGGGCCCCGGATGGGAGCCGCAGGATAGTGGAGAGAGCGCGGGTAGCTGCCTTCTTCGCCTGTGTCGGCTTCTGGTCTTGTGGGACTGCCGAGAAGCTTCCGGTAGAACAGGCTAAATGTCCAATGGGATAGTGATGAACTTTAGAGGAACAGACTTTTTAGGTGCAATGAGTGATTAGTTTGTAAAATAAACAAGCATTTGCAATGCAATAGGTCTCGCATTTACGCGCGTTTAAGCTATTGGCATTGTAAATGACAATGCCTTTTATTTATGTTTTAAAAGCCAAAATATAAATAAAAGGCATTGTCATTTACAATACCAAAGGCTCAAACTCGCGTAAATGCGAGACCTATTGCATTGCAAATGCTTGTTTCTGTTGAGAGTTATCCACACGGCTCTTCTTGTTCCCTTGTAAAGCGCTCTGATGCCGTGGGTGGCGATACATTTGCGCTACATAAAAGGACACAAATAAACAAAGCAGCTATAGATATTTGCATTTTCAAGGGTAAGCAAATTGCCAGATCTTCTCAATAAGTTAACACTCGTGGCAGCCATCCGAAGTGACATGCATGCTGAAGTTTGGATGCGAGCAAGGTGAACTCAGCACTCCATCCTTCCGAGGTTGGTAAATTGAGTACCTTTAAATAGGGTATAGTACCAACTATGGCACTAATAAACATCTAAAGAGCACCCGGCTAGAAAATGTGCAGACTGTGCAGCTAAGAGTTTGCAGTGCTGCGGGACTGACACAGGGCTTAATCCTTTGAAGGTCGATGAAAAACAACGCTCAGAGCTGAGTTAGGTAATAATCCGCATTGTCAACAAGGACCTACATTTTGTGGTGTGAACTATTTAAATGTCCTTTATTCACCCCTAACCAGAGGGACCTTTATGACCAGTCTGCCTCAGTGCCCCTCCCCACTCTTAACACGTCGGCCTGACGTCCAGGGCCTGCTCCCTGGAGTCAAAGAAAGAAAAAGAGACATTCAGCGGAAGAAAGAAATGAAACGGGCAGAGAGAGCAAGTCAAAAAGAGAGGGCGGGGCAGAGATGGACCGTGGAAGAGTGAGACTGGCAAGGTAGAAAAGAGAGACATCGGAACAGAAAGAGACAGGCAGTCAGAGAGACTATCTGGGGCAGACAGTGGAAGAAAGAGGGGCAGAGAAAGTCAGGGGAAAAGAAAGGGAATCAGCAGAGGCAGATAGCGGAGCAGAGAGGGAGGGAAATACAGGGGAAACGATAGAGTGGCGGTGACAGAAACAGTGCAATGCACAGACACAGGGAGACTGATACACAGAGCGAGGCAGATACGGACTGTGGAGAGATAGACAAGGAGACACAATGGAAAAGATAGAGACATTCAGGGGGGAAGACAGAAGCGGAGAATGACAGTGGGAAAGAGGGGCGCAGACTGAAGCACAGAGAGGCCTGCTTGGAAATATATCTGCGGTTTGTTTTGGTTCTGGCTGGCGGCACCTCTGCCAAAAATTAAAGATAAAGGAAGAGACTGCGTCGTGGAGCACGAGGCAGAGGAGGGCTGTAGAGGGGAGAAAGCGTGCGGGGGGGAGAGAGAGAGCACAATGGAGGGGTAGAGGAGAGAGAGCACACAGGAGGGGTAAAGGAGAGAGACAGTCCAAGAGAGGGAGAGAGGCAGTCACAGAGAGACGCAAGCCAGGCAGTGGTTAGTGAGAGAGGCAGAGACAGGCAGCAGAGTGAGATAAAAGCATAAAGAGAGAGAGAGCGAGAGGAGCGAGGCCAAGTAGAAAAGACAGGCAGACAGAAAGTCAACGGAAGAGAAAGAGACAGGCAGTCAAAGAAAGAAAAAGAGACATTCAGCGGAAGAAAAAAATGAAACGGGCAGAGAGAGCAAGTAAAAAAAAGGAGGCCGGGCAGAGATGGACCGTGGAAGAGTGAGACTGGCAAGGTAGAAAAGAGAGACATCGGAACAGAAAGAGACAGGCAGTCAGAGAGATTATCTGGGGCAGACAGTGGAAGAAAGAGGGGCAGAGACAGTCAGGGGAAAAGAAAGGGAATCAGCAGAGGCAGATAGCGGAGCAGAGAGGGAGGGAAATACAGGGGAAACGATAGAGTGGCGGTGACAGAAACAGTGCAATGCACAGACACAGGGAGACTGATACACAGAGCGAGGCAGATGCGGACTGTGCAGAGATAGACAAGGAGACACAATGGAAAAGATAGAGACATTCAGGGGGGAAGACAGAAGCGGAGAATGACAGTGGGAAAGAGGGGCGCAGACTGAAGCACAGAGAGGCAGATAGCGACAGCTGAAAAAGAGAGAGACAGGCTCAGTGATCGGAGACGCGATCAAGGGAGCAAAAAGGAAACTGATTAGAAGGGAGGGGGTAGTGTGAAAACAGCGGGGAGAGAAGGGAGGGTGTAATAAAAAACAAAGGAGCCAAAGCTATAGAGAAGGGAGGGGGAGTAGCTGTGCACGTGCATGTGATCGTGCACTCAAGGTTTAGGCCAGCCAAAACAGTGGGTAGCACTTTGAAAATCCCACATATAAAATGTCTCTTCGAGCCTTTGGCTCGCGAGACCTAAAAAATGTTAAATATATTGTGCCAGAGCCCTCCTCAGGAGGCCACTAAAGCTTGCACCACCCATTGCCCCTGCCAGCGCTGCAAAATCCCAGTACCAACACAGCAACTAAACATTACACTCCTACAACTGTGACAATTCGGGCGACTCCAGCCCACCCAAAGCGATAAGAATGGCATGGACGCCAGGTATAATACATGTTTAATGTATAATGAGTTATGGAACATTTGTTGCTGCACTCTTCTCAAAAATAGCCAAACAGTGCCACCATGTGGTATGCTGTCATAAATGCCAGTGGTGAGCACTGTTAAACACCTGGCTCAAATTAAGCACCGGTTGCACTGGTCTCCCACTTTGGGCACAATCTTCCCCATGAACTGCTGGGTACGGGAGCTGTTGAAAAAGCCGATGCTCTGATTTCCCTGGCCCGGTGAACGAGGACAAGGCTCGGAGGCAGCTTAAGAAGCCACCGATGAATGACCGCGAGGAGCCCTGTCCTCTCAGGAGCTTGAGTAGAAGGAGGAAGTGAGGTAAGAGGAGTGGCACCACGTGCAAAGGAGGGTTTGAGAGGCTTCTATGGTCCAGACCACACCAGGGATGCAAACTCAGCCTGAGGAACATTTACAGCTGTAGGTAGAGAGAATTCCCAAATCTCTCAAATCAGGCAGCAGCGGGGGTTTCCTCGGCTCAGCTGTCCGTTTACAGAGCACTGCTCTTGTGTGCCTTGTGCAACTGAAGCCACCACCAAGACTACAACACCCAGAATGCACTCATTTGTTAAATAAAGCCCAGGACTGAAAATATGGCGTTGCGTCAGCATGCAACTATGTAATCATCCTATTATAAGCTAGACACGTTGTTTCCTAGTGTAGAATACATCCCTGGAGCTGTCTTCTGCTCCCTAATGAGGCGTGCACCACACAGCTACTCGGAGTTTCCGGGTAGGAGTGCAGAGCTGTGTCAGAGGCTGTGCATACCACAGGCCATGAATAGAGATCAGCTCAGTGAGCTAAACTCCCTCAGCTGAGGCGGGCAGGGATCTGCAGGTCACAAGAGTGAAACCCAGCAAGATAGACTCAGCCTTCATCCTTCCGAGGCTGGTAAATGAAGTGGCATTAAAGCGAGTAATAGCAACATGTATTCTTTATATACAGCGCTTAGAAACACAGAAGCGTTGCATGAAACGTCATATCAAGTTGTTATTTAATATGCCATAGTTGCTATCAGCAGACACACGAGCTTAGGGACACATTGTACCCCTGGAGGACTGTTTAGGATTTATTTGTAAACATTAAATGCAAAATAAAATACTGCAGTTTCATAAAAATACAATTAAGCAGTTTCCAGATTTTCTTTCATAGGGCTGTCACACTTTAGGTAGGACGTGTGAAAGTGAAGACAGGGGAACACGCATGCAAACCCTGTGTGGAGACATCTGTTTGAAGCCTGCAGGGGGGGGGGGGTCCCACAAAACATACCCTCACACCTGCTGACTGGCAAGCCACTGCATCAGCTTACTTTAAAATGACAGCAGCCCTCGAAAGGCAGCCTCTCGGATGTACACAAAGCAGACTGGCACAGACATACAGCCTGGGGTGTTAGTGAAATAAAGAGAGCGGCGCTGGCATCGATAACAAACGCAGCGTCTTTTAGAAAAAGAAGACAATAAAAATGACACAGATGCACAAAAAACACGATGCTATCACAAAAAAAAGTGTCGGTACACTTACACACACACACACTAGCTGTTTGCCTTTATTTCTCGTGTAGGGTGCACTGCACAGCCCTGCCTCTTTGTAACTGGCTTTAGACATTCACAGGTCTTGTTCTTAATTTGTAGTACTGGTGTGTGTGTGCCCCACATTTATACAAATAAATAGCCCGATACAGGTGTACAAAACACTCCCATTGTAGAAAGCTAGCAAATTAATTTACTCACACGTAGGTTTCCATGTGAGTAAATAAATCTACTCCTGCGGGTGGAGAGCGGGTGGTCCAGGGCAAGAATGTCCCGAAAATGTGCACCCACCCACAAACTGACCCTTTGGTGGGTATTCTCCAAGCAGTTCCACCCCAGCGAAAGGAGGGCGGGTTAGGGCATTAGTTAGGGTGTGGCGGAGTGGGACATCTCCCAACAAAGTGGCGGCTGGCCAGTCTGGAAATTGTAGGGTGTCACTGACAATAATGCACTCTTCTTACGATGGAAGGGGCATCTTACACTTTTTGGAATGTCCCTCTCTGCCAACCTCTAAATAAGGCATTCGGGCCTGCCAAGGGCAGGGTTAGGTCCCTTTCCTGGAAGGGGCGGAATGCAATATCCTTCCAATTGGTAGGGGCGTGGCTATGGTAAAGGAATTGGTAGGGGCGTGGCTATGGTAAAGAGATTGGTAGGGGCGTGGCTATGGTAAAGGATCGCTCTACAAGAGCTTTGAAAAAACAAAGTGAGAACAGAGTTAGCAACCGTGTGCATACAATGGTGCAGATTTCAGCCAGAACACACCTGTATTTTGGTGTGAGAAAATGAAACTCACAGAAGCTCTCCAGGAGTAGGCCTGGCAGAGCTTCCTTCATTCTGGAAGTTTGCAGATCTGCAGCTATGAAAGGCTGGACATCTCCGGGTGCAGGTGCACCCACGTTGTTTAAGACTGTGGGTCTTGGGGTACGTGCATTCCAAAAGTGGGTCACTGTCTTTGGAAGCTGGAAATCACCCGCTGTCTTTAAACCCTGAGCAAATCACGGACCATGCTTGTAACTTCAAGCACACAACACACGTGTGTACACTCAGACATGCAGAGTCCCTGAGATACATGCACACATTCAGATGCCCTCTGTATGATCCTAGTCAGATACACACAACACACGTGTGTACACACAGACATGCAGAGTCCCTGAGATACATGCACACATTCAGATGCCCTCTGAAAGATCCAAGTCAGATACACACAACACACGTGTGTACACTCAGACATGCAGAGTCCCTGAGATACATGCACACACACAGATGCCCTCTGAAAGATCCAAGTCAGATACACACAACACACGTGTGTACACTCAGACATGCAGAGTCCCTGAGATACATGCACACACACAGATGCCCTCTGAAAGATCCAAGTCAGATACACACAACACACGTGTGTACACTCAGACATGCAGAGTCCCTGAGATACATGCACACACACAGATGCCCTCTGAAAGATCCAAGTCAGATACACACAACACACGTGTGTACACTCAGACATGCAGAGTCCCTGAGATACATGCACACATACAGATGCCCTCTGAAAGATCCAAGTCAGATACACACAACACACGTGTGTACACTCAGACATGCAGAGTCCCTGAGATACATGCACACACACAGATGCCCTCTGAAAGATCCAAGTCAGATACACACAACACACGTGTGTACACTCAGACATGCAGAGTCCCTGAGATACATGCACACACACAGATGCCCTCTGAAAGATCCAAGTCAGATACACACAACACACGTGTGTACACTCAGACATGCAGAGTCCCTGAGATACATGCACACATTCAGATGCCCTCTGAAAGATCCAAGTCAGATACACACAACACACGTGTGTACACTCAGACATGCAGAGTCCCTGAGATACATGCACACACACAGATGCCCTCTGAAAGATCCAAGTCAGATACACACAACACACGTGTGTACACTCAGACATGCAGAGTCCCTGAGATACATGCACACACACAGATGCCCTCTGAAAGATCCAAGTCAGATACACACAACACACGTGTGTACACTCAGACATGCAGAGTCCCTGAGATACATGCACACACACAGATGCCCTCTGAAAGATCCAAGTCAGATACACACAACACACGTGTGTACACTCAGACATGCAGAGTCCCTGAGATACATGCACACACACAGATGCCCTCTGAAAGATCCAAGTCAGATACACACAACACACGTGTGTACACTCAGACATGCAGAGTCCCTGAGATACATGCACACATACAGATGCACCCTGAAAGATCCAAGTCAGATACACACAACACACGTGTGTACACTCAGACATGCAGAGTCCCTGAGATACATGCACACACACAGATGCCCTCTGAAAGATCCAAGTCAGATACACACAACACACGTGTGTACACTCAGATATGCAGAGTCCCTGAGATACATGCACACACACAGATGCCCTCTGAAAGATCCAAGTCAGATACACACAACACACGTGTGTACACTCAGACATGCAGAGTCCCTGAGATACATGCACACATTCAGATGCCCTCTGAAAGATCCAAGTCAGATACACACAACACACGTGTGTACACTCAGACATGCAGAGTCCCTGAGATACATGCACACACACAGATGCCCTCTGAAAGATCCAAGTCAGATACACACAACACACGTGTGTACACTCAGACATGCAGAGTCCCTGATATACATGCACACACACAGATGCCCTCTGAAAGATCCAAGTCAGATACACACAACACACGTGTGTACACTCAGACATGCAGAGTCCCTGAGATACATGCACACATTCAGATGCCCTCTGAAAGATCCAAGTCAGATACACACAACACACGTGTGTACACTCAGACATGCAGAGTCCCTGAGATACATGCGCACATACAGATGCCCTCTGAAAGATCCAAGTCAGATACACACAACACACGTGTGTACACTCAGACATGCAGAGTCCCTGAGATACATGCACACATTCAGATGCACTCTGAATGATCCAAGTCAGATACACACAACACACGTGTGTACACTCAGACATACAGTCCCTGAGATACATGCACACATACAGATGCACCCTGAATGATCCAAGTCAGATACACACAACACACGTGTGTACACTCAGACATACAGTCCCTGAGATACATGCACACATACAGATGCCCTCTGAAAGATCCAAGTCAGATACACACAACACACGTGTGTACACTCAGACATGCAGAGTCCCTGAGATACATGCGCACATACAGATGCCCTCTGAAAGATCCAAGTCAGATACACACAACACACGTGTGTACACTCAGACATGCAGAGTCCCTGAGATACATGCACACATTCAGATGCACTCTGAATGATCCAAGTCAGATACACACAACACACGTGTGTACACTCAGACATGCAGAGTCCCTGAGATACATGCACACATTCAGATGCCCTCTGAATGATCCAAGCCAGATACACATAAAGCACCTTAGAGCATCATACAAACAGCACTGAAAACACATGTAGACACACCAGTACACAAGACAACGCACAAAAATGTAAACACAAATACAGACAGAGCACACTCATACACAAACAGCTGCACAGACACCACCACATACAAACCCAGAAATCTACAATCCTCTTACATACAAAACCCAAGTATGCTGCCTTACATCCAGGCACACACAGGCACATACAGAGACCAATATCGCAAGTACACAAATGCACAATATCAGTGTTCACTTATACAAATGCACAAAGGGACTCACACACAGTGACAAAAATATACACTTCCAGAGATACACACACCGTAGAGATACACATGTACAATGTATATATATGCACACGTATGCACAGATAAAGGAGAGGACACCTATTATCTGATTTATAGCATTAGAGCGGCACTTGTACCCACATCAGGGCACTTGACGCAACACACACTACACCATACAAAAACCAAAGGTACCAGCAAGAGTGAGGAAAGGGTGGCAGCAAACACAAAAGGAAGGCAGCAGCCACAAAAGGAAGGCAGCAGCCACAAAAGGAAGGCAGCAGACACAAAAGGAAGGCAGCAAACACAAAAGGAAGGCAGCAGACACAAAAGGAAGGCAGCAGACACAAAAGGAAGGCAGCAGACACAAAAGGAAGGCAGCAGACACAAAAGGAAGGCAGCAGACACAAAAGGAAGGCAGCAGACACAAAAGGAAGGCAGCAGACACAAAAGGATGACAGCAAACACAAAAGGAAGGCAGCAGACACAAAAGGAAGGCAGCAGACACAAAAGGAAGGCAGCAGACACAAAAGGAAGGCAGCAGACACAAAAGGAAGGCAGCAAACACAATGTATGCATTGCAGACTGTGCATCAGAACGTAGGTGTGCTACAGTGTGAACCAAACCACGCTGCACTACAGTGGTGCAGTGCTTCATGTTCAGGCAGCTAAGGTCAGACATAAACAAACCACACTAGTGCACACAAAAATGTACTTATGTATACAGACATATGACATACTTGTGCACACATACAACACGCCTGCATAAACACATAAAACACGCGGGTGCACATACACACCAACCAATGGTACATTATCACTGATATGTAGCATCACACAGATATTTTAAAACAAACTTGCATACACATAAAACACAATAATCAACCCAGATACTACCCCTCTCACACTCACACACACGAAACTCGTACCCTGAGATCCTAACTTGATGTGTGGGTGGGAAGGCCGCATTCCATTACCTGGTTATACATATTTGGAAATGCTCGTTTCATCGGCGCTTTTAGCGTCTCTGTGGGTTATCGGTCATCTGGTGATCCCGAACTCCTCATGATGAGCTGACCTGCGGACGTGTTGTTATTTTCTGCCTGCTTGGTGGAGGGGTGGGGGGTGGGCTGCCATAGGGCTCTGGACGGGGCTCGCGGGGGCCTTGACGGCCAGGCTCCCTGAAGCGGCTCCAGTGTAGGCTTCAGAGTGGGTGGTTTGAGTGGTCTCTAGAGTGAGTCGTTGCCGGTGATTGGGTTCGGGGGGAGCCCGCACAGTGCCGTGGTACCGAAGTATGCTTTGGGTAACTTTAAGCAGGAGAGATGGCGCCCCTCCCCTGCATCCTTTGTGCACACACACAGTTATACGTAAAATACAGCCGCACATCCATACAAAAACACAGGCCACACGGATAGAAGGCACGTGAGTACACACAGAACACACGTTCAATCCACTAAGAAATACGTGTACACCACGAAGAGAGATAAAACGCGAGTTAGTGCTCCATCAGATATACACATACTGCACAGGTAGGCGCTTGTGCCACTGAACGATCTGGACCCATCCGACCCCGCGCACTGGGGGTGAACTCCCCGCCCCTAGAGTGTGCCTGTGAGCGCATACACACCAGTAACAACGCGCACAGGTGGGCGCTGTCCGCGGAGTCGAGGCGCTCACCTCCGGCGCACCTGCTCCCGGATCCGCTCTCAGCGCTACCCCTGACGCTTCCTCTGTGGCCACAGTGCGCTCAGTCCAGGGTGTGCCGCCGCTCACCTCTCAATCTCCAGCCGCCGCTGCCGGAGGTCCCCGCCCAGACGCAGCTCCAAAGAAACTTTTCCCAAATTTGGGGCCCGAGTTATACTCTTTCTCCCCTGCTACGTCACCAGGGCTCGGATTCGCGGACCTCTCCTCCGCACACAAGGCTGCTGCTGTGCGCTTCTGTTTCTGTGTTTCATGATCGCAGAGCAGACCACGCCCCCCAGAGGACGTTAGGTCACATGGCAGCAGGTACAGAAGTACACGTTCTCTTTTCACAGTGTGCACTGTACAGTGGCAGGGCGTGCGTCTCCGGCTGGGAACGCGAAATTCTGAGCGCTATATTTGACGCAGAAGTGTGTACGGACACATCGCCCACAAGACCCAGACGTAATGGAAAAAGAGAAGCCGGTACTTCTCATTCGATTACTTCATCGCCGTATGCGCTCTGTCCCATTAAAATACAGCCAGTGCTTGTTATTACTGTCCCTTTTGAAATACAGTAGCCCTGGCCGCCACTGCTGATACTGTCCGGGCCGTGGGAACAAAACAGTTCTAGACCGGTAGGGTTTCATGGGAAGTTTACGAGTCCTGCCCGGAAGTGAGTGCTGGTACTGTCCTTTAAAAGCACAGCCGGCCTCCGCAGCAGTGCTAGTACTGTCCCATCAAAAGTATAGCAGTCTCGAGAGAAGCGGGTGCCTGTACTGCTCTTCAAAGGTCTACCAGTCCTGCCCAGAAGCGGGTGCTAGTACTGTCCATCAAAAGTCTACCACTCCTGCCCAAAATTGAGTGCCAGTACTGTCCCATCAAAAGTAAAGCAGTCCTGCCAAAAAGTGAGTGCCGGTACTGTCCTATCAAAAGTATAGAAGCCCTGCCCAGAAGTGACTGCCTATACTGTCCCATCAAAGGTATAGCAATCCTGCCCAGAAGTGAGTGCTGGTACTGTCCCATTAAAGTGCTGGCACTGGTCAATTAAAAGTATGGCATGCCATACCCAGAGGTGAGGGCCTATACTGTTGCATCAAACGTATAGCAGTTTCTCTGACAAGAGAGTCTTGGTACTGTCCAATCAGAAGTATAGAAGTCCTGGCGAGAAGCGAGTGTTGGTACATTGCCATTAATAGAATAACAGTCCTGGTGAGAAGCAAGTGTCTGTACTTTGCCATTAAAAGTATAGAAGTCATGGTGAGAAGCGAGTATCGGTACATCGCCATTAAAAGTATAGCAGTCCTGGTGAGAAGCAAGTGTCAGTACATTCCCATTAAAAGTATAACAGACCTGGTGAGAAGCGAGTATCGGTACATCGCCATTAAAAGTATAACAGTCCTGGTGAGAAGCGAGTGTCAGTACATTGCCATTAAAAGTATAGAAGTCCTGGTGAGAAGCGAGTATCGGTACATCGCCATTAAAAGTATAACAGTCCTGGTGAGAAGCGAGTGTCAGTACATTGCCATTAAAAGTATAGAAGTCCTGGTGAGAAGTGAGTGTCAGTACATTGCAATTAAAAGTATAGAAGTCCTGGTGAGAAGCAAGTGTCAGTACATTCCAATTAAAAGTATAACAGACCTGGTGAGAAGCGAGTGTCGGTACATTGCCATTAAAAGTATAGAAGTCCTGGTGAGAAACGAGTGTCGGTACATCGCCATTAAAAGTATAGAAGTCCTGTTGAGAAGTGAGTGTTGGTACGTTGCCTTTAAAAGTATCAAAGTCCTGGTTAGAAGCAAGTGCCAGTACATTGCCATTAAAAGTATAGAAGTCCTGGTGAAAAGCGAGTGTTGGTACGTTGCCTTTAAAAGTATCAAAGTCCTGGTGAGAAGCGAGTGCCAGTACATTGCCATTAAAAGTATAGAAGTCCTGTTGAGAAGTGAGTGTTGGTACGTTGCCTTTAAAAGTATCAAAGTCCTGGTTAGAAGCAAGTGTCAGTACATTGCCATTAAAAGTATAGAAGTCGTGGTGAAAAGCGAGTGTTGGTACGTTGCCTTTAAAAGTATCAAAGTCCTGGAGAAGTGAGTGCCAGTACATTGCCATTAAAAGTATAGAAGTCCTGGTGAAAAGCGAGTGTCAGTACATTGCCATTAAAAGTATAACAGACCTGGTGAGAAGCGAGTGTCAGTACATTGCCATTAAAAGTATAGAAGTCCTGGTGAAAAGCGAGTGTCAGTACATTGCCATTAAAAGTATAACAGACGTGGTGAGAAGCGAGTATCGGTACATTGCCACTAAAAGTATAACAGTCCGGGTGAGAAGCGAGTGTCAGTACATTGCCATTAAAAGTATAGAAGTCCTGGTGAGAAGCAAGTGTTGGTGTGTTGCCTTTAAAAGTATCAAAGTCCTGGAGAAGAGAGTGCCAGTACATTGCCATTAAACGTATAGAAGTCGTGGTGAGAAGCGAGTGTTGGTACATTGCCTTTAAAAGTATAACAGTCCTGGTGAGAAGCAAGTTTTGGTACATTGCAATTAAAAGTATAGAAGTCCTGGTGAGAAACGAGTGTCGGTACATTGCCATTAAAAGTATAGAAGTCCTGGTGAGAAGCGAGTGTTGGTACGTTGCCTTTAAAAGTATCAAAGTCCTGGTGAGAAGCGAGTGCCAGTACATTACCATTAAAAGTATAGAAGTCCTGGTGAGAAGCGAGTGTTGGTACATTGCCTTTAAAAGTATAACAGTCCTGGTGAGAAGCAAGTTTTGGTACATTGCAATTAAAAGTATAGGATTCCTAGGCAGAAGCGAGTGTCAGTACATTGCCATTAAAAGTATAGAAGTCATGGTGAGAAGCGAGTGTCGGTACATTGCCATTAAAAGTCTAGAAGTCCTGGTGAGAAGCGAGTGTCGGTACATTGCCATTAAAAGTATAACAGAGCTGGTGAGAAGCGAGTGTCGGTACATCGCCATTAAAAGTATAACAGTCCTGGTGAGAAGCGAGTGCCAGTACATTACCATTAAAAGTATAGAAGTCCTGGTGAGAAGTGAGTGTCGGTACATTGCCATTAAAAGTATAACAGTCCTGGTGAGAAGCAAGTTTTGGTACATTGCAATTCAAAGTATAGGAGTCCTAGGCAGAAGCGAGTGTCAGTACATTGTCATTAAAAGTACAGTAGTCGTGGTGAAAAGCGAGTGTCGGTACGTTGCCATTAAAAGTATAACAGTCCTGTTCATAGTGCACTTTTTATAACTGTCCTTTAAAAGCACACACTTCAAAGCTCAGTGGGTAACGCCCTTGCAATACCACTAAAAAAGTATACATATGTGTCATCAGGAAGCTTCTAGTGATTCCATAAATTAAAGCCAATACTTGCTTCTAAGCACTCTTTACATTTGCAGATTGACCAGTTGTGCACATTTACATTTCTTTCAGGCCGCAGACGCCCTGGCAAGAAGGCTTGTTTAGCTGTCTGCCTCTCCCTCGGTTTCACAGCACAGGAGACTCCCTGCCTTTCATTGCAGCTGAAGCGTTTCACTCACGGAATTACCCATCCTGGGCCGGTTATCTGTTCAAAACAAGTAGGGGAGTTGCTTTTTATAAATTATAAACCAATGGGCAAGTCGTGCCCTTACGATCCTGCTCCCTTCGACCAATGGGTTGGAGAGAACTATGGCTGGGGTTACATTTATGGCTCAGGTAAGGCTAGGTTAGAGGGTGTTGTGTTACAGACTGGAGTTAGAGGCAGTGGGGTTACTTTTAGAGTTAGGAAGAGGTTTGAGGTTAGATTTAAGGTTAGAGCATAACTCATTTGTAGGGTTAGTAGTAGGCATGGTACTCTTGCCTACCTCTTACCTGTTTATCTAATTCGATGTGGTAGCATTCTCAGCAGGGCATACATGCCAACATTTCAAAACTGGACAGTAGGAGACTTTGAGACAAAAATCAGGGGAATGTATTTTCCCCATTGACTTATATTGAAGCAGATGCAATTTCAGGTGGCAGACAGGTGAAATAAAGCCATTTTTTGCTTACAAAATCGTGAGTCTCCCGCCTGAACAGTGGCGTAACAATAGCCCCTTCAGCCCCGCTGGTGCGGGGGGGGGGGGGGGCTGATCTCCAGGTGGCCCCCTCTGGCACAGTGCACGGGTGGCGGGTGGCGAGTGGCGAGTGGCGGGTCCCTGGCCTGAGAGCTCCTGACTGGCTCCGGAACTTTTTGTTACACCACTGAGCCTTAATCAGGGCTGTTGGCGCGTATGGCAGTGGTAATGTTGCCTCAGAGGTAGGAACACCAGAGGCATAACAATAGCCCCCGCAGCCCCCATGGTGCAGTGTGGCCCTGAGCTCCAGGGGCCTCCTCTGGCACTATGCACGGCTCATGGGTGGGTCTGGAGCGTGGGGTCCCCTCAATGAACTTTGCAGGGGGGCCCCCTCAAGTTTCATTATGCGACTGAGAAGTACCCCTATGTACAGGCTATTTTCAAATGCATACGTGGGTGAATGCGCAGGGTAATTTCACGCCTGTCCCCGAGTATGTGGGTCCTTGCCTGGTTCTGATTCGTGTGAGTCGTGTGTGTCATGTTGTCTGGTTCTGTGCTTTATGTGTAACTCTCTGGTCACCAAGCCTGGCCAGTAAATCTGCAGGAAGGAAATTCCTCCTGACTGACTGCATCCCTGGGGACCGAGCGCAGCAGGCCTGGGCCCCTTGCCTGCCCTCTGACGTCACCAAGTCTTATTAACTTTCTATTTTTGTGCTATTTTTTTAAAGATTGCCATCCAGACAAAAAGGTTCTTGTACTTGCCCTGGTGGACGTCTGGCTATATTTGGATCTGAAGTTTGCAATATCCACGCCCTGTGCGCTCACCAGTCCTAACTGCTGCGCGGAGGATTTTATATGTGGAGGACTTAATAGGTTAACTTAAAAGAAAACACTTAAAACCGTTCAGGGAAGTAGTCCATGCAATAAAAAAAATACAAATGGAATAAATGAAAACATCTTGCAACCCTGAGGCCCTTCACGCAGACTGTATAGCGTGAATGACTAGGGCATGTGTATAACGCTGACTGTATAAGGCATCTTGAGAGCCTGGCACGGGCACCAGCTGTGGGGCGCGGGCTGGGAGGGTCAGGCTGGATATTTATAAACTCACGGTGCCCTCACTTCTTGGCGTGGGAGCTAGACAATGGAACCCTTCTGACGGCCGGCTGGTGACGTCAGAGCCCGGCAGCGGCCATGATGCCTGGAATGAGCAGGCAGCCGGTGGGCGCCATGTTTGATGATGCAAGGCAGGGTGGGTTAACCAGCGCTCATCGGTGTGGCACACAGGCAGACACGGTGATATTACACACCAGCATCACAATTCTTTAACTGCAGTTCTGTGTACTGGACATCCAAACATTGGTCAAGTGGCGAACCTCAGCCAGCGGCTGGCCTCGAACCAACCCAAGCCCTGTGAGCATACCGAAAGTAGGCGCTAGTGACAACATCCGGAGTGCTAACCTGGCCCCCAAAGCTTGTCCACTCTGGACAAATTGACATTTCACATCCGGCAGCACAGGTACACGAAATATATGGGATAATAGTCCAACGCAGCAGTCTCTCCACCATTTCTCCCTTTAACCTATGCGTGCTCGGGACCATAAACTTTAAACAAAATACCTCCGAAAGGACAAGCCAATGCAGTAACCAGCTAAGTGGACTATGAACATAACAAATACCGTAGAAGTCCTCCTCAATGCAGCCAGATTTCAGAAAACCATAACCGGCGCCTGTCTCTTTCACTTTTTCATCCATCACACCGCTAAGAGCTGCGTTTCTTCTCTTGATAACCACACCTCGGTGGCCATCACACACAACATGGAAAAACTTCCTGTCCAAGATTAAAAAAAAACACACTCCCAACCACACACCCTACATGGTGCAGTGTGCTACCCATGTAGGCAAGCACTCCAGTGCCCCACATGTGGGTAGTAAGCGCTATATAAATTGCAATAAAATACAACCTTTCAGACGGCCGGAGGCCCTTAATTGGGGCTGCAGGGTGCACAAAATTGTCCCAAGAAAGATGTCTCTGCCTTAATCAGGTGCCCCCCTTCATTGTGAATCAACCTCCCGGCAGCAAGATTTGCTGCACTTCACATTGCACAAGAAACTGTTTGTCAACTTTTTTCACAGACAAGTTCATGGCCGTGGAATCTCCGTCCCATGATACCCAAAGAACCCTATCAGACCAGAGGAGAAACATCCTTGTGTACATGCCTTCCATCTTTAGTGAGGAAAACAAGGCCTTTGTTCTTGTGAGCGCTATCCTACATCGGCAATAACTTTAAGACTGTGTTGTCTGAGAGAGGACCTCCTTGGCGGACCCTCCTGAGCCCTATATGGACCACGCTTCCAGTTCTAGACTCTGTACGCTTTGGACAGGCCCGTGCATGCCCCATATGCCGGTTGAAGGAGACTAGGCTGAGCTTAGAACCCTCCTGGGGATGAAAGACCCTGGAGCGGTGTACATGCGCCTTCCTCCTCGTTTTCTCATTCTAACCCCCTGCCAGGAGCTCTACATGATTTTCCCAGTGCCTCCCCTCCCCCAACAGAGTACTAGTCTTAGTTGGATGATGGGGGTCTACCCAAAGTAGAGCTGCTTTTGACACAGGTGGATACAGTTCCCATTACTAGGTCAAGTTACTATTAATGACTGGTGACAACTATTACAGTACCAGGGTACAGGCCTTCACCCGCACTTCATCGGGAAGAGTGATTACAGACATGCCAATATTTACAACCTCGGAAGCGGGAGATTTTGAAAAAATAATTCGGGGAAATGTCTTTTCCCCACTGGCTTGTATTGACGCAGAGGCCATTTTAAGCGTGAGAGACCTCTAATGAAGCCATTTGTGCTTCAAAGATTGTGAGTTTCCAGCCTGCATAGGGTCTATTGGCAGGAATGTGTTTACCACTCCCCTGTGTAAATCCATGTAGCCTGTCATGAAGCGGCTCCTGATTGTAAGAGGTGTGTGTGTGTGAGTGAATGTGTGTGTGAGTGTGTGTGTGTGAGTGTGTGTGAGTGTGTGAGTGTGTGAGTGTGTGTGTGTGTGTGAGTGTGTGTGTGTGTGAGTGTGAGTGTGTGTGTGAGTGTGTGTGTGAGTGTGTGAGTGTGTGTGAGTGTGTGTGTGTGTGAGTGTGTTTGTGTTTGTGTGTGAGTGTGTGTGAGTGTGAGTGTGTTTGTGTGTGTTTGTGTGTGTGAGTGTGTCTGTGTGTGTGTGTGAGTGTGTGTGTGTGAGTGTTTGTGCGTGAGTGTGAGTGTGTGTGTGAGTGTGTGTGTGAGTGTGTGAGTGTGTGTGTGTGTGTGTGAGTGTGTTTGTGTTTGTGTGTGAGTGTGTGTGAGTGTGTTTGTGTGTGTGTGTGTGTGAGTGTGTCTGTGTGTGTGTGTGAGTGTGTGTGTGTGTGAGTGAGTGTGTGAGTGTTGTTTCAGTAGGTGACAGGACGTGCAGCCATTGAAGGCAGAGGACAGGGTCTTCATTCGAGAGCTTGGACGCTCGCGCAGGAGGTAAGTTCTTCCCTTCATGCTAAGCCCTTTGGTTACAGCAACAGCAGGTAGGTCCTGTCAGGCCTTCATCCTCCGCCCATCTCTCTGTCTCCTCGCTTTCCCTCTGCCCCACACACCCTCTTCTATTACATTGGTCAGTCTCAGCATTGCGGACACCAGCTCAGACATACAGGGAATGGGGACACACAGGACACTACGGTAGCCCGTTTGGGGTCCCTCCTGTATGCGGCACATAAGGTAGTAAGGTGCGGCACAGGGCCCAGTGGGAGCAGAGCTGCAGTCTCCCCTTCTCCTTGCAGGCCTCCCTCTGCTGTTTTCTGCTCACCCCATACACACCATTGTGCATCCACATGCATGGGTGGCTTTCCCTTCACATCCTGTGTCCTGCTCTGCTGGAGGGCCACCAGCCCAACAGTAGCAGCTGCTGTAAGAACCTCTGAAGGACAGAGCATGCCAAGACCCGAGCCTGCACCTGCAGCCCATTCCAAGAAGCCTGCTTCGACCCTAGTGAGTAGGGCTGTGAGCCATTGCACATACCACTATTACTGTGACCCCTCGCACGAGGGCTCGTGCACCTCTGCTGCAGATGCTGTCGTAAGAGTGTCAATGCGCTACCACAAACCGCCCACCCCAGGGTGAGGACCAGTGTGTCTCTGGCCACCCAGGGGCATAACAGAGGCCCCCGCAGGGGCGGCCACAGGCTTCCTTGTTTTGGAGGGGGCCCCTCACCACCCCAAGTCATGCCACTGCATGCCTTGCAGAATGTGTGCAATGGCATGGACTAAGAAATAGGTAAACGCTCTGAGGAGGCCACTCTGCTTGCTAGAGGAGGCCACCTGAAGCATAGGGGGGCCCAACCCATCTGTAGGACCCCAGTGAGCCCAAGACCAATAAATAAATGTGATCTGAGAGACGACGGGCCCCTCATCACATTTTGCAGGGGGGGGGGCATCATTTTGAGTTCCCCCACTGAGGCCTCCTCGCTGCACACTGTTCCACGAGCCGGAGGTGCGCGTGCCTCCAGTTGACTTGTTTCATGGCTGCACCAGTTCAAAAGGCAAGATGGCGCCTATGCCTCCACTGTTCCTTGGTACTCATAAACTGCAACCGCTGACACCCCTACTGTAAGGTAAAGAGATGCTGGCGGTCCTTGGGCGTCGCAGCTCCTCGTGCAAACACAAAGAGTGTGAGCGCACCCCCATCATCAACAACTAGCGAGATATCTGGCTGTGTGACTGTACTGCATTGATTCCTTGCTGAACTTTGGCTGTGACATTCAGGCGACCTCCCTTTCAGCAGCTGTAGCCCCACCCCCCTGTGCAGAAGTGCCAGAGACACATAGATACAGAGTGACTGTAATATTGACTAGAAATGCAATTTATGTCACAAGACTTCCTGAAGTTACCACACATATTTCCTTAACCAATGCACTCTGATTGTTGTAAAGCGCTCTGATACCTTCGGGTCTAGCTAGCACTATATAAAACTCTCAAATAAACAAATAGAACTAAGGGTAGTGGTTTGTTCAGATGCAGTGGGAACTGATGATGCGTCTAATAGTCAGCAGTGTGAGCCGGAGTGGTATGATTCCGGCCGGAAACACTGTGCATCTGGAGGCAGTTCATTTCACATTGTGCAGCATAAATATCTACTATAATTGTTGTTTGGGAAGGAGGATTCCGTGACTGCGTTCACTCGTATTGCGCCGCCATCATGGAAGAACACGGAAAGGTAGCACTTGGAACAGCGAGCTCACGCCAAGTAGTAAGTTGCAGACGTTTTTTTTATTTTGACATTTTCATTGACGCAAAGTGCAAATAGTGCAAAAATAGAGACAAAAAACAACCTACGCGTTTCGGTCTGCGGCCTTCATCTGGGTCAAAATTGTTATTTACGTTGGGAACATTTACTGTTGTAAAGCGCTCCGATACCTTCGGGTCTAGCTAGTGCTATATAAAACTCTCAAATAAATAAATAAATGCTTGGACATTATGTTTATTCTCAGTGACATGTGCTAGCTGACCTACTCGTTCCCCCAATACCACTCTCCAAGGATAAGCCATGGCTGTCCGACGTTGACAGCCTTGAACATCAAAGCATAAACAGGAGGCACTTGGAAGATCAGCGAGCTCGCAATAGGACCTGGTTCTTGAGACTCCAATGGCAATGCCCGTTCTTATTCCAAGTTTAACCTGGACGCCAGTGAGTCACACCGACCCGAAGAACTGGCTTGGCGAACCGTATGAAACAAAAACACAAAATGATACTTTCAGTAGGGTAATTTGGTGCCTGTCCATGAAGACACATGTACTCTATAAGAATCTTACCGTTTACTCTAGCCTTAACAGCTAGCCAATGGAGCCTTTCTCAAGCTTGATACATGGTCCCACTTATGAAAGCCAAAAATCGAATACACTGCTGTGTTCTGTAAGCTAGACATATCGGAGATTGCCGTAAAAGGCCTTCCCGCAATCTAATTTACAGTTTATTAGTGTGCCCACAACCAATATGTGGGGGAGGGGTGGGAATTTGGTAAGATACTGCAGAACTCAGCGAAGGAGACATAACATTCCTTTATGACCTGGTCAACATGAGGTTTTACTCATATTGGCATCACAGGTAAACCCTAAGGTGTACTCGTCACAAAATACTGGTCACAAGTTGCAAACAGTACTTTTGCAACCAGTAAATTATAAAAACCGACCTAGGTACTAATAGGTCAGTTCTTGAAATTATGAATCGTAATGGGTCTTATCTAACTTACCTCAAAAATATTAATGAGGTAAGTTGCAAATTGCGACTGGAGGCAATCACAGGAATGGTGACGCGATGGCGTCAGCAGATCACAATGTCTGTGATTGCTTTTGTGAATGATGCAAACTTTTGTGTTAAAGCAGCTTGTTTTCTTTACAGGAAACGGGACTGTATTAAAAAAAAGTTCTTTTATTATTTTTTATTAAATGGTTGTTGAAGAGTTGGTAGAGGTGTACAACAGACTACTCTCAACAAACTTTTTATTTACATTCACAAAGGGGAAGGGATTCCAATGGGAAGTCGAATCACCATTTAACCAAACTACTGTCTGTCATCAGTGTGTAACCACACATTAACCCCTGTAAGAATGAAGTTATTTTGCAAAGGGATATTTACATATGCTGGAAAGGTGCTGTGACAAGACGACCCCTGAGATATGGGGGTACACTGGGGTGACCAGACATCCCGGATTTTCTCGGACAGTCGCGGTTTTTCACCTTCTGTCCCGGCAGATTTTGCCAATTTTTGCTCTTGTCCCGGTTTTTTGAGGGGGTCGACTGAAAACAGTGAGAGACACTTTTTTGGGTATTCTAAAGCTGAGCTAGTTAGAAGCTGTTATAAGTAAGCAATTTGATTAATAGGTATGATGTTGGTTGCAGAAAACACATTTTATTTATTTTCTTAATGCATCTTTTGCTATGTTGATGGGAGGTGTCATTCTGCGCCATTCCGCGGATGAAAAATTGCAGTCCTTTTTCTATTTTTCCGAAATGTCCCGGTTTTTGGTTTTCAAGATCTAGTCACCCTAGGGTAAACTCACGGCCTGTATGAGATTTTTTGGATATGATTTAAACCAAGTCAGTGCCATGTGTGTTATGCCGGCTTCTTTTACATGCTCTACTAGAATTAGATGGTCAACAGCATCGAAAGCCACAGAAAAATCTGCTAAAATCAATGCATTTATGTCGCCTCTAGTCTAAAGTCATCGACTGTGCCCACGAGGACTGATTCAGTGCTGTGGGTAAGGCGAACTCATGCTTAAGTCCGATCTAGCACATTTAACATATATGACTCCTTACTTGCTTGACTACATGATATTACAAAATTGTCACCGCGGTGGGCAGCGTGAAAGCTATTCACAACTTTGCAGTGGTGGCTGCGGAGGAGTGTCGCCCCACTGCTTTTAAGCAGTGCCAAGAAGAAACAAAATGATAATAACCTAGAGGTATGATCATTTTATGCTTCGTGTCCTGCTGCTTGGCGGGCGGGTGGGCATGGCTGCTCTTGGAGCAGGGGAGGGGTGGCTTGCCCACTCCTAAGTGCGCAATGACTCTGTGATCGGCCCTCTGTGTCGTCCAAAACAGTCATGCACACTTCCTTGTTCTCCATGCAGACCGCATTACAGCCCGCATGGAGAAAATGCCCACCTCTCCAGCCCCTGGCTGCGGCGCTCAGACCAACCACAACGCTGCATTGCAGCATTGTGATTGGCTTAGGGGAGGGAGCCTAGCTGCATGCTTCCTGGAGTCAGAGGCAAGAGAGCAGGAGCAGAGACGCAGGAACTGGCCCGAAGGTAAGTTCATTTTTTTATTCCCCCCCGCAGCGCCCAACCCCGTAAGCCATGCTAGCCGCCACTGTAACTTTGGGATAACCATCAGGTTTGTTGAGGATAGGATTGACTATAAACACTTTAAGATGTGAGGATGCAACACCTTGCACTAGGGATGCGAAGAAAAGATCTTGAAATGGGTAAAGTGTTTCATATCTAATAATTTGAGGATACAAACTGGGAATAGATGGTGTGGAGTTGCAGACTTTAGTTTAATAAGCGTTTCACTATTGCTTTGTGCGGTTATCTGCATAAGAGCAAAAAGGGGTGTTTTAGAAGAACAATCGTCCATAGTAAATGTTGGAATGTTTTCTGCCTTAGTCTCCTGTCTTAAGTGTAAAATGTTATCAAAAAATTATTGGAAAACACTGGACAGCTTTTGGGATGGAGTGGTTTCTGGTCCTGTGTTAGAATCAATTGTCAGTTCCTTGATTATTGGAAATGCTACTTTCTGGGGGTTGTGGCCAGCAGTCAATATCTCCAAATAATGCATTAGTTTAGCTGATGTTATTATATTTGTATAGTCTATTATGGCTTTCTTGAAGTTTATTTTAGACACTCCCTCAAATATGCATCTCCCTCTGCCTTCTAGTTGCCTTAGCCTAGGATGTCAATGTTTCCATAGGGTCTGCTTTTTAGGTCACAACCTACCGCTAAAGACATCTTGAGGTCATTCAGAAAGATGAACTAAGAATGCATACAGCCCGTTGCTTAGTATTAGCTTTGTGGTTTCTAATTCACATTTTTGACTTTCTATTTGCTTGCTTTATTTGCTTTACGCTGTCCAGCTTGAGTTCGTCCCTCCTGCTGCCCAAACCTTGTTTACTGTATTCTTCCACAAACTCACTTCTGTAAACAGGCCTTGTTCTTATCTTGTCACATTTGCTGTGCATTCAAAGACAGAAGCTAAATGCCAGGCTTTCTCTTCCAGGGAGCTTGGTGTTTATTTTTCTTTCTCTGACTTCAAAGTGAGAGAATTCATGTGGCAATCCTGCTGAGTACCCATGTAAGAGGAGAGGGTGTATGATGTTTTTTCTAGCACATCGCAAAAAAAAGGACAGTGCTGATGTTTCAGAATATAACAGAATTAGTACAAATGAAACACCTTTTTTGTAATTCTGAAGTATGGTGGAAACAAATATTTGAATACGACCAAAACACTAGGTGAGGACATTTGCACAGATTGTTGTTTGTGTGCAGGAAAATCGTATTTCGGTGCAAATGTAATGGTCTTTCAATTGAACTACCACACCATGCATACTCCACACCACTCCACTCCACTCCATGCCCTTCCACTCTATGCCATGCCACTCCATTCTAAGACACTCTGCAACATGCCACTCGACTCCAAGCCACTCCAATCTACACCACTTACTCCATGACACAACACGCCCCTCCATTCCACACCACTTACCCCACTCCACTCTACCCCACCCCAATATATCCTACTCCACACCAATCTACCCCAATCTACCCCACTCCACTTCGCTACAATCTATCCCAATCTACTCTACTCCAATCTACCCCAATCCACTCCACTCAATCTACCCAACCCAACCCCACTCCACTTTGCTACAATCTACCGCAATCCACTCCACCCAATCTACCCCGCTCTACTCCAATATACCCCAATCCAATCTACCCCACTCCACTCTACCCTATCTGCCCCACTCCACTACAATCTACCACACTGCAGTTCACTCCATTCTGCTCCACTACACTACAATCTACTCCACTCCACTCAATCTAACCTAATCAACCTCACCCAAATCCAATCCACCCCACTTCACTGCCAATCTACAGCACTCCACTCAATTCTACCCCACTCTGCACCAATATACCGTAGCCTACCCCACTCCAATCTACCCCACTCCAACCTACCCAATTCACCCCACTCCAATGTACCCCAATCCAACCCACTCCTCTACTCCACTCTACCCCAGTCCACTTTACCCCACTCCGTTCCAATTTACCCTACTCCACTCCAAACTCCGCTGCAATCTATCCAACTCCTCTACACTCTGATCTACCCCAATCCACTCCAATTTACCACACTCCACTCCACCCAAATCTACCCCACTCAACTTCACTCCGATCTATTACTCCAATCTACCCCACTCCAATCTACCACACTCCACTCCATTCTAACCCACTTCACCCAATCCACCCCACTCCAATCTACTCCTATCTACTCCACTCCAATCTACCCCACTGCACCCCGGACCACTCAACCCCAGTTCAATCCACCCCACTCCACTACAATCCACCCCAATCCAAACTACCCCACTCCAATCATCACTCTTCCATCTACTCCACTACAATCTACCCCACTTAACCCCAATCTACCCCACTGCACTCTACCCCAATCTACCACATTCCATTCCACTCTACCCTAAGTACACCCTTCCACTTCACTCCAATCTACCACATGCCACTCAAATCTACCTCATTCTAGTCCAATCTAACCCACTCCACCCCACTCCAATCTACACTACCCCACTCCACCCCAAACTACCTTGCTCCACTCCAATCACCCCACTCCACTCCAATGTACCTCATCCTAATTCAAACTACCAAACTCCAAACTACCACAATCTGTCCCAATTGACCCTACACCACTCTATCCAACTCCACTCCAACCTACTCCACTCCAATATACCCCACTCAAACTACTCCACTCCAATCTACCCCACTCCACTCCAATCTACCCTGCTTCACTCCAATCTACCCTACCATATTCCACACAGTCAATCCCACTCCAATCTACCTACCTCCACTCTAATCTACCCCACTCCACTGCCCTCCACTCTTCCCCAATCTACCCCACTCCACTGCAAACTACCCCAAAATACCCCTCTCCACTCTACCTGATGTACCCCACTCAATCTACTCCACTCTACCCCACTCCAATTCACCCCACTCCACCCCAATCTACTCCACCCCAATGTTCCCCAATTCAATCTACCCTCACTCCAACCTATCCCTCTATACCCCAGTCTACCCCACTCCAATCTACCCCATCCCTATCTGCCCTACACCACTCCAATCTACCATACTCTCCAATCTACTCCACTCTACTCAACCACACCCCACTCTACTCAAATCTACCCCACCCCACTTCACTACAATTTAATCCACTCCAATCTACCACACTCCACTCAGATCTACCCCACTCCACTCAAATCTAATCCACTCCACCTCAATCCGCCCCAATCTACCCTACTCAAATCTACCCCTCCCCAATCTACCCACCCCAATTTACCCCACTCCAATCTACCCCACTCCAATCTACCCCTATCTACTCCACTCCAATCTACTCCACCCCACTCTACCCTAATCGACCCCACTCCACCCCCACTGCAAACTACCCTACCCACTCTATATCACTCCACTCCAATCTACCCCACTCCACTCCAATTTACTCCACTTTGCTCCAATCTACCCCACTCCACTCTTCCCCCAACCCATCTCACTCCACTAAAATATCGGCTCCACTACAATCTATCCAACCACACTCCATGCCACTCCAATTTACCACACTACACTCTACCCCAATCTACCCCACTACAATCTAAACACTCCAATTCACCCAATCTACACCATTCCACTCTACTCCAATCTTCACACTCTATTCCACTTTACCCAATCTACCCCACTCCGTTTCACACTACTACATGTCACTCATATCTACCCCCCTCCAATCCAATCTACCCCACTTCACTCCACCCCAATCTACCACACAGCATTTTACTCTACCCAATCTACCCCAATCCACGTCACTCCATACTACAACATTGCTAGTCAAATCTACCCCACTCCAGTCCAATCTAACCCACTCCGCCCCAATCTAACCCACTCCACCCCAATCTACCCTATCTCACCCCACCCCAAACTACCCTAATCCAATCTACCCCTTCCAATATGCTGCGCTGAAATCTACCCCAATCTCCTCCACTACACTCTACTTCACTCCAATCTACCCCCTACCCCAATCCAATGTAGCCTAGCCATTCAATCTACCCCACCCCGCTCTATCCAAATCCACTCCATCCTAGTCCACACCAGTCTCCCCAACTCCTCTCCAATCTACCCATATCTACCCCACTTTAAACTACCCCACTGCTATCTATCTCACTCCAATCAGCCACACTCATCTTCAATCTACCCTAATATAATCCACCCAATCTATCCCACTCCAGTCTACCCCAATCCACCATAATCTACCCCACTCCACTCCAATGTAATTCATTCCAATCTACCAACTCCACTCCAATCTACCCCAATCCACTGCACTACACTCTTCCACAATCTACCCCACTCCATTCCAATCTACCCAATATAGCCCACTCCAATCAACCTCACTCCAATCTACCCCACTTCACTCCAATCTACTCTACACCAATTGGTTCCATTCCAATCTACCCCAATTCAATATACCCCACTCCTCCACTCCAGTCTATCCCACTCCATTCTACCCAAATCTACTCTACTCTAATCTACTCCACTCCAATCTGCCCCACTCTCCCCAATCTACCCCACTCCAAATTACCCCAATATACCCTCACTCCATTCCATCCTAACCAATTACAATACACCCAATCTACCCACTCCAATCAAATCTACCCCACTACACTCTTACTCAAGCTACCCCACTCAAATCAACCCTAATATGTCCCACTCCTCTCTACATCAATCTACCCTATTTCTATCTACCGCATTCTAATCTACCCCACTCCAATCAATCCTACTCTAATCTACCCCAATTGACTCCACTCCAATCTACCCCACTCCACCCCAATTTAATGTACCCCTCTCCATTCTACCACGCTAATCTACCATCTCCCATACTCCAATCTACCCCAATCCACCCATTCCACTCTACCCCAATCCACCCATTCCACTCTACCCCAATCTATCCCACTCCAATCTACCACACCCCACTCCACGCCACTAACATTTATCCATGGTGAACAGCAGCCACACTGGTCTACAACCTGCCTAAAATACATTGCCTTAGCCAATAGATCTCAAATAGGCAAGACCTATTGGCTTTGCCAATGATCGTTACTCTTGTTTATAATGGAACTATCTTATGTGCAGTCTGTGTGATCCACAGATTGTAAACTTTACAGTGATATCCTATGCTTTGTTGTTTAGATGGCATTCCACTTCTTAATCTCTCTTTTTCTGAATTGAATTATGTTCATATTTCTCCAGTTACATGTCATGAGATGTTCCAATCTTTATGTGTTTTTAACTTTATTCAATGGGATGGAAAATGTAATAATTTACAGGTCTAACCAAACATTTGGCTCACTCACTAAATCTCCAATATTCATGTTGTGAGTCTGTTAGACCTGTCAGCCCTTTGGGTGGTCCCTCCTCATCATTATTTATTTTGTCCCACTTTTGCCTCAAACCCTGTTAGTATTTTTTCCTTTTTGGGAACCACCAGACTTTTTAGTGTTGATGCAGATTCAGGGAGCCATTTTATCTACCCCTGGAACTTCTGTCTGAGGGCCTGCAACACAAAATGGTGGCCACCTGTGACATCATCAGAACCCACTGGAACCTACTAGAACCTTCTGCAACATTCTGGAACCCTGTGACAGTTGGAGGCGGTTTGGAATGTTGGGAAGCTAAGCCAGAGTTGACAGTTGGAGCAGGCAGTTGGCACCTGACTGGTGAAGAGAGAGGAGCAGCAGAAACCTGAAGGAGGAAGGAGTGAGGCAGCAGGGGTGGAAACTTGTGCCTGGAGTGGGGTCCATAAACCCACCCTTGATACTAGTCCCTACTGACTGAGCCCAGCCTGGAGCCCTGTGTGGGAGAAAGCAAGAAAAACCATCTTGAGGACCTGGACAGCAGGAACAGGCCTTAACAATAAAGAACAGCAAGTACCTGACCTGGTTACTGGTAACTACCTGAAGTCCGACGTCGAGAAGCCTAGAGACCTGGAGCCCGAGGTGGAGAAGCGGCGCTGACTGGAAAGCAGACGTCGTACCCGGAGCCGCCAAAGGTCGAGAGAGGGCGCCGACGGAGGTCGTGGAGAGTACCAGAGGTCGAGGAAGAAGTCACCCGAGGTCGAGTGAGCGGCGTCGACGGGGGAGTGAAGTCCGCCCTCCGGAGTCGCCGGAGACCGAGGTGAAGCGTGCCGGAGGTCGGGAGTGGAGGTCGCACTCCGGAGTCGCCGGAACCTGAGGAAAGGAGCACCGGAGGTCGGGAGTGGAGATCGCACTCCGGAGCCGTCGGAAGTCGACATCGAGCCAAGACAGCCCGACGTCATCGAACAGGAGGTCGACATCGAGCCGAGGCCGCCGACATCGAACCGGAGCCGTCGGAAGTCGACATCGAACCGGAGCCGCCTATCGACGTCGTCAAGAACTGACATTGCGCCGAGGCCGCCAACATCGAACCGGAGCCGCCTCACGGCGTCGACACGACTCCAGCGGCGTCGGAGCTTCATAAAAAGGGCAGTAAGTGGAATAGAGGGCGCCTAAGGCCCTGTGGAGCCCTGAGAGACTAACCTAGGGTGCTGGAACCAGCTGGATTGTGCCAGGGGTGAGCTGAGACTAATACAGAGGGGTTGTGTAGTGTGGGAGAGCCAGATCTCTAGATTCCCCCTTTATCTACCTCAGTTTAGGCCTCAGCCTTGTCCAAGCCAGGGAGTATACCCCTCAGGCCATCCAAATCTTGACAAGCTGGGATTGGGTCAAATCATCCCATAGTACCTCAGGAATGTGAACTGATTTACAAATGTCACTGTTGGCTTTTATTATTTATTGAGAGCACTGTATTTATTGTATTTATCCTATTTATTGCCTCACAGTATTTATTGTTTCACAATATTTATTGTCGTACAGTATTTATTGCCTCATAATATTTAATTGCCTGTAATGTAATGCACTTATATTTATGCCTTGATTATTTATGATCTACCTTATTTATTGAATCGTTAAGACAGTATTTATTTGACGTACCCTTCCACAGAAATGGAGTTTGTGCTAGAAGACCTGGAAACCTATACTGTGGCCCAACTCAGGGAGTTTTGTCAGCGGGAGGGGGTGTATTGTCCCCCAGGAGCAAAGAAGGGTGCACTCCAAACCAGCTTAAGGGCTTGGGGGGGAGGCACGACGAGAAAGCAAGGCTGAGCAGGAAGACAGGGATGGAGAGCCTGACAGCGAGGGGGCTGGGATGTACCAACCTGAGGTGGGGAACCTAGTAGCGGGGCCCAGAACCATTTCCAGGAAGGGCAGCAGTGCCTCTAGCGGTGGCTTGTCTGAAGTGGAGTTAACAGACCGGAGGGAGAAAAGACAGCTCACATGGGACTTAGCAAGGCTGGAGAAAGAGAAGGAGGAACAGAGAATGGCTCATGAGCTAAGGCTGAAAGAGATAGATCTTCAGATCCTAAGAGTCGGGGCACACACTGTTCCTAATGGTGGCAGCAAAGACCAAGAAAGAGAGTTCACTAGGGAATCCAAACCCTACCTGCCAAAGGACATAGTAGCTAGCTATGGAGTGGGCGACGATATTGCCAAGTGGCTAGCGGCCTATGAGGTCTCGTTAAGGGCCCATGGGGTTCCAGAGAAGTACTGGGGAGGGGGATTGTACAGGTACATGCCTCCAGCTGGTAGGGATGCTTTATTGGCCCTAGAGGAGGATGAGCAGACCCACTACCCCACCATGAAGGTGGCGCTCATAAGAAAGTTTGGACTAACACCCGAAAAGTACAGACAGAAGTTCCGGGGTAGTCACAAACTGGGCACACAGAATTGGGTGGACTTCCTGGACTATGCAAAGAAGGCACTAGAGGGTTGGATTCAGGGCAGTGAAGTGAGGAACTACGAGGGGTTGTTTGATTTAGTACTGAAGGAACACCTGCTCGAAAAATGTTTCCCTGAACTGCGTCAACACCTGGTGGATAGCAAGCTGACCAATCCCCGGAAGCTTGCTGAGGAGGCGGACATTTGGGCTAGTACCCGGGTGTCCACAAGGGGGACTGGAGGGGATACTCAAAGGGCCGGACAGGGCGCCCCCCAGAAGAAAGAGGGAGGGGAAAAGAAAAAGGAGTTCTCCAAAGGCCCCCAAAATAATTTCCAAGGAAAGGGAACAGGATTCACCCCTAGGGCTAACCCACCCAGAAACCCTAATCCTGGCCAGAGTCAGCAGCCAAGGGTTGTCCATTGCTACGAGTGCGGTGGCGTTGGACACTATAAGGGAGATGCGAAGTGCCCAAAACGACCACCCCCTCCCATTGGAGGAAAGGCCCCCGGAGTAGCTAGTGTAGTGCTCGGGGAGGAGATGCCTTTAATTAAGGGAAGGGAGTGGGCGGGTGTCACTTTAGTGTCCCTGGGAGAACGGGAGATGGTTCCTAAGATCCAGGTGCCCGCAAATACCGTAAAGTATGGGCAGTGGGTCACCATCAACGGCCAAAGAGGGGAGGCTCTGAGAGACACAGGAGCCAGTATGACTATGGTACGTAGCCAACTGGTGTCTCCAGAGCAGGTAATTCCCGATGTACTCCACCCAGCCGCGATGGCTGACGGCAGAACAGGCCACTATCCGGTGGCCGAGGTTCCCTTTGAATGGGGGGGGTTGCAGGTTCACTTCGAGTTGCCGTAAGCCCTGCCGTGCCAGTTGATTGTCTACTGGGGAATGACATGGAGCACAATGCGTGGAAGGAGGTGGAATACCGGACTCATACTGAGATGCTGGGTACACCTGACTGGGCCTGTGTGAGCACAAGGTCCGCGACTACCCGGAGAGGGAGTTTGTTTCGGCTGGAGCCTGGAACAAAGGCCCAGCCAGCTGCCAGTCAAGGGAAGAACCGAGGACAGGAGGAGCCTGCCTCGGCGTCCGCACCCCGTAAGACGGATAGGCCACCGGAGGTGGTGGACCAGGAGTCTGCGGTGGGGGATGTCACCGAACTGGAGGACCTACCCATCCCGGCCGAGTGGCACGTGGAGGGAGGCCCGTCCAGGGAGGAATTCTGCCAGGGCCAGAGGGAGTGCCCTACCCTTGAGGGGCTGAGGCGTCAGGCCGCAGCCCAGGCAGCAGGGAACGTTGAAGGGAACTACAGTGTTTACTGGGAGGATGGCCTCCTCTACAGTGAACCCAAGGCACCCCTACATGGATCGTCACAAGCCTTGGTAGTCCCTCAACGTTATCGAGCCTTCCTTCTGGAGTTGGCTCATGAGATCCCCTTGGCAGGACACTTGGGGCAAGACAAGACCTTCGCCCGTCTTGTCCCACACTTTTATTGGCCTCAAATGAAAGTGTCGTCCGATACCTACTGCCGGACATGTGTGTCTTGCCAAGCCAGTGGGAAAACAGGGGTGAAGCTGAAAGCTCCCCTGCAACCACTTCCTGTCGTTAGCACCCCCTTTGAAAGGGTGGGCATCGACGTTGTGGGTCCGTTAGATCCACCTACTACAGCTGGTCACAGGTTTATCCTGGTTTTGGTGGATCATGCCACACGGTACCCAGAGGCAATACCTCTGAGGACCATAACAGCACCTGTTGTGGCTAGGGCCTTGATGGGAATCTTTACCCGAGTGGGTTTTCCCAAGGAAGTTGTGTCCGACAGGGGGGCCAACTTCATGTCAGCGTACATGCGGGCCATGTGGAAGGAGTGTGGAGTGACCTACCGGTTCACCACTCCTTACCACCCCCAGACCAATGGTCTGGTGGAGAGATTTAACAAAACCTTGAAAGGCATGATCAGAAGTCTGCCTGAAAGCCTGCGGAGGAAATGGGACGTCCTCCTACCCTGTCTGCTCTTTTCCTACAGGGAAGTGCCACAGAAGGGAGTGGGCTTCAGCCCCTTCGAGCTTTTGTACGGGCACCCTGTACGTGGACCTCTCAACCTGGTGAGAGACGGATGGGAGAGAACTCCCAGGAAGCTTCCCCAGGACGCGGTGAGCTACATGCTGGCCTTCCGGAGCCAAATGGCTAAGTTGTGGAAGCAAGCTTCTGACAACTTGGAGGCCAGCCAAGCAGTAATGAAGGCGTGGTATGACCACAACGCTCACCCGGTGGAGTTGGAGCCTGGCCAGAAGGTGTGGGTGATCGAACCAGGAGAGCTTAGCGCCCTCCAGGATCTCTGGTCAGGACCCTTTGAGGTATTGGAGAAGAAGGGTAAGGCTACCTACTTGGTGGATCTTAAAACCCCTCGTCAGCCCCTACGGGTGCTGCACGCCAACCGCCTCAAACCCCACCACGAGAGGCCCGAAGTCATCTTGATGATGGTGACTGACGGAGGAGAGGACGTGGAAAGCGAGCCTCTCCCCGATTTGTTTGCGTCTCAAGAGAAGGATGGGTCGGTGGAGGGAGTGATTCTCTCCCCATCTCTAACTCCTGAACAGCAGGAGGACTGCCGCCAGGTCCTGGGACAGTACTCTTCGTTGTTCTCCCTTGTTCCGGGTAGGACTCACCTGTGCGTCCATGACGTGGACACAGGAGACAGCCCACCTGTGAAGTCCAAGATCTACCGGATGTCAGACAAGGTGAAGGCCAGCATTAACAGTGAAGTCACTAAGATGCTGGAGCTAGGAGTGATCGAACCTTCTAGCAGCCCCTGGTCTAGTCCGGTGGTGTTAGTACCAAAAGCCGCACCACCGGGTGGCCAACCGGAACTGAGGTTCTGTGTGGACTACCGGGGACTGAATTCAGTAACCAAAACTGATGCTCATCCGATCCCAAGGGCGGTTGAATTGATTGACCGGCTGGGAGCTGCCCAATATCTAAGTACCTTTGACCTTACTTCTGGGTACTGGCAGATCTATTTGACTGATGGAGCAAGGGAAAGGTCAGCCTTCTCCATGCCCAATGGCCACTACCAGTTCTGTGTGATGCCCTTTGGGCTCAAGAACGCACCTGCCACGTTTCAGCGCCTGGTAAACCAGATCCTCACCGGAATGGAGAGTTTCTCTGCTGCTTATCTGGATGACATAGCCGTCTTCAGTAACAGCTGGGAGGATCACTTGCGTCACCTGCAAGCTGTTCTCCAGGCCCTGAGACAAGCTGGATTGACGATCAAGGCCAGCAAGTGCCAGATCGGGCAGGGATCGGTAGAGTACCTTGGACACTTGGTGGGTAGGGGAGCGGTGCAACCCCTCCAGGCGAAGATCGAGGCCATCATGGCCTGGGAACCCCCCAAGACACAGACTGAGGTCCGAGCTTTTTTGGGCCTCACGGGATATTACCGCCGCTTCGTGAAGGGGTACGGTACCATCGTAGCCCCCCTCACGGAGCTTACGTCCAAGAAACAACCTCGACGGGTAGTCTGGACGGAGGCTTGTCAGCAGGCCTTCGTGAAGCTGAAGCAAGCCATGTGCGAGGCCCCGGTCTTAAGGGCCCCAGACTTTTCCAAGAAGTTCATTGTCCAGACAGATGCATCAGAACATGGCATTGGGGCAGTATTATCGCAACTCAATGAAGAGGGTCTGGATCAACCCATGGTCTTCCTATCCCGGAGACTACTTCCCAGGGAACAGAAGTGGAGTGCAATAGAGCGTGAAGCCTTTGCAGTGGTATGGGCTCTGAAGAAGCTGCGGCCATACCTGTTTGGCACGCACTTCCTAGTTCAGACCGACCACAGACCCCTTCGTTGGCTGATGCAGATGAAGGGGGAGAATCCCAAGTTGTTGAGGTGGTCTATCTCCCTACAGGGAATGGACTTTCAGGTGAAACATCGGCCTGGAGTGGACCACGCCAATGCAGACGGTCTCTCAAGGTATTTCCGCCTTAGTGATGAGAACTCCCAAGGGGTTGGGTAGCTCTCCCCACTTTCAGCTGGGGGGACGCGTGTTAGACCTGTCAGCCCTTTGGGTGGTCCCTCCTCATCATTATTTATTTTGTCCCACTTTTGCCTCAAACCCTGTTAGTATTTTTTCCTTTTTGGGAACCACCAGACTTTTTAGTGTTGATGCAGATTCAGGGAGCCATTTTATCTACCCCTGGAACTTCTGTCTGAGGGCCTGCAACACAAAATGGTGGCCACCTGTGACATCATCCGAACCCACTGGAACCTACTAGAACCTTCTGCAACATTCTGGAACCCTGTGACAGTTGGAGGCGGTTTGGAATGTTGGGAAGCTAAGCCAGAGTTGACAGTTGGAGCAGGCAGTTGGCACCTGACTGGTGAAGAGAGAGGAGCAGCAGAAACCTGAAGGAGGAAGGAGTGAGGCAGCAGGGGTGGAAACTTGTGCCTGGAGTGGGGTCCATAAACCCACCCTTGATACTAGTCCCTACTGACTGAGCCCAGCCTGGAGCCCTGTGTGGGAGAAAGCAAGAAAAACCATCTTGAGGACCTGGACAGCAGGAACAGGCCTTAAAAATAAAGAACAGCAAGTACCTGACCTGGTTACTGGTAACTACCTGAAGTCCGACGTCGAGAAGCCTAGAGACCTGGAGCCCGAGGTGGAGAAGCGGCGCTGACTGGAAAGCAGACGCCGTACCCGGAGCCGCCAGAGGTCGAGAGAGGGCGCCGACGGAGGTCGTGGAGAGTACCAGAGGTCGAGGAAGAAGTCACCCGAGGTCGAGTGAGCGGCGTCGACGGGGGAGTGAAGTCCGCCCTCCGGAGTCGCCGGAGACCGAGGTGAAGCGTGCCGGAGGTCGGGAGTGGAGATCGCACTCCGGAGTCGCCGGAACCTGAAGAGAATCGTGCCGGAGGTCGGGAGTGGAGGTCGCACTCCGGAGTCGCCGGAACCTGAGGAAAGGAGCACCGGAGGTCGGGAGTGGAGATCGCACTCCGGAGCCGTCGGAAGTCGACATCGAGCCAAGACAGCCCGACGTCATCGAACAGGAGGTCGACATCGAGCCGAGGCCGCCGACATCGAACCGGAGCCGTCGGAAGTCGACATCGAACCGGAGCCGCCTATCGATGTCGTCAAGAACTGACATTGCTCCGAGGCCGCCGACATCGAACAGGAGCCGCCTCACGGCGTCGACACGACTCCAGCGGCGTCGGAGCTTCATAAAAAGGGCAGTAAGTGGAATAGAGGGCGCCTAAGGCCCTGTGGAGCCCTGAGAGACTAACCTAGGGTGCTGGAACCAGCTGGATTGTGCCAGGGGTGAGCTGAGACTAATACAGAGGGGTTGTGTAGTGTGGGAGAGCCAGATCTCTAGATTCCCCCTTTATCTACCTCAGTTTAGGCCTCAGCCTTGTTCAAGCCAGGGAGTATACCCCTCAGGCCATCCAAATCTTGACAAGCTGGGATTGGGTCAAATCATCCCATAGTACCTCAGGAATGTGAACTGATTTACAAATGTCACTGTTGGCTTTTATTATTTATTGAGAGCACTGTATTTATTGTATTTATCCTATTTATTGCCTCACAGTATTTATTGTTTCACAATATTTATTGTCGTACAGTATTTATTGCCTCATAATATTTAATTGCCTGTAATGTAATGCACTTATATTTATGCCTTGATTATTTATGATCTACCTTATTTATTGAATCGTTAAGACAGTATTTATTTGACGTACCCTTCCACAGAAAAAGCCTTGTGTACTGTGATTGTCTTATTATTTATTTAATCAGCAACTAAGAGAAAAGAAGATAAAGAGATATATTTTCAGTATAATTTTTAAGGTGTAGTGTCGTTTTTGGAACGGATGCACGCATGGTTATTGTGTGGGTATAACGTATGCTTAACACGGTGCCTGACCCCTGACCACTCGAGCCAAGCTACCACTGTGTATGTCTGGAAAGACCCCGTTACCACCACCCTTTCCGGTGTGGGAGTGGGGTTTTTCTAACAGAGTCCAAATATGGTCCAGAGCGTGTCCTTTATTAGGTGTATGGCCATGTAACGGTATGAGAAAATGTGACGAGGTAAGCAGATTGCACAACTCCTTGGTTTGGGCATGTAAGGGGCTGGGGGTAATAATTAGTCTAGTGGTAAAAATAAAATAAGGATTAATAATGTTAAAGAAGTGCATGGGTTTATTTGTGGTGTTAGGGTGGGTGATAAGAAAGTAGAATATAAAAGGTAATTAGTGGGGCATGGTAATGCGGAGAAGCAAATTATCTATCCTCCTACTTGGTGGGAGAGATTCAACCGACACGTCTGAAGTCATTGGCGTAAGGCTGCCCTTTTATATGGACCCGATGCAGTTGAGACTGGACGTACACATTAAACAATAAGGGTGGACGGGCCGGGCCCTGAGGAGCTCTGCAGTCAACTGTTGGTAACAGTGCCCATGTTAATGGCTGTGGGGTGAGCGGTGCTACACAGGGGCGGCTGCTAGCAGGAAAAGGTGGTGGGCAGATCGGGGGCAAAAGAAATATAACAATACAACTTACCTTCCGCCTCGCCGTGCTCTTCAGCTCCCGAACCCCAATACACACGGGCTCCCAGAATCCCCTGCACCAATCAAGAAGCTGGTATTACCTAGCATGTGCGAAGCGCTGGGATTGGGCGGAACGGGCTGGTTTCACATCCAGCAGGACTGTCTGTGTACTACAGGATTCCTCTACTAAGACGTCACCCCATATCTGAACTTATAAATGTATACACATATCCCACTGCAGAGATAAAATGTCTCCTCTTTCTTCCCCCATTCATGGTTGGAGTACTGTGCCTTAAAAGAGGGTGCCCTGCATCATGGGCTGCATGAAAGGGAGAGCTGAATACTAAAGGGGGGTCTGAGCCCGAAGCCGCTCCCACGTTTGAAAGATCCTTCATTGAGGCTGGAATATTGAGGTCTTCATCAGCCGAAAGAAATAGATTTCTTAAATCTGTCCTTGAGTGACAAGCCCACCCTAAAGTGATGCAGCTTTTAAAATACATTGTGACGTCACCCCGAGAGCAGTCGTACGTCACACCTTCTGTCTGCTTGTGCTTTGATGCTGTGGTGAAATCCCTGCACACAGTGCTGCAAGGGGATACAGGAGCTGTTCCATCTCTATTTAGACGTATGAAGCTGGTACCTGATCAGCATGGAAACTGGTCCTGTTTTGCCTTTTCAGGGCTGTCCCTTTTCATGGCTTTTAAATTGTCAGCCATGAATGACAACACAATGAGCCACAAAATCAAACCTTACCTCACCAGAGCACATTCTAAAATCTAAACTCCAACCAGCTAAGATCAAACAAAGACACTCTGTGGAAACTTAACCTCAGCCAGACATCATCACACAAAGACATATTCTGGACTCAAACAGTCAAGAAAGCTAGAATCTGAAACCCTGAAATCAAACAAAGGGAGATTTTGAAATCTAAAATGAAACCAATGGCCCTCAAAGAAAGGGAACTTCCAGATACTAGAATCCAAACAAATTTCCTCAAAGGCACCTTCTTATTCTAACCCCGAATCAAACATCAACAAACAAAGCGATATTCTAGAATCTAAAATCCAACCAAGTATTGTCGAACAACAGCACATTCTGGAATGGAAAACACAAGCAGACATTGTTGAATAAAGGTACTTTCTGTAATCCAAACACAATCAGACATTACCAAACAGGGGCAGACTTTGGAATAAAAACCCAACAACTCTCTGGCAACCATGAATGCATTTCAATTTCAACTGGACATTGCTAAACACAGGCACATATGGAATCTACACTCAAATCAATCACCATCAAATATGGACACACCCAGGAACCTTAAACCCAACCAGACAGGGTCAAGTCGTAGCACATTCTGGAGTCAAAACCCTGACCAACCATCATCAAACACATGAAAGCCAACAAGTCACACTCTGGTGCCTAAAATCCAAACAAACATGGGCACATTTTGTAATCTAAAAAAAATCCAGATATTGTCAAGCAGAGGTACGTTCTAAGATACAAAACCCAACAAAACATTTTTTTAAAGGGATATTCTGAATTCTAAAACTCAACCAGAGATTTACAAAAAGAAGTACATTTTGAAAAACAAAATCGAACTAAGCATTGTTAAACAAACGTATATTCTGACAAAAAACTAAGCAGGCATAATTGCAAAAAGGTGCATTCAGAAATTCTAAGCCAACCAAAGGTCTTCAAATCAAGTCACATTCTAAAATCTAAAACACAACCTAAGGGTGTCAAGACTTGCTCTAGAATCCAAAACCTAATCAAACAAGAGTGCATTTCAGGAAGTAAAACCCACCAAATACTGTAAATGAAAGGTCAGTTCTTCTCAAATCTGGACTCTAAAACTGAATCAGATGTCAAAGAAAGGAATATTCTTGAACCCAAACTTCTATTGTACACCATAGAATAAAGGTAGACCCTGTAATATAAACCTTAACCAGCGCCCATCAAGCAAAGGAGCATTCTGGAATGCAAACTCAACCAGACATGATCAGAAAATGGCACCCTTTGCAGTCTAAATCCAACAAGACTTCATCAACCAAACGAACATTCTAGAATCTAAAACCTTACAAGAGATCATCATTCTAAGGGACCTTTTTGAATATACTACACCAACACTCATCCTCAAACAAATGTTGATTCTGGAATGTAAAACTGGACCAAACTTTGTCAAACGAATGCTCACACTGGGTTGAAAAGGCCCAAAGCACATCATTAATCAGAGGCACGTGTAAATCTAAATCAAACCAAAGAATTTCAAATACAGACACGGTCTCTAAAACCCATCCAGATCTTGTGAAACAAAGGTACATTCTTGAACCAAACATGCAACCATAGACAATATAAAACAAAGGCACACTCTCGAATCTAAAACACAACCAATCATCAAAAAACAATGGGCTATTCTGGAATCTCTGGTGTAACCAGACACATTAAACATCAGATCATTCTGGAATCTAAAAGACCCCAGACAGCAAACAACGGTACGTTCTACAATATAAAACACAACCAGACATTACCAATCAATGGTTCATTCTGGAATCTAAGGCATATCCAGAGATCTTTAAAAAAAAAGAGTCATTCTGAAATCTAAAACACTCCAGATATAAAACAAAGGCACATTCTAAAAGATAAAAAAACAACTAGGCATCATGAAACAACAAGAAACTCTAGAATTTAAAACACAACAAGACATCAACAAAAATGGGTATATTCTGGAATTTGAAACACACAAATGTCAGACAATGGGACATTCTGGAATCTAAAACAGAGCCAGAAATCATCAAACAATGGGACACTGTAACCTAAAGCGCAACCAGACATCACCAAAACCAGGGCATTCTGACATCTACAACACAAGCAGGAACCAAGCGATGGGGCATCTGGGAATCTCAAAGACATATGGTAATGAAACATTGGGACATTCTAGAATTAAAGCGCAACGAGACATCACCAAAAACCAGGGCATTCTGACATCTACAACACAAGCAGGAACCAAGCGATGGGGCATCTGGGGGATCTCAAAGACACCCGGGTCATGAAACAGCGAGACATTCCAGAATTAAAGCACCTCCAGGCCTCAACAAAACATAACCAGGCACTGTAAAATCCTCATAGGCGGTGATCATTGATGATGTTGGGGTGATGACGATCCCGATGACGATCCCTCTAATGTGTTTCATTTTCAATGCATGGGTTCTTTAAGAACTTTTGTGGCATTGTAAATGTGCAGATATTTATATAGCACAAATCACCAACCGGTCTCTAAGCGCTTGCTTAGGGAACCCATCCTGGTATTCCCCTGTGAGATAACCCAGCAGGGCATCCACAAGGTGAAAGCCAGGCATCCCCCACGTGAGGGCCATTGTGGAGATTAAACAAGCTATTGCCCAGAGTCGCAGAGTGTGAACCCATGAATCAAGTATGCACTGGAGCAAGAATTATCAAGTCCATGGACAATTTATGGACTCAAGACCCAGCCGAGCCAGGAATTGAACCCTGGTCCCAGGCTGACCTCTGCTTCCAGGTCTGCTTACTCTAACCAGTGAGCCACACTTCTCCACTAACTAACTGCATTAACCCAGGTTTGGTGGCTTAGTGGACTAATGAATCCACTGCAGACAGAGGCCCGGTCTTTGACACATCCCAGCGGGTCCACTCAACCCTTCATCCTTCCGAGGGCGAATAAATGAGTACCATCAAGCTGGGTAACAATAAACATCTGTTATTCAGCACCTAGACACCCGTCTTGATAAATGTGCGCTTTACAAACACTTTTATGTTATATTAATCATAAAATATAAAATTGATGATATAAATATGACATCCGTGCTAAAGTAATTGGTTGTCTCTGCAACGTCGAGATCCGTAAGAGCCTACAAATTCTAAAACTTTGAGACTAAAAGCCCTGCTGGGCCGTCACGCGCTGCGTTTCCCGTAAGCGCGGAAGGCAGGGGCGATGCTTGGCCGTCGAGGGCCCGGGCGGCTCGCCTCACTGCTCCCGCACTTGGCTTACCATAACGGGACGCTTTCTGGAACCCGCGCTCTTTCCGTAAATCCACTGTATTTATATTTCTGAAGGGTCGAGCGCTCTTCAGGAGCGGAGGCGCTCGCCCTCGGCTTACCTGGAAGGCCTCTTGCCCTTAGCTGCGCACTCGGGCCAGACGAACAATACTGCACGTCACAAGTGCCCCGAGGCACAAACAGAGGATGAGGGCACCGTGACAACAGGTGGGGTCTTTTGAGGCCATTTTTATTCGATAAAAGAATCAGTCTGTTTTATTTACTCTCTCCTGGCTAACAAGCGCATGGGAGCTGTTGTGTTACAGTTTAGGGGAAAACAGTACAAACATAAAAGACTTGTGTCTCACAGTCCCCCAATATGGAATGCTGGTTGTGAGGGGGGCATCAAACGCAGTGGTTCTGGGGGTGACATTAAGACATGCAGCCTATGCAGTTCAAACAGAATGGAATTCTTGTGAGTGCAACAGTACAAACATAGAGCCCTAGAGGTTGTGTCAACAGTCACTTCCGGTACATATTCTATTTTGGGGTGTGAGATAAGGTAGAACAGAATGCTTGTAGGGGTGACAGTACACACATAGAACCCTTGTGGGCTGACAGTACACACAGAATGTGTGCGTGGTTGTACAAACAGAATGTAGGGGTGACAGTACACACATAGAACCCTTGTGGGCTGACAGTACACACAGAATGTGTGCATGGTTGTACAAACAGAATGTAGGTGTGACAGTACAAACATACAACCCTTGTGGGCTCACAGTACAAACAGAATGCTTGCATGGTTGTAGAACAGAATGTACGGGTGACAGTACAATCATGGAACCCCTGTGGGCTGCCAGTCCAAACAGAATGCTTGCATGGTTGTATAAACAGAATGTAGGGGTGACAGTACACCCATAGAACCCTTGTGGGCTAACAGTACAAACAGAATGCGTGCTTGGTTGTACAAACAGAATGTAGGGGTGACAGTACACACATGGAACCCTTGTGGGCTGGCAGTACAAACAGAATGTGTGCATGGTTGTACAAACAGAATGTAGGGGTGACAGTACACCCATAGAACCCTTGTGGGCTAACAGTACAAACAGAATGCGTGCTTGGTTGTACAAACAGAATGTAGGGGTGACAGTACACACATGGAACCCTTGTGGGCTGGCAGTACAAACAGAATGCGTGCATGGTTGTACGAACAGAATGTAGGGGTGACAGTACACACATAGAACCCTTGTGAACTGACAGTACAAACAGAATGCTTGCATGGTTGTACAAACAGAATGTCTGTAGGGGTGACAGTACACACAGAGAACCATTGTGGGCTCACAGTACAAACAGAATGCATGCATGGTTGTACAAACAGAATGTTTGTACAGGTGACAGTACACACATGGAACCCTTGTGGGCTGGCAGTACAAACAGAATGCGTGCATGGTTGTACGAACAGAATGTAGGGGTGACAGTACACACATAGAATCCTTGTGGGCTGACAGCCCAAACAGAATGCGTGCATGGTTATACAAACGGAATGTTTTTAGATGTGACAGTACACACATAGAACCCTTGTGGGCTGACAGCCCAAACAGAATGCGTGCATGGTTGTACAAACAGAAAGTAGGGGTGACAGTACACACATAGAACCCTTGTGGTCTCACAGTACAAACAGAATGCTTGCATGGTTGTAGAAACAGAATGTCTGTAGGGGTTACAGTACACACATGGAACCCTTGTGGGCTGGCAGTACAAACAGAATGCTTGCATGGTTGAACAGACAGAATGTAGGGGTGACAGTACACACATAGAATCCTTGTGGGCTGACAGCCCAAACAGAATGCTTGCATGGTTGTACAAACGGAATGTTTTTAGATGTGACAGCACACACATAGAGCCCTTGTGGGCTGACAGTACAAACAGAAAGCTTGCGTGGTTGTACAAACAGAAAGTAGGGGTGACAGTACACACATAGAACCCTTGTGGTCTCACAGTACAAACAGAATGCTTGCATGGTTGTAGAAACAGAATGTCTGTAGGGGTTACAGTACACACATACAACCCTTGTGGGCTAGCAGCCCAAACAGAATGCGTGCGTGGTTGTACAAACAGAATGTAGGGGTGACAGTACACACATGGAACCCTTGTGGGCTGGCAGTACAAACAGAATGCTTGCATGGTTGAACAGACAGAATGTAGGGGTGACAGTACACACATAGAATCCTTGTGGGCTGACAGCCCAAACAGAATGCTTGCATGGTTGTACAAACAGAATGTTTTTAGAGGTGACAGTACACACATAGAACCCTTGTGGGCTGACAGCCCAAACAGAATGCGTGCATGGTTGTACAAACGGAATGTTTTTAGATGTGACAGCACACACATAGAGCCCTTGTGGGCTGACAGTACAAACAGAACGCTTGCGTGGTTGTACAAACAGAATGTAGGGGTGACAGTACACACATAAAACCCTTGTGGGCTGACAGCCCAAAAAGAATGCATGCATGGTTGTACAAAGAGAATGTCTGTAGGGGTGACAGTACACACATTGAACCCTTGTGGGCTGGCAGTACAAACAGAATGCTTGCATGGTTGTACAAACGGAATGTCTGTAGGGGTGACAGTACACGCATAGAACCTTTGTGGACTGACAGTACAAACAGAATGATTATAGTTCTGGAAATTCCAAGTACCCGATGGACATTGTGGGTGTTACAACCCGACAGGTAGTCCTACCTCTCACAGAATACGGGTCCGGGTAACGCAACCCATTGAGCCTCACCCCCTCTCTGGAAATTAGTATCAAACAGAATGACTGCATGTTACAGGCAATCATTCTGTACAAACATAGAACCTTTGTGCGTGTGACAGTCTCACTATCGAATGCTTGTAAGTTTTTGTCTTTTGGCCTCAAGAGCTAGACAAATACCCAGAGCCAGCCTTGGCTGTAAAAAGCCTGGGTATTAAAATCGATGCCAAGCTATCCATGACTCAACAGGTGTCGGCAATAGTGGGTACTTGTATAGGTTTGCTGAGACAGCTACGCAAACTGGCTCCCCTTCTCACTTTTGCCACCCTTAGAATAGCAGTATCAGCCCTAATTATATCAAGATTAGACTATGGCAACTCCCTCTACCTCGGCCTTCCACGAAAGCTACTGCCAAGATTGCAGATAGTAATGAACGATGCCGCCAGACTGATCTTTAGAGTGCCCAGACAAACGCATGCCACACCTCTCCTTCGCCAGTTACATTGGCTTCCAATCAGGCAGAGGATAAAGTTTAAAGGCCTCTGCATCGCACATAAAGCCATCTATGGCCAAGCCCCGAGATATATCAAAGACAGTCTAGCCAAATACAACCCAAGAAGAACGCTACGGTCATCGGAGACCAGTCTGCTGGTCTGCTCCCGCTCTTGCCTGTCCTCCATTGGAGGAAGAGCGTTCTCCACTTGCATCCCTCAAATCTGGAACAAGTTGCCTGAGAATGTACGAAAGGAACACTCTCTGCTCCCGTTCAGGAAAAAGCTCAAGACAGTAGTACTCTTTCAGGAGGCTTGGGGCACGCGGTAACATACTCCACTCCCACCTGGGCCAAGGCAGCACCCTCTCACAGCGCTTAGAGATCGTACGGTGATAATGCGCTTTACAAATAACAATTACAATTACATAGAACCTTTGTGCGTGTGACAGTCTCACTATCGAATGCTTGTAAGTACAGGCAGAATGCATGGGTGCACTGCAGTGCAAACATAGAACCTTTGTGCGTGTTACAGTCTCACTATAGAATGCTTGTAAGTACAGGCAGAATGCACGGGTGCACTGCAGTGCAAACATAGAACCTTTGTGCGTGTGACAGTCTCACTAAAGAATGCTTGTAAGTACAGGCACAATGCACGGGTGCACTGCAGTGCAAACATAGAACCTTTGTGCATGTGACAATCTCACTATCGAATGCTTGTAAGTACAGGCAGAATGCACGGGTGCACTGCAGTGCAAACATAGAACCTTTGTGCATGTGACAATCTCACTATCGAATGCTTGTAAGTACAGGCAGAATGCATGGGTGCACTGCAGTGCAAACATAGAACCTTTGTGCATGTGACAATCTCACTATCGAATGCTTGTAAGTACAGGCAGAATGCATGGGTGCACTGCAGTGCAAACATAGAACCTTTGTGCATGTGACAATCTCACTATCGAATGCTTGTAAGTACAGGCAGAATGCACGGGTGCACTGCAGTGCAAACATAGAACCTTTGTGCATGTGACAATCTCACTATCGAATGCTTGTAAGTACAGGCAGAATGCATGGGTGCACTGCAGTGCAAACATAGAACCTTTGTGCATGTGACAATCTCACTATCGAATGCTTGTAAGTACAGGCAGAATGCATGGGTGCACTGCAGTGCAAACATAGAACCTTTGTGCGTGTGACAGTCTCACTATAGAATGCTTGTAATTACAGGTAGAATGCACTGGTTCCAAGTGGAGTATGCAGGAAGGGCACCAAATGTGCCCTTCAAAGCTATATGGTGGAGCTGGCAAGTGCCCCCACCCTGGCACAATACACTAAGTCCTGTCTGGGAGGTGGTCACACCTCCCTGTGGCAGGAAACCTATTGTTCTACCTTCCCCTGCTCGGACTCAGCTCAGCAGCAGGAGGGGAGAATCGTGTCTGTGGTCGGCAACAGCACTAGCTTGCTGTTAGACCCTGAAAGGCTACATGGAATTCTGCATCCAACACTGGAATCGGTGTTGGGGTAGGATTCCAACATGTTTGATACCAAACATGACCTGTTTCGGTGCAGCCACTATATAGTTAGACATCTCGTAATTGACTTGATGTCCACTATATTTATAAAATGGCTGGGTTTGTAGGTGTGTCCTGCTCATGCAGGGCACCCTCACGCTTATAACCTAGAAACGAGCCTTCGGGTTTCAAAGGCCTACCTTATGGGTGACTTATAGGTTTTAAGTGCAGAGACATAAGATATAAGGGAACTTATATCTGTCGTAAGTGGTGCTAGCACCAGCTTACACAGGCTGCAATGGCAGGCCTGTAGTCACAGTTTGAGTGGTCTCTCATGGCTGGCATAATACATGCTGCAGCCCAAGGGAGACCCCTGGTGTACCTATGCCCTGGGTACCTTAGTACCATATACTTGGGATTTAAAAGGGCACAACAGTAGCCAATTAGGAAGGTACCAAAGTACTTACCATGGTCCAATTTAGGGAGAGAGCACGGAGACTGGGGTCCTGATTAGCAGATTCCCAGTCAGACTAGTCCTTAAAACAGAATGACACCAGCAAAAAGTGCGGGTGACCATGAAGGCAGGTCCTACTTTCCTACACCTTGCAATAAATATATACCAATATTCAGATTTAGAAAGTCATTTTAAAGCTAACAACTGTGAATAAAAAGAAAGTGTCCGAGTGTCCCTGCGTGCAGCCGGCTGGACATACTGATGTCCAAAGCAAACCAAGTGGCAAAGTGCATTAAACAATTGTGCAGACATAACAGATTCAAAATATGATAGTACCCCACATGATTTAAAAGACTGTTTTGAAGTGTGGCTACGCAAATTACTAGCGGCATAAGCGAGAGTCCGCACACTTCACAGAGGCACTTAGGAGTTTGCGAGGGAGCCAGGATAGCCCAGGGCGCGGTGTGAGCGTCCTCTCCTGGGCTAGCAGCCTGGCCCCTGGAGCAAGGGTGGAGTTTTTCATCTCTAATTATCACCGACCAGGCTCTGCGGTTGTTTCGGCGTAATTATTTTTCATGCAACTATACACTGCTCGTGGGTAAGACAGTACAAACGAGACGCTTGTGAACGCGACACTACATACATAGAATACTCGTGAATGAGACAGTACAAACATAAAAACTTGTGAACGTGACATAACATAGAATGCTTGCGGGTGTGACAGTACAACCATAAAACGCTTCTGAACGTCTCAGAATGTTAGCGGGTGAGATGGTACTAACATAAAACGCTAGGGAAAGCAACAGTGCAAACATAGAATGCTCGCGGGTGAGACAGTAAAAATAAAAAGCTTATGAACGCGTCACTACAAACACAGAATGCTCGTGTTTGAAACAGCACAAACATAAAAACGCTTGTAAAAGCCACACTGCATACATAGAATGCTGGTGAGTGAGACAGTACAAACAAAACGCTTGTGATTGAGACACTACATATCTAGAATGCTAGTGATTAAAACAGTACAAACAAAACACTTGTGAATGCGACACTACATGCATAGAATGCTGATGGGTGAGAAAGTAGAATGCTTGTGGGTCTAAGAGTGCACACGAAACGTGGATGAATGCGGCACCACATACATAGATTGCTCGTGGGTGAGAAAGGGCAAACAAAATGCTCGTTAACGTGACACTACATACATAGAATGCTTGTGGGTGAGGCAGTACAAACATAAAACACTAATGAACGTGACACTACATACATAGAATGCTCGTGGGTGAGGCAGTACAAACATAAACATTTATGAATGTGACACTACATACATAGAATGCTCATGGGTGAGACAGTACAAACATAAATAACTTGTGAACGCAACATTACATATATCGAATACTCGTGGGTGAGACAGTACAAACATAAAATGCTTGTGAATGCGACACTACATACATAGAATGCTTGTGGGTGAGGCAGTACAAACATAAAACACTTATGAACGCGACACTACATACATAGAATGCTTGTGGGTGAGGCAGTACAAACATAAAACACTAATGAACGTGACACTACATACATAGAATGCTCGTGGGTGAGGCATTACAAACATAAACACTTATGAATGTGACACTACATACATAGAATGCTCATGGGTGAGACAGTACAAACATAAATAACTTGTGAACACAACATTACATATATAGAATACTCGTGGGTGAGACAGTACAAACAAAATGCTTGTGAATGCAACACTACATACATAGAATGCTTGTGGGTGAGACAGTACAAACATAAAGCGCTTGTGAACACAGCACTACATACACAGAAGGCTTGTAGTTGAGGCAGTACAAACATAAAATACTTATGAACGTGACGCTACATATATAGGATGCTTGTGGGTGAGACAGTACAAACATAAAACACTTATGAACGCGACGCTACATACATAGTATACTTGTGGGTGAGACAGTGCAAACATAAAATGCTTGTGAATATGACACTACATACATAGAATGCTTGTGGGTGAGACAGTACAAACCTAAAATGTTTGTGAATATGACACTACATACATAGAATGCTTGTGGGTGAGGCAGTACAAACATAAAACACTTATGAACGCGACGCTACATACATAGGATGCTTGTGGGTGAGACAGTACCATCATAAAATGTTTTAAACGCGACACTACATATATAGAATACTCGTGGGTCAGACAGTACAAACATAAAATGCTTGTGAATGCGACACTACAGACATAGATTGCTCGTGGGTGAGACAGTACAAAAAAAGCGCTTGTGAACACAACACTACTTACACAGAATGCTTGTGGGTGAGACAGTACAAACATAAAACACTTATGAAGAGGACGCTACATACATAGGATGCTTGTGTGTGAGACAGTACAAACATAAAACGCTTATGAACGCAACACTACATACATAGAATGCTCTGGGTGAGACAGTACACACATAAAACACTTATGAACGTGATGCTACATACATAGGATGCTTGTGGGTGAGACAGTACAAACCTAAAATGCTTGTGAATACGACACTACATATATAGAATGCTTGTGGGCAAGGCATTACAAACATAAACACTTATGAATGTGACACTACATACATAGAATGCTCATGGGTGAGACAGTACAAACATAAATAACTTGTGAACACAACTTTACATATATAGAATACTCGTGGGTGAGACAGTACAAACATAAAATGCTTGTGAATGCAACACTACATACATAGAATGCTCGTGGGTGAGACAGTACAAACATAAAGCGCTTGTGAACACAACACTACATACACAGAAGGCTTGTAGTTGAGGCAGTACAAACATAAAATACTTATGAACGTGACGCTACATATATAGGATGCTTGTGGGTGAGACAGTACAAACATAAAACACTTATGAACGCGACGCTACATACATAGGATGCCAGTGGGTGAGACAGTCCAAACATAAAATGCTTGTGAATACAACACTACATACAGAGAATGCTTGTGGGTGAGGCAGTACAAACATAAAATACTTATGAACGCGACGCTACATATATAGTATACTTGTGGGTGAGACAGTGCAAACATAAAATGCTGGTGAATATGATACTACATACATAGAATGCTTGTGGGTGAGACAGTACAAACATAAAATGCTTGTGAATATGACACTACATACATAGGATGCTTGTGGGTGAGACAGTACCATCATAAAATGTTTTAAACGCGACACTACATATATAGAATACTCGTGGGTCAGACAGTACAAACATAAAATGCTTGTGAATGCGACACTACATACATAGATTGCTCGTGGGTGAGACAGTACAAAAAAAGTGCTTGTGAACACAACACTACTTACACAGAATGCTTGTGGGTGAGACAGTACAAACATAAAACACTTATGAAGAGGACGCTACATACATAGGATGCTTGTGTGTGAGACAGTACAAACATAAAACGCTTATGAACGCAACACTACATACATAGAATGCTCTGGGTGAGACAGTACAAACATAAAACACTTATGAACGTGATGCTACATACATAGGATGCTTGTGGGTGAGACAGTACAAACCTAAAATGCTTGTGAATACGACACTACATATATAGAATGCTTGTGGGCAAGGCAGTACAAACATAAAACACTTATGAATGCGACGCTACATACATAGGATGCTTGTGGGTGAGACAGTCCAAACATAAAATGCTTATGAACGTGACATTACATACATAGAATGCTTGTGGGTGAGACAATACAAATATAAAATGCTTGTGAACAAGACACTACATACATAGAATGCTTGTGGGTGAGACAGTACAAATATAAAATGCTTGTGAAAACGACACTACATACATAGAATGATTGTGGGTGAGACAGTACAAACACAAAATGCTTGTGAACATGACACTACATACATAGAATGCTTGTGAGTGAGGCAGTACAAACATAAAACCCTTATGAACGCGATGCTACATACATAGGATGCTTGTGGGTGAGACAATACAAACATAAAACGCTTGTGAACATGACACTACATACATAGAATGCTTGTGGTTGAGACAGTACAAACATAAAATGCTTGTGAACACGACTCTACATAGATAGAATGCTTGTGGGTGTAACAGCACAAACATAAAACACTTGTGAATGCGACACAAGCATAGAATTCTCGTGCTTGAGACAGTGCAAACATAAAACGCTTGTGAACGCGACACTACATACATAGAATGCTTGTGGGTGAGACAGTACAAACATAAAATACTTGTGAACACGACATTACATACATAGAATGCTTGTGGGTGAGACAGTACGAAAATAAAACACTTATGAATGCAACACTACATACATAGGATGCTTGTGGGTGAGACAGTACAAAAATAAAACACTTATGAACGTGACGCTACATACATAGAATGCTTGTGGGTGAGGCAGTACAAACATAAAACACTAATGAACGTGACACTACATACGTAGAATGCTTGTGGGTGAGGCAGTACAAACATAAACACTTATGAATGTGACACTACATACATAGAATGCTCATGGGTGAGACAGTACAAATATAAAAAACTTGTGAACGCAACATTACATATATAGAATACTCGTGGGTGAGACAGTACAAACATAAAATGCTTGTGAATGCAACACTACATACATAGAATGCTCGTGGGTGAGACAGTACAAACATAAAGCGCTTGTGAACACAACACTACATACACAGAAGGCTTGTAGTTGAGGCAGTACAAACATAAAATACTTATGAACGTGACGCTACATATATAGGATGCTTGTGGGTGAGACAGTACAAACATAAAACGTTTATAAACACGACACTACATACATAGAATGCTTGTGGGTGAGACAGTACAAACATAAAATGCTTGTGAATACACCGCTACATACGTAGAATGCTTGTGGGTGAGGCAGTACAAACATAAAACACTTATGAACGCGACGCTACATACATAGGATGCCTGTGGGTGAGACAGTCCAAACATAAAATGCTTGTGAATACGACACTACATACAGAGAATGCTTGTGGGTGAAGCAGTACAAACATAAAATACTTATGAACGCGAAGCTACATACATAGTTTACTTGTGGGTGAGACAGTATAAACATAAAATGCTTGTGAATATGACACTACATTCATAGAATGCTTGTGGGTGAGGCAGTACAAACATAAAACACTTATAAACGCGACGCTACATACATAGGATGCTTGTGGGTGAGACAGTACCATCATAAAATGTTTTAAATGCGACACTACATATATAGAATACTCGTGGGTCAGACAGTACAAACATAAAATGCTTGTGAATGTGACACTACATACATAGATTGCTCGTGGGTGAGACAGTACAAACAAAGCGCTTGTGAGCACAACACTACTTACACAGAATGCTTGTGGGTGAGACAGTGCAAACATAAAACACTTATGAAGAGGACGCTACATACATAGGATGCTTGTGTGTGAGACAGTACAAACATAAAACGCTTATGAACGCAACACTACATACATAGAATGCTCTGGGTGAGACAGTACAAACATAAAACACTTATGAACGTGATGCTACATACATAGGATGCTTGTGGGTGAGACAGTACAAACCTAAAATGCTTGTGAATACGACACTACATATATAGAATGCTTGTGGGCAAGGCATTACAAACATAAACACTTATGAATGTGACACTACATACATAGAATGCTCATGGGTGAGACAGTACAAACATAAATAACTTGTGAACACAACTTTACATATATAGAATACTCGTGGGTGAGACAGTACAAACATAAAATGCTTGTGAATGCAACACTACATACATAGAATGCTCGTGGGTGAGACAGTACAAACATAAAGCGCTTGTGAACACAACACTACATACACAGAAGGCTTGTAGTTGAGGCAGTACAAACATAAAACACTTATGAACGCGACGCTACATACATAGGATGCCAGTGGGTGAGACAGTCCAAACATAAAATGCTTGTGAATACGACACTACATACAGAGAATGCTTGTGGGTGAGGCAGTACAAACATAAAATACATATGAACGCGACGCTACATATATAGTATACTTGTGGGTGAGAGAGTGCAAACATAAAATGCTTGTGAATATGACACTACATACATAGAATGCTTGTGGGTAATACAGTACAAACATAAAATGCTTGTGAATATGACACTACATACATAGAATGCTTGTGGGTGAGGCAGTACAAACATAAAACACTTATGAACGCGACGCTACATACATAGGATGCTTGTTGGTGAGACAGTACCATCATAAAATGTTTTAAACGCGACACTACATATATAGAATACTCGTGGGTCAGACAGTACAAACATAAAATGCTTGTGAATGTGACACTACATACATAGATTGCTCGTGGGTGAGACAGTACAAAAAAAGCGCTTGTGAACACAACACTACTTACACAGAATGCTTGTGGGTGAGACAGTACAAACATAAAACACTTATGAAGAGGACGCTACATACATAGGATGCTTGTGTGTGAGACAGTACAAACATAAAACGCTTATGAACGCAACACTACATACATAGAATGCTCTGGGTGAGACAGTACAAACATAAAACACTTATGAACGTGATGCTACATACATAGGATGCTTGTGGGTGAGACAGTACAAACCTAAAATGCTTGTGAATACGACACTACATATATAGAATGCTTGTGGGCAAGGCAGTACAAACATAAAACACTTATGAATGCGACGCTACATACATAGGATGCTTGTGGGTGAGACAGTCCAAACATAAAATGCTTATGAACGTGACATTACATACATAGAATGCTTGTGGGTGAGACAATACAAATATAAAATGCTTGTGAACAAGACACTACATACATAGAATGCTTGTGGGTGAGACAGTACAAATATAAAATGGTTTTGAAAACGACACTACATACATAGAATGATTGTGGGTGAGACAGTACAAACACAAAATGCTTGTGAACATGACACTACATACATAGAATGCTTGTGAGTGAGGCAGTACAAACATAAAACACTTATGAACGCAATGCTACATACATAGGATGCTTGTGGGTGAGACAATACAATCATAAAACGCTTGTGAACATGACACTACATACATAGAATGCTTGTGGTTGAGACAGTACAAACATAAAATGCTTGTGAACACGACTCTACATAGATAGAATGCTTGTGGGTGTAACAGCACAAACATAAAACACTTGTGAATGCGACACAAGCATAGAATTCTCGTGCTTGAGACAGTGCAAACATAAAACGCTTGTGAACGCGACACTACATACATAGAATGCTTGTGGGTGAGACAGTACAAACATAAAATACTTGTGAACACGACATTACATACATAGAATGCTTGTGGGTGAGACAGCACGAAAGTAAAACACTTATGAATGCAACACTACATACATAGGATGCTTGTGGGTGAGACAGTACAAAAATAAAACACTTATGAACGTGACGCTACATACATAGAATGCTTGTGGGTGAGGCAGTACAAACATAAAACACTAATGAACGTGACACTACATACATAGAATGCTTGTGGGTGAGGCAGTACAAACATAAACACTTATGAATGTGACACTACATACATAGAATGCTCATGGGTGAGACAGTACAAATATAAAAAACTTGTGAACGCAACATTACATATATAGAATACTCGTGGGTGAGACAGTACAAACATAAAATGCTTGTGAATGCAACACTACATACATAGAATGCTCGTGGGTGAGACAGTACAAACATAAAGCGCTTGTGAACACAACACTACATACACAAAAGGCTTGTAGTTGAGGCAGTACAAACATAAAATACTTATGAACGTGACGCTACATATATAGGATGCTTGTGGGTGAGACAGTACAAACATAAAACGTTTATAAACACGACACTACATACATAGAATGCTTGTGGGTGAGACAGTACAAACATAAAACACTTATGAACGCGACGCTACATACATAGGATGCCTGTGGGTGAGACAGTCCAAACATAAAATGCTTGTGAATACGACACTACATACAGAGAATGCTTGTGGGTGAAGCAGTACAAACATAAAATACTTATGAACGCGAAGCTACATACATAGTATACTTGTGGGTGAGACAGTATAAACATAAAATGCTTGTGAATATGACACTACATTCATAGAATGCTTGTGGGTGAGGCAGTACAAACATAAAACACTTATAAACGCGACGCTACATACATAGGATGCTTGTGGGTGAGACAGTACCATCATAAAATGTTTTAAATGCGACACTACATATATAGAATACTCGTGGGTCAGACAGTACAAACATAAAATGCTTGTGAATGTGACACTACATACATAGATTGCTCGTGGGTGAGACAGTACAAACAAAGCGCTTGTGAACACAACACTACTTACACAGAATGCTTGTGGGTGAGACAGTACAAACATAAAACACTTATGAAGAGGACGCTATATACATAGGATGCTTGTGTGTGAGACAGTACAAACATAAAACGCTTATGAACGCAACACTACATACATAGAATGCTCTGGGTGAGACAGTACAAACATAAAACACTTATGAACGTGATGCTACATACATAGGATGCTTGTGGGTGAGACAGTACAAACCTAAAATGCTTGTGAATACGACACTACATATATAGAATGCTTGTGGGCAAGGCATTACAAACATAAACACTTATGAATGTGACACTACATACATAGAATGCTCATGGGTGAGACAGTACAAACATAAATAACTTGTGAACACAACTTTACATATATAGAATACTCGTGGGTGAGACAGTACAAACATAAAATGCTTGTGAATGCAACACTACATACATAGAATGCTCGTGGGTGAGACAGTACAAACATAAAGCGCTTGTGAACACAACACTACATACACAGAAGGCTTGTAGTTGAGGCAGTGCAAACATAAAATACTTATGAACGTGACGCTACATATATAGGATGCTTGTGGGTGAGACAGTACAAACATAAAACACTTATGAACGCGACGCTACATACATAGGATGCCAGTGGGTGAGACAGTCCAAACATAAAATGCTTGTGAATACGACACTACATACAGAGAATGCTTGTGGGTGAGGCAGTACAAACATAAAATACTTATGAACGCGACGCTACATATATAGTATACTTGTGGGTGAGAGAGTGCAAACATAAAATGCTTGTGAATATGACACTACATACATAGAATGCTTGTGGGTAAGACAGTACAAACATAAAATGCTTGTGAATATGACACTACATACATAGAATGCTTGTGGGTGAGGCAGTACAAACATAAAACACTTATGAACGCGACGCTACATACATAGGATGCTTGTGGGTGAGACAGTACAATCATAAAATGTTTTAAACGCGACACTACATATATAGAATACTCGTGGGTCAGACAGTACAAACATAAAATGCTTGTGAATGTGACACTACATACATAGATTGCTCGTGGGTGAGACAGTACAAAAAAAGCGCTTGTGAACACAACACTACTTACACAGAATGCTTGTGGGTGAGACAGTACAAACATAAAACACTTATGAAGAGGACGCTACATACATAGGATGCTTGTGTGTGAGACAGTACAAACATAAAACGCTTATGAACGCAACACTACATACATAGAATGCTCTGGGTGAGACAGTACAAACATAAAATGCTTGTGAATACGACACTACATATATAGAATGCTTGTGGGCAAGGCAGTACAAACATAAAACACTTATGAATGGGACGCTACATACATAGGGTGCTTGTGGGTGAGACAGTACAAACATAAAATGCTTATGAACGTGACATTACATACATAGAATGCTTGTGGGTGAGACAGTACAAATATAAAATGCTTGTGAACAAGACACTACATACATAGAATGCTTGTGGGTGAGACAGTACAAACATAAAATGCTTGTGAACACAACACTACATACATAGAATGCTTGTGGGTGAGACAGTACAAACATAAAATGCTTGTGAACATGACACTACATACATAGAATGCTTGTGAGAGAGGCAGTACAAACATAAAACACTTATGAACGCGATGCTACATACATAGGATGCTTGTGGGTGAGACAATACAAACATAAAACGCTTGTGAACATGACACTACATACATAGAATGCTTGTGGTTGAGACAGTACAAACATAAAATGCTTGTGAACACGACTCTACATAGATAGAATGCTTGTGGGTGTAACAGCACAAACATAAAACACTTGTGAATGCGACACAAGCATAGAATTCTCGTGCTTGAGACAGTGCAAACATAAAACGCTTGTGAACGCGACACTACATACATAGAATGCTTGTGGGTGAGACAGTACAAACATAAAATACTTGTGAACACGACATTACATACATAGAATGCTTGTGGGTGAGACAGTACGAAAATAAAACACTTATGAATGCAACGCTACATACATAGGATGCTTGTGGGTGAGACAGTACAAAAATAAAACACTTATGAACGTGACGCTACATACATAGAATGCTTGTGGGTGAGGCAGTACAAACATAAAACACTAATGAACGTGACACTACATACATAGAATGCTCGTGGGTGAGACAGTACAAATATAAAAAACTTGTGAACGCAACATTACATATATAGAATACTCGTGGGTGAGACAGTACAAACATAAAGCGCTTGTGAACACAACACTACATACACAGAAGGCTTGTAGTTGAGGCAGTACAAACATAAAATACTTATGAACGTGACGCTACATATATAGGATGCTTGTGGGTGAGACAGTACAAACATAAAACACTTATGAACGCGACGCTATATACATAGGATGCCAGTGGGTGAGACAGTCCAAACATAAAATGCTTGTGAATACGACACTACATACAGAGAATGCTTGTGGGTGAGGCAGTACAAACATAAAATACTTATGAACGCGACGCTACATATATAGTATACTTGTGGGTGAGACAGTGCAAACATAAAATGCTTGTGAATATGACACTACATACATAGAATGCTTGTGGGTGAGACAGTACAAACATAAAATGCTTGTGAATATGACACTACATACATAGAATGCTTGTGGGTGAGGCAGTACAAACATAAAACACTTATGAACGCGACGCTACATACATAGGATGCTTGTGGGTGAGACAGTACCATCATAAAATGTGTTAAACGCGACACTACATATATAGAATACTCGTGGGTCAGACAGTACAAACATAAAATGCTTGTGAATGCGACACTACATACATAGATTGCTCGTGGGTGAGACAGTACAAAAAAAGTGCTTGTGAACACAACACTACTTACACAGAATGCTTGTGGGTGAGACAGTACAAACATAAAACACTTATGAAGAGGACGCTACATACATAGGATGCTTGTGTGTGAGACAGTACAAACATAAAACGCTTATGAACGCAACACTACATACATAGAATGCTCTGGGTGAGACAGTACAAACATAAAACACTTATGAACGTGATGCTACATACATAGGATGCTTGTGGGTGAGACAGTACAAACCTAAAATGCTTGTGAATACGACACTACATATATAGAATGCTTGTGGGCACGGCAGTACAAACATAAAACACTTATGAATGCGACGCTACATACATAGGATGCTTGTGGGTGAGACAGTCCAAACATAAAATGCTTATGAACGTGACATTACATACATAGAATGCTTGTGGGTGAGACAATACAAATATAAAATGCTTGTGAACAAGACACTACATACACAGAAGGCTTGTAGTTAAGGCAGTACAAACATAAAATACTTATGAACGTGACGCTACATATATAGGATGCTTGTGGGTGAGACAGTACAAACATAAAACGTTTATAAACACAACACTACATACATAGAATGCTTGTGGGTGAGACAGTACAAACATAAAATGCTTGTGAATACAACGCTACATACGTAGAATGCTTGTGGGTGAGGCAGTACAAACATAAAACACTTATGAACGCGACGCTACATACATAGGATGCCTGTGGGTGAGACAGTCCAAACATAAAATGCTTGTGAATACGACACTACATACAGAGAATGCTTGTGGGTGAAGCAGTACAAACATAAAATACTTATGAACGCAAAGCTACATACATAGTATACTTGTGGGTGAGACAGTATGAACATAAAATGCTTGTGAATATGGCACTACATTCATAGAATGCTTGTGGGTGAGGCAGTATAAACATAAAACACTTATACACGCGACGCTACATACATAGGATGCTTGTGGGTGAGACAGTACCATCATAAAATGTTTAAATGCGACACTACATATATAGAATACTCGTGGGTCAGACAGTACAAACATAAAATGCTTGTGAATGTGACACTACATACATAGATTGCTCGTGGGTGAGACAGTACAAACAAAGCGCTTGTGAACACAACACTACTTACACAGAATGCTTGTGGGTGAGACAGTACAAACATAAAACACTTATGAAGAGGACGCTACATACATAGGATGCTTGTGTGTGAGACAGTACAAACATAAAACGCTTATGAACGCAACACTACATACATAGAATGCTCTGGGTGAGACAGTACAAACATAAAACACTTATGAACGTGATACTACATACATAGGATGCTTGTGGGAGAGACAGTACAAACCTAAAATGCTTGTGAATACGGCACTACATATATAGAATGCTTGTGGGTGAGGCAGTACAAACATAAAAAACTTATGAATGCGACGCTACATACATAGGATGCTTGTGGGTGGGACAGTACAAACATAAAATGTTTATGAACGTGACACTAAATACATAGAATGCTTGTGGGTGAGACAGTACAAATATAAAATGCTTGTAAACACGACACTACATACATAGAATGCTTGTGGGTGAGACAGTGCAAACATAAAATGCTTGTGAACACGACACTACATACATAGAATGCTTGTGGGTGAGACAGTGCAAACATAAAATGCTTGTGAACACGACACTACATACATAGAATGCTTGTGGGTGAGACAGTACAAACATAAAATGCTTGTGAACACGACACTACATACATAGAATGCTTGTGGGTGAGACAGTACAAACATAAAATGCTTGTGAACATGACACTACATACATAGAATGATTGTGAGTGAGGCAGTACAAACATAAAACACTTATGAACGCGATGCTACATACATAGGATGCTTGTGGGTGAGACAGTACAAACATAAAACGCTTGTGAACACGACACTACATACATAGAATGCTTGTGGGTGAGACAGTACAAACATAAAATGCTTGTGAACACGACACTACATAGATAGAATGCTTGTGGGTGTAACAGCACAAACATAAAACACTCCTGAATGCGACACAAGCATAGAATACTCGTGCTTGAGACAGTGCAAACATAAAACGCTTGTGAACGCGACACTACATACATAGAATGCTTGTGGGTGAGACAGTACAAACATAAAATACTTGTGAACACGACATTACATACATAGAATGCTTGTGGGTGAGACAGTACAAAAATAAAACACTTATAAATGCAACGCTACATACATAGGATGCTTGTGGGTGAGACGGTACAAAAATAAAACACTTATGAACGTGACGCTACATAAATAGAATGCTTGTGGGTGAGGCAGTACAAACATAAAACACTAATGAACGTGACACTACATACATAGAATGCTCGTGGGTGAGGCAGTACAAACATAAACACTTATGAATGTGACACTACATACATAGAATGCTCATGGGTGAGACAGTACAAATATAAAAAACTTGTGAACGCAACATTACATATATAAAATACTCGTGGGTGAGACAGTACAAAAATAAAATGTTTGTGAATGCGACACTACATACATAGAATGCTCGTGGGTGAGACAGTACAAACATAAAGCGCTTGTGAACACAACACTACATACACAGAAGGCTTGTAGTTGAGGCAGTACAAACATAAAATGCTTGTGAATGCAACACTACATACATAGAATGCTCGTGGGTGAGACAGTACAAACATAAAGCGCTTGTGAAAACACCACTACATACACAGAAGGCTTGTAGTTGAGGCAGTACAAACATAAAATACTTATGAACGTGACGCTACATATATAGGATGCTTGTGGGTGAGACAGTACAAACATAAAACGTTTATAAACACGACACTACATACATAGAATGCTTGTGGGTGAGACAGTACAAACATAAAATGCTTGTGAATACAACGCTACATACGTAGAATGCTTGTGGGTGAGGCAGTACAAACATAAAACACTTATGAACGCGACGCTACATACATAGGATGCCTGTGGGTGAGACAGTCCAAACATAAAATGCTTGTGAATACGACACTACATACAGAGAATGCTTGTGGGTGAAGCAGTACAAACATAAAATACTTATGAACGCGAAGCTACATACATAGTATACTTGTGGGTGAGACAGTATAAACATAAAATGCTTGTGAATATGACACTACATTCATAGAATGCTTGTGGGTGAGGCAGTACAAACAGAAAACACTTATAAACGCGACGCTACATACATAGGATGCTTGTGGGTGAGACAGTACCATCATAAAATGTTTTAAACGCGACACTACATACATAGAATACTCGTGGGTCAGACAGTACAAACATAAAATGCTTGTGAATGTGACACTACATACATAGATTGCTCGTGGGTGAGACAGTACAAACAAAGCGCTTGTGAACACAACACTACTTACACAGAATGCTTGTGGGTGAGACAGTACAAACATAAAACACTTATGAAGAGGACGCTACATACATAGGATGCTTGTGTGTGAGACAGTACAAACATAAAACGCTTATGAACGCAACACTACATACATAGAATGCTCTGGGTGAGACAGTACAAACATAAAACACTTATGAACGTGATACTACATACATAGGATGCTTGTGGGTGAGACAGTACAAACCTAAAATGCTTGTGAATACGGCACTACATATATAGAATGCTTGTGGGTGAGGCAGTACAAACATAAAACACTTATGAATGCGACGCTACATACATAGGATGCTTGTGGGTGGGACAGTACAAACATAAAATGCTTATGAACGTGACACTAAATACATAGAATGCTTGTGGGTGAGACAGTACAAACACAAAATGCTTGTAAACACGACACTACATACATAGAATGCTTGTGGGTGAGACAGTACAAACATAAAATGCTTGTGAACACGACACTACATACATAGAATGCTTGTGGGTGAGACAGTGCAAACATAAAATGCTTGTGAACACGACACTACATACATAGAATGCTTGTGGGTGAGACAGTACAAACATAAAATGCTTGTGAACACGACACTACATACATAGAATGCTTGTGGATGAGACAGTACAAACATAAAATGCTTGTGAACATGACACTACATACATAGAATGCTTGTGAGTGAGGCAGTACAAACATAAAACACTTTTGAACGCGATGCTACATACATAGGATGCTTGTGGGTGAGACAGTACAAACATAAAACTCTTGTGAACACGACACTACATACATAGAATGCTTGTGGGTGAGACAGTACAAACATAAAATGCTTGTGAACACGACACTACATAGATAGAATGCTTGTGGGTGTAACAGCACAAACATAAAACACTCCTGAATGCGACACAAGCATAGAATACTCGTGCTTGAGACAGTGCAAACATAAAACGCTTGTGAACGCGACACTACATACATAGAAAGCTTGTGGGTGAGACAGTACAAACATAAAATACTTGTGAACACGACATTACATACATAGAATGCTTGTGGGTGAGACAGTACAAAAATAAAACACTTATGAATGCAACGCTACATACATAGGATGCTTGTGGGTGAGACGGTACAAAAATAAAACACTTATGAACGTGACGCTACATACATAGAATGCTTGTGGGTGAGGCAGTACAAACATAAAACACTAATGAACGTGACACTACATACATAGAATGCTCGTGGGTGAGGCAGTACAAACATAAACACTTATGAATGTGACACTACATACATAGAATGCTCATGGGTGAGACAGTACAAATATAAAAAACTTGTGAACGCAACATTACATATATAAAATACTCGTGGGTGAGACAGTACAAAAATAAAATGTTTGTGAATGCGACACTACATACATAGAATGCTCGTGGGTGAGACAGTACAAACATAAAGCGCTTGTGAACACAACACTACATACACAGAAGGCTTGTAGTTGAGGCAGTACAAACATAAAATGCTTATGAACGCGACGCTACATACATAGGATGCCTGTGGGTGAGACAGTCCAAACATAAAATGCTTGTGAATACGACACTACATACAGAGAATGCTTGTGGGTGAAGCAGTACAAACATAAAATACTTATGAACGCGAAGCTACATACATAGTATACTTGTGGGTGAGACAGTATAAACATAAAATGCTTGTGAATATGACACTACATTCATAGAATGCTTGTGGGTGAGGCAGTATAAACATAAAACACTTATACACGCGACGCTATATACATAGGATGCTTGTGGGTGAGACAGTACCATCATAAAATGTTTTAAATGCGACACTACATATATAGAATACTCGTGGGTCAGACAGTACAAACATAAAATGCTTGTGAATGTGACACTACATACATAGATTGCTCGTGGGTGAGACAGTACAAACAAAGCACTTGTGAACACAACACTACTTACACAGAATGCTTGTGGGTGAGACAGTACAAACATAACACACTTATGAAGAGGACGCTACATACATAGGATGCTTGTGTGTGAGACAGTACAAACATAAAACGCTTATGAACGCAACACTACATACATAGAATGCTCTGGGTGAGACAGTACAAACATAAAACACTTATGAACGTGATACTACATACATAGGATGCTTGTGGGTGAGACAGTACAAACCTAAAATGCTTGTGAATACGACACTACATATATAGAATGCTTGTGGGCAAGGCAGTACAAACATAAAACACTTATGAATGCGACGCTACATACATAGGGTGCTTGTGGGTGAGACAGTACAAACATAAAATGTTTATGAACGTGACACTAAATACATAGAATGCTTGTGGGTGAGACAGTACAAATATAAAATGCTTGTAAACACGACACTACATACATAGAATGCTTGTGGGTGAGACAGTGCAAACATAAAATGCTTGTGAACACGACACTACATACATAGAATGCTTGTGGGTGAGGCAGTACAAACATAAAACACTTATGAACGCGACGCTACATACATAGGATGCTTGTGGGTGAGACAGTACCATCATAAAATGTTTTAAACGCGACACTTCATATATAGAATACTCGTGGGTCAGACAGTACAAACATAAAATGCTTGTGAATGTGACACTACATACATAGATTGCTCGTAGGTGAGACAGTACAAAAAAAGCGCTTGTGAACACAACACTACTTACACAGAATGCTTGTGGGTGAGACAGTACAAACATAAAACACTTATGAAGAGGACGCTACATACATAGGATGCTTGTGTGTGAGACAGTACAAACATAAAACGCTTATGAACGCAACACTACATACATAAAATGCTCTGGGTGAGACAGTACAAACATAAAACACTTATGAACGTGATGCTACATACATAGGATGCTTGTGGGTGAGACAGTACAAACCTAAAATGCTTGTGAATACGACACTACATATATAGAATGCTTGTGGGCAAGGCAGTACAAACATAAAACACTTATGAATGCGACGCTACATACATAGGGTGCTTGTGGGTGAGACAGTACAAACATAAAATGCTTATGAACGTGACATTACATACATAGAATGCTTGTGGGTGAGACAGTACAAATATAAAATGCTTGTGAACAAGACACTACATACATAGAATGCTTGTGGGTGAGACAGTACAAACATAAAATGCTTGTGAACACGACACTACATACATAGAATGCTTGTGGGTGAGACAGTACAAACATAAAATGCTTGTGAACATGACACTACATACATAGAATGCTTGTGAGAGAGGCAGTACAAACATAAAACACTTATGAACGCGATGCTACATACATAGGATGCTTGTGGGTGAGACAATACAAACATAAAACGCTTGTGAACATGACACTACATACATAGAATGCTTGTGGTTGAGACAGTACAAACATAAAATGCTTGTGAACACGACTCTACATAGATAGAATGCTTGTGGGTGTAACAGCACAAACATAAAACACTTGTGAATGCGACACAAGCATAGAATTCTCGTGCTTGAGACAGTGCAAACATAAAACGCTTGTGAACGCGACACTACATACATAGAATGCTTGTGGGTGAGACAGTACAAACATAAAATACTTGTGAACACGACATTACATACATAGAATGCTTGTGGGTGAGACAGTACGAAAATAAAACACTTATGAATGCAACGCTACATACATAGGATGCTTGTGGGTGAGACAGTACAAAAATAAAACACTTATGAACGTGACGCTACATACATAGAATGCTTGTGGGTGAGGCAGTACAAACATAAAACACTAATGAACGTGACACTACATACATAGAATGCTCGTGGGTGAGGCAGTACAAACATAAACATTTATGAATGTGACACTACATACATAGAATGCTCATGGGTGAGACAGTACAAATATAAAAAACTTGTGAACGCAACATTACATATATAGAATACTCGTGGGTGAGACAGTACAAACATAAAATGCTTGTGAATGCAACACTACATACATAGAATGCTCGTGGGTGAGACAGTACAAACATAAAGCGCTTGTGAACACAACACTACATACACAGAAGGCTTGTAGTTGAGGCAGTACAAACATAAAATACTTATGAACGTGACGCTACATATATAGGATGCTTGTGGGTGAGACAGTACAAACATAAAACACTTATGAACGCGACGCTACATACATAGGATGCCAGTGGGTGAGACAGTCCAAACATAAAATGCTTGTGAATACGACACTACATACAGAGAATGCTTGTGGGTGAGGCAGTACAAACATAAAATACTTATGAACGCGACGCTACATATATAGTATACTTGTGGGTGAGACAGTGCAAACATAAAATGCTTGTGAATATGACACTACATACATAGAATGCTTGTGGGTGAGACAGTACAAACATAAAATGCTTGTGAATATGACACTACATACATAGAATGCTTGTGGGTGAGGCAGTACAAACATAAAACACTTATGAACGCGACGCTACATACATAGGATGCTTGTGGGTGAGACAGTACCATCATAAAATGTTTTAAACGCGACACTACATATATAGAATACTCGTGGGTCAGACAGTACAAACATAAAATGCTTGTGAATGCGACACTACATACATAGATTGCTCCTGGGTGAGACAGTACAAAAAAAGTGCTTGTGAACACAACACTACTTACACAGAATGCTTGTGGGTGAGACAGTACAAACATAAAACACTTATGAAGAGGACGCTACATACACAGGATGCTTGTGTGTGAGACAGTACAAACATAAAACGCTTATGAACGCAACACTACATACATAGAATGCTCTGGGTGAGACAGTACAAACATAAAACACTTATGAACGTGATACTACATACATAGGATGCTTGTGGGTGAGACAGTACAAACCTAAAATGCTTGTGAATACGGCACTACATATATAGAATGCTTGTGGGTGAGGCAGTACAAACATAAAATGCTTATGAACGTGACACTAAATACATAGAATGCTTGTGGGTGAGACAGTACAAATACAAAATGCTTGTAAACACGACACTACATACATAGAATGCTTGTGGGTGAGACAGTACAAACATAAAATGCTTGTGAACACGACACTACATACATAGAATGCTTGTGGGTGAGACAGTGCAAACATAAAATGCTTGTGAACACGACACTACATACATAGAATGCTTGTGGGTGAGACAGTACAAACATAAAATGCTTGTGAACACGACACTACATACATAGAATGCTTGTGGATGAGACAGTACAAACATAAAATGCTTGTGAACATGACACTACATACATAGAATGCTTGTGAGTGAGGCAGTACAAACATAAAACACTTTTGAACGCGATGCTACATACATAGGATGCTTGTGGGTGAGACAGTACAAACATAAAACTCTTGTGAACATGACACTACATACATAGAATGCTTGTGGGTGAGACAGTACAAACATAAAATGCTTGTGAACACGACACTACATAGATAGAATGCTTGTGGGTGTAACAGCACAAACATAAAACACTCCTGAATGCGACACAAGCATAGAATACTCGTGCTTGAGACAGTGCAAACATAAAACGCTTGTGAACGCGACACTACATACATAGAAAGCTTGTGGGTGAGACAGTACAAACATAAAATACTTGTGAACACGACATTACATACATAGAATGCTTGTGGGTGAGACAGTACAAAAATAAAACACTTATGAATGCAACGCTACATACATAGGATGCTTGTGGGTGAGACGGTACAAAAATAAAAAACTTATGAACGTGACGCTACATACATAAAATGCTTGTGGGTGAGGCAGTACAAACATAAAACACTAATGAACGTGACACTACATACATAGAATGCTCGTGGGTGAGGCAGTACAAACATAAACACTTATGAATGTGACACTACATACATAGAATGCTCATGGGTGAGACAGTACAAATATAAAAAACTTATGAACGCAACATTACATATATAAAATACTCGTGGGTGAGACAGTACAAAAATAAAATGTTTGTGAATGCGACACTACATACATAGAATGCTCGTGGGTGAGACAGTACAAACATAAAGCGCTTGTGAACACAACACTACATACACAGAAGGCTTGTAGTTGAGGCAGTACAAACATAAAATGCTTATGAACGTGACGCTACATATATAGGATGCTTGTGGGTGAGACAGTAAAAACATAAAACGTTTATAAACACGACACTACATACATAGAATGCTTGTGGGTGAAACAGTACAAACATAAAATGCTTGTGAAGACAACGCTACATACGTAGAATGCTTGTGGGTGAGGCAGTACAAACATAAAACACTTATGAACGCGACGCTACATACATAGGATGCCTGTGGGTGAGACAGTCCAAACATAAAATGCTTGTGAATACGACACTACATACAGAGAATGCTTGTGGGTGAAGCAGTACAAACATAAAATACTTATGAACGCGAAGCTACATACATAGTATACTTGTGGGTGAGACAGTATAAACATAAAATGCTTGTGAATATGACACTACATTCATAGAATGCTTGTGGGTGAGGCAGTATAAACATAAAACACTTATACACACGACGCTATGTACATAGGATGCTTGTGGGTGAGACAGTACCATCATAAAATGTTTTAAATGCGACACTACATATATAGAATACTCGTGGGTCAGACAGTACAAACATAAAATGCTTGTGAATGTGACACTACATACATAGATTGCTCATGGGTGAGACAGTACAAACAAAGCACTTGTGAACACAACACTACTTACACAGAATGCTTGTGGGTGAGACAGTACAAACATAAAACACTTATGAAGAGGACGCTACATACATAGGATACTTGTGTGTGAGACAGTACAAACATAAAACGCTTATGAACGCAACACTACATACATAGAATGCTCTGGGTGAGACAGTACAAACATAAAACACTTATGAACGTGATACTACATACATAGGATGCTTGTGGGTGAGACAGTACAAACCTAAAATGCTTGTGAATACGGCACTACATATATAGAATGCTTGTGGGTGAGGCAGTACAAACATAAAACACTTATGAATGCGACGCTACATACATAGGATGCTTGTGGGTGGGACAGTACAAACATAAAATGTTTATGAACGTGACACTAAATACATAGAATGCTTGTGGGTGAGACAGTACAAATATAAAATGCTTGTAAACACGACACTACATACATAGAATGCTTGTGGGTGAGACAGTGCAAACATAAAATGCTTGTGAACACGACACTACATACATAGAATGCTTGTGGGTGAGACAGTACAAACATAAAATGCTTGTGAACACGACACTACATACATAGAATGCTGGTGGATGAGACAGTACAAACATAAAATGCTTGTGAACATGACACTACATACATAGAATGCTTGTGAGTGAGGCAGTACAAACATAAAACACTTTTGAACGCAATGCTACATACATAGGATGCTTGTGGGTGAGACAGTACAAACATAAAACTCTTGTGAACATGACACTACATACATAGAATGCTTGTGGGTGAGACAGTACAAACATAAAATGCTTGTGAACACGACACTACATAGATAGAATGCTTGTGGGTGTAACAGCACAAACATAAAACACTCCTGAATGCGACACAAGCATAGAATACTCGTGCTTGAGACAGTGCAAACATAAAACGCTTGTGAACGCGACACTACATACATAGAAAGCTTGTGGGTGAGACAGTACAAACATAAAATACTTGTGAACACGACATTACATACATAGAATGCTTGTGGGTGAGACAGTACAAAAATAAAACACTTATGAATGCAACGCTACATACATAGGATGCTTGTGGGTGAGACGGTACAAAAATAAAAAACTTATGAACGTGACGCTACATACATAAAATGCTTGTGGGTGAGGCAGTACAAACATAAAACACTAATGAACGTGACACTACATACATAGAATGCTCGTGGGTGAGGCAGTACAAACATAAACACTTATGAATGTGACACTACATACATAGAATGCTCATGGGTGAGACAGTACAAATATAAAAAACTTGTGAACGCAACATTACATATATAAAATACTCGTGGGTGAGACAGTACAAAAATAAAATGTTTGTGAATGCGACACTACATACATAGAATGCTCGTGGGTGAGACAGTACAAACATAAAGCGCTTGTGAACACAACACTACATACACAGAAGGCTTGTAGTTGAGGCAGTACAAACATAAAATGCTTATGAACGTGACGCTACATATATAGGATGCTTGTGGGTGAGACAGTAAAAACATAAAACGTTTATAAACACGACACTACATACATAGAATGCTTGTGGGTGAAACAGTACAAACATAAAATGCTTGTGAAGACAACGCTACATACGTAGAATGCTTGTGGGTGAGGCAGTACAAACATAAAACACTTATGAACGCGACGCTACATACATAGGATGCCTGTGGGTGAGACAGTCCAAACATAAAATGCTTGTGAATACGACACTACATACAGAGAATGCTTGTGGGTGAAGCAGTACAAACATAAAATACTTATGAACGCGAAGCTACATACATAGTATACTTGTGGGTGAGACAGTATAAACATAAAATGCTTGTGAATATGACACTACATTCATAGAATGCTTGTGGGTGAGGCAGTATAAACATAAAACACTTATACACACGACGCTATGTACATAGGATGCTTGTGGGTGAGACAGTACCATCATAAAATGTTTTAAATGCGACACTACATATATAGAATACTCGTGGGTCAGACAGTACAAACATAAAATGCTTGTGAATGTGACACTACATACATAGATTGCTCATGGGTGAGACAGTACAAACAAAGCACTTGTGAACACAACACTACTTACACAGAATGCTTGTGGGTGAGACAGTACAAACATAAAACACTTATGAAGAGGACGCTATATACATAGGATACTTGTGTGTGAGACAGTACAAACATAAAACGCTTATGAACGCAACACTACATACATAGAATGCTCTGGGTGAGACAGTACAAACATAAAACACTTATGAACGTGATACTACATACATAGGATGCTTGTGGGTGAGACAGTACAAACCTAAAATGCTTGTGAATACGGCACTACATATATAGAATGCTTGTGGGTGAGGCAGTACAAACATAAAACACTTATGAATGCGACGCTACATACATAGGATGCTTGTGGGTGGGACAGTACAAACATAAAATGTTTATGAACGTGACACTAAATACATAGAATGCTTGTGGGTGAGACAGTACAAATATAAAATGCTTGTAAACACGACACTACATACATAGAATGCTTGTGGGTGAGACAGTGCAAACATAAAATGCTTGTGAACACGACACTACATACATAGAATGCTTGTGGGTGAGACAGTGCAAACATAAAATGCTTGTGAACACGACACTACATACATAGAATGCTTGTGGGTGAGACAGTACAAACATAAAATGCTTGTGAACACGACACTACATACATAGAATGATTGTGGGTGAGACAGTACAAACATAAAATGCTTGTGAACATGACACTACATACATAGAATGATTGTGAGTGAGGCAGTACAAACATAAAACACTTATGAACGCGATGCTACATACATAGGATGCTTGTGGGTGAGACAGTACAAACATAAAACGCTTGTGAACACGACACTACATACATAGAATGCTTGTGGGTGAGACAGTACAAACATAAAATGCTTGTGAACACGACACTACATAGATAGAATGCTTGTGGGTGTAACAGCACAAACATAAAACACTCCTGAATGCGACACAAGCATAGAATACTCGTGCTTGAGGCAGTGCAAACATAAAACGCTTGTGAACGCGACACTACATACATAGAATGCTTGTGGGTGAGACAGTACAAACATAAAATACTTGTGAACACGACATTACATACATAGAATGCTTGTGGGTGAGACAGTACAAAAATAAAACACTTATGAATGCAACGCTACATACATAGGATGCTTGTGGGTGAGACGGTACAAAAATAAAACACTTATGAACGTGACGCTACATACATAGAATGCTTGTGGGTGAGGCAGTACAAACATAAAACACTAATGAACGTGACACTACATACATAGAATGCTCGTGGGTGAGGCAGTACAAACATAAACACTTATGAATGTGACACTACATACATAGAATGCTCATGGGTGAGACAGTACAAATATAAAAAACTTGTGAACGCAACATTACATATATAAAATACTCGTGGGTGAGACAGTACAAAAATAAAATGTTTGTGAATGCGACACTACATACATAGAATGCTCGTGGGTGAGACAGTACAAACATAAAGCGCTTGTGAACACAACACTACATACACAGAAGGCTTGTAGTTGAGGCAGTACAAACATAAAATGCTTATGAACGTGACGCTACATATATAGGATGCTTGTGGGTGAGACAGTAAAAACATAAAAGGTTTATAAACACGACACTACATACATAGAATGCTTGTGGGTGAAACAGTACAAACATAAAATGCTTGTGAAGACAACGCTACATACGTAGAATGCTTGTGGGTGAGGCAGTACAAACATAAAACACTTATGAACGCGACGCTACATACATAGGATGCCTGTGGGTGAGACAGTCCAAACATAAAATGCTTGTGAATACGACACTACATACAGAGAATGCTTGTGGGTGAAGCAGTACAAACATAAAATACTTATGAACGCGAAGCTACATACATAGTATACTTGTGGGTGAGACAGTATAAACATAAAATGCTTGTGAATATGACACTACATTCATAGAATGCTTGTGGGTGAGGCAGTATAAACATAAAACACTTATACACACGACGCTATATACATAGGATGCTTGTGGGTGAGACAGTACCATCATAAAATGTTTTAAATGCGACACTACATATATAGAATACTCGTGGGTCAGACAGTACAAACATAAAATGCTTGTGAATGTGACACTACATACATAGATTGCTCATGGGTGAGACAGTACAAACAAAGCACTTGTGAACACAACACTACTTACACAGAATGCTTGTGGGTGAGACAGTACAAACATAAAACACTTATGAAGAGGACGCCACATACATAGGATACTTGTGTGTGAGACAGTACAAACATAAAACGCTTATGAACGCAACACTACATACATAGAATGCTCTGGGTGAGACAGTACAAACATAAAACACTTATGAACGTGATACTACATACATAGGATGCTTGTGGGTGAGACAGTACAAACCTAAAATGTTTGTGAATACGGCACTACATATATAGAATGCTTGTGGGTGAGGCAGTACAAACATAAAACACTTATGAATGCGACGCTACATACATAGGATGCTTGTGGGTGGGACAGTACAAACATAAAATGTTTATGAACGTGACACTAAATACATAGAATGCTTGTGGGTGAGACAGTACAAATATAAAATGCTTGTAAACACGACACTACATACATAGAATGCTTGTGGGTGAGACAGTGCAAACATAAAATGCTTGTGAACACGACACTACATACATAGAATGCTTGTGGGTGAGACAGTGCAAACATAAAATGCTTGTGAACACGACACTACATACATAGAATGCTTGTGGGTGAGACAGTACAAACATAAAATGCTTGTGAACACGACACTACATACATAGAATGATTGTGGGTGAGACAGTACAAACATAAAATGCTTGTGAACATGACACTACATACATAGAATGATTGTGAGTGAGGCAGTACAAACATAAAACACTTATGAACGCAATGCTACATACATAGGATGCTTGTGGGTGAGACAGTACAAACATAAAACGCTTGTGAACACGACACTACATACATAGAATGCTTGTGGGTGAGACAGTACAAACATAAAATGCTTGTGAACACGACACTACATAGATAGAATGCTTGTGGGTGTAACAGCACAAACATAAAACACTCCTGAATGCGACACAAGCATAGAATACTCGTGCTTGAGGCAGTGCAAACATAAAACGCTTGTGAACGCGACACTACATACATAGAATGCTTGTGGGTGAGACAGTACAAACATAAAATACTTGTGAACACGACATTACATACATAGAATGCTTGTGGGTGAGACAGTACAAAAATAAAACACTTATGAATGCAACGCTACATACATAGGATGCTTGTGGGTGAGACGGTACAAAAATAAAACACTTATGAACGTGACGCTACATAAATAGAATGCTTGTGGGTGAGGCAGTACAAACATAAAACACTAATGAACGTGACACGACATACATAGAATGCTCGTGGGTGAGGCAGTACAAACATAAACACTTATGAATGTGACACTACATACATAGAATGCTCATGGGTGAGACCGTACAAATATAAAAAACTTGTGAACGCAACATTACATATATAAAATACTCGTGGGTGAGACAGTACAAAAATAAAATGTTTGTGAATGCGACACTACATACATAGAATGCTCGTGGGTGAGACAGTACAAACATAAAGCGCTTGTGAACACAACACTACATACACAGAAGGCTTGTAGTTGAGGCAGTACAAACATAAAATGCTTGTGAATGCAACACTACATACATAGAATGCTCGTGGGTGAGACAGTACAAACATAAAGTGCTTGTGAAAACAACACTACATACACAGAAGGCTTGTAGTTGAGGCAGTACAAACATAAAATACTTATGAACGTGACGCTACATATATAGGATGCTTGTGGGTGAGACAGTACAAACATAAAACGTTTATAAACACGACACTACATACATAGAATGCTTGTGGGTGAGACAGTACAAACATAAAATGCTTGTGAATACAACGCTACATACGTAGAATGCTTGAGGGTGAGGCAGTACAAACATAAAACACTTATGAACGCGACGCTACATACATAGGATGCCTGTGGGTGAGACAGTCTAAACATAAAATGCTTGTGAATACGACACTTCATACAGAGAATGCTTGTGGGTGAAGCAGTACAAACATAAAATACTTATGAACGCGAAGCTACATACATAGTATACTTGTGGGTGAGACAGTATAAACATAAAATGCTTGTGAATATGACACTACATTCATAGAATGCTTGTGGGTGAGGCAGTACAAACATAAAACACTTATAAACGCGACGCTACATACATAGGATGCTTGTGGGTGAGACAGTACCATCATCAAATGTTTTAAACGCGACACTACATATATAGAATACTCGTGGGTCAGACAGTACAAACATAAAATGCTTGTGAATGTGACACTACATACATAGATTGCTCGTGGGTGAGACAGTACAAACAAAGCGCTTGTGAACACAACACTACTTACACAGAATGCTTGTGGGTGAGACAGTACAAATATAAAACACTTATGAAGAGGACGCTACATACATAGGATGCTTGTGTGTGAGACAGTACAAACATAAAACGCTTATGAACGCAACACTACATACATAGAATGCTCTGGGTGAGACAGTACAAACATAAAACACTTATGAACGTGATACTACATACATAGGATGCTTGTGGGTGAGACAGTACAAACCTAAAATGCTTGTGAATACGACACTACATATATAGAATGCTTGTGGGCAAGGCAGTACAAACATAAAACACTTATGAATGCGACGCTACATACATAGGGTGCTTGTGGGTGAGACAGTACAAACATAAAATGTTTATGAACGTGACACTAAATACATAGAATGCTTGTGGGTGAGACAGTACAAATATAAAATGCTTGTAAACACGACACTACATACATAGAATGCTTGTGGGTGAGACAGTGCAAACATAAAATGCTTGTGAACACGACACTACATACATAGAATGCTTGTGGGTGAGGCAGTACAAACATAAAACACTTATGAACGCGACGCTACATACATAGGATGCTTGTGGGTGAGACAGTACCATCATAAAATGTTTTAAACGCGACACTTCATATATAGAATACTCGTGGGTCAGACAGTACAAACATAAAATGCTTGTGAATGTGACACTACATACATAGATTGCTCGTAGGTGAGACAGTACAAAAAAAGCACTTGTGAACACAACACTACTTACACAGAATGCTTGTGGGTGAGACAGTACAAACATAAAACACTTATGAAGAGGACGCTACATACATAGGATGCTTGTGTGTGAGACAGTACAAACATAAAACGCTTATGAACGCAACACTACATACATAAAATGCTCTGGGTGAGACAGTACAAACATAAAACACTTATGAACGTGATGCTACATACATAGGATGCTTGTGGGTGAGACAGTACAAACCTAAAATGCTTGTGAATACGACACTACATATATAGAATGCTTGTGGGCAAGGCAGTACAAACATAAAACACTTATGAATGCGACGCTACATACATAGGGTGCTTGTGGGTGAGACAGTACAAACATAAAATGCTTATGAACGTGACATTACATACATAGAATGCTTGTGGGTGAGACAGTACAAATATAAAATGCTTGTGAACAAGACACTACATACATAGAATGCTTGTGGGTGAGACAGTACAAACATAAAATGCTTGTGAACACGACACTACATACATAGAATGCTTGTGGGTGAGACAGTACAAACATAAAATGCTTGTGAACATGACACTACATACATAGAATGCTTGTGAGAGAGGCAGTACAAACATAAAACACTTATGAACGCGATGCTACATACATAGGATGCTTGTGGGTGAGACAATACAAACATAAAACGCTTGTGAACATGACACTACATACATAGAATGCTTGTGGTTGAGACAGTACAAACATAAAATGCTTGTGAACACGACTCTACATAGATAGAATGCTTGTGGGTGTAACAGCACAAACATAAAACACTTGTGAATGCGACACAAGCATAGAATTCTCGTGCTTGAGACAGTGCAAACATAAAACGCTTGTGAACGCGACACTACATACATAGAATGCTTGTGGGTGAGACAGTACAAACATAAAATACTTGTGAACACGACATTACATACATAGAATGCTTGTGGGTGAGACAGTACGAAAATAAAACACTTATGAATGCAACGCTACATACATAGAATGCTTGTGGGTGAGACAGTACAAAAATAAAACACTTATGAACGTGACGCTACATACATAGAATGCTTGTGGGTGAGGCAGTACAAACATAAAACACTAATGAACGTGACACTACATACATAGAATGCTCGTGGGTGAGGCAGTACAAACATAAACATTTATGAATGTGACACTACATACATAGAATGCTCATGGGTGAGACAGTACAAATATAAAAAACTTGTGAACGCAACATTACATATATAGAATACTCGTGGGTGAGACAGTACAAACATAAAATGCTTGTGAATGCAACACTACATACATAGAATGCTCGTGGGTGAGACAGTACAAACATAAAGCGCTTGTGAACACAACACTACATACACAGAAGGCTTGTAGTTGAGGCAGTACAAACATAAAATACTTATGAACGTGACGCTACATATATAGGATGCTTGTGGGTGAGACAGTACAAACATAAAACACTTATGAACGCGACGCTACATACATAGGATGCCAGTGGGTGAGACAGTCCAAACATAAAATGCTTGTGAATACGACACTACATACAGAGAATGCTTGTGGGTGAGGCAGTACAAACATAAAATACTTATGAACGCGACGCTACATATATAGTATACTTGTGGGTGAGACAGTGCAAACATAAAATGCTTGTGAATATGACACTACATACATAGAATGCTTGTGGGTGAGACAGTACAAACATAAAATGCTTGTGAATATGACACTACATACATAGAATGCTTGTGGGTGAGGCAGTACAAACATAAAACACTTATGAACGCGACGCTACATACATAGGATGCTTGTGGGTGAGACAGTACCATCATAAAATGTTTTAAACGCGACACTACATATATAGAATACTCGTGGGTCAGACAGTACAAACATAAAATGCTTGTGAATGCGACACTACATACATAGATTGCTCCTGGGTGAGACAGTACAAAAAAAGTGCTTGTGAACACAACACTACTTACACAGAATGCTTGTGGGTGAGACAGTACAAACATAAAACACTTATGAAGAGGACGCTACATACACAGGATGCTTGTGTGTGAGACAGTACAAACATAAAACGCTTATGAACGCAACACTACATACATAGAATGCTCTGGGTGAGACAGTACAAACATAAAACACTTATGAACGTGATACTACATACATAGGATGCTTGTGGGTGAGACAGTACAAACCTAAAATGCTTGTGAATACGGCACTACATATATAGAATGCTTGTGGGTGAGGCAGTACAAACATAAAATGCTTATGAACGTGACACTAAATACATAGAATGCTTGTGGGTGAGACAGTACAAATACAAAATGCTTGTAAACACGACACTACATACATAGAATGCTTGTGGGTGAGACAGTACAAACATAAAATGCTTGTGAACACGACACTACATACATAGAATGCTTGTGGGTGAGACAGTGCAAACATAAAATGCTTGTGAACACGACACTACATACATAGAATGCTTGTGGGTGAGACAGTACAAACATAAAATGCTTGTGAACACGACACTACATACATAGAATGCTTGTGGATGAGACAGTACAAACATAAAATGCTTGTGAACATGACACTACATACATAGAATGCTTGTGAGTGAGGCAGTACAAACATAAAACACTTTTGAACGCGATGCTACATACATAGGATGCTTGTGGGTGAGACAGTACAAACATAAAACTCTTGTGAACATGACACTACATACATAGAATGCTTGTGGGTGAGACAGTACAAACATAAAATGCTTGTGAACACGACACTACATAGATAGAATGCTTGTGGGTGTAACAGCACAAACATAAAACACTCCTGAATGCGACACAAGCATAGAATACTCGTGCTTGAGACAGTGCAAACATAAAACGCTTGTGAACGCGACACTACATACATAGAAAGCTTGTGGGTGAGACAGTACAAACATAAAATACTTGTGAACACGACATTACATACATAGAATGCTTGTGGGTGAGACAGTACAAAAATAAAACACTTATGAATGCAACGCTACATACATAGGATGCTTGTGGGTGAGACGGTACAAAAATAAAAAACTTATGAACGTGACGCTACATACATAAAATGCTTGTGGGTGAGGCAGTACAAACATAAAACACTAATGAACGTGACACTACATACATAGAATGCTCGTGGGTGAGGCAGTACAAACATAAACACTTATGAATGTGACACTACATACATAGAATGCTCATGGGTGAGACAGTACAAATATAAAAAACTTGTGAACGCAACATTACATATATAAAATACTCGTGGGTGAGACAGTACAAAAATAAAATGTTTGTGAATGCGACACTACATACATAGAATGCTCGTGGGTGAGACAGTACAAACATAAAGCGCTTGTGAACACAACACTACATACACAGAAGGCTTGTAGTTGAGGCAGTACAAACATAAAATGCTTATGAACGTGACGCTACATATATAGGATGCTTGTGGGTGAGACAGTAAAAACATAAAACGTTTATAAACACGACACTACATACATAGAATGCTTGTGGGTGAAACAGTACAAACATAAAATGCTTGTGAAGACAACGCTACATACGTAGAATGCTTGTGGGTGAGGCAGTACAAACATAAAACACTTATGAACGCGACGCTACATACATAGGATGCCTGTGGGTGAGACAGTCCAAACATAAAATGCTTGTGAATACGACACTACATACAGAGAATGCTTGTGGGTGAAGCAGTACAAACATAAAATACTTATGAACGCGAAGCTACATACATAGTATACTTGTGGGTGAGACAGTATAAACATAAAATGCTTGTGAATATGACACTACATTCATAGAATGCTTGTGGGTGAGGCAGTATAAACATAAAACACTTATACACACGACGCTATGTACATAGGATGCTTGTGGGTGAGACAGTACCATCATAAAATGTTTTAAATGCGACACTACATATATAGAATACTCGTGGGTCAGACAGTACAAACATAAAATGCTTGTGAATGTGACACTACATACATAGATTGCTCATGGGTTAGACAGTACAAACAAAGCACTTGTGAACACAACACTACTTACACAGAATGCTTGTGGGTGAGACAGTACAAACATAAAACACTTATGAAGAGGACGCTACATACATAGGATACTTGTGTGTGAGACAGTACAAACATAAAACGCTTATGAACGCAACACTACATACATAGAATGCTCTGGGTGAGACAGTACAAACATAAAACACTTATGAACGTGATACTACATACATAGGATGCTTGTGGGTGAGACAGTACAAACCTAAAATGCTTGTGAATACGGCACTACATATATAGAATGCTTGTGGGTGAGGCAGTACAAACATAAAACACTTATGAATGCGACGCTACATACATAGGATGCTTGTGGGTGGGACAGTACAAACATAAAATGTTTATGAACGTGACACTAAATACATAGAATGCTTGTGGGTGAGACAGTACAAATATAAAATGCTTGTAAACACGACACTACATACATAGAATGCTTGTGGGTGAGACAGTGCAAACATAAAATGCTTGTGAACACGACACTACATACATAGAATGCTTGTGGGTGAGACAGTACAAACATAAAATGCTTGTGAACACGACACTACATACATAGAATGCTTGTGGATGAGACAGTACAAACATAAAATGCTTGTGAACATGACACTACATACATAGAATGCTTGTGAGTGAGGCAGTACAAACATAAAACACTTTTGAACGCGATGCTACATACATAGGATGCTTGTGGGTGAGACAGTACAAACATAAAACTCTTGTGAACATGACACTACATACATAGAATGCTTGTGGGTGAGACAGTACAAACATAAAATGCTTGTGAACACGACACTACATAGATAGAATGCTTGTGGGTGTAACAGCACAAACATAAAACACTCCTGAATGCGACACAAGCATAGAATACTCGTGCTTGAGACAGTGCAAACATAAAACGCTTGTGAACGCGACACTACATACATAGAAAGCTTGTGGGTGAGACAGTACAAACATAAAATACTTGTGAACACGACATTACATACATAGAATGCTTGTGGGTGAGACAGTACAAAAATAAAACACTTATGAATGCAACGCTACATACATAGGATGCTTGTGGGTGAGACGGTACAAAAATAAAAAACTTATGAACGTGACGCTACATACATAAAATGCTTGTGGGTGAGGCAGTACAAACATAAAACACTAATGAACGTGACACTACATACATAGAATGCTCGTGGGTGAGGCAGTACAAACATAAACACTTATGAATGTGACACTACATACATAGAATGCTCATGGGTGAGACAGTACAAATATAAAAAACTTGTGAACGCAACATTACATATATAAAATACTCGTGGGTGAGACAGTACAAAAATAAAATGTTTGTGAATGCGACACTACATACATAGAATGCTCGTGGGTGAGACAGTACAAACATAAAGCGCTTGTGAACACAACACTACATACACAGAAGGCTTGTAGTTGAGGCAGTACAAACATAAAATGCTTATGAACGTGACGCTACATATATAGGATGCTTGTGGGTGAGACAGTAAAAACATAAAACGTTTATAAACACGACACTACATACATAGAATGCTTGTGGGTGAAACAGTACAAACATAAAATGCTTGTGAAGACAACGCTACATACGTAGAATGCTTGTGGGTGAGGCAGTACAAACATAAAACACTTATGAACGCGACGCTACATACATAGGATGCCTGTGGGTGAGACAGTCCAAACATAAAATGCTTGTGAATACGACACTACATACAGAGAATGCTTGTGGGTGAAGCAGTACAAACATAAAATACTTATGAACGCGAAGCTACATACATAGTATACTTGTGGGTGAGACAGTATAAACATAAAATGCTTGTGAATATGACACTACATTCATAGAATGCTTGTGGGTGAGGCAGTATAAACATAAAACACTTATACACACGACGCTATGTACATAGGATGCTTGTGGGTGAGACAGTACCATCATAAAATGTTTTAAATGCGACACTACATATATAGAATACTCGTGGGTCAGACAGTACAAACATAAAATGCTTGTGAATGTGACACTACATACATAGATTGCTCATGGGTGAGACAGTACAAACAAAGCACTTGTGAACACAACACTACTTACACAGAATGCTTGTGGGTGAGACAGTACAAACATAAAACACTTATGAAGAGGACGCTACATACATAGGATACTTGTGTGTGAGACAGTACAAACATAAAACGCTTATGAACGCAACACTACATACATAGAATGCTCTGGGTGAGACAGTACAAACATAAAACACTTATGAACGTGATACTACATACATAGGATGCTTGTGGGTGAGACAGTACAAACCTAAAATGCTTGTGAATACGGCACTACATATATAGAATGCTTGTGGGTGAGGCAGTACAAACATAAAACACTTATGAATGCGACGCTACATACATAGGATGCTTGTGGGTGGGACAGTACAAACATAAAATGTTTATGAACGTGACACTAAATACATAGAATGCTTGTGGGTGAGACAGTACAAATATAAAATGCTTGTAAACACGACACTACATACATAGAATGCTTGTGGGTGAGACAGTGCAAACATAAAATGCTTGTGAACACGACACTACATACATAGAATGCTTGTGGGTGAGACAGTGCAAACATAAAATGCTTGTGAACACGACACTACATACATAGAATGCTTGTGGGTGAGACAGTACAAACATAAAATGCTTGTGAACACGACACTACATACATAGAATGATTGTGGGTGAGACAGTACAAACATAAAATGCTTGTGAACATGACACTACATACATAGAATGATTGTGAGTGAGGCAGTACAAACATAAAACACTTATGAACGCGATGCTACATACATAGGATGCTTGTGGGTGAGACAGTACAAACATAAAACGCTTGTGAACACGACACTACATACATAGAATGCTTGTGGGTGAGACAGTACAAACATAAAATGCTTGTGAACACGACACTACATAGATAGAATGCTTGTGGGTGTAACAGCACAAACATAAAACACTCCTGAATGCGACACAAGCATAGAATACTCGTGCTTGAGGCAGTGCAAACATAAAACGCTTGTGAACGCGACACTACATACATAGAATGCTTGTGGGTGAGACAGTACAAACATAAAATACTTGTGAACACGACATTACATACATAGAATGCTTGTGGGTGAGACAGTACAAAAATAAAACACTTATGAATGCAACGCTACATACATAGGATGCTTGTGGGTGAGACGGTACAAAAATAAAACACTTATGAACGTGACGCTACATACATAGAATGCTTGTGGGTGAGGCAGTACAAACATAAAACACTAATGAACGTGACACTACATACGTAGAATGCTCGTGGGTGAGGCAGTACAAACATAAACACTTATGAATGTGACACTACATACATAGAATGCTCATGGGTGAGACAGTACAAATATAAAAAACTTGTGAACGCAACATTACATATATAAAATACTCGTGGGTGAGACAGTACAAAAATAAAATGTTTGTGAATGCGACACTACATACATAGAATGCTCGTGGGTGAGACAGTACAAACATAAAGCGCTTGTGAACACAACACTACATACACAGAAGGCTTGTAGTTGAGGCAGTACAAACATAAAATGCTTATGAACGTGACGCTACATATATAGGATGCTTGTGGGTGAGACAGTAAAAACATAAAAGGTTTATAAACACGACACTACATACATAGAATGCTTGTGGGTGAAACAGTACAAACATAAAATGCTTGTGAAGACAACGCTACATACGTAGAATGCTTGTGGGTGAGGCAGTACAAACATAAAACACTTATGAACGCGACGCTACATACATAGGATGCCTGTGGGTGAGACAGTCCAAACATAAAATGCTTGTGAATACGACACTACATACAGAGAATGCTTGTGGGTGAAGCAGTACAAACATAAAATACTTATGAACGCGAAGCTACATACATAGTATACTTGTGGGTGAGACAGTATAAACATAAAATGCTTGTGAATATGACACTACATTCATAGAATGCTTGTGGGTGAGGCAGTATAAACATAAAACACTTATACACACGACGCTATATACATAGGATGCTTGTGGGTGAGACAGTACCATCATAAAATGTTTTAAATGCGACACTACATATATAGAATACTCGTGGGTCAGACAGTACAAACATAAAATGCTTGTGAATGTGACACTACATACATAGATTGTTCATGGGTGAGACAGTACAAACAAAGCACTTGTGAACACAACACTACTTACACAGAATGCTTGTGGGTGAGACAGTACAAACATAAAACACTTATGAAGAGGACGCTACATACATAGGATACTTGTGTGTGAGACAGTACAAACATAAAACGCTTATGAACGCAACACTACATACATAGAATGCTCTGGGTGAGACAGTACAAACATAAAACACTTATGAACGTGATACTACATACATAGGATGCTTGTGGGTGAGACAGTACAAACCTAAAATGTTTGTGAATACGGCACTACATATATAGAATGCTTGTGGGTGAGGCAGTACAAACATAAAACACTTATGAATGCGACGCTACATACATAGGATGCTTGTGGGTGGGACAGTACAAACATAAAATGTTTATGAACGTGACACTAAATACATAGAATGCTTGTGGGTGAGACAGTACAAATATAAAATGCTTGTAAACACGACACTACATACATAGAATGCTTGTGGGTGAGACAGTGCAAACATAAAATGCTTGTGAACACGACACTACATACATAGAATGCTTGTGGGTGAGACAGTGCAAACATAAAATGCTTGTGAACACGACACTACATACATAGAATGCTTGTGGGTGAGACAGTACAAACATAAAATGCTTGTGAACACGACACTACATACATAGAATGATTGTGGGTGAGACAGTACAAACATAAAATGCTTGTGAACATGACACTACATACATAGAATGATTGTGAGTGAGGCAGTACAAACATAAAACACTTATGAACGCAATGCTACATACATAGGATGCTTGTGGGTGAGACAGTACAAACATAAAACGCTTGTGAACACGACACTACATACATAGAATGCTTGTGGGTGAGACAGTACAAACATAAAATGCTTGTGAACACGACACTACATAGATAGAATGCTTGTGGGTGTAACAGCACAAACATAAAACACTCCTGAATGCGACACAAGCATAGAATACTCGTGCTTGAGGCAGTGCAAACATAAAACGCTTGTGAACGCGACACTACATACATAGAATGCTTGTGGGTGAGACAGTACAAACATAAAATACTTGTGAACACGACATTACATACATAGAATGCTTGTGGGTGAGACAGTACAAAAATAAAACACTTATGAATGCAACGCTACATACATAGGATGCTTGTGGGTGAGACGGTACAAAAATAAAACACTTATGAACGTGACGCTACATACATAGAATGCTTGTGGGTGAGGCAGTACAAACATAAAACACTAATGAACGTGACACTACATACATAGAATGCTCGTGGGTGAGGCAGTACAAACATAAACACTTATGAATGTGACACTACATACATAGAATGCTCATGGGTGAGACAGTACAAATATAAAAAACTTGTGAACGCAACATTACATATATAAAATACTCGTGGGTGAGACAGTACAAAAATAAAATGTTTGTGAATGCGACACTACATACATAGAATGCTCGTGGGTGAGACAGTACAAACATAAAGCGCTTGTGAACACAACACTACATACACAGAAGGCTTGTAGTTGAGGCAGTACAAACATAAAATGCTTATGAACGTGACGCTACATATATAGGATGCTTGTGGGTGAGACAGTAAAAACATAAAACGTTTATAAACACGACACTACATACATAGAATGCTTGTGGGTGAAACAGTACAAACATAAAATGCTTGTGAAGACAACGCTACATACGTAGAATGCTTGTGGGTGAGGCAGTACAAACATAAAACACTTATGAACGCGACGCTACATACATAGGATGCCTGTGGGTGAGACAGTCCAAACATAAAATGCTTGTGAATACGACACTACATACAGAGAATGCTTGTGGGTGAAGCAGTACAAACATAAAATACTTATGAACGCGAAGCTACATACATAGTATACTTGTGGGTGAGACAGTATAAACATAAAATGCTTGTGAATATGACACTACATTCATAGAATGCTTGTGGGTGAGGCAGTATAAACATAAAACACTTATACACACGACGCTATGTACATAGGATGCTTGTGGGTGAGACAGTACCATCATAAAATGTTTTAAATGCGACACTACATATATAGAATACTCGTGGGTCAGACAGTACAAACATAAAATGCTTGTGAATGTGACACTACATACATAGATTGCTCATGGGTGAGACAGTACAAACAAAGCACTTGTGAACACAACACTACTTACACAGAATGCTTGTGGGTGAGACAGTACAAACATAAAACACTTATGAAGAGGACGCTACATACATAGGATACTTGTGTGTGAGACAGTACAAACATAAAACGCTTATGAACGCAACACTACATACATAGAATGCTCTGGGTGAGACAGTACAAACATAAAACACTTATGAACGTGATACTACATACATAGGATGCTTGTGGGTGAGACAGTACAAACCTAAAATGCTTGTGAATACGGCACTACATATATAGAATGCTTGTGGGTGAGGCAGTACAAACATAAAACACTTATGAATGCGACGCTACATACATAGGATGCTTGTGGGTGGGACAGTACAAACATAAAATGTTTATGAACGTGACACTAAATACATAGAATGCTTGTGGGTGAGACAGTACAAATATAAAATGCTTGTAAACACGACACTACATACATAGAATGCTTGTGGGTGAGACAGTGCAAACATAAAATGCTTGTGAACACGACACTACATACATAGAATGCTTGTGGGTGAGACAGTGCAAACATAAAATGCTTGTGAACACGACACTACATACATAGAATGCTTGTGGGTGAGACAGTACAAACATAAAATGCTTGTGAACACGACACTACATACATAGAATGATTGTGGGTGAGACAGTACAAACATAAAATGCTTGTGAACATGACACTACATACATAGAATGATTGTGAGTGAGGCAGTACAAACATAAAACACTTATGAACGCGATGCTACATACATAGGATGCTTGTGGGTGAGACAGTACAAACATAAAACGCTTGTGAACACGACACTACATACATAGAATGCTTGTGGGTGAGACAGTACAAACATAAAATGCTTGTGAACACGACACTACATAGATAGAATGCTTGTGGGTGTAACAGCACAAACATAAAACACTCCTGAATGCGACACAAGCATAGAATACTCGTGCTTGAGGCAGTGCAAACATAAAACGCTTGTGAACGCGACACTACATACATAGAATGCTTGTGGGTGAGACAGTACAAACATAAAATACTTGTGAACACGACATTACATACATAGAATGCTTGTGGGTGAGACAGTACAAAAATAAAACACTTATGAATGCAACGCTACATACATAGGATGCTTGTGGGTGAGACGGTACAAAAATAAAACACTTATGAACGTGACGCTACATACATAGAATGCTTGTGGGTGAGGCAGTACAAACATAAAACACTAATGAACGTGACACTACATACATAGAATGCTCGTGGGTGAGGCAGTACAAACATAAACACTTATGAATGTGACACTACATACATAGAATGCTCATGGGTGAGACAGTACAAATATAAAAAACTTGTGAACGCAACATTACATATATAAAATACTCGTGGGTGAGACAGTACAAAAATAAAATGTTTGTGAATGCGACACTACATACATAGAATGCTCGTGGGTGAGACAGTACAAACATAAAGCGCTTGTGAACACAACACTACATACACAGAAGGCTTGTAGTTGAGGCAGTACAAACATAAAATGCTTATGAACGTGACGCTACATATATAGGATGCTTGTGGGTGAGACAGTAAAAACATAAAAGGTTTATAAACACGACACTACATACATAGAATGCTTGTGGGTGAAACAGTACAAACATAAAATGCTTGTGAAGACAACGCTACATACGTAGAATGCTTGTGGGTGAGGCAGTACAAACATAAAACACTTATGAACGCGACGCTACATACATAGGATGCCTGTGGGTGAGACAGTCCAAACATAAAATGCTTGTGAATACGACACTACATACAGAGAATGCTTGTGGGTGAAGCAGTACAAACATAAAATACTTATGAACGCGAAGCTACATACATAGTATACTTGTGGGTGAGACAGTATAAACATAAAATGCTTGTGAATATGACACTACATTCATAGAATGCTTGTGGGTGAGGCAGTATAAACATAAAACACTTATACACACGACGCTATATACATAGGATGCTTGTGGGTGAGACAGTACCATCATAAAATGTTTTAAATGCGACACTACATATATAGAATACTCGTGGGTCAGACAGTACAAACATAAAATGCTTGTGAATGTGACACTACATACATAGATTGTTCATGGGTGAGACAGTACAAACAAAGCACTTGTGAACACAACACTACTTACACAGAATGCTTGTGGGTGAGACAGTACAAACATAAAACACTTATGAAGAGGACGCTACATACATAGGATACTTGTGTGTGAGACAGTACAAACATAAAACGCTTATGAACGCAACACTACATACATAGAATGCTCTGGGTGAGACAGTACAAACATAAAACACTTATGAACGTGATACTACATACATAGGATGCTTGTGGGTGAGACAGTACAAACCTAAAATGTTTGTGAATACGGCACTACATATATAGAATGCTTGTGGGTGAGGCAGTACAAACATAAAACACTTATGAATGCGACGCTACATACATAGGATGCTTGTGGGTGGGACAGTACAAACATAAAATGTTTATGAACGTGACACTAAATACATAGAATGCTTGTGGGTGAGACAGTACAAATATAAAATGCTTGTAAACACGACACTACATACATAGAATGCTTGTGGGTGAGACAGTGCAAACATAAAATGCTTGTGAACACGACACTACATACATAGAATGCTTGTGGGTGAGACAGTGCAAACATAAAATGCTTGTGAACACGACACTACATACATAGAATGCTTGTGGGTGAGACAGTACAAACATAAAATGCTTGTGAACACGACACTACATACATAGAATGATTGTGGGTGAGACAGTACAAACATAAAATGCTTGTGAACATGACACTACATACATAGAATGATTGTGAGTGAGGCAGTACAAACATAAAACACTTATGAACGCAATGCTACATACATAGGATGCTTGTGGGTGAGACAGTACAAACATAAAACGCTTGTGAACACGACACTACATACATAGAATGCTTGTGGGTGAGACAGTACAAACATAAAATGCTTGTGAACACGACACTACATAGATAGAATGCTTGTGGGTGTAACAGCACAAACATAAAACACTCCTGAATGCGACACAAGCATAGAATACTCGTGCTTGAGGCAGTGCAAACATAAAACGCTTGTGAACGCGACACTACATACATAGAATGCTTGTGGGTGAGACAGTACAAACATAAAATACTTGTGAACACGACATTACATACATAGAATGCTTGTGGGTGAGACAGTACAAAAATAAAACACTTATGAATGCAACGCTACATACATAGGATGCTTGTGGGTGAGACGGTACAAAAATAAAACACTTATGAACGTGACGCTACATAAATAGAATGCTTGTGGGTGAGGCAGTACAAACATAAAACACTAATGAACGTGACACGACATACATAGAATGCTCGTGGGTGAGGCAGTACAAACATAAACACTTATGAATGTGACACTACATACATAGAATGCTCATGGGTGAGACCGTACAAATATAAAAAACTTGTGAACGCAACATTACATATATAAAATACTCGTGGGTGAGACAGTACAAAAATAAAATGTTTGTGAATGCGACACTACATACATAGAATGCTCGTGGGTGAGACAGTACAAACATAAAGCGCTTGTGAACACAACACTACATACACAGAAGGCTTGTAGTTGAGGCAGTACAAACATAAAATGCTTGTGAATGCAACACTACATACATAGAATGCTCGTGGGTGAGACAGTACAAACATAAAGTGCTTGTGAAAACAACACTACATACACAGAAGGCTTGTAGTTGAGGCAGTACAAACATAAAATACTTATGAACGTGACGCTACATATATAGGATGCTTGTGGGTGAGACAGTACAAACATAAAACGTTTATAAACACGACACTACATACATAGAATGCTCGTGGGTGAGACAGTACAAACATAAAATGCTTGTGAATACAACGCTACATACGTAGAATGCTTGAGGGTGAGGCAGTACAAACATAAAACACTTATGAACGCGACGCTACATACATAGGATGCCTGTGGGTGAGACAGTCTAAACATAAAATGCTTGTGAATACGACACTTCATACAGAGAATGCTTGTGGGTGAAGCAGTACAAACATAAAATACTTATGAACGCGAAGCTACATACATAGTATACTTGTGGGTGAGACAGTATAAACATAAAATGCTTGTGAATATGACACTACATTCATAGAATGCTTGTGGGTGAGGCAGTACAAACATAAAACACTTATAAACGCGACGCTACATACATAGGATGCTTGTGGGTGAGACAGTACCATCATCAAATGTTTTAAACGCGACACTACATATATAGAATACTCGTGGGTCAGACAGTACAAACATAAAATGCTTGTGAATGTGACACTACATACATAGATTGCTCGTGGGTGAGACAGTACAAACAAAGCGCTTGTGAACACAACACTACTTACACAGAATGCTTGTGGGTGAGACAGTACAAATATAAAACACTTATGAAGAGGACGCTACATACATAGGATGCTTGTGTGTGAGACAGTACAAACATAAAACGCTTATGAACGCAACACTACATACATAGAATGCTCTGGGTGAGACAGTACAAACATAAAACACTTATGAACGTGATACTACATACATAGGATGCTTGTGGGTGAGACAGTACAAACCTAAAATGCTTGTGAATACGACACTACATATATAGAATGCTTGTGGGCAAGGCAGTACAAACATAAAACACTTATGAATGCGACGCTACATACATAGGGTGCTTGTGGGTGAGACAGTACAAACATAAAATGTTTATGAACGTGACACTAAATACATAGAATGCTTGTGGGTGAGACAGTACAAATATAAAATGCTTGTAAACACGACACTACATACATAGAATGCTTGTGGGTGAGACAGTGCAAACATAAAATGCTTGTGAACACGACACTACATACATAGAATGCTTGTGGGTGAGGCAGTACAAACATAAAACACTTATGAACGCGACGCTACATACATAGGATGCTTGTGGGTGAGACAGTACCATCATAAAATGTTTTAAACGCGACACTTCATATATAGAATACTCGTGGGTCAGACAGTACAAACATAAAATGCTTGTGAATGTGACACTACATACATAGATTGCTCGTAGGTGAGACAGTACAAAAAAAGCACTTGTGAACACAACACTACTTACACAGAATGCTTGTGGGTGAGACAGTACAAACATAAAACACTTATGAAGAGGACGCTACATACATAGGATGCTTGTGTGTGAGACAGTACAAACATAAAACGCTTATGAACGCAACACTACATACATAAAATGCTCTGGGTGAGACAGTACAAACATAAAACACTTATGAACGTGATGCTACATACATAGGATGCTTGTGGGTGAGACAGTACAAACCTAAAATGCTTGTGAATACGACACTACATATATAGAATGCTTGTGGGCAAGGCAGTACAAACATAAAACACTTATGAATGCGACGCTACATACATAGGGTGCTTGTGGGTGAGACAGTACAAACATAAAATGCTTATGAACGTGACATTACATACATAGAATGCTTGTGGGTGAGACAGTACAAATATAAAATGCTTGTGAACAAGACACTACATACATAGAATGCTTGTGGGTGAGACAGTACAAACATAAAATGCTTGTGAACACGACACTACATACATAGAATGCTTGTGGGTGAGACAGTACAAACATAAAATGCTTGTGAACATGACACTACATACATAGAATGCTTGTGAGAGAGGCAGTACAAACATAAAACACTTATGAACGCGATGCTACATACATAGGATGCTTGTGGGTGAGACAATACAAACATAAAACGCTTGTGAACATGACACTACATACATAGAATGCTTGTGGTTGAGACAGTACAAACATAAAATGCTTGTGAACACGACTCTACATAGATAGAATGCTTGTGGGTGTAACAGCACAAACATAAAACACTTGTGAATGCGACACAAGCATAGAATTCTCGTGCTTGAGACAGTGCAAACATAAAACGCTTGTGAACGCGACACTACATACATAGAATGCTTGTGGGTGAGACAGTACAAACATAAAATACTTGTGAACACGACATTACATACATAGAATGCTTGTGGGTGAGACAGTACGAAAATAAAACACTTATGAATGCAACGCTACATACATAGAATGCTTGTGGGTGAGACAGTACAAAAATAAAACACTTATGAACGTGACGCTACATACATAGAATGCTTGTGGGTGAGGCAGTACAAACATAAAACACTAATGAACGTGACACTACATACATAGAATGCTCGTGGGTGAGGCAGTACAAACATAAACATTTATGAATGTGACACTACATACATAGAATGCTCATGGGTGAGACAGTACAAATATAAAAAACTTGTGAACGCAACATTACATATATAGAATACTCGTGGGTGAGACAGTACAAACATAAAATGCTTGTGAATGCAACACTACATACATAGAATGCTCGTGGGTGAGACAGTACAAACATAAAGCGCTTGTGAACACAACACTACATACACAGAAGGCTTGTAGTTGAGGCAGTACAAACATAAAATACTTATGAACGTGACGCTACATATATAGGATGCTTGTGGGTGAGACAGTACAAACATAAAACACTTATGAACGCGACGCTACATACATAGGATGCCAGTGGGTGAGACAGTCCAAACATAAAATGCTTGTGAATACGACACTACATACAGAGAATGCTTGTGGGTGAGGCAGTACAAACATAAAATACTTATGAACGCGACGCTACATATATAGTATACTTGTGGGTGAGACAGTGCAAACATAAAATGCTTGTGAATATGACACTACATACATAGAATGCTTGTGGGTGAGACAGTACAAACATAAAATGCTTGTGAATATGACACTACATACATAGAATGCTTGTGGGTGAGGCAGTACAAACATAAAACACTTATGAACGCGACGCTACATACATAGGATGCTTGTGGGTGAGACAGTACCATCATAAAATGTTTTAAACGCGACACTACATATATAGAATACTCGTGGGTCAGACAGTACAAACATAAAATGCTTGTGAATGCGACACTACATACATAGATTGCTCCTGGGTGAGACAGTACAAAAAAAGTGCTTGTGAACACAACACTACTTACACAGAATGCTTGTGGGTGAGACAGTACAAACATAAAACACTTATGAAGAGGACGCTACATACACAGGATGCTTGTGTGTGAGACAGTACAAACATAAAACGCTTATGAACGCAACACTACATACATAGAATGCTCTGGGTGAGACAGTACAAACATAAAACACTTATGAACGTGATACTACATACATAGGATGCTTGTGGGTGAGACAGTACAAACCTAAAATGCTTGTGAATACGGCACTACATATATAGAATGCTTGTGGGTGAGGCAGTACAAACATAAAATGCTTATGAACGTGACACTAAATACATAGAATGCTTGTGGGTGAGACAGTACAAATACAAAATGCTTGTAAACACGACACTACATACATAGAATGCTTGTGGGTGAGACAGTACAAACATAAAATGCTTGTGAACACGACACTACATACATAGAATGCTTGTGGGTGAGACAGTGCAAACATAAAATGCTTGTGAACACGACACTACATACATAGAATGCTTGTGGGTGAGACAGTACAAACATAAAATGCTTGTGAACACGACACTACATACATAGAATGCTTGTGGATGAGACAGTACAAACATAAAATGCTTGTGAACATGACACTACATACATAGAATGCTTGTGAGTGAGGCAGTACAAACATAAAACACTTTTGAACGCGATGCTACATACATAGGATGCTTGTGGGTGAGACAGTACAAACATAAAACTCTTGTGAACATGACACTACATACATAGAATGCTTGTGGGTGAGACAGTACAAACATAAAATGCTTGTGAACACGACACTACATAGATAGAATGCTTGTGGGTGTAACAGCACAAACATAAAACACTCCTGAATGCGACACAAGCATAGAATACTCGTGCTTGAGACAGTGCAAACATAAAACGCTTGTGAACGCGACACTACATACATAGAAAGCTTGTGGGTGAGACAGTACAAACATAAAATACTTGTGAACACGACATTACATACATAGAATGCTTGTGGGTGAGACAGTACAAAAATAAAACACTTATGAATGCAACGCTACATACATAGGATGCTTGTGGGTGAGACGGTACAAAAATAAAAAACTTATGAACGTGACGCTACATACATAAAATGCTTGTGGGTGAGGCAGTACAAACATAAAACACTAATGAACGTGACACTACATACATAGAATGCTCGTGGGTGAGGCAGTACAAACATAAACACTTATGAATGTGACACTACATACATAGAATGCTCATGGGTGAGACAGTACAAATATAAAAAACTTGTGAACGCAACATTACATATATAAAATACTCGTGGGTGAGACAGTACAAAAATAAAATGTTTGTGAATGCGACACTACATACATAGAATGCTCGTGGGTGAGACAGTACAAACATAAAGCGCTTGTGAACACAACACTACATACACAGAAGGCTTGTAGTTGAGGCAGTACAAACATAAAATGCTTATGAACGTGACGCTACATATATAGGATGCTTGTGGGTGAGACAGTAAAAACATAAAACGTTTATAAACACGACACTACATACATAGAATGCTTGTGGGTGAAACAGTACAAACATAAAATGCTTGTGAAGACAACGCTACATACGTAGAATGCTTGTGGGTGAGGCAGTACAAACATAAAACACTTATGAACGCGACGCTACATACATAGGATGCCTGTGGGTGAGACAGTCCAAACATAAAATGCTTGTGAATACGACACTACATACAGAGAATGCTTGTGGGTGAAGCAGTACAAACATAAAATACTTATGAACGCGAAGCTACATACATAGTATACTTGTGGGTGAGACAGTATAAACATAAAATGCTTGTGAATATGACACTACATTCATAGAATGCTTGTGGGTGAGGCAGTATAAACATAAAACACTTATACACACGACGCTATGTACATAGGATGCTTGTGGGTGAGACAGTACCATCATAAAATGTTTTAAATGCGACACTACATATATAGAATACTCGTGGGTCAGACAGTACAAACATAAAATGCTTGTGAATGTGACACTACATACATAGATTGCTCATGGGTTAGACAGTACAAACAAAGCACTTGTGAACACAACACTACTTACACAGAATGCTTGTGGGTGAGACAGTACAAACATAAAACACTTATGAAGAGGACGCTACATACATAGGATACTTGTGTGTGAGACAGTACAAACATAAAACGCTTATGAACGCAACACTACATACATAGAATGCTCTGGGTGAGACAGTACAAACATAAAACACTTATGAACGTGATACTACATACATAGGATGCTTGTGGGTGAGACAGTACAAACCTAAAATGCTTGTGAATACGGCACTACATATATAGAATGCTTGTGGGTGAGGCAGTACAAACATAAAACACTTATGAATGCGACGCTACATACATAGGATGCTTGTGGGTGGGACAGTACAAACATAAAATGTTTATGAACGTGACACTAAATACATAGAATGCTTGTGGGTGAGACAGTACAAATATAAAATGCTTGTAAACACGACACTACATACATAGAATGCTTGTGGGTGAGACAGTGCAAACATAAAATGCTTGTGAACACGACACTACATACATAGAATGCTTGTGGGTGAGACAGTACAAACATAAAATGCTTGTGAACACGACACTACATACATAGAATGCTTGTGGATGAGACAGTACAAACATAAAATGCTTGTGAACATGACACTACATACATAGAATGCTTGTGAGTGAGGCAGTACAAACATAAAACACTTTTGAACGCGATGCTACATACATAGGATGCTTGTGGGTGAGACAGTACAAACATAAAACTCTTGTGAACATGACACTACATACATAGAATGCTTGTGGGTGAGACAGTACAAACATAAAATGCTTGTGAACACGACACTACATAGATAGAATGCTTGTGGGTGTAACAGCACAAACATAAAACACTCCTGAATGCGACACAAGCATAGAATACTCGTGCTTGAGACAGTGCAAACATAAAACGCTTGTGAACGCGACACTACATACATAGAAAGCTTGTGGGTGAGACAGTACAAACATAAAATACTTGTGAACACGACATTACATACATAGAATGCTTGTGGGTGAGACAGTACAAAAATAAAACACTTATGAATGCAACGCTACATACATAGGATGCTTGTGGGTGAGACGGTACAAAAATAAAAAACTTATGAACGTGACGCTACATACATAAAATGCTTGTGGGTGAGGCAGTACAAACATAAAACACTAATGAACGTGACACTACATACATAGAATGCTCGTGGGTGAGGCAGTACAAACATAAACACTTATGAATGTGACACTACATACATAGAATGCTCATGGGTGAGACAGTACAAATATAAAAAACTTGTGAACGCAACATTACATATATAAAATACTCGTGGGTGAGACAGTACAAAAATAAAATGTTTGTGAATGCGACACTACATACATAGAATGCTCGTGGGTGAGACAGTACAAACATAAAGCGCTTGTGAACACAACACTACATACACAGAAGGCTTGTAGTTGAGGCAGTACAAACATAAAATGCTTATGAACGTGACGCTACATATATAGGATGCTTGTGGGTGAGACAGTAAAAACATAAAACGTTTATAAACACGACACTACATACATAGAATGCTTGTGGGTGAAACAGTACAAACATAAAATGCTTGTGAAGACAACGCTACATACGTAGAATGCTTGTGGGTGAGGCAGTACAAACATAAAACACTTATGAACGCGACGCTACATACATAGGATGCCTGTGGGTGAGACAGTCCAAACATAAAATGCTTGTGAATACGACACTACATACAGAGAATGCTTGTGGGTGAAGCAGTACAAACATAAAATACTTATGAACGCGAAGCTACATACATAGTATACTTGTGGGTGAGACAGTATAAACATAAAATGCTTGTGAATATGACACTACATTCATAGAATGCTTGTGGGTGAGGCAGTATAAACATAAAACACTTATACACACGACGCTATGTACATAGGATGCTTGTGGGTGAGACAGTACCATCATAAAATGTTTTAAATGCGACACTACATATATAGAATACTCGTGGGTCAGACAGTACAAACATAAAATGCTTGTGAATGTGACACTACATACATAGATTGCTCATGGGTGAGACAGTACAAACAAAGCACTTGTGAACACAACACTACTTACACAGAATGCTTGTGGGTGAGACAGTACAAACATAAAACACTTATGAAGAGGACGCTACATACATAGGATACTTGTGTGTGAGACAGTACAAACATAAAACGCTTATGAACGCAACACTACATACATAGAATGCTCTGGGTGAGACAGTACAAACATAAAACACTTATGAACGTGATACTACATACATAGGATGCTTGTGGGTGAGACAGTACAAACCTAAAATGCTTGTGAATACGGCACTACATATATAGAATGCTTGTGGGTGAGGCAGTACAAACATAAAACACTTATGAATGCGACGCTACATACATAGGATGCTTGTGGGTGGGACAGTACAAACATAAAATGTTTATGAACGTGACACTAAATACATAGAATGCTTGTGGGTGAGACAGTACAAATATAAAATGCTTGTAAACACGACACTACATACATAGAATGCTTGTGGGTGAGACAGTGCAAACATAAAATGCTTGTGAACACGACACTACATACATAGAATGCTTGTGGGTGAGACAGTGCAAACATAAAATGCTTGTGAACACGACACTACATACATAGAATGCTTGTGGGTGAGACAGTACAAACATAAAATGCTTGTGAACACGACACTACATACATAGAATGATTGTGGGTGAGACAGTACAAACATAAAATGCTTGTGAACATGACACTACATACATAGAATGATTGTGAGTGAGGCAGTACAAACATAAAACACTTATGAACGCGATGCTACATACATAGGATGCTTGTGGGTGAGACAGTACAAACATAAAACGCTTGTGAACACGACACTACATACATAGAATGCTTGTGGGTGAGACAGTACAAACATAAAATGCTTGTGAACACGACACTACATAGATAGAATGCTTGTGGGTGTAACAGCACAAACATAAAACACTCCTGAATGCGACACAAGCATAGAATACTCGTGCTTGAGGCAGTGCAAACATAAAACGCTTGTGAACGCGACACTACATACATAGAATGCTTGTGGGTGAGACAGTACAAACATAAAATACTTGTGAACACGACATTACATACATAGAATGCTTGTGGGTGAGACAGTACAAAAATAAAACACTTATGAATGCAACGCTACATACATAGGATGCTTGTGGGTGAGACGGTACAAAAATAAAACACTTATGAACGTGACGCTACATACATAGAATGCTTGTGGGTGAGGCAGTACAAACATAAAACACTAATGAACGTGACACTACATACATAGAATGCTCGTGGGTGAGGCAGTACAAACATAAACACTTATGAATGTGACACTACATACATAGAATGCTCATGGGTGAGACAGTACAAATATAAAAAACTTGTGAACGCAACATTACATATATAAAATACTCGTGGGTGAGACAGTACAAAAATAAAATGTTTGTGAATGCGACACTACATACATAGAATGCTCGTGGGTGAGACAGTACAAACATAAAGCGCTTGTGAACACAACACTACATACACAGAAGGCTTGTAGTTGAGGCAGTACAAACATAAAATGCTTATGAACGTGACGCTACATATATAGGATGCTTGTGGGTGAGACAGTAAAAACATAAAAGGTTTATAAACACGACACTACATACATAGAATGCTTGTGGGTGAAACAGTACAAACATAAAATGCTTGTGAAGACAACGCTACATACGTAGAATGCTTGTGGGTGAGGCAGTACAAACATAAAACACTTATGAACGCGACGCTACATACATAGGATGCCTGTGGGTGAGACAGTCCAAACATAAAATGCTTGTGAATACGACACTACATACAGAGAATGCTTGTGGGTGAAGCAGTACAAACATAAAATACTTATGAACGCGAAGCTACATACATAGTATACTTGTGGGTGAGACAGTATAAACATAAAATGCTTGTGAATATGACACTACATTCATAGAATGCTTGTGGGTGAGGCAGTATAAACATAAAACACTTATACACACGACGCTATATACATAGGATGCTTGTGGGTGAGACAGTACCATCATAAAATGTTTTAAATGCGACACTACATATATAGAATACTCGTGGGTCAGACAGTACAAACATAAAATGCTTGTGAATGTGACACTACATACATAGATTGTTCATGGGTGAGACAGTACAAACAAAGCACTTGTGAACACAACACTACTTACACAGAATGCTTGTGGGTGAGACAGTACAAACATAAAACACTTATGAAGAGGACGCTACATACATAGGATACTTGTGTGTGAGACAGTACAAACATAAAACGCTTATGAACGCAACACTACATACATAGAATGCTCTGGGTGAGACAGTACAAACATAAAACACTTATGAACGTGATACTACATACATAGGATGCTTGTGGGTGAGACAGTACAAACCTAAAATGTTTGTGAATACGGCACTACATATATAGAATGCTTGTGGGTGAGGCAGTACAAACATAAAACACTTATGAATGCGACGCTACATACATAGGATGCTTGTGGGTGGGACAGTACAAACATAAAATGTTTATGAACGTGACACTAAATACATAGAATGCTTGTGGGTGAGACAGTACAAATATAAAATGCTTGTAAACACGACACTACATACATAGAATGCTTGTGGGTGAGACAGTGCAAACATAAAATGCTTGTGAACACGACACTACATACATAGAATGCTTGTGGGTGAGACAGTGCAAACATAAAATGCTTGTGAACACGACACTACATACATAGAATGCTTGTGGGTGAGACAGTACAAACATAAAATGCTTGTGAACACGACACTACATACATAGAATGATTGTGGGTGAGACAGTACAAACATAAAATGCTTGTGAACATGACACTACATACATAGAATGATTGTGAGTGAGGCAGTACAAACATAAAACACTTATGAACGCAATGCTACATACATAGGATGCTTGTGGGTGAGACAGTACAAACATAAAACGCTTGTGAACACGACACTACATACATAGAATGCTTGTGGGTGAGACAGTACAAACATAAAATGCTTGTGAACACGACACTACATAGATAGAATGCTTGTGGGTGTAACAGCACAAACATAAAACACTCCTGAATGCGACACAAGCATAGAATACTCGTGCTTGAGGCAGTGCAAACATAAAACGCTTGTGAACGCGACACTACATACATAGAATGCTTGTGGGTGAGACAGTACAAACATAAAATACTTGTGAACACGACATTACATACATAGAATGCTTGTGGGTGAGACAGTACAAAAATAAAACACTTATGAATGCAACGCTACATACATAGGATGCTTGTGGGTGAGACGGTACAAAAATAAAACACTTATGAACGTGACGCTACATAAATAGAATGCTTGTGGGTGAGGCAGTACAAACATAAAACACTAATGAACGTGACACGACATACATAGAATGCTCGTGGGTGAGGCAGTACAAACATAAACACTTATGAATGTGACACTACATACATAGAATGCTCATGGGTGAGACCGTACAAATATAAAAAACTTGTGAACGCAACATTACATATATAAAATACTCGTGGGTGAGACAGTACAAAAATAAAATGTTTGTGAATGCGACACTACATACATAGAATGCTCGTGGGTGAGACAGTACAAACATAAAGCGCTTGTGAACACAACACTACATACACAGAAGGCTTGTAGTTGAGGCAGTACAAACATAAAATGCTTGTGAATGCAACACTACATACATAGAATGCTCGTGGGTGAGACAGTACAAACATAAAGTGCTTGTGAAAACAACACTACATACACAGAAGGCTTGTAGTTGAGGCAGTACAAACATAAAATACTTATGAACGTGACGCTACATATATAGGATGCTTGTGGGTGAGACAGTACAAACATAAAACGTTTATAAACACGACACTACATACATAGAATGCTTGTGGGTGAGACAGTACAAACATAAAATGCTTGTGAATACAATGCTACATACGTAGAATGCTTGAGGGTGAGGCAGTACAAACATAAAACACTTATGAACGCGACGCTACATACATAGGATGCCTGTGGGTGAGACAGTCTAAACATAAAATGCTTGTGAATACGACACTTCATACAGAGAATGCTTGTGGGTGAAGCAGTACAAACATAAAATACTTATGAACGCGAAGCTACATACATAGTATACTTGTGGGTGAGACAGTATAAACATAAAATGCTTGTGAATATGACACTACATTCATAGAATGCTTGTGGGTGAGGCAGTACAAACATAAAACACTTATAAACGCGACGCTACATACATAGGATGCTTGTGGGTGAGACAGTACCATCATAAAATGTTTTAAACGCGACACTACATATATAGAATACTCGTGGGTCAGACAGTACAAACATAAAATGCTTGTGAATGTGACACTACATACATAGATTGCTCGTGGGTGAGACAGTACAAACAAACCGCTTGTGAACACAACACTACTTACACAGAATGCTTGTGGGTGAGACAGTACAAATATAAAACACTTATGAAGAGGACGCTACATACATAGGATGCTTGTGTGTGAGACAGTACAAACATAAAACGCTTATGAACGCAACACTACATACATAGAATGCTCTGGGTGAGACAGTACAAACATAAAACACTTATGAACGTGATACTACATACATAGGATGCTTGTGGGTGAGACAGTACAAACCTAAAATGCTTGTGAATACGGCACTACATATATAGAATGCTTGTGGGTGAGGCAGTACAAACATAAAACACTTATGAATGCGACGCTACATACATAGGATGCTTGTGGGTGGGACAGTACAAACATAAAATGCTTATGAACGTGACACTAAATACATAAAATGCTTGTGGGTGAGACAGTACAAATACAAAATGCTTGTAAACACGACACTACATACATAGAATGCTTGTGGGTGAGACAGTACAAACATAAAATGCTTTTGAACACGACACTACATACATAGAATGTTTGTGGGTGAGACAGTGCAAACATAAAATGCTTGTGAACACGACACTACATACATAGAATGCTTGTGGGTGAGAAAGTACAAACATAAAATGCTTGTGAACACGACACTACATACATAGAATGCTTGTGGATGAGACAGTAGAAACATAAAATGCTTGTGAACATGACACTACATACATAGAATGCTTGTGAGTGAGGCAGTACAAACATAAAACACTTTTGAACGCGATGCTACATACATAGGATGCTTGTGGGTGAGACAGTACAAACATAAAACTCTTGTGAACACGACACTACATACATAGAATGCTTGTGGGTGAGACAGTACAAACATAAAATGCTTGTGAACACGACACTACATAGATAGAATGCTTGTGGGTGTAACAGCACAAACATAAAACACTCCTGAATGCGACACAAGCATAGAATACTCGTGCTTGAGACAGTGCAAACATAAAACGCTTGTGAACGCGACACTACATACATAGAATGCTTGTGGGTGAGACAGTACAAACATAAAATACTTGTGAACACGACATTACATACATAGAATGCTTGTGGGTGAGACAGTACAAAAATAAAACACTTATGAATGCAACGCTACATACATAGGATGCTTGTGGGTGAGACGGTACAAAAATAAAACACTTATGAACGTGACGCTACATACATAGAATGCTTGTGGGTGAGGCAGTACAAACATAAAACACTAATGAACGTGACACTACATACATAGAATGCTCGTGGGTGAGGCAGTACAAACATAAACACTTATGAATGTGACACTACATACATATAAAAAACTTGTGAACGCAACATTACATATATAAAATACTCGTGGGTGAGACAGTACAAAAATAAAATGTTTGTGAATGCGACACTACATACATAGAATGCTCGTGGGTGAGATAGTACAAACATAAAGCGCTTGTGAACACAACACTACATACACAGAAGGCTTGTAGTTGAGGCAGTACAAACATAAAATGCTTGTGAATACGACGCTACATACATAGAATGCTTGTGGGTGAGGCAGTACAAACATAAAACACTTATGAACGCGACGCTACATACATAGGAGGCCTGTGGGTGAGACAGTACAAAACATAAAATGCTTGTGAATACGACACTACATACATAGAATGCTTGTGGGTGAGACAATACAAACATAAAATACTTATGAACGCGACGCTACATACATAGTATACTTGTGGATGAGACAGTACAAACATAAAATGCTTGTGAATACGACACTACATACATAGAATGCTTGTGGGTGAGACAGTACAAACATAAAACACTTATGAACGCGACATTACATACATAGAATGCTTGTGGGTGAGACAGTACAAACATAAAACACTTATGAACGCGACTCTGCATACATAGAATGCTTGTGGGTGAGGCAGTACAAACATAAAACACTTATGAACGCGACACTACATACATAGAATGCTTGTGGGTGAGGCAGTACAAACATAAAACACTTATGAACGCGACGCTACATACATAGGATGCTTGTGGGTGTGACAGTACCATCATAAAATGCTTGTGAATGTGACACTACATACATAGATTGCTCGTGGGTGAGACAGTACAAACAAAGCGCTTGTGAACACAACACTACTTACACAGAATGCTTGTGGGTGAGACAGTACAAACATAAAACACTTATGAAGAGGACGCTACATACATAGGATGCTTGTGTGTGAGACAGTACAAACATAAAACGCTTATGAATGCAACACTACATACATAGAATGCTCTGGGTGAGACAGTACAAACATAAAACACTTATGAACGTGATACTACATACATAGGATGCTTGTGGGTGAGACAGTACAAACATAAAATGCTTGTGAATACGACACTACATATATAGAATGCTTGTGGGCGAGGCAGTACAAACATAAAACACTTATGAATACGACGCTACATACATAGGATGTTTGTGGGTGAGACAGTACAAACATAAAACACTTGTGAACACGACACTACATACATAGAATGCTTGTGGGTCAGACAGTACAAACATAAAATGCTTGTGAACACGACACTACATAGATAGAATGCTTGTGGGTGTAACAGCACAAACATAAAACACTTGTGAATGCAACGCTACATACATAGGATGCTTGTGGGTGAGACAGTACAAACATAGAAACGCTTGTGAACACGACACTACATACATAGAATGCTTGTGGGTGAGACAGTACAAACATAAAATGCTTGTGAACACGACACTACATAGATAGAATGCTTGTGGGTGTAACAGCACAAACATAAAACACTTGTGAATGCGACACAAGCATAGAATACTCGTGCTTGAGACAGTGCAAACATAAAACGCTTGTGAACGCGACACTACATACATAGACTGCTTGTGGGTGAGACAGTACAAACATAAAATACTTGTGAACACGATATTACATACATAGAATGCTTGTGGGTGAGACAGTACAAAAATAAAGCACTTATGAATGCAACGCTACATACATAGGATGCTTGTGGGTGAGACAGTACAAACATAAAATGCTTGTGAATACGACACTTCAGAAATTCTGAATTTCTTCTCCGGTAAAAGGAACCGTGAGTTCTTATATCAATAGTGCTGCCAACGGTAGGGTGCACCTTAGTGTGTGTATACCACCGGGGCAGTTGGGTCCTGATGAATGCCTGGTGAACAATCCAAGTAGGCAGAAACATGTCGACCAAATTTTAACTTTTCACTACGAGGGTTGACTAAGCCAGATCTGGTAGTTAGTTATTATAACCCATTTTAATTTGAGTGCCGGGTTTACCACAATAAAAGATTTTGGTTAAAACCTAGACATTTTTTTATATATTCACTTCACGCTGCACATCACTTTGCACTACACACATCACTGCCAACTACCAGCTCCGCTGTAAACAGGCGTTGAAGCACACCGGGGAGGTATTAGACCTCCCTGGTGGGGGTCCAATGATGAAGCATGTCACCAACCAGGTTGGTGAGTGAGGACCCTTTTAAAACACCTTGAGTGCCCTTGGTTTGGTAATTTCCCTTCCCCTCTGTAAAATTAGCTGCTCATACTCTTTTGTTGTTTAGTATTGTGAATACGACACTACATACATAGAATGCTTGTGGGTGAAGCAGCACAAATATAAAACACTTATGAACGCGACGCTACATACATAGGATGCTCGTGAGTGACACAGTACAAACATAAAATGCATGTGAACACGACACTACATACATAGAATGCTTGTGGGTGAGACAGTACAAAAATAAAACACATATGAACGCGACGCTACATACATAGACTGCTCGTGGGTGAGACAGTACAAACTCTTTAGCTGGGGTAGGTTGCTTTACGTGCTCGCTCGTGTTTGTTTCCTACCGTGTTGTTGCCTTGGGTGGCATGGCCGGGCATTGTGGTCAAATGCTGTTTGATGTCATCTCCTTTGCTGTTCTCAGGGTCGAAGGTCGCGTGATATCACTTCCGCTAGTGCACCGTTCGGGCTGGACTTCACGCAGTGCACTGCATGGAATAATTTACAGTTCCCTTTCACTATACACAGGTGAGTAAAATTCGGCTGCGCTCCGAAGCATGTGCATTTGGTGCACATAAAAACATCTTTATGGTTTCCAAATAAGACTAAAGTAGGCCTGTTTTGCTCCTCAATTCGTCAAATAGTTTCACTTTCAAATGCAAATTGTAATTTTCATCCAAATATGCGACTCGTGAAGAGCTGCTCTGGAGCATGAAATCACCATTTGAAAGACAAAGTGCGACTGACGGTAAATGCCGCGCAAAACACCGCGCAGATCCTACGCCAGCGCGTGCACAAACATTGGTGCAGAACATGGGGTCCGGCCCTGGTGCTGTGCAGCGGTGCGGCCCACCCCACCCTCTGTCGGTGATTGGTGGGTGATTTGAGCCCCGATCAGTCCCTGGAGAGAGATCTCTTGTGGGTGACGTAAATAAAATCTTACAGGCCTCTGAGGCCTTGTTCGCAATAAGTCCTGAGGGTGAATTAATAAATGAATGAATGGAAACATTTATAGAGCCGGGCAGCTGCCCCAAGGGGCGTCGCAGCGCTAGGTCCAATGGAATGTATGACGAATTTGGATAACAAAACTATCGTACATATTGTGCCTCTAGGATCATTTACAGATTCCTCGCTCTAGTATCGCCTGGGAACCGGAGACCCCTCCCTGCCCCCCTAGGGAGCAGGCACTCAGGTTGGAGTCCCCCCTTTTCCTGCCAGGTCGTGACACGAGGGGCGTCACTTCCGGGGCGTCTTGGTCCTGGGGAGGCTATATAGCCCTCCCCCACCATGTGGGTGACCTCTTTTCGCCACGCACGCCGCATCCCTCCCTACCTCTTACCCGGCGTGGTAGTGGCGGGGGGTAGATAATATTGTAATGTTTTCCTTTTTTCGTTGCAGGCGGAGTTACAGGGCGATCTGGAAGCAGGCCGATACAAAGGGTACCTCTGCACTGCACCATAGGGGGTGCCAGAGCCAAATCCGAGGAGCCTCATGGGAGGGTCCTGGAAGCCTTGTCGGCGCCCCGCTAGTCCTTCGGGCGGTTGTGTGCCTGAACAACCGGGGGTTTGCTATGCGACGCTCCGCCCTGGAAGGGGCGTGAGTAAGAAGTTACCAACGGTCATGTGATCCTGTAAGAGAATCACTTGTAGGGCAGCAAAGGTGGGGTTCGCCCCAGTGCTGCCCAGCTCATCAGGCGGGCAGGCGGCCCAGTTGGTTGCCTGCCCTTGGACCGCCCGTAAGATAACCCACCTATTACATAACGGTGTATGTAATAAACCTGCAGCAATTTACCCAATCTAATAGTCTGTGTTGTGTGTTTATTATTGGGAAATGTATATTTGGTGGAGGGGTGTACAGAAGGATGCCAATGACGATACTATGGTAGCGCCCTGTCTGAAGGCTGCTCTTGCCCTGTTGTGGGTGGGCCAGCGTGCTGTGCCCTGCTCCGCCAGGCTCCCCTATCCGCTTAGTTGTCAGGCATCGAAGATTTGTTATTTTCTGCTCTTTCTCCAGGACTCCCTTAAACACCTCGGAAATCCTGTGACGACAGCGCCTGTTGTTGCCAGATATCATGTAGGCGCTTGTGTCTCGCATCCGGTTGGACTTTAACAACCCTTGAACCTTCTCTCCAGATCTCCGGTTCTGGGCCGCTCACCGCAGCTCTCCGTCGTGCAATGAACCAGTGTGTCGCCAGATAAGAACCCTGAGATAGATAAATAAATCAAAAGGTAAATAAATAATGTGTAAAGAAATAAATATTTGAGTTCGATGGCACAGCAGCTAAATTAGGATTTCAGTGGCGGTAGGACTTGTTTCACTCGTTTTGCAACAGGATTATGTGGTGAAATGGCTAAGCTGTTTTTGGCAGTGTGCTTTTTAGGTTTTGCCTACAGTGGGCATGCACGGTCAGCGACGGCTTTTGTTTAACAAGCATTTGCAATGCAATAGGTCTCGCATTTGCGAGAGTTTGAGCTATTGGCATTGTATATGACAATGCCTTTTATTTATGTTTTTGGAAAACCTGCAAGCGGTGCGTAAACACACACTTTGTACATATAGTCATTGCTTACGAGAAGCACGGCTGGCAGTAAAAGAGGCGCAGTTACTGCCAGTCTTGCTTCTGTGTTTTTGTTGGAAACTGGATTTTAGAGAAAAATGGTTTGATTTGCAAACTGTATTTCAAGCTCTGTGAGTGCTAAATCATACAGCACTGGGAAATGTATTCCTCGCATTATTACCTTGGTACAGGGCTATTGCAGCCAAGGCTGTTCTGTTTTACCCACATAGACATTCCAAATGGACAAAGCTTTGTTTTCATTACTGCTGGCAACCCTGCCTGATGCAGTGGGGTGATCACCACTGACAGCTGTGCGTGGGTTGGCCACTAGTGTAATCGATATTGGCCCTGTTACAATATTGGTATTATTAGTAAATTGGGGTGAGTTTCATTGAACATAAGTAGCTCCTAATACACAAAAGGTTGCCAAACCCTGGTCTAGACCAGGGTGGGTATATTTCCCACTCACCTGATAACCCTCAAACAGACAGTCCCTGCACCCAGGGAGTCCCTCTTACGTCGCACCCTATATAGAAAGTCTCAGGTTGACTCCTGTCCTCTGATTATCTGCTCCTTGGACCCGTATACAGCACAATAATGTACCACAATGTTATTTCGGTCTGCTAAAGGAAAGAGAGAAGGAGCTATCTATGGATTGCACACATATAGGAGAATGAATAACACACACCATGTATTGCTACTTAGGTATTTCTTATTGGGCCATCCCTTTGTTATGTACTGGTTCTTCTGCATCCTGGAAATTATCTCCATCTATGCAGCCTATATCCTGCCCTAGTCCTACCTGACTTCTCCCCCCCACCACTTCCTGGCCAGCTCCTGCCAATAAGCGGTGTACAGTGTGTGACCAAAGAGGTTCCTCGCCACAGGGTCCTATTGACCGCTCCTCAGCGTGATCCTTTTTTCGTTGCAGGCGGAGTTACAGGGCGATCTGGAAGCAGGCCGATACAAAGGGTACCTCTGCACTGCACCATAGGGGGTGCCAGAGCCAAATCCGAGGAGCCTCATGGGAGGGTCCTGGAAGCCTTGTCGGCGCCCCGCTAGTCCTTCGGGCGGTTGTGTGCCTGAACAACCGGGGGTTTGCTATGCGACGCTCCGCCCTGGAAGGGGCGTGAGTAAGAAGTTACCAACGGTCATGTGATCCTGTAAGAGAATCACTTGTAGGGCAGCAAAGGTGGGGTTCGCCCCAGTGCTGCCCAGCTCATCAGGCGGGCAGGCGGCCCAGTTGGTTGCCTGCCCTTGGACCGCCCGTAAGATAACCCACCTATTACATAACGGTGTATGTAATAAACCTGCAGCAATTTACCCAATCTAATAGTCTGTGTTGTGTGTTTATTATTGGGAAATGTATATTTGGTGGAGGGGTGTACAGAAGGATGCCAATGACGATACTATGGTAGCGCCCTGTCTGAAGGCTGCTCTTGCCCTGTTGTGGGTGGGCCAGCGTGCTGTGCCCTGCTCCGCCAGGCTCCCCTATCCGCTTAGTTGTCAGGCATCGAAGATTTGTTATTTTCTGCTCTTTCTCCAGGACTCCCTTAAACACCTCGGAAATCCTGTGACGACAGCGCCTGTTGTTGCCAGATATCATGTAGGCGCTTGTGTCTCGCATCCGGTTGGACTTTAACAACCCTTGAGCTTCTCCAGCTCTTCTTCTTGGCAGTCTTCTTGGTCCAAAAGAGTTCTAAAGTTCAGGGGTCTGGGCCCCAATATTTATATCCCAAAATCCTTTGATCTCTTAGACAGAGAGTGTCTGTGCCCAGCCAGAACCAGTTCTGCCTTCTCTGGTGTGATTTCCTGGCAGGAGGTGGAGACGGCATTGTCAGTGGCAGACAAGGCCCTTTGGGGTGCAAGGAAATCTCCTCCCCCTTCCCCAATTGCAGCCCAAGTCTATTCAGCCCTTTCCTGACCCTACCTAGACTATCCGGAGCCACTTCTGCTCCCCAGCCTTCTGTCATCCAAAACCCAGACAGGAAATCCACATTCCAGCAGAGGCACACGGGATGACTGACAATAAAATACCTACTTTCTAAAAGTGACATTTTCAAACACAGAATGTAAAAATCACCTTCACTAAAAGATACATCTTTAGATTCTGAGTTCAGGCATACTAAACTTTATTTTCCCACCTAGTTCCCAGGGCCAGTTATGTTTATAAGATGTTATAAACAAACTTTCCATTCTGTCCTATGGGGAACAGGTAGCCTTGCAATAGTGAAAAACGAAATGGGCTGTAATTCACTATCAGGACATGCCACACACACCAGGGCATGTCCTACATTTCACATACACTGCACCCTGCCCACAGAGGTACCTTGGGCCTACCTTAAGGGTGACTGACATGTAGAAAAGGGAAGGTTAGGGACTGGCAAGTGTGTGCACTGGCCAAGTCAACATGGCAGTTACAAACTGCGTGCAGACTCTGCAATGGCAGGTCTGAGTTACCTTTTCAGGGCTACTCATGTGGGTGGCACAATCAGTGCTGTAGGCTCACTAGTAGCATTTGATTTACAGGCCCTGGCACACTCAGTGCACATTACTAGGGACTAACAAGTAAATCAAATACCCAATCATGGAAACACCAATCCATAACACAATTTACACAGAGAGCATATGCACTTTAGCACTGATTAGCAGTGGTAAAGTGCCCAGAGTCCTAAAACCAACACAAACAAGTCAGGAAAAAAATAGGAGGAAAAAGAAAAAAGTTTGGGGATAACCCTGAAAAAAGGGCAATTTCCAACACAACCCCCTTCCAGCCTAAAGCCAGGGTAGACCAATCCATACCTCGATGGACTTCCCTGCTTGGGGCGATAGAACATGGGACCTGGCCCGCAAAAGCAGGGTTTGCTTCCCATTCTATGCCTTCCTGAACCTAGTTGGATCCCTCTATCCACACTCTCAGGGCCCACTAAGCTGACCCATGGGGAACCCATCTCCTCACATGTGGACCCCATCTGTGCAGCACCTAAACTTACTTTGCTCACAGATGTGTCCCAACAGGCAGACAGTACCCACATGGCCAACACAAGGGTGTGGCCCAGTCCACCCCCAGGGGGGTTACTCCTTTCCCCCTCCCAGGGGCAACTCTGTCCCTCCGGACAGCCAGCCACAGTGGCCACTGACAACTGTCAGTTATGAGAGCCAGGCCTTTTGCCTTTCAGGACACTCCAACCGTTGTGGCATCAGAGTGTGGGCGGCGGTAGCCCCAGGTGCCTGGCACCCTTTCTCTACTCTCCCCCCTGCGAAGTCAGGTATGGCATCCTGACACTGGCCCACCAGCCTAGGGTCTGTACCCTGCGGCTGGACAGGAGGAGGGGGTGGGCTCCCCCATACCCACTCCTTCTCCTTGGGGCTCTGTACCCTCCCACCTGGAGTGGTACCCACTTCCAGAATTGTCAGGTCACCTGTGGCAGGTGTCCTGCACATTTCACCCACCAGTTCAAGGGGGCTATCCTGCAGCTGGTACCTCAGTCCAGGGTCTGTACCCTGAGGCTGAACAAGGGACTGGGGTGGGCTCTCCCACACCCGGTCCTCCTCCTTGGGGCTCTGTACCCTCCCACCTGGAGCGGCACCCCCAGAAGACAAACTGGTAGGAGCACCGTTAGCAGTCGCCCCTTCCCCCAGGTCAGGGGGACACCCTGAACCTGGTCCTCCAACCCAAAGCCTGTACCCTTAGGCTGACCAGAGGTCTCGGGCGAGGCTCTCCTTCCCTTACCTCTCCTTCCGGGGTTCCGCACTCTGCTCCCGGGAGAAGCACCCCAGAACCAAAAACTGTCAGGACGCTGAAACCAGACCTCCTACACAATTCTTCCACCAGTTCAGGAGCTTGACCCTGCAACTGATCCACCACCTTAGGATCTAAACCCTCGTGTTGAACTGGGGTCAGAGGCGAGAACGCCCCCCCCTCTGCACCCCCTTCCAGAGTTCTGCACCCTACCACCTGGAGTGGTCCCCCTAGAAGATAAACCAGTCAGGACACTGCTTACAGTCATACTTCCCTCCAGGTCAGGCAGGACCTGAACCTGGCCTCCCAACCCAGGGACTAACCCCTGCGGCTGAGCACCTGCCCGGCGCACCAGGACTTCCTTGGGAGCAAGCATGCCCCCCCTGAGGGTAACACATGACTCATGTGTGGTGTGACAGTCTGCCTGGCGCAGATCTCCCTACCCCCATCCATCTGACAGTGCGCGAAGATCCCCCAGGACAGAGGTGGTGTCACCATGGTCACTCCTAGGAGGCTCAGCCCTTCTGACTGGCCCCTGACCCACTGGTTCTCCCACTGGGGAGCGCATCCCCCTCTCACCCCTCAATCTGGACTTATGCACCCTCCACTTAGGAGCGGCACCGCCAGACACCTGAACCACTGGAGCTCTGTTTACAGATACTCCCTGTTCTCCTGACACTAGGGGATCCCCCTCAACGGACGGCCTACCAGTACAGCCTAGCCTCCCCACCGGGTGTTCCCTCCTGGAACCACCCACGCTCTGGGACCGGGTTTCGACTCGCAAGTTTCACACTGTGCAACATGTCCATCTATCTGTCCATCTGTCTGTCTATCTATCTGTCTATCTATCTGTCCATCTATCTATCTATCTATCTATCTATCTATCTATCTATCTATCTATCTATCTATCTATCTATCTATCTATCTATCTATCTATCTATCTATCTATCTGTCTGTCTGTCTGTCTGTCTGTCTGTCTGTCTGTCTATCTCTATCTATCTGTCTGTCTCTCTATCTATTTATTTATCTCTCTATCTATCTACACACACTTTCAATGGTTTTAATTATCTCTTGGGGTCCCCGCTGCCCCTGGAACCAATTCAAAGGAACACTGTCTTTCTGGCTCATGGTCAAGTCGAGAACGTCCAACTTCTCGTTTAATTAATTTATTATCAACCATTGTTCACTTTCATCGGTAGACATCTCATGCCCACCATAGGGAAGGAAGAAAGTCTATTTCCATTCAGGTGTATAAACATAGGACATAGAAAACAGAATCCTAGAAAATGAATGGGAAAAACCAAACAGCAATACCAGTAAGACCCACCTCCAATGTCATTCTGCAATACAGAGTCACAGTCAAGACGATGAAGAGTCTTATTTTTTATTGTGAGGGTTATATATAAAAAAGGAATGCTTTCCTTCCCCGCACAACTCATGCGGAGCTAGCATACCCACGTGGGGTGGCCCACCCCTCTAGTCCGTATTCCGTGCATTATATATCACAGTCTCCATGACCCCTGGCGGGATACCTTTTTTCTGAATTGAGTCTTATTTATAACCATTGTGTCTCTGAAGCAGCGCGTCCATCTAAGGAACGACACACAATCATCACCCACTTCTGGAATTTGCAAAGCACTGTCTGGGGCATTAACCACCCATAATACTGCTGAAAAGCACTGTCAGACCCATCTACCAAGACAAGTATATGGAAAATCACCTCCTTCACACATCTCACTGCAAACGTTCACCTCAACCCCTATCACGCAAGAATCTTTACTCTGAACAGGAGTTAGATACAACTCTCTTTAACACCCTCCCTACCAAGGAAAACACAGAACTGTCCAGGGCTAGCTGGCCCATGCTTGCCATAAGTATGCAAGAACAGCTCAAGCCGTTATTACCTTTCCATGGCACCTAGAAAGTTCACGTCAATGTCAAGACCTCCAACATCAAACCCATCCTATAGAAACAATGTCTTGACCCGGCACCCCCATCCGGCTTCCAACTTATCTCTACCTGACTGTTCAAGGGGAAAGTTATCGCAAGATCAGCCTTTACCCGGATCTCTGCTTTCTTGAAAACAGCCTCCTTTCTAAACTCTAACAGGAGTTCACCATGTCAGAAGCAGGGAATCCGCCTAGAATGCCATCTGGAATGACCCAAGACCCCCGCTGATTCAAGCTGAGTGGCTGCAGTCCTGCAGCTGGACCTCTTTTCTTCCTCTGACATCGTAGGCTACCGGACCATCCTATAGGGACGAAGCAGAAGTCAAGGTACCACGCTGGATTGGATCACTTCTTAACTCGGTGAAAGATGCACCATTGTCTCTGTTCCTCCTCTCTACTTAGTTCATCGCAGTCACTAGTACTCCACAATGTTTCACTATCTCTTTTCTTCAATGCATCCCTCAGCCCCTTCCTGGGTCTTATTAAATATTTATCCCATGTCTGGCTCAGCTAGGCTAATGACTTCCAGATCAGCCTAAAGCTGGAAATTCCCTTCAATCCGGACTGCTGTGCTCATGGCCAGGGCCTGAAAACTGTTGACCATTGGATGCTGTAAAATCACCTCCATCTTAACTCATCAATAACTGAGATGCTCACATGTGGCAACTGGACAAAGTATCACCCCTTGATCTCAGAAACCCAGTTCCCCATCATCACCCTCTGTGGAAGTGAAAAACCATAAAGTGATCATAGACTTCAAACTCTCCCTTGTCCTGCAGGATAATGATCTTTTTACAGCATGCAAATTCTACTCTGCATCTCCCCACAGCTAGGATCCCCGCACAGAGTACAAGTCCCCATCCTCCTGGTACTGACTGCCTGGATTACGCCACAGGGCTGTACTTTGGGGCAGCAGTCTACATACTCCAGCAAATCCAGAAAATGGCCGCCAGTCTTCTCCACCGACGCTTGTGTGACCTCATCACGCGGACCCTTCAAGCCCTTCACTAGCTTTGTGCTGTCAGTAAAGACCTGATTGTTCCCAAGCTCAGGAACGTCTGAGGCGTACGCCATACAAAAGGAAGACGGTAGATATTTGCAAGCAAGACCTTGACTACAACTATGTGCAGGTTTACTGCAGCATGACTGGCGCTTCCCTTTGACTCTCAAACATACCAGCCAAGGCTTGCCTTGACAAGGGTATAAACGGCTATAAACGGCTTCCAACAAATACATTGCACCCATACACACACGCTCACCCACATGCACGCACGCGCGCGCACACACACACACACACACACACACACACACACTTGTACCCGCTGCAGCGCACTCAGAGTTGGACAAGTAGAGGCAGAAACATACACCCGATGCTTGCCTTGACAAGGGTATACAGGGTTATACAAGTGCTACCATCAAATACAGCACACACACAGATATGTCCTCACTGCAGCGCACTCCGAGGTAGACAAGTAGAGGCAGAAGCGTACACCCAATGCTTGCCTTGACATGGGTATAAAGGGCTATACAAGTGCGACCATCAAATACAGCACACACACACACCTGTCCCCGCTTCACGCACTCAGAGTTGGACAAGTAGAGGAAGAAACATACACCCAATGCTTGCCTTGACAAGGGTATAAAGGGCTATACAAGTGCTACCATCAAATACAACACACACCTGTCCCCGCTGCAGCGCACTCAGAGGTGGACAAGTAGAGGAAGAAACATACACCTGATGCTTGCCTTGACAAGGGTATAAATGGCTATACAACTGCATCCAACAAATACAGTGCACCCATACACACACGCTCACCCACATGCATGCACACGCGCACACACACACACACTTGTACCCGCTGCAGCGCACTCAGAGTTGGACAAGTAGAGGCAGAAACGTACACCCAATGCTTGTCTTGACAAGGGTATACAGGGTTATACAAGTGATACCATCAAATACAACACACACACAGATATGTCCTCGCTGCAGCGCACTCAGAAGTAGACAAGTAGAGGCAGAAGCGTACACCCAATGCTTGCCTTGACATGGGTATAAAGGGCTATACAAGTGCAACCATCAAATACAGCACACACACACACACACCTGTCCCCGCTGCAGCGCACTCAGAGTTGGACATACAGAGGAAGAAACATACACCCAATGCTTGTCCTGACAAGGGTATACAGGGCTATACAAGTGCTACCATCAAATACAGCACACACACACCTGTCCTCGCTACAGCGCACTCAGAGTTGGACAAGTAGAGGCAGAAACATACACCCAAAGCTTGCCTTGACAAGGGTATAAAGGGCTATTCAAGTGCTACCATCAAATACAGCACACACACACACACACCTGTCCCCGCTGCAGCGCACTCAGAGTTGGACAAGTAGAGGAAGAAACATACACCCAATGCTTGCCTTGACAAGGGTATAAAGGGCTATACAAGTGCTACCATCAAATACAGCACACACACACACACCTGTCCTCGCTGCAGCACACTCAGGGGTGGACAAGTAGAGGCAGAAGCGTACACCCAATGCTTGTCTTGACAAGGGTATAAAGGGCTATACAAGTGCCACCATCAAATACAGTACACACACACACACACCTGTCCCCGCTGCAGCGCACTCAGAGTTGGACATACAGAGGAAGAAACATACACCCAATGCTTGCCTTGACAAGGGTAAACAGGGCTATTCAAGTGCTACCATCAAATACAACACACACACACACACCTGTCCTCGCTGCACCGCACTCAGAGGTAGACAAGTAGAGGCAGAAGCGTACACCCAATGCTTGTCTTGACAAGGGTATAAAAGGCTATACAAGTGCCACCATCAAATACAGCACACACACACACACCTGTCCTCGCTGCACCGCACTCAGAGGTAGACAAGTAGAGGCAGAAGCGTACACCCAATGCTTGCCTTGACAAGGGTATAAAGGGCTATACAAGTGCGACCATCAAATACAGCACACACACACACACCTGTCCCCGCTGCAGCGCACTCAGAGTTGGACAAGTAGAGGAAGAAACATACACCCAATGCTTGCCTTGACAAGGGTATAAAGGGCTATTCAAGTGCTACCATCAAATACAACACACACACACACCTGTCCCCGCTGCAGCGCACTCAGAGTTGGACAAGTAGAGGCAGAAACATACACCCGATGCTTGCCTTGACAAGGGTAAAAAGGGCTATACAACTGCTTCCAACAAATACAGTGCACCCATACACACACGCTCACCCACATGCATGCACACGTGCACACACACACACACACACACACACACTTGTACCCGCTGCAGCGCACTCAGAGTTGGACAAGTAGAGGCAGAAACATACACCCGATGCTTGCCTTGACAAGGGTATACAGGGTTATACAAGTGCTACCATCAAATACAGCACACACACAGATATGTCCTCACTGCAGCGCACTCCGAGGTAGACAAGTAGAGGCAGAAGCGTACACCCAATGCTTGCCTTGACAAGGGTATAAAGGGCTATACAAGTGTGACCATCAAATACAGCACACACACACACCTGTCCCCGCTTCAGCGCACTCAGAGTTGGACATACAGAGGAAGAAACGTACACCCAATGCTTGCCTTGACAAGGGTATAAAGGGCTATACAAGTGTGACCATCAAATACAGCACACACACACACCTGTCCCCGCTTCAGCGCACTCAGAGTTGGACAAGTAGAGGAAGAAACATACACCCAATGCTTGCCTTGACAAGGGTAAAAAGGGCTATACAACTGCTTCCAACAAATACAGTGCACCCATACACACACGCTCACCCACATGCATGCACACGTGCACACACACACACACACACACACACACACACTTGTACCCGCTGCAGCGCACTCAGAGTTGGACAAGTAGAGGCAGAAACGTACACCAATGCTTGTCTTGACAAGGGTATACAGGGTTATACAAGTGCTACCATCAAATACAGCACACACACAGATATGTCCTCGCTGCAGCGCACTCGGAGTTGGACATACAGAGGAAGAGACAGACACCCAATGCTTGTCTTGACAAGGGTATAAAGGGCTATACAAGTGCCACCATCAAATACAGCACACACACACACACCTGTCCCCGCTGCAGCGCACTCAGAGTTGGACATACAGAGGAAGAAACATACACCCAATGCTTGTCCTGACAAGGGTATAAAGGGCTATACAAGTGCGACCATCAAATACAGCACACACACACACCTGTCCCCGCTGCAGCACACTCAGAGTTGGACAAGTAGAGGCAGAAACATACACCCAATGCTTGTCTTGACAAGGGTATAAAGGGCTATACAAGTGCCACCATCAAATACAGCACACACACACACCTGTCCTCGCTGCACCGCACTCAGAGGTAGACAAGTAGAGGCAGAAGTGTACACCCAATGCTTGCCTTGACAAGGGTATAAAGGGCTATTCAAGTGCTACCATCAAATACAGCACACACACACACACCCCTGTCCTCGCTGCAGCGCACTCGGAGTTGGACATACAGAGGAAGAGACAGACACCCAGTGCGAAGGAACACTGTTCTGATGAGACAGCACATACACACACACACACACACACACACCTGTCCCCACTGCAGCGCACTCAGAGTTGGACATACAGAGGAAGAGACAGACACCCAGTGCCAAGGAACACTGTCTGATGAGACAGCACATGGCCTGCACCAGCATAAACAAGGCATTCCAGCCTCGGGCCAGCATAAACAGAATCATGAACTCTCGCCAAACTCGTTCGACTCTCCACTCCTGGCACGTGCGCCTCGTGCGTGCCTCCCCTGTCTGCAGGCGTGGCCTCAGACATGGCCCCTCCGCCCCCAAGATACCAGCTGGGATCATGTAATGCTCTAAGATGTATCAATGATGGAGCCGGCGATGCTTCTGGGGAGGTGGCACCAGCTATGGCAGCAACTGCAGCAAGGACAGGTCCCAGTGTGATGCCACCGCAGTGTGAGTACAGCCCAGCGTGAAGCCACTGCAGTGAGAGTAGGTTCCAGTGTGATGTCACTGCAGTGAGAGTAGGTTCAAGTGTGATGTCACTGCAGTGAGAGTAGGTTCCAGTGAGATGTCACTGCAGTGAGAGTAGGTTCCAGTGTGACGCCACCGCAGTGTGAGTCCAGCCCAGCGTGAAGTCACTGCAGTGAGAGTAGGTTCCAGTGTGATGTCACTGCAGTGAGAGTAGGTTCCAGTGTGATGTCACTGCAGTGAGAGTAGGTTCCAGTGTGATGCCACCGCAGTATGAGTACAGCCCAGCGTGAAGCCGCTGCAGTGAGAGTAGGTTCCAGTGTGATGTCACTGGAGTTAGAATAGGTTCCAGTGTGATGTCACTGCAGTGAGAGTAGGTTCCAGTGTGATGTCACTGCAGTGAGAGTAGGTTCCAGTGTGATGCCACCGCAGTGTGAGTACAGCCCAGCGTGAAGCCACTGCAGTGAGAGTAGGTTCCAGGGTGATGTCACTGCAGTGAGAGTAGGTTCCAGTGTGATGTCACTGCAGTGAGAGTAGGTTCCAGTGTGATGTCACTGCAGTTAGAGTAGGTTCCAGTGAGATGTCACTGCAGTGAGAGTAGGTTCCAGTGTGATGTCACTGCAGTTAGAGTAGATTCCAGTGTGATGTCACTGCAGTTAGAGTAGGTTCCAGTTAGATGTCACTGCAGTGAGAGTAGGTTCCAGTGTGATGTCACTGCAGTGAGAGTAGGTTCCAGTGTGATCTCACTGCAGTTAGAGTAGGTTCCAGTGAGATGTCACTGCAGTGAGAGTAGGTTCCAGTGTGATGTCACTGCAGTTAGAGTAGATTCCAGTGTGATGTCACTGCAGTTAGAGTAGGTTCCAGTGTGATGTCACTGTAGTGAGAGTAGGTTCCAGTGAGATGTCACTGCAGTTAGAGTAGGTTCCAGTGAGATGTCACTGCAGTGAGAGTAGGTTCCAGTGTGACGCCACCGCAGTGTGAGTACAGCCCAGCGTGAAGCCACTGCAGTTAGAGTAGGTTCCAGTGAGATGTCACTGCAGTGAGAGTAGGTTCCAGTGTGATGTCACTGCAGTTAGAGTAGGTTCCAGTGATGTGTCACTGCAGTTAGAGTAGGTTCCAGTTAGATGTCACTGCAGTGAGAGTAGGTTCCAGTGTGATGCCACCGCAGTGTGAGTACAGCCCAGCCGGAATCCACTGCAGTTAGAATAGGTTCCAGTGTGATGTCACTGCAGTGAGAGTAGGTTCCAGTGTGATGTCACTGCAGTGAGAGTAGGTTCCAGTGAGATGCCACCGCAGTGTGAGTACAGCCCAGCGTGAAGCCACTGCAGTGAGAGTAGGTTCCAGGGTGATGTCACTGCAGTGAGAGTAGGTTCCAGTATGATGTCACTGCAGTGAGAGTAGGTTCCAGTGTGATGTCACTGCAGTTAGAGTAGGTTCCAGTGAGATGTCACTGCAGTGAGAGTAGGTTCCAGTGTGATGTCACTGCAGTTAGAGTAGATTCCAGTGTGATGTCACTGCAGTGAGAGTAGGTTCCAGTGTGATGTCACTGCAGTTAGAGTAGATTCCAGTGTGATGTCACTGCAGTTAGAGTAGGTTCCAGTTAGATGTCACTGCAGTGAGAGTAGGTTCCAGTGTGATGTCACTGCAGTGAGAGTAGGTTCCAGTGTGATGTCACTGCAGTTAGAGTAGGTTCCAGTGTGATGTCACTGTAGTGAGAGTAGGTTCCAGTGAGATGTCACTGCAGTTAGAGTAGGTTCCAGTGAGATGTCACTGCAGTGAGAGTAGGTTCCAGTGTGATGTCACTGCAGTTAGAGTAGGTTCCAGTGAGATGTCACTGCAGTGAGAGTAGGTTCCAGTGTGATGTCACTGCAGTTAGAGTAGATTCCAGTGTGATGTCACTGTAGTGAGAGTAGGTTCCAGTGAGATGTCACTGCAGTTAGAGTAGGTTCCAGTGAGATGTCACTGCAGTGAGAGTAGGTTCCAGTGTGATGTCACTGCAGTGAGAGTAGGTTCCAGTTAGATGTCACTGCAGTGAGAGTAGGTTCCAGTGTGATGTCACTGCAGTGAGAGTAGGTTCCAGTGAGATGTCACTGCAGTTAGAGTAGATTCCAGTGTGATGTCACTGCAGTTAGAGTAGGTTCCAGTGAGATGTCAATGCAGTGAGAGTAGGTTCCAGTGTGATGTCACTGCAGTTAGAGTAGGTTCCAGTGTGATGTCACTGCAGTTAGAGTAGGTTCCAGTGAGATGTCACTGCAGTTAGAGTAGGTTCCAGTGAGATGTCACTGCAGTGAGAGTAGGTTCCAGTGTGACGCCACCGCAGTGTGAGTACAGCCCAGCGTGAAGCCACTGCAGTTAGAGAAGGTTCCAGTGAGATGTCACTGCAGTGAGAGTAGGTTCCAGTGTGATGTCACTGCAGTTAGAGTAGGTTTCAGTGATGTGTCACTGCAGTTAGAGTAGGTTCCAGTGAGATGTCACTGCAGTGAGAGTAGGTTCCAGTGTGATGCCACCGCAGTGTGAGTACAGCCCAGCCGGAATCCACTGCAGTTAGAATAGGTTCCAGTGTGATGTCACTGCAGTGAGAGTAGGTTCCAGTGTGATGTCACTGCAGTGAGAGTAGGTTCCAGTGAGATGCCACCGCAGTGTGAGTACAGCCCAGCGTGAAGCCACTGCAGTGAGAGTAGGTTCCAGGGTGATGTCACTGCAGTTAGAGTAGGTTCCAGTGATGTGTCACTGCAGTTAGAGTAGGTTCCAGTGAGATGTCACTGCAGTTAGAGTAGGTTCCAGTGAGATGTCACTGCAGTGAGAGTAGGTTCCAGTGTGATGTCACTGCAGTTAGAGTAGGTTCCAGTGATGTGTCACTGCAGTTAGAGTAGGTTCCAGTGAGATGTCACTGCAGTGAGAGTAGGTTCCAGTGTGATGCCACCGCAGTGTGAGTACAGCCCAGCCGGAATCCACTGCAGTTAGAATAGGTTCCAGTGTGATGTCACTGCAGTGAGAGTAGGTTCCAGTGTGATGTCACTGCAGTGAGAGTAGGTTCCAGTGAGATGCCACCGCAGTGTGAGTACAGCCCAGCGTGAAGCCACTGCAGTGAGAGTAGGTTCCAGGGTGATGTCACTGCAGTGAGAGTAGGTTCCAGTATGATGTCACTGCAGTGAGAGTAGGTTCCAGTGTGATGTCACTGCAGTTAGAGTAGGTTCCAGTGAGATGTCACTGCAGTTAGAGTAGGTTCCAGTGTGATGTCACTGCAGTTAGAGTAGATTCCAGTGTGATGTCACTGCAGTTAGAGTAGGTTCCAGTTAGATGTCACTGCAGTGAGAGTAGGTTCCAGTGTGATGTCACTGCAGTGAGAGTAGGTTCCAGTGAGATGTCACTGCAGTTAGAGTAGATTCCTGTGTGATGTCACTGCAGTTAGAGTAGGTTCCAGTGAGATGTCAATGCAGTGAGAGTAGGTTCCAGTGTGATGTCACTGCAGTTAGAGTAGGTTCCAGTGTGATGTCACTGCAGTTAGAGTAGGTTCCAGTGAGATGTCACTGCAGTTAGAGTAGGTTCCAGTGAGATGTCACTGCAGTGAGAGTAGGTTCCAGTGTGACGCCACCGCAGTGTGAGTACAGCCCAGCGTGAAGCCACTGCAGTTAGAGAAGGTTCCAGTGAGATGTCACTGCAGTGAGAGTAGGTTCCAGTGTGATGTCACTGCAGTTAGAGTAGGTTCCAGTGATGTGTCACTGCAGTTAGAGTAGGTTCCAGTGAGATGTCACTGCAGTGAGAGTAGGTTCCAGTGTGATGCCACCGCAGTGTGAGTACAGCCCAGCCGGAATCCACTGCAGTTAGAATAGGTTCCAGTGTGATGTCACTGCAGTGAGAGTAGGTTCCAGTGTGATGTCACTGCAGTGAGAGTAGGTTCCAGTGAGATGCCACCGCAGTGTGAGTACAGCCCAGCGTGAAGCCACTGCAGTGAGAGTAGGTTCCAGGGTGATGTCACTGCAGTGAGAGTAGGTTCCAGTGAGATGTCACTGCAGTGAGAGTAGGTTCCAGTGTGATGTCACTGCAGTTAGAGTAGGTTCCAGTGATGTGTCACTGCAGTTAGAGTAGGTTCCAGTGAGATGTCACTGCAGTGAGAGTAGGTTCCAGTGTGATGTCACTGCAGTTAGAGTAGGTTCCAGTGATGTGTCACTGCAGTTAGAGTAGGTTCCAGTGAGATGTCACTGCAGTGAGAGTAGGTTCCAGTGTGATGTCACTGCAGTTAGAGTAGGTTCCAGTGAGATGTCACTGCAGTTAGAGTAGGTTCCAGTGTGATGTCACTGCAGTTAGAGTAGATTCCAGTGTGATGTCACTGCAGTTAGAGTAGGTTCCAGTTAGATGTCACTGCAGTGAGAGTAGGTTCCAGTGTGATGTCACTGCAGTGAGAGTAGATTCCAGTGTGATGTCACTGCAGTTAGAGTAGGTTCCAGTGAGATGTCAATGCAGTGAGAGTAGGTTCCAGTGTGATGTCACTGCAGTTAGAGTAGGTTCCAGTGAGATGTCAATGCAGTGAGAGTAGGTTCCAGTGTGATGTCACTGCAGTTACAGTAGGTTCCAGTGTGATGTCACTGCAGTTAGAGTAGGTTCCAGTGAGATGTCACTGCAGTGAGAGTAGGTTCCAGTATGATGTCACTGCAGTGAGAGTAGGTTCCAGTGTGATGTCACTGCAGTTAGAGTAGGTTCCAGTGAGATGTCACTGCAGTGAGAGTAGGTTCCAGTGTGATGTCACTGCAGTTAGAGTAGATTCCAGTGTGATGTCACTGCAGTTAGAGTAGGTTCCAGTTAGATGTCACTGCAGTGAGAGTAGGTTCCAGTGTGATGTCACTGCAGTGAGAGTAGGTTCCAGTGAGATGTCACTGCAGTTAGAGTAGATTCCAGTGTGATGTCACTGCAGTTAGAGTAGGTTCCAGTGAGATGTCAATGCAGTGAGAGTAGGTTCCAGTGTGATGTCACTGCAGTTACAGTAGGTTCCAGTGTGATGTCACTGCAGTTAGAGTAGGTTCCAGTGAGATGTCACTGCAGTGAGAGTAGGTTCTAGTGTGATGTCACTGCAGTTAGAGTAGATTCCAGTGTGATGTCACTGCAGTTACAGTAGGTTCCAGTGAGATGTCAATGCAGTGAGAGTAGGTTCCAGTAAGATGTCACTGCAGTTAGAGTAGGTCCCAGTGAGATGTCACTGCAGTGAGAGTAGGTTCCAGTGTGACGCCACCGCAGTGTGAGTACAGCCCAGAGTGAAACCACTGCAGTTAGAGTAGGTTCCAATGTGATGTCACTGCAGTTAGAGTAGGTTCCAGTGAGATGTCACTGCAGTGAGAGTAGGTTCCAGTGAGATGTCACTGCAGTTAGAGTAGGTTCCAGTGTGATGTCACTGCAGTTAGAGTAGGTTCCAGTGTGATGTCACTGCAGTTAGAGTAGGTTCCAGTGTGATGCCACCACAGTGAGAGTAGGTTCCAGTGTGATGTCACTCCAGTTAGAGTAGGTTCCAGTGAGATGTCACTACAGTGAGAGTAGGTTCCAGTGAGATGTCACTGCTGTTAGAGTAGGTTCCAGTGAGATGTCACTGCAGTGAGAGTAGGTTCCAGTGAGATGTCACTGCAGTGAGAGTACAGCCCAGCCTGAATCCACTGCAGTGAGAGTAGGTTCCAGTGTGATGTCACTGCAGTTAGAGTAGATTCCAGTGTGATGTCACTGCAGTTAGAGTAGGTTCCAGTGTGATGTCACTGTAGTGAGAGTAGGTTCCAGTGAGATCTCACTGCAGTTAGAGTAGGTTCCAGTGAGATGTCACTGCAGTGAGAGTAGGTTCCAGTGTGACGCCACCGCAGTGTGAGTACAGCCCAGCGTGAAGCCACTGCAGTTAGAGTAGGTTCCAGTGAGATGTCACTGCAGTGAGAGTAGGTTCCAGTGTGATGTCACTGCAGTTAGAGTAGGTTCCAGTGATGTGTCACTGCAGTTAGAGTAGGTTCCAGTGAGATGTCACTGCAGTGAGAGTAGGTTCCAGTGTGATGCCACCGCAGTGTGAGTACAGCCCAGCCGGAATCCACTGCAGTGAGAGTAGGTTCCAGTGTGATGTCACTGCAGTTAGAGTAGATTCCAGTGTGATGTCATTGGAGTTAGAGTAGGTTCCAGTGAGATGTCACTGCAGTGAGGGCAGTGCCTAGCGTGATGCCACCACAGTGTGAGTAGCACCCAGTGTGATGTCACCACAGTGTTAGTATCGCCCAGCATGATGTCGCCACAGTGTGAGTAGCGCACAGCGTGATATCAGTGAAGTGAGTGCCACCCAGTGTGATATCACCCCAGTGTGAGTAGCGCCCAGCATGATAACACCACAGTATGAGTATGAGTAGCACCCAGCGTGATGTCACTGCAGTATGAGTAGCACCCAGCGTGATGTCACTCCATTGTGAGTAGCGCCCAGTGTGATGCCACCGCAGTGTGAGTAGCACCCAGCATGATGCCACCGCAGTGTTAGTAAAAACAACAATTGATGGACAGAATGCAGAACAATGTCATACATTCACCCCAGTACAGAGATCTGGGCCTAAATCCATTGTTTTTTTGCTCACCATGCCTGAGTCAGTTTGAACCCAGCCATATGCAAATCAGTCTTGACCCTGTGACCAATAGGAACAGTCCAGGTCCTTCCTGGACTGGAAACAAGCATCCTAGGACCAGTTTCGGGGTTTCACCCCTGGCATGAAGAGCACGGGACTCACGTCTGAGCATACCCGTCCCACTCGGGGTGACAAATGCAAAAACAACAGTTGATGGACAGAATGCAGAACAATGTCATACATTCACCCCAGTACAGAGATCTGGGCCTAAATCCATCGTTTTTTTGCTCACCATGCCATACCAGTTTGAACCCAGCCATTAGCAAATCAGTCTTGACCCTGTGCCTCATGGGAACAGTCCAGCCGTAACTGCCAAGCCAGGTCCTCCCTGAACTGGAATCAAGCATCCTAGGACCGGTTTCAGGGTTTCACCCCTCTTCAGCCAGGATAGCTTGATTCCAATGGCATGGAGAGCACGGGACTCATGTCTGAGCATACCCGTCCCACTCGGGGTGACAAATGCAAAAACAACAATTGATGGACAGAATGCAGAACAATGTCATACATTCACCCCAGTACAGAGATCTGGGCCTAAATCCATCGTTTTTTTGCTCACCATGCCATTCCAGTTTGAACCCAGCCATATGCAAATCAGTCTTCACCCTGTGCCTCCTGGGAACAGTCCAGCCCGAACTGCCAAGCCAGGTCTTCCCTGGACTGGAATCAAGCATCCTAGGACCGGTTTCGGGGTTTCACCCCTCTTCAGCCAGGATGCATGTATTAATACGTAGTGTACTACCACGTGAGCACGCTATACACAAGCCAAGCCTATCGGCTTTGTCAATGAGTGTTTATTAACTTTGATCACCAGACCCTCTCACCAGACACACGACCCGCTGCCGAACACCTCTTAGGGTCCGTCGGACTCAGGAGCTCGCCTCTCTCCGTCAGCGGTGCAACAGCCGCGCATGCCGTCTTGGCATGCCGTCTTGGTAAAACTTTTTCTTGCTGCTGGCCAGTGATATGGAAAATGGCCGCTTAGAAGAGTGCAGTTTCCTGCCTGTTCCGCCACCCTGCCTGCCTGTGCTCGTGTGACGGGGAGCAGGGGGTTCAGTGGGGGTCAGTAATCCCCAGATACCTCTTCCAAAGAAGGGGGTACCCGCGCCGGAGCGCTCCCTGAGAATGACTCTCTCTCTCTCTCTCTCTCTGTGTCTCTCTCTCTCTCTTTCTCTCTCTCTCTCTCTCTCTCTAAATCTCTCAATCTCTCTCTAAATCTCTCTCTCTCTAAATCTCTCTCTCTCTCTCTCTCTAAATCTCTCTCTCTCTCTCTAAATCTCTCTATCTCTCTAAATCACTCTCTCTCTCTAAATCTCTCTAAATCTCTCTCTCTCTCTAAATCTCTCTCTCTCTCTCTAAATTCTCTCTCTCTAAATCTCTAAATCTCTCTCTAAATCTCTCTCTCTAAATCTCAAAATCTCTCTCTAAATCTCTCTCTCTCCCCTAGCCCCCCCCTCTTCTCAATTTGTCCTTCCCCTTGCAGCATTGTCTCACTTTCAAACTCATCCAGAATCTTTCATTATATGCTACATAATTTTATTGCACTCAATGCAACATACACTCCAAATACCACTCAGTGCCACATAATTACACGCCACATAATTGCACTCTACTGAATGCAACATACACTCCACACAATACCACTCAGTGGCACATAATTACAGGCCACATAATTACACTCTACTGAATGCAACATACACTCCACACAATACCACTCAGTGCAGGAAAATATTTGCCAGCAGTGCAAGTACAAAAAAAGCTGAAGACATTTTTATGTTAAAATCTTTTTTTATCAGGTTTTTCAGTTGTATATAATGTCGTCTTCGTTTGTATAAAGGTAACAAAAATACTTCATACTTATTAATATAACTTTTCAACATAATGCACAGCAGCCACAATGCTCTACAACATAGCCAAAAGTTCTGGCTAAACACATAAGGTCCCAAAGGCGAGACCTATTGGCTATGCCAATGCTTGTTTACTCTTCCTTACTGTTGGATAAAACCTGACGATAAGGAACAGTAAAACAATTATAATGACCCCCCACCCCCCGCCATGGCAAAAGCCTCCCATGGTAATGTGAGGAGATTATTTTTATTCTTTTCAAAAAGAAAGTCCTGTTTTGGGATTTTCGTTTTGAAAAGAATCCTGTGTGCTACAGTGCTATGTTCATTGGACACAGTCCTGAAGCAAACAGTGAAATGCCTTGACTGGAACCGCCCTGACGGTGGTTACTGCCAATGTCTTAATAAATGACCGCCAGCTAGGCAGTTATTTATAAATCTGGTGTGCGTAGTAGTCTCGGCCTGGCGGACGAAAAGTCCTTCACCAGGCCAAGGGACAATACTCCATCCACCAGGAAATACATCCGGACCTTAATCTTTGAAAGGTCTGGGGTGTAATACTTGCCCTGTATTCAGTGGTTAACTTGTGCCAGTGGTTTCCAGTGCTTGGCACCAGCACTTAATTGTCAACACAGGCACTTATGACGGCCCGCCACATGATGGCGCTGCTTGTCTGAGTTTGTGAGGAGCACAACAGTTCTGTAATAATTCAATATACGATAAAAATGACTAGTACCTGCCACCCAAAGCTATAAGAATAGCTTAGGCAACAGGTAATAGTCATGTTTAATGCATATTAAAGACCTGAATTGTCACACTTGTAGGCGTGTGATGGTTAGCAGTTGTGTTGGTACTGCCATTGGCAGCGCTGGCAGGGGCGATGGGTGGGGCAAGCTGCAGTGACCTCTTGACAAGGACCATGTCTCTTACTTTTTTTTTTTAAATAAGCAGCACTGTGTGAATTGTACTGAGTGAACAAAGTGAGGAAACTATACCTCTTTTAAATGTTAATGCCCATGAGAAAAATTCAGAAAGAATAGGGTATAGTGCATTTTAAATCACAATTTTCACACACATTTGCTAACATTCCACAGGCACCGAAAGGAGACTAATTAAATATTCAAATCCTTTCCTGGTGTGCCAAGCCAATGAAGCCTGGTGATCCCCAGGAGGTGACCACATTTCTTTCAAAGGGTGCTGCGGGTGCCCCCATAGGTCAAAAATTACCTCCAGTGTGGCAGGACCAGAATTTTGTCATAGGTGCCCTCTTTCATCAAAAATGACGTAAAATATGCCAGCGCCAGCATTTTGCAAATGATGCTGTACATATACCACAGGTGACCCTTATGTCAAAAATTACCTCCAGTGTGGCAGGACCAGCATTTTGTCATAGGTGCCCCCATGTGCTACGGGTGCCCCCTTATATAAAAAATGACAGAAAATATGCCAGCGTCAAACGTTTGCCATTGATGTCATCCCTATATCATAGGGGATCCTTATGTCAAAAATGACCTCAGTATATCAGGGCCAGCATTTTGTCATGGCTGCCCCCTCCCATATGACAAGGTACCCACCTTCACACCAAGAATGACCATCACTTTCCTGCCATGCTAAGAATTTCCACAAGTATGTCAGTATCTTGCCACTGTTGCTCATATATGCCAATAACTACCTTTAGTATGCCAATGCAAGTATAATACCATGGCTGCCCATTATGCCAACAATTACCCACAGTGCACCAGTGCCAGTTTTTTGTCACAGGTGTCTGTCATGCTAAGAATTGTCTCTAGTATGCCAGCATTTTGCCCAGGAAGTCTCTATAAGATAATAATTACCTTCAGTATGCCAGGGCAACAATAAACGCACAGGCATACCATCACATTCACTCAGTCACACTCTTTCTTATTCATTCCCTCACTCACATTCTCTTACACCCCCTTGCACTCATTCTTATTCATTCCCTCTCACTCATATTCTCTTACACCCCCTTGCACTCATTCTTATTCATTCCCTCTCACTCGCATTCTCTTACACCCCCTTGCACTCATTCTTATTCATTCCTTCTCACTCGCATTCTCTTACACCCCCTTGCACGCATTCTTATTCATTCCTTCTCACTCACATTCTCTTACACCCCCTTGCACTCATTCTTATTCATTCCCTCTCACTCGCATTCTCTTACACCCCCTTGCACTCATTCTTATTCATTCCTTCTCACTCGCATTCTCTTACACCCCCTTGCACTCATTCTTATTCATTCCCTCTCACTCACATTCTCTTACACCCCCTTGCACTCATTCTTATTCATTCCCTCTCACTCATATTCTCTTACACTCCCTTGCACTCATTCTTATTCATTCCTGCTCACTCGCATTCTCTTACACCCCCTTGCACTCATTCTTATTCATTCCCTCTCACTCATATTCTCTTACACCCCCTTGCACTCATTCTTATTCATTCCCTCTCACTCATATTCTCTTACACCCCCTTGCACTCATTCTTATTTATTCCTTCTCACTCGCATTCTCTTACACCCCCTTGCACTCATTCTTATTCATTCCCTCTCACTCATATTCTCTTACACCCCCTTGCACTCATTCTTATTCATTCCCTCTCACTCGCATTCTCGTACACCCCCTTGCACTCATTCTTATTCATTCCCACTCACTCGCATTCTCTTACACCCCCTTGCACTCATTCTTATTTATTCCTTCTCACTCGCATTCTCTTACACCCCCTTGCACTCATTCTTATTCATTCCCTCTCACTCACATTCTCTTACACCCCCTTGCACTCATTCTTATTCATTCCCTCTCACTCGCATTCTCTAACACCCCCTTGCACTCATTCTTATTCATTCCCTCTCACTCGCATTCACTTACACCCCCTTGCACTCATTCTTATTCATTCCTTCTCACTCGCATTCTCTTACACCCCCTTGCACTCATTCTTATTCATTCCCTCTCACTCGCATTCTCTTACACCCCCTTGCACTCATTCTTATTCATTCCCTCTCACTCATATTCTCTTAGACCCCCTTGCACTCATTCTCTCTCACTCATATTCTCTTACACCCCCTTGCACTCATTCTTATTCATTCCCTCTCACTCACATTCTCTTACACCCCCTTGCACTCATTCTTATTCATTCCTTCTCACTCACATTCTCGTACACCCCCTTGCACTCATTCTTATTCATTCCCTCTCACTCATATTCTCTTACACCCCCTTGCACTCATTCTTATTCATTCCCTCTCACTCACATTCTCTTACACAACCCCATGCACTCATTCTTATTCATTCCCTCTCACTCACATTCTCTTACATCCCCTTGCACTCATTCTTATTCATTCCCTCACTCACATTCTTTTACACCCCCTTGCACTCATTCTTATTCATTCCCTCACTCACATTCTCTTAACCCCCTTGCACTCATTCTTATTCATTCCCTCACTCACATTCTTTTACACCCCCTTGCACTCATTCTTATTCATTCCCTCACTCACATTCTCTTACACCCCCTTGCACTCATTCTTATTCATTCCCTCACTCACATTCTCTTACATCCCCTTGCACTCATTCTTATTCATTCCCTCACTCACATTCTTTTACACCCCCTTGCACTCATTCTTATTCATTCCCTCACTCATTCTTATTCATTCCCTCACTCACATTCTCTTACACCCCCTTGCACTCATTCTTATTCATTCTCACTCACTTGCAGTCACTTAATCTCTCACCTAGTCATTCTCACTTACTCATACTTACGGATACACAATCTCAGTCACTACCTGTCACAGACACTCAATCCCTTTCATTCACACACATGCTTACACATACACACATACATACCCGCACGTATACACGCTCCATCCCATAGTAACACACTTTCACCCACAAGGACGCATACCACATATATTTTAAAGCATTTTTATTTACCTCAGCTGCCACCAAAGTTCCCGCTCGAGCTAAGGGTGCTCCATTTTTATTACACTAATAGTGAATAATAGAACGTTTACAGGAAATATCAAAAGGAGAAATATATTCCACTTAGCGAAGCTACCTTTGCCGAAAGCGCGACGAGGACTTTTCGACCAGAAAATGTGCACTATGGTATGCACAATACACATGCTTAGAACTTAACATGCCATAACTAAAGTGAGCACTGAGACAGATATGGGGTGTGGGGGGGGGGGGCGAGGTCAAAAACAAAGAGGAGCGCTTCTTCAGCCTAGGGCTTCTAGGAGCGCGGTGCACATATAAGCAATATTTGGGAGTGCCAGGCAGCACAGAGCCTGTGGCCCAACCCCTAGGGCCCCCTGAAAGCAGACCTTGGCTAAATGGTGACCTCTCACCCCACAGTTAATTAAGGACTCGTTCAAGGGAGTTTTAGTACAGCAGGTGTGAAAAAGTGAAACCGGTATTTCCCCATTTCACGAGAGATGCAGGTGAAGGGACGGCTCTTAAAGGAAAACCAGTTCCATAAAGTGAAAGGCAGCAATGAAAAATATATATATTTTTTTAATTATCCTATATTCCAACCCTAAATATTCTTGTAAGTGCATGAGAGGTAGAGTTCACCGGTATCCCTTATTTCCACAAGTGACGTGGGGCAGAGGAAAGTTTGTATACAAACTATTTTCAATGAGAGTTAAACTAACCCAAAATGCATTTTTAAAATTCACTTATTTTAATATTGGTTCGACCACTCCTGCGTTACCACCGACTTTTTGAGTCTAATCTACAAATGACTACTTAAGCACTCTAAAAGATTTGATTGGCTGCCCGCAGAATCTGAAATTAAATATAATACCCTGTGCAATCTCCACAACGTTTAGTGGGGCAATGGCCCTGTCTAAGTCAAGAAACTGACAAACACTACATCTCAATCACAGACCTCAGCTCAATGTGCACCCGCAGGGTGAGCCAATGACCCTTCAAGAGGATGATGCGCTGAGGTCCTCCGCACCACGTGCGCCCATAGGGTGAGCCAATGACCCTTCATGAGGATGATGGGCGGAGGTCCTACGCTCCACGTGCGCCCATAGGGTGAGCCAATGACCCTTCAAGAGGATGATGGGCGGAGGTCCTCGGCTCGAATTTCCCCCCGAGGGTGAGCCAATGACCCTTCAAGAGGACGATGTGCAGAGGTCCTACGCTCCACATGCGCCCATAGGGTGGGCCAATGACCCTTCAAGAGGACGATGCACGGTGGTCCTCGCCTCGACATGCCTCCACAAGGTGAGCCAATGACCCTTCAAGAGGATGATGCGCGGAGGTCCTACGCTCCACGTGCGCCCATAGGGTGAGCCAATGACCCTTCAAGAGGATGATGCGCAGAGGCCCTCGGCTCGATGTGGGACCACAGGGTGAGCCAATGACCCTTCCAGAGGACGATGCGCGGAGGTCCTACGCCCCACGTGCGGCCATAGGGTGAGCCAATGACCCTTCAAGAGGATGATGCGCTGAGGTTCTCTGCTCCACGTGCGCCCATAGGGTGGGCCAATGACCCTTCAAGAGGATGATGCGCTGAGGTCCTCTGCTCCACGTGCGCCCATAGGGTGGGCCAATGACACTTCAAGAGGATGATGCACAGAGGTCCTCGGCTCGATGTACGCCCACAGGGTGAGCCAATGATCCTTCAAGAGGATGATGCCTGGAGGTCCTCTGCTCCACGTGCGCCAACAGGGTGAGCCAATGATCCTTCAAGACGATGATGCGCTGAGGTCCTCAACTCGATGTGCGCCCACAGGGTGAGCCAATGACCCTCCAAGGGGATGATGCGCGGAGGTCCTCCGCTCCGCATGCGCCCATAGGGTGGGCCAATGACACTTCAAGAGGATGATGCACAGATGTCCTCGGCTCGATGTACGCCCACAGGGTGAGCCAATGACCCTTCAAGAGGATGAGGCGCGGAGGTCCTCCACTCCACGTGAGCCCATAGGGTGGGCCAATGACACTTCAAGAGGATGATGCACAGATGTCCTCGGCTCGATGTACGCCCACAGGGTGAGCCAATGACCCTTCAAGAGGATGAGGCGCGGAGGTCCTCCACTCCACGTGAGCCCAGAGGGTGAGCCAATGACACTTCAAGAGGGTGATGCGTGGAGGTCCTCGGCTAGATGTGCGCCCACAGGGTGAGCCAATGACCCTACAAGAGGATGATGCACCGAAGTCCTCCGCTCCACGTGCGCCCATAGGGTGAGCCAATGACACTTCAAGAGGATGATGTGCAGAGGTCCTCAGCTCAATGTGCACCCACAGGGTGAGCCATTGACCCTTCAAGAGGATGATGCGCGGAGGTCCTGCGCTCCACGTTCGCTCACAGGGCGAGCCAATGACCCTTCCAGAGGACGATGCGCGGAGGTCCTACGCTCCACATGCGCCCATAGGGTGAGCCAATGACCCTTCAAGAGGATGATGCGCTGAGGTTCTCTGCTCCACGTGCGCCCATAGGGTGGGCCAATGACCCTTCAAGAGGATGATGCGCTGAGGTCCTCTGCTCCACGTGCGCCCATAGGGTGGGCCAATGACACTTCAAGAGGATGATGCACAGAGGTCCTCGGCTCGATGTACGCCCACAGGGTGAGCCAATGATCCTTCAAGAGGATGATGCCTGGAGGTCCTCTGCTCCACGTGCGCCAACAGGGTGAGCCAATGATCCTTCAAGACGATGATGCGCTGAGGTCCTCAACTCGATGTGCGCCCACAGGGTGAGCCAATGACCCTCCAAGGGGATGATGCGCGGAGGTCCTCCGCTCCGCATGCGCCCATAGGGTGGGCCAATGACACTTCAAGAGGATGATGCACAGATGTCCTCGGCTCGATGTACGCCCACAGGGTGAGCCAATGACCCTTCAAGAGGATGAGGCGCGGAGGTCCTCCACTCCACGTGAGCCCATAGGGTGGGCCAATGACACTTCAAGAGGATGATGCACAGATGTCCTCGGCTCGATGTACGCCCACAGGGTGAGCCAATGACCCTTCAAGAGGATGAGGCGCGGAGGTCCTCCACTCCACGTGAGCCCAGAGGGTGAGCCAATGACACTTCAAGAGGGTGATGCATGGAGGTCCTCGGCTAGATGTGCGCCCACAGGGTGAGCCAATGACCCTACAAGAGGATGATGCACCGAAGTCCTCCGCTCCACGTGCGCCCATAGGGTGAGCCAATGACACTTCAAGAGGATGATGTGCAGAGGTCCTCAGCTCAATGTGCACCCACAGGGTGAGCCATTGACCCTTCAAGAGGATGATGCGCGGAGGTCCTGCGCTCCACGTTCGCTCACAGGGCGAGCCAATGACCCTTCCAGAGGATGATGCGTTGAGGTCCTCGGCTCGATGTGTGCCCACAGCGTGAGCCGATGAACATTCAAGATGATGGGCGGAGGTCCTCCGCTCCACGTGCACCCACAGGGTGAGCCAATGAACCTTCAAGATGATGGGCGGAGGTCCTCCGCTCCACGTGCGCCCATAGGGTGAGCCAATGACACTTCAAGAGGATGATGGGCGGAGGTTCTCGGCTCGATGTGCGCCCACAGGGTGAGCCAATGACCCTTCAAGAGGATGATGCGCGGAGGTCCTCCGCCCCACGTGCGGCCATAGGGTGAGCCAATGACACATCAAGAGGATGATGCGTGGAGGTCCTCGGCTCGATGTGTGCCCATTGGGTGAGTCAATGACCCTTCAAGATGATCATGCCCAGAAGTCCTCGGCTCGATGTGCGCCAACAGGGTGAGCCAATGACCCTTCAAGAGGACGCGGCGCGGAGGTCCTCCGCTCCACGTGTGCCCATAGGGTGAGCCAATGACCCTTCAAGAGGATGATGTGCTGAGGTCCTCGGCTCGATGTGCGCCCACAGGGTGAGCCAATGACCCTTCAAGAGGATGATGCGCGGAGGTCCTCAGCTCCACGTGCGCCCATAGGGTGGGCCAATGACACTTCAAGACGATGATGCACAGAGGTCCTCGGCTCGATGTACGCCCACAGGGTGAGCCAATGACCCTTCAAGAGGAATGTAGGAACTGGGGTCACCAGTCCCTCAGGGGGTAGCTTGGCGCGAGCAGGTAGGCACCCAAAGGCTTAAGTGTAAAGTGACCATACAGCACACACATCCACTGAGACAGGAAACGCACGCAATGACTGACACCACACCAGTGAGGTTGAGTAAAAATCAAATAGATTTATCTAGATCAAAGTCAGGTTCTCATCAAAACATTTCATTAGAGTATTAAATACGAAATGGGCCTTAGGGCTAAACATCGCAGTCAATCAGAACGCTAACCATGGGATTGACATTGGAGCGCTACACAGAGCAACTAAGCAAAGCGCTAGGCATGGCAATTAATCTAGACGCTAAACATGGCATTAGATAAAGGCGCTAGGCATGGCACGTAATCAAAGCGCTAAACATGGCAAGTAATCAAAGCGCTACACATGGCAACCAATCAAAGAGCTAAACATAGCATTCAACTAGAGCATTAATCATGGCATTCTTCAGGGCATTAACTTGGCATTTCATTAGAGCATTAAGTAGGGCAGTTCATTAGGGCATCAAACATGGCATTTTCCATCAGCAGGACCTTCAAGGCAGCTTTTCACCAGTTAAGCAGGAATAACCAGTTTCTCCACCCGGAGTAACTTGGGCGGTAACCTTCTGCCCCAAAATATCCTGCGCGTAAAGCAATCACTAAGCCCTTCAGGGGGCGAGAGTTACGGGGGCCAAGGGCCGGTTCCTTTCCCTGTTCCTGGGCAGTGAGGGGGCCAACAGGTCCCAATGATAACCTTCCCCGGGGGAGGGGCGAGCTCCGGGCCTCTCAATGGCCTCCCGCCCTCCTCCCCGGGGGTTACCTGGGTCTTCGGCTTCTCGCAGGCCCTTGCGGCGGTCTTCTGGTAGGGAGGGGGCTCTCTCCTTCCTTCGAGCCACTCCCGCCAGCTGTGACGCTTCCCGGCGCTGTCCGGGACAAGAGGGCACCTCGTGGCAGTGCCTGAGGGGCTGCAGCAGGAGCGCGGTGTTGCGGGGCCTCCGGGCCGGCCGGTGAGCCCCGCGCTGACTGGAGGCCGGTCCCGGGCCCTCCGTGGGCTCCTGGGACCCGGGGACCGGTGGTGAGGGCTGACGTGGAGGCGCGCCCGCAGCTGCTAACCACAGAGCGGCCTGCAGGGGCGCGGCCTCCTCCACCAATCCGCAGACGGCGGGGCGGCGTTCGGCAGTCCGCCCCTGTCACGTGTTCCGAGGGAACGGCTTCCAGGCCCAGCGAGGCCTACTTGGGATTCCGGCGGCCCTCTCCTCGCGGAGGGCCGTCGCGGGGATCAGATAGCGCCGGGCCCACAGCGGTGAGTTGCTTAGGCGCCCCGGCAGGGGTGGGGGCTACAAGGTCCAGGCCTCAGTTTGGGGGCAATTTCGATAGTGCCCAGCGCTCCCCTATGCCCAGCGGGGGAAAAGCGCGACAGCTCAAGGCAGAACAGGCTGGAGGGGGGCAGGCCACCCGACTGTGGCAGTTTAGTGAAGGGGGTCCCAGGTGGAGTCAGGGAGCGCAGGGGTGTCACAGCGCTGGTACCTGGTTGATCCCCCAGCAGTCCTGAGGTAACTTTAGGCGATCTTCGTCAGCGCTTGCTGGTTTCTGCGCCCTTAGAAATTAGTTTCTTGGGGGGGGGGGTTAGGTTGAGTTGGTGACTGCAGGTAGGTTAGTCAGTCTCTGCAGGTCGTCCCTGGGTTCCCCCCCCCCCCGCCGGGCCAGATCAGTCGGCTGGTCCAGTGTTCCTCACTCAGCTTGGAAGGCAGCACCTAAGCCCTGTCACTCCCAGTGGTATAGGTCCCTGACTAGGCCCTACCGCCTAAGTCTCCTGCGTAGGTTCCCCCAGGTCAGCGTCGCCCCAACTGACTAAAAAGATTCCCTCCTTTCCTTAAGTATCCCAAGGTCAGGTGACCACTCTCTAAGGTGGCAAAAGCAGACCCCGTCCTTATTCTAGAAGGTTCCAGGAGCTTCCCTAGTCTAGCTATGGGGAAAAAGGCGGGCTGGTGTGGCAACAATGTTGTAGGGTCCCAGACAGCTCCTGGCAACTAGGGTGCTACTAAAAAGACCACTCCGCAGTAGCAGGGGCCTGTGGCAGCCATGTTGGGAGAAGAGAGCACCTGCACCTTAGCATTGATTAGCAATGGGAAGGCGCTCGGAGACCTAAGGCCAACGAAAAAGAGAGTGGAAAAAAATGAGGCAAGGGCAAAAACACAGGGAAAGACCACCATAGGGCTGACAGGTCTAACAAGGAAGATGCGCGGAGGTCCTCCGCTCCACGTGAGCCCATAGGGTGAGCCAATGACACTTCAAGAGGATGATGCGTGGAAGTCCTCGGCTAGATGTGCGCCCACAGGTTGAGCCAATGACCCTTCAAGAGGATGATGCGTGGAGGTCCTCGTCTCGATGTCCGCCCATAGGGTGAGTCAATGACCCTTCAAGAGGATGATGCGCTGAGGTCCTCGGCTCAATATGCGCCCACAAGGTGAGCCAATGACCCTTCAAGAGGATGATGCACCAAGGTCCTCCGCTCCACGTGCGCCCATAGAGTGAGCCAATGACACTTCAAGAGGATGATGTGCGCGGAGGTCCTCAGCTCAATGTACACCCACAGGGTGAGCCATTGACCCTTCAAGAGGATGATGCGCGGAGGTCCTGCGCTCCACGTTCGCCCACAGGGCGAGCCAATGACCCTTCCTGAGGATGATGCGCTGAGGTCCTCGGCTCGATGTGTGCCCACAGGGTGAGCCAATGAACCTTCAAGATGATGGGCGGAGGTCCTACGCTCCACGTGCGCCCATAGGGTGAGCCAATGACACTTCAAGAGGATGATGGGCGGAGGTCCTCGGCTCGATGTGCGCCCACAGGGTGAGCCAATGACCCTTCATGAGGATGTTGCGCGGAGGTCCTCCGCTCCTCATGCGCCCATAGGGTGAGCCAATGACACTTCAAGAGGATGATGCGCGGAGGTCCTCGGCTCGATGTGCGCCCACTGGGTGAGCCAATGACCCTTCAAGATGATCATGCCCAGAGGTCCTCGGCTCGATGTGTGCCCATAGGGTGAGCCAATGACCCTTCAAGAGGATGATGCGCGGAGATCCTCGGCTCGATGTGTGCCCACAGGGTGAGCCAATGACCCTTCAAGTGGATGATGCGCAGAAGTCCTCGGCTCAATGTGCGCCCACAGGGTGGGCCAATGACCCTTCAAGAGGATGATAATGCGCGGAGGTCCTCTGCTCCACATGCGCCCACAAGGTGAGCCAATGACACTTCAAGAGGATGATGTGCGCGGAGGTCCTCAGCTCGATGTACACCCACAGGGTGAGCCATTGACCCTTCAAGAGGATGATGCGCGGAGGTCCTGCGCTCCACGTTCGCCCACAGGGCGAGCCAATGACCCTTCCTGAGGATGATGCGCTGAGGTCCTCGGCTCGATGTGTGCCCACAGGGTGAGCCAATGAACCTTCAAGATGATGGGCGGAGGTCCTACGCTCCACGTGCGCCCATAGGGTGAGCCAATGACACTTCAAGAGGATGATGGGCGGAGGTCCTCGGCTCGATGTGCGCCCACAGGGTGAGCCAATGACCCTTCATGAGGATGTTGCGCGGAGGTCCTCCGCTCCTCATGCGCCCATAGGGTGAGCCAATGACACTTCAAGAGGATGATGCGCGGAGGTCCTCGGCTCGATGTGCGCCCACTGGGTGAGCCAATGACCCTTCAAGATGATCATGCCCAGAGGTCCTCGGCTCGATGTGTGCCCATAGGGTGAGCCAATGACCCTTCAAGAGGATGATGCGCGGAGATCCTCGGCTCGATGTGTGCCCACAGGGTGAGCCAATGACCCTTCAAGTGGATGATGCGCAGAAGTCCTCGGCTCAATGTGCGCCCACAGGGTGGGCCAATGACCCTTCAAGAGGATGATAATGCGCGGAGGTCCTCTGCTCCACATGCGCCCACAAGGTGAGCCAATGACCCTTCAAGAGGATGATGCGCGGAGGTCCTCGGCTCGATGTGCGCCCACAGAGTGAGCCAATGACCCTTCAAGAGAATGATGCGCGGAGGTCCTCCGCTCCACGTGCGCACATAGGGTGAGCCAATGACGCTTCAAAAGGATGGTGCGCAGAGGTCCTCGGCTTGATGTGTGCCCACAGGGTGACCCAATGACCCTTCAAGAGGATGATGCGTCGAGGTCCTCGGGTCGATGTGCGCCCATAGGGTAAGCCAATGACCCTTCAAGAGGATGATGCGCTGAGGTCCTCGGCTCGATGTGCACCCACAAGGTGAGCCAATGACCCTTCAAGAGGATGATGCGTGGAGATCCTCGGCTCTTTGTGCGCCCACCGGGTGAGTCAATGACCCTTCAAGAGGATGATGGGCAGAGGTCCTCGGCTCGATGTGCGCCCACAAGGTGAGCCAATGACCCTTCAAGAGGATGATGCGTGAAGATCCTCGGCTCGATGTGCGCCCACAGGGTCAGCCAATGACCCTTCAAGAGGATGGTGTGTGGAGGTCCTCGGGTCGATGTGCGCCCATAGGGTAAGCCAATGACCCTTCAAGAGGATGATGCGCTGAGGTCCTCGGCTCGATGTGCACCCACAAGGTGAGCCAATGACCCTTCAAGAGGATGATGCGTGGAGATCCTCGGCTCTTTGTGCGCCCACCGGGTGAGTCAATGACCCTTCAAGAGGATGATGGGCAGAGGTCCTCGGCTCGATGTGCGCCCACAAGGTGAGCCAATGACCCTTCAAGAGGATGATGCGTGAAGATCCTCGGCTCGATGTGCGCCCACAGGGTCAGCCAATGACCCTTCAAGAGGATGGTGTGTGGAGGTCCTCGGCCCGATGTGCGCCCACAGGGTGAGACAATGACCCTTCAAGAGGATGATGCGCGGAGGTCCTCGGCTCGATATGCGCCCATAGGGTGAGCCAATGACCCTTCAAGAGGATGATGCGCAGAGGTCCTTAGCTCGATGTGCGCCCACAGGGTGAGCCAATGACCCTTCAAGAGTATGACGCGGGGAGGTCCTCAGCTCGATGTGCGCCCACAGGGTGAGCCAATGACCCTTCAGGAGGATGCTGCTCGGAGGTCCTCGGCTCGGTGTGCGCCCACAGGGTGAGCTAATGACCCTTCAAGAGGAAGATGCGCGGAGGTCCTCGGCTCGATGTGGACCCACAGGGTGAGCTAATGACCCTTCAAGAGGACGATGCGCGGAGGTCCTCGCCTCAATGTGCACCCACAGGGTGAACCAATGACCCTTCAAGAGGACGATGTGTGGAGGTCCTCGGCTTGATGTGCGCACACAGGGTGAACCAATGATCCTTCAAGAGGAGGCTGCGCGGAAGTCCTCAGCTCGATGTGCGCCCACAAGGTGGGCCAATGACCCTTCAAGAGGACGATGCACAGAGGTCCTCGGCTCGATGTGCTCCCACAGTGTGAGCCAATGACTCTTGAAGAGGATGATGCATGGAGGTCCTCGGGTCGATGTGCACCCATAGGGTGAGCCAATGACCCTTCAAGAGGATGATGTGCTGATGTCCTCAGCTCGATGTGCGCCCACAGGGTGAGCCAATGACCCTTCAGGAGGATGCTGCTCGGAGGTCCTCGGCTCGGTGTGCGCCCACAGGGTGAGCTAATGACCCTTCAAGAGGAAGATGCGCGGAGGTCCTCGGCTCGATGTGGACCCACAGGGTGAGCTAATGACCCTTCAAGAGGATGATGCGCGGAGGTCCTCGCCTCAATGTGCACCCACAGGGTGAACCAATGACCCTTCAAGAGGACGATGTGTGGAGGTCCTCGGCTTGATGTGCGCACACAGGGTGAACCAATGATCCTTCAAGAGGAGGCTGCGCGGAGGTCCTCAGCTCGATGTGCGCCCACAAGGTGGGCCAATGACCCTTCAAGAGGACGATGCACAGAGGTCCTCGGCTCGATGTGCTCCCACAGTGTGAGCCAATGACTCTTGAAGAGGATGATGCATGGAGGTCCTCGGGTCGATGTTCACCCATAGGGTGAGCCAATGACCCTTCAAGAGGATGATGTGCTGATGTCCTCAGCTCGATGTGCGCCCACAAGGTGAGCCAATGACCCTTCAAGAGGATGCTGCTCGGAGGTCCTCGGCTCGGTGTGCGCCCACAGGGTGAGCTAATGACCCTTCAAGAGGAAGATGCGCGGAGGTCCTCGGCTCGATGTGGACCCACAGGGTGAGCTAATGACCCTTCAAGAGGATGATGAGCTGAGATCCTCGGCTCTATGTGCGCCCACAGGGTGAGCCAATGACCCTTCAAGAGGATGATGGGCGGAGGTCCTCGGCTCGATGTGCGCCCACTGGGAGAGCCAATGACCCTTCAAGAGAACGCTGTGCGGAGGTCCTCCGCTCCACGTGCGCCCATGGGGTGAGCCAATGACCCTTCAAAAGGATGATGCGCGGAGGTCCTCTGCTCCATGTGTGCCCATAGGGTGAGCCAATGACCCTTCAAGAGGACGATGCGCGGAGGCCCTCGCCTCGATGTGCGCCCACAGGGTGAGCCAATGACCCTTCAAGAGGATGATTTGCGGAGGTCCTCCCCTCCACGTGCGCCCATAGAGTGAGCCAATGACACTTCAAGAGGATGATGCGCGGAGGTCCTCGGCTCGATGTGCGCCTAAAGGGTGAGCCAATGACCCTTCAAGAAGATGATGCGCGGAGATCCTTGGCTCGAAGTGAGTCCACAGGGTGAGCCAATGACCATTCAAAAGGATAATGTGCGGAGGTCCTCGGCTCAATGTGTGCCCATAGGGTGAGCCAATGACTCTTCAAGAGGATGATGCGCTGAGGTCCTCAGCTCGATGTGCGCCCACAAGGTGAGCCAATGACACTTCAAGAGGATGATGCGCGGAGATCCTCGGCTCGAAGTGCGCCTACAGGGTGAGCCAATGACCCTTCAAGAGGATGATGTGTGGAGGTCCTCGACTCGATGTGCGCCCACAGGGTGAGCCAATGACCCTTCAAGAGGATGATGCGTGGAGGTCCTTTTCTCGATGTGGGCCCACAGGGTGAGCCAATGACCCTTCAAGAGGATGATGCGTGGAGGTAGAACTAGGGGTGTTCAAGAACCAAAACTCTGGAGCGCTCTCAGTCCCAACCTAAGCTCGGAAATGAACCACACGAAGTTCAGGAAAGGCCTGCATATTTAACTCCCCAGAATTGCCTTCACTTGAATCCAACATAAACAGGGGCCATAAGTGAAAAGTGGTTACTTTGTGCACTACATTTGCAACTTAATTGTGATGGCTTGTGAATTTACTAAAAGAATCAATAAAACAAAACCCATACGGTTATTACTCGTGAGACACAAGGTTGTCCATTTTTCTGCACAGAAAAATACATTGTTCCAAGAACTTCCAGAAGGGGACTCAGAGTGACTGGGGCTGTTCAAAATACCCCTGTAGGCCTGTAGCTCCATGCGGTGTCTTCGTGCAGGCATGTTTGCTCTGTGGTTCCCTCCTGGGTGGCATCTGTGATTGGTGCCTGCTGGGTGCATAAGGTCAGCGCGTTTCATCCTCCTGAGCACACGTCCATCCCTGCAGGCAGTGCTGGTGCCAGACCCGAGCCCCAATGCAGCACGTTCTTCCAGTGATTGGAATGGTCCCCACTATTTCGAGCCAGCTTCGCTGCCTGGTGGCGCACACCTGTGCTTATTCCGGTGCATATGATATTGTCATGATATCTTGACTAATCGTGAGATTTGTGGAAAAACATCACAGCGAGTCCACTTGGGCTCAGCTCAACAGTGCAGATGTGTGCGGGGCGCACGGCTATAGGCCTGGTCTCCTGAACCCCTGTACTTGGCGGGCGGGTCCGATGTCCTGCTAGAGGACGGTGAATGCTGCACAAGATGGAGGTCTCCCGAGGGTACCCTGCGGACGTGACACGCTCCGCGTAACTTTCGCACCCACGTGCTCTGGCACTTCTGGGGCGTCCACAAGTCCTGGCGCCTGCTCTGGCTTCAGCCGGAGAGGAGCGGACCGTCCAGGACGGACTCGGTGCTTTGGGGTTTCTGCCTCCAGGGCTGGCTAGAGAGAGGCGATACACACACACTCACTCCCCCATCACTGCTCCCTGCACATCCTTGGGGCTTCCCTGGGCGCCTCTCTTATCCCCGGCGGGGGACGGTCTGGAGACAGGACAGACCACACTAGAGGACTGGGGGGACCGGGGCACGGCTGCTAGTCATGAAGAGAGGAGTGTCCCTAACCAGAGGCGCGTGCCAATAGCTCTCACAGGCCCCGCCCTGCTGTACTTTGAGTAGGGAGTACGGACTCCCCTCACACGGGAACCTGACCTACCAATGGCCAGTATTAATGCACTCAGTTCTATCCAACGGACACTACTAATACACCTCACCAGGGATCGGGTCCTACCAATGAACAGTACCAGCGCCTCTCACCAGGGATTGTGCCCTACCAATGAACAGTACCAGCGCCTCTCACCAGGGATTGTGTCCTACCAATGGACAGTACCAGCGCCTCTCACTAGGGAGTGTGTCCTATCAATGGACAGTGCGAGCACCTCTCACCAGGGATTGTGTCCTACCAATGGACAGTACCAGCGCCTCTCACTAGGGAGTGTGTCCTATCAATGGACAGTGCGAGCACCTCTCACCAGGGATTGTGCCCTACCAATGAACAGTACCAGCGCCTCTCACCAGGGATTGTGTCCTACCAATGAACAGTACCAGCGCCTCTCACTAGGGATTGTGTCTTACCAATGAACAGTACCAGCGCCTCTCACCAGGGATCGGGTCCTACCAATGAACAGTACCAGCGCCTCTCACCAGGGATTGTGTCCTACCAATGGACAGTACCAGCACCTCTCACTAGGGATTGTGTCCTATCAATGGACAGTGCGAGCACCTCTCACCAGGGATTGTGTCCTACCAATGGACAGTACCAGCGCCTCTCACTAGGGATTGTGTCTTACCAATGGACACTACCAGCACCCCTCACCAGGGTTTGTGTTCTACCAATGGACAGTACCAGCGCCTCTCACTAGGGATTGTGTCCTATCAATGGACAGTGTGAGCACCTCTCACCAGGGATTGTGCCCTACCAATGGACGGTACTAGCACCTCTCAGTAGGGAACTTGTCCTAATGATGGATAATACCAGCGCCTCTCACTAGGGATTGTGTCTTACCAATGGACAGTACCAGCACCTCTCACCAGGGATTGTGCCCTACCAATGAACAGTACCAGCACCTCTCACCAGGGATTGTGCCCTACCAATGAACAGTACCAGCGCCTCTCACTAGGGATTGTGTCTTACCAATGGACAGTACCAGCACCTTTCACCAGGGATTGTGCCCTACCAATGAACAGTACCAGCACCTCTCACCAGGGATTGTGCCCTACCAATGAACAGTACCAGCACCTCTCACCAGGGATTGCGCCCTACCAATGGACAGTACCAGCGCCTCTCACTAGGGATTGTGTCTTACCAATGGACAGTACCAGCACCTTTCACCAGAGATTGTGCCCTACCAATGAACAGTACCAGCACCTCTCACCAGGGATTGTGCCCTACCAATGGACAGTACCAGCGCCTCTCACTAGGGATTGTGTCTTACCAATGAACAGTACCAGCACCTCTCACCAGGGATTGTGCCCTACCAATGGACAGTACCAGCGCCTCTCACTAGGGATTGTGTCACAGTACCAGCGCCTCTCAACAGGGAGTGTGCCCTACCAATGGACAGTACGAGCACCTTTCACCAGGGAACCTGTCCTAATGATGGACAATACCAGCACCTCTCACCAGGGATTGTGCCCTACCAATGGACGGTACCAGCTCCTTTCACTAAGGATTGTGTCCTACCAATGAACAGTACCAGCACCTCTCACTAGGGATTGTGTCTTACCAATAAACACTACCAGCACCTCTCACCAGGGATTGTGCCCTACCAATGGACAGTACCAGCGCCTCTCACTAGGGATTGTGTCACAGTACCAGCGCCTCTCAACAGGGATTGTGCCCTACCAATGGACAGAACCAGCACCTTTCACCAGGGAACCTGTCCTAATGATGGACAATACCAGCACCTCTCACCAGGGATTGTGTCCTACCAATGGACAGTACCAGCGCCTCTCACTAGGGATTGTGTCCTATCAATGGAGGGTACTAGCACCCCTCACCAGGGTTTGTGTCCTACCAATGGACAGTACCAGCGCCTCTCACTAGGGATTGTGTCACAGTACCAGCGCCTCTCAAGAGGGATTGTGCCCTACCAATGGACAGTACCAGCACCTTTCACCAGGGAACCTGTCCTAATGATGGACAATACTAGCACCTCTCACCAGGGATTGTGTCCTACCAATGGACAGTACCAGCGCCTCTCACTAGGGATTGTGTCCTACCAATGGAGGGTAATAGCACCCCTCACCAGGGTTTGTGTCCTACCAATGGACAGTACCAGTGCCTCTCACTAGGGATTGTGTCACAGTACCAGCGCCTCTCAACAGGGATTGTGCCCTACCAATGGACAGTACCAGCACCTTTCACCAGGGAATCTGTCCTAATGATGGACAATACCAGCACCCCTCACCAGGGATTGTGTCCTACCAATGGACAGTACCAGCGCCTCTCACTAGGGATTGTGTTCTACCAATGGACGGTACAAGCACCTCTCACCAGGGAACCTGTCCTAATGATGGACAGTACCAGCACCTCTCCCCGGGGATTGTGTCCTACCAATGGACAGTACCAGCACCTTTCACCAAGGATTGTGCCCTACCAATGGACGGTACAAGCACCTCTCACCAGGGATCCTGTCCTAATGATGGACAGTACCAGCACCTCTCCCCGGGGATTGTGTCCTACCAATGGACGGTACTAGCACTTCTCACCAGGGAACCTGTCCTAATGATGGACAGTACCAGCACCTCTCATCGGGGATTGTGTCCTACCAATGGACGGTACTAGCGCCTCTCACCAGGGAACCCGTCCTAATGATGGACAGTACCAGCATCTCTCACCAGGGATTGTGTCCTGCCAATGGACAGTACTAGCACCTCTCACCAGGGAACCTGTCCTAATGATGGACAGTGCCAGCACCTCTCACCAGAGATAGTGTCCTGCCAATGGACCGTACCAGTGCTGCTCAGCAGGGATGCTGTATTACCAATGGAAATACTAGCACTTCTCACCAGGGACCCTGTCCTAATGATGGACAGTACCAGCCCCTCTCACCAAGGATTGTGTCCTACCAATGGACGGTACTAGCACTTCTCACAAGGGAACCTGTCCTAATGATGGACAGTACAAGCACCTCTCACCGGGGATTGTGTCCTACCAATGGACGGTTCTAGCGCCTCTCACCAGGGAACCTGTCCTAATGATGGACAGAGCCAGCACCTCTCACCAGGGATGGTGTCCTGCCAATGAACGGTACCAGTGCCGCTCAGCAGGGAACCTGTTCTAATGATGGACAGTGCCAGCACCTCTCACCAAGGATTGTGCCCTACCAATGGACGGTACAAGCACCTCTCACCAGGGAACCTGTCCTAATGATGGACAGTACCAGCACCTCTCCCCAGGGATTGTGTCCTACCAATGGACGGTACTAGCACTTCTCACCAGGGAACCTGTCCTAATGATTGACAGTACCAGCATCTCTCACCGGGGATTGTGTCCTGCCAATGGACAGTACTAGCACCTCTCACCAGGGAACCTGTCCTAATGATGGACAGTGCCAGCACCTCTCACCAGAGATGGTGTCCTGCCAATGGATGGTACCAGTGCCGCTCAGCAGGGAACCTGTTCTAATGATGGACAGTGCCAGCACCTCTCACCAGGGATTGTGCCCTACCAATGGACGGTACAAGCACCTCTCACCAGGGAACCTGTCCTAATGATGGACAGTACTAGCACCTCTCCCCAGGGATTGTGTCCTACCAATGGACGGTACTAGCACTTCTCACCAGGGAACCTGTCCTAATGATTGACAGTACCAGCATCTCTCACCGGGGATTGTGTCCTGCCAATGGACAGTACTAGCACCTCTCACCAGGGAACCTGTCCTAATGATGGACAGTGCCAGCACCTCTCACCAGAGATGGTGTCCTGCCAATGGATGGTACCAGTGCCGCTCAGCAGGGATGCTGTATTACCAATGGAAATACTAGCACGTCTCACCAGGGACCCTGTCCTAATGATGGACAGTACCAGCCCCTCTCACCAGGGATTGTGTCCTACCAATGGACGGTACTAGCACTTCTCACAAGGAAACCTGTCCTAATGATGGACAGTACAAGCACCTCTCACCGGGGATTGTGTCCCACCAATGGACGGTTCTAGCGCCTCTCACCAGGGAACCTGTCCTAATGATGAACAGAGCCAGCACCTCTCACCAGGCATTGTGTCCTGCCAATGGATGGTACCAGTGCTGCTCAGCAGGGAACCTGTCCTAATGATGGACAGTGCCAGCACCTCTCACCAGGGATTGTGTCCTGCCAATGGATGGTACCAGTGCCGCTCAGCAGGGATGCTGTATTACCAATGGAAGTACTAGCACTTCTCACCAGGGACCCTGTCCTACAGATGTGCAGTACTAGCACTTCTCACCAGGGACCCTTTCCTACTGATGTGCAGTACTAGCACTTCTCACCAGGGACCCTGTCCTTCCGATGGACAGTACCAGCATCTCTGAGCTGCTATGCTTGTCATGGACAATACTTGTGCCTCTCACACACTCTGCTAACTAGCAGTGGACAGCCCCAGAACAGAGCTACTGTATTATGTCCAGGTATTGCCGAGTTCCCTCCCCCGAAAACATCCCATTCTTCAAAACACTTGTGACCCCATGGGGTCCAAAACCCTTCCACTTTCCCCCGAGGCATAAATGCACATCAACTCAGTGTCTTCGGTTAAGGGTTGCAAAGCCCCGGCCGTATTTTAATCAAAACATAACAAAACAGATTAAAATTTCATATTTACAATATTTAGAATACACTGAAAAGACCCACCTATCAATCCAGTACATCAGTACCCCAAAGTTCGGTTACATTAATATGTACAGCATTTCAGATGGCTAACCTTTACATGTTTCTAATACATAGCCATTCCTGTCATAAAATAAATGATCAACATTATTCCTTTCCTGCGTATCCCGAAATGAACCTACGGCAAGGTCATTACTGGTCCAAGAACGTGCTAGGTCCCACCCTCCTACCGGAGTGACCTTGCACAGGAGGCCCTGTTCCCCAGAAGGTCATTTTCCCCCAGGCACCTCCTACGCCCTCAATATTATCTCCAAGGGGCTCTGCTGTTATGCCAAGTTTTTGCACTCATGCGCTTGTGAGGGTGTTGGCCCAAAAGCCTACCGGAAGCGGAACTCCCCCCACCGCACCTCCAACCCTACCGGCTGTAACTGCCCCCTGGAGTTCCATGAGAGACCACTGTACCCCTCAGGCGTCCTCTTTGACAATTGTGATACCTACTAAGGACCGTAAAAAATGCCCACCAATCATGACCTTACTGCAGACCAAGGATACTTTATAATTCACATAAATATGACAATGACGCTGCCCTGCAAAGAAAAATTATTTACCAGACTACTTAACATATATTTGGAGAGAAACAGCTCAAACCATTGTACAAAAATACAAGAAAAAAACATTGCACACATCAAATTCTGCTGCCTCAGGGGATGGTGGGTGGGGAAAAAAGAAGAGAGTCTCCGTCCTGGAGACACAACCTTGTGTGGGGATATGACTGTGGAGCGCCGAAGGAAAAGACCGTCCCGCCGCTCCACAGCCCCTTTTAACCCCAGCGAGGATGGAAAACCAGCTGCATCCGGCTTCCGGGCTTGGCCCACCTTTTGTCCCCTCGGAGCACTTGAGTGCTTCCGGGTTAATCCCATGACGCCCAATCAGGGCGAGAGGGTGAGAGGGTGTCGGCCGCATCACACTGCGTGCGACGCCCGCCCCACCCCTTCGTACTCGAGGAGACCGGCACAACCGCCATAAGTGCGGCGTGCTCGAGTCCGGTTGGCGCCTTTACATAGCACTGGACAACATGGACCGTCCGTTGTAGTGTGGCAGCACAGGCGTGTCTCAATACTAGTATAGTAGCAAGATCAGTGCCAGCACTTCTCATGAGGGTCGGTGCATACCACTTCTCTGTACTGCTATATTACGAAGGTAACTGCACGCACTTCTCAGTACTGCTATATCACGAAGGTAAGTGCCTGCACTTCTCTGTACTGCTATATCACCAAGCACAGTGCCAGTACTTCCATGCAGGGCTCTTGTACTTTTAGAAGGACAATGCTTCCATTCTCAATAAAACTTCGCGGCAGGGCTGCTATACTTTCAAAGGAGAGTATCCACCATTCCCTGCACTAGTATACTACAAAGAACAGTGCCAGCAATTCTCAGTACTTCTTTATTATGAAGGACTCTTCCAGTACTGTCCTGGGCCCTTTCACACTTAGTAGGGCAGTGAGTCACTTCCCAGTAATATGCCATACTTCCACTGGGACAGTACTAGTCCTGCTCTGCAGGACTGCCGTACTTGCAAAGGACAGTACCCGCACGTCTCACCGATCGGAAGGCCTGTTGTACGTAAGAGAAGGAAAGTCTTGGGGAGTCTCAGCCAGGTACCTCACTTTCAATGGAGCAACCACAGTACATTTCTACTCAGGCCTCATACTTTAAATGGGACAGTGCAGCACTTAAGTTGTAACTGTGGAAGAGGTGTGGCGCACCGGCCAGGGTGCCTGACTCCAGACCACAGGGTTCCCGGCTCCGGTGGCAGGTTAGCCCAGCACCATGTGACTCTGGACATTAGCTTGCTTAATCTTCCCGATGGCCCCCAGCGCCGGGACACCTCTCCGGCTTTACAAATGCTGGTATTTCATTTATTTTATTTCTGTTGACAACACCATTGTCAATCATTCAAATTCTTTATTCGGCACAAATACTAGTACCATAAAAGATCCTAAAATATATCACAAATAAATAGAACATTTAAAAGCAATAGAATTAAAACAGTCAAATCAGTTCTAAAAATATGTCTTAAAATGCAATAATTCCCTAAGATGTATAGAGCCCCAAATATAGAGTGCAGTACTAAAACATACAAAAGGACTCTCTAGTGCAAATACATGACGTGCCACAAATTTAAAATCCCTGCTATTTTGTGCGAGAAAGATTGGTTTTAAGAACCTACATTAAGAACGCAGAATAAAATAAGGCGCTGCGTGCTTTGTGTCGATGCACCATCACAGGGACAGGGGGTCATACTTGTAGGCCATTTATTCATATCAGGAAAGGCAACCAGGTGATGAGCAGTGCCCAGCCGCAATCTGGGTAGGACAAAACGGTGTTTCCCGTTGGTTACCCGGATTGGCAGCCAGCTGGCAGATTGCTGATAAATATGTCTTAACGGTTTGCTTCCTGGATTCTTCCTGCATCCTTCGCTCCTGTCTCTGCAGGAAGAAGATATTTAGCCACCATTGTGTTCCCCGTTTTATCTCTTAGAAATAAAGAAACATGCACGGATGTTACCATTCTTTACCCATTGCATGTCACTAGGCATGCGCTGCAGTCAGGCCCTTCCGACAACCAGTCGGTGTTTAGGTCTCACATGGGGTGGGCTGCGTACATGCGCAGTCTCGCTGGCGAGATTTAATGACTTTGAGTATTTTCTGTAAAGGGCATTAAGCCCCGCCCCTCTTTTCCATTGGCTGGCGTCACCGTTTATGCTAAACGGTGGCCAGCCATTGGAAAAGAGGTGTTCCTGACGTTTTTGTTCGGCTTTTTGAGCCATCCCACTTGGACGGCCTCGCCTGCTTTCCTTCTGAAGTAAAAGGTTTCTTATCTTTATGGGGCCAAACACATGGCCCAATAAAAATAACCTTTTACTTCAGAAGGAAAGCAGGCGAGGCCATCCAAGTGGGACGGCAGAACAAAGAGAAAAGTATACGTCATGGCGAGCATTTTTTTAAAACGGTTCCACTTTCGTTTTTCATTCAGAACTTTTTGTGCTGCATTGTGTTAAGATTAGCGTTATACCATTCTCTAAAATGGCCGCTCCGATAACACTAATCTTAGCACAATGCAGCACAAAAAGTTCTGAATGAAAAACGAAAGTGGAACCGTTTAAAAAAAATGCTCGCCATGACGTATACTTTTCTCTTTTAGTGTAGAGTTTACATCCTTGGCGGTAAAAGCAGAAGGAATGTTAACATCATGCAGCACGTACGGAAATGCCAACCTCTGGCACGTTACAAGCATCTTGACGTGTAAAAAAAATGTTGACAAGCTATGAAATAAGCTGACCGAAGATAAAAATGAAAACCACGCATTTGTCGGGTATGGAGTCGGACACGGCTTTTGTTCTTGGCCTTATATTTGAAAGACGTGATAGGAGAAGGCAGCAGATGCCAGCTTCTAAATGTCAGACATTTTAAACGTGGGGTGCTGGAAGGGGAAAGCAGCACACAGCCCTCGTGCGGAATAGGAGCTCCCAGCACCCACATTTGCCATACCTCAAAATTCTGGCAATTGGCAGCCGGCAGCTCTTTTGTTTAATATCCGCTTGTCCCACTGGCTGATGTAATCAGGGCAGCGCAGCGCCTCTGATATTTATATTTCGGGAGTGCGCGCTCCGAGTTCAGACAGTTAGGAGTGCGGGAAACTAGGACTGTGCCACACACTTAATTGTATCGCGACTGGTGTGTGAATTTGAGGATTCTAAGCACTATATAAGTCGATTGTGTGATATTTATTGTTCGCTATTTAACGAAGACATTGTTTTTGAATCTCTTCTATTATTTTTTTTGTTTGCAGTTTAATTTCGTTATCTCTTTTCCAATAATATGTCCATATTTGTTAATTTGCCGTTGGGAAGCAGCGCCCGCAAGGTACGTGGAGGGGCCCCGCTCCAGATTTAATCAGGAGGTCTCAGGCCAAAGTACTATCCTGAGGGGGGGGGTTCTGCAGCTGGGGTCCCCTAGCTCTGAGGGGGCTGCGGGGGGCTGTGTTACGCCACTGGTTGGGCGGCTTTTCGGTGTGTTCATCAGTCGTGTTTCACTCTTGTGGGGTCAGAGGGAAGGGTCTTTCTTTGTAAAACCTGTTGTTGAGAATGGCTGTGGCCAGAACTCAAACATAACATGAACTGTGGGGTTTGGGAACCTTCCCAAACGTGTCGAGGTATCAAGGCTGCTGCGACAGAGAAAGTCGCCCTGTGCCAACATGAACACCTGCCCAGACAGGGAATTAACTCTGCATTTATTTCTTGTGCCTGTGTATGATGAACCTACTGCAGCAGCGAGGATTAATGGCCCTGATGCGCCCCGCACGAGGCGGGCACAGGCATAACCATGGCCACGTGACGAACGGACTGTTCCAGACTTAACATATCAAATGTCCGTGCGCGGTTTGAGGTGTTTCAGGCGCACCTGCCGGCCTTGGGTTGCAGGATCCCACAGGGGATGATACACCTCTTTCCAGATCCCTGCACTCCAGACATGAACGTTAACGGTCTCCCTGCGGTTGTCATGCCAATGAAAAGAGACGGATAAACATTAACAAACTCTGGCTGCAGTGCCTGCCATGGATTAGCAATATACATATCCGATGCTGCTAATATCTTATTTACTGGTACTACGTTTACTTCCCCAGAAGGAAGAAAGGCTGAGCCAGCTTTGCTGGGGTTCGATCTCAACATCTGGTGTTAGAGGACCACGGATGTCAGCAGCGGGTGTTTAACTCAATCAAAGTAACACAAAATGCCCCTTGACTTGACGCACGTAGGGAAAGAGTTAACTTTTATTTGCACTGTTAAACACCGTTAGCACAAAGTGTGATGAAAAGCGAAGTTACAAGACACTCGAGAGTCGAATCACAAAACGTTGTGGCGGTAACAAACAAAACAGTGTGGCCCTAAACACCTTTCACCCCTGTACCATGACATGTGGGGTTACTGGGCTCGGATTGTGGGGTAAGCGAGTCCTTAAGTACACAATGATACAGTGCCAGACGTGCTTGCAGTGAGACTGTTGTACACGTGGTGTGTGCTTCATTTTACACGTGTGTGTGCGCTGCGTGATTGTGCTCCATGCGTGAGCTGTGCGTGTGATCGCTGTCACTAGGGATTAAGAAGCTCTCCACCCGCCACGGGTAAGATGCCTTACAGACCACTGTTAAAGGATTCCCACACTGCCGGCTTCAGGGCGGTGCGACTGGTGTCACTGCACCGGGCGCCAAGGCCAAGGGGGCGCTCTGTGCATGACATGTTGAGGCCAGATAAGAGCAGACTGTAGAGGTCTATGTGCCCGCTGCATTTTTCATGGAATACTAACAACAGCTTGATAACTCTGGTGGTTAATGCACTTGATGGAGAGTCTGTGATTTGTCTACTCACAGTTTTGTCTCATGATAAAGCACAACTCGTCACATGCAGAGCTCAGATTTGTATTCTGTGGTGTCACTGCTTTTGACACACAGATCTTTTTGTTACTCGGAGTTCATCATTTATAATCCTTTGAATGTAGCGCACTGAGCAATGATATGGCATCAAGGACCTACATACACATTCCAAGCAGAGGTTTAGAATCCTTTTGTTTCTTCCTCAATCTGTAAATATTCTAACATTGCTAACAAGCATTTACAATGCAATGGTCTCGGCATTGTTAAAGTTAGAGCTATTGGCATTGCTCATGACATTCTTTTTGTTTATGTTTTTGTTTTTAAAACATTTAAAGAAACGGCATTGTTATTTACAATGTCAATAGCTTAATCACTCTCAAATGCGAGACCTATTGCATTTGCACCCACACACAGAGCCACACACCCAGAGCCACCCACACAGAGCCACTCACATAGAGCAACCCACACACAAATAGAGCCACCCACAGAGCCACCTACACACACACAGAGTTACCCACACACAGACAGACCCACCACGCATAGAGCCACCTACAAAAAAAGCCACCCACACACACACAGACCCTCCCCCACACACACAGAGCCACCCACACACAGAGCCACCCACACACAGAGCCACCCACACACACACACAGAGCCACCCACACACACACACATAGCCACCCCCCCACACACACAGAGCCACCACCACACATACAGAGCCACCCCCACACAGAGCCACCCCCACACAGAGCCACCCCCACACAGAGCCACCCCCCCACACACATAGAGCCACACAGTAACCTCAAAATTTAACACATATTTACTTTTTGCTGGATCAACTGACAAACCCCTCAACAGGCTCTATGAAGATTAAGATTTCATGAGTAATTATTTTTCTTACAACAGGAAGTGAAGTATAATTTGAAGGGAGCCAGATCCTAAATCTGAGAGCAAAATATATCCTGTTTTTTATTAGAATAACTGGCCAGACGCTGCTCTTAACATGGTTTGGTAAATAGAGTTAACCATATTTAAATTTAAAATTAGAAATGCTAATTGCGGACTGCTCCGGTTTTATTACTGCAGTTGCAGAGTGAAGTTCAAAGCACCAATGCAATATGTTTTTGTATTGCTACAGGAGCCCTGGTAGACATTGTGACACCAGAAATGCGGATAAATCGAAAAAGATTGCTTTACATAAAGAAACGACACCAACATAGCTTCCTATGAAGGACACGGGTATAGATAGATGTACCTGGCCTATAAACACACGAGTGTCGGTGGGAGCACACGCGTGTGCACGCGCGCACGCGATCACACACACGCACACACACAGATGAAGCTCGATGTGCAAATGGATGGCGGCAACAGGAGATGGAGACAGGAAAGTCATCACCCATTCAATCTTTGGCTCCTCACCGAATAAATAATTTTTGCTACACGATGAAATATTCATTCTCTGTGTCCATCCAATACTTGCCCTGTTGGAAGGGGCAGTTCAAGGTAACACCTGGGGGTGCTCTGTGTGCCAATTACATCCTTGGCATCTCTACTTACATTTATTTAGAACTAGCACATGGCATGTTCAGGGTTGCTAGATGGCGCTATGTATTTCAACAACTGCATATCCAGTCGTTAACTTTCATTTTCGAAAATTTGGTAGCACGTGTATTGATTAAATTAGTTTAACACTCAGAATAGATTGCTTAATAAAATAAAATAAAAACTGTGCCTAAAAAATGGAGATTTTAAACAGGGAAGAAATCTGTCAGCGCTAACTACACTGCACCCGAATGAATCGATGTTATCAGGGTTTCTTTCCCCACAAGAAAAGACGTTTTATAATGATGACAGTTTCACTTATTTTAATTCCCTGTTTTGTAAGAAATTGAATTTGTTGTCTTTTGGCATTTTCAAAAATATAGTTGAAGGTGCGAGACTGCGCAAGCGCAGCCTTCGAGCCGAGACCTAAACATCGGCAAACCTATATTGCATCGAAAAACAGGGGGCGTGTTGACCAAAAGAAACATTACAGGGAGATTGTTAAGATATGCAGTTAGCTCTGTTTTATAATAAAGAAACGATACGATCGGAGAGTCCGTTTGAAGTACGAGGTTTGCTTTGGATAAATAAAAGGTGCGGGTGCCAGAGATGTCTTTTTAGAGCAGGAGGCGACCACCCTCCAGGAGAGAGGCGGGCCAGCATGGCGGGGGGGGGGGGGGTAGGGGAGATTTGGGGCAAGTTTAATAGTAACCCAAAGACACTGTACTGGGTTAAAAGGGGGCGCAGCACAGATCACTGACACTCGAGGAGGGGTCAAAAAGGGTGCTTTGTATAAACAGGTGCACATCACAAAACCTTCCCAGTAGACTGCCTTACACAACGAAAACATCATGTTGTCACCCATTATTTCTAGCCGTCACCCCTAAAACCCGCTCCACACATAAGGTACCCAGAAAGCATCCAAGTCAGCGCCTACTGCACTCTCGCGATTGCAACACTTTGAACTTCCCCTCCTTCCGTTTCACAGTGAATCTATTAACGTCTACTAACCTTAACTTCCTATGACGTAACTTTTAACTTCCTGCCTCGTTCCGGTGTGAGCTTGTGCACACCGTCCCTTTCAGCCTGGTTCGCCTTCGGCAAATATACCCTCATCTAAAGCCCTGTAGACTTGTGGAGGAAACGTCAACCTTGCACCTGTCTCAAAGCCACAACCGTACAGTGTCCAGCCCCTGCACACCCGCCCCGCATGACACTGCTAACACTACCACAACAGTCTGCCTCTCTCTACCCCGAAAACCTGATGTAAGGGAAGCGGTGGGACAGGCTTCCTAGAGCTTTCAATGACACCTACCTCAAAATGGAGGGTGGCAGCCCAAAATGGCCTCCTATATAACTTGGGCTACATCCTGTAACGGTGGTGGCCCGAAGAAGCACAGGTGTGTAAACTGCACATCATTCTGCCAATGCCCTCGGGGGACAGACTCCCTAGTCTTCACAGACATGTCTTCAGCGGCACGGAAGTCCCTTCAGCGGGGTCAGAGATGGGGCAACATGAGCAGCAGGGGGAGAGAAGCCTTCACAAGGACCACAAACAAACGAGTCTCGGTGGGAGCACACGTGTGTGCCCGTGCGCACGCGATCACACACACGCACACACACAGATGAAGCTTGATGTGCAAATGGATGGTGGCAACAGGAGATGGAGACAGGAAAGTCATCACCCATTCAATCTTTGGCTCCTCACCGAATAAATCATTTTTGCTACATGAAGAGCGCTCGTTGTGCAGTCATGACTCTCGGACATACTGCACTCGGCACTGATTGCATGTTTCCCTCGATCTTCGTGTCTTTCAGCCTTTTAAAAATCAGCCGCTTCCTGGACAACAAGCGCAGCCTTCGGTAGCCGAGACGTAAATAAACAGAGAACGTCCCTGTAAAAAGTAAAAAAAAAAACACGCTCACCAGTGAAAAAGGGGCGGGCTTCAAAAAAGAGAAAGAATCGGAAAAAACACGCCCCCGAATCGCAAAAAGACGGGGCTTGTTTGGAGAGACAAACCTCTTCTCCAATGGCTGACCAGCCTTTAAGAGGCCAGCCAATGGAGAAGAGGAGAGAAGAGAGGCGGGTTCAAGCCTCTCTTCTCCAAGTCATTAAAACTCGCGAGCGAGACTGCGCAAGCGCAGCCTTCGCTAGCCGAGACCTAAAAAGGGGTCCTTTGGTTAGTACTACAATTATATAAGTATGACCCCCCTAATCAGTTATTTAAGTTTCAAATCCTAACTGTATGGGGCAGATGGTTGCACTTGGTTTGCATCATAAAAGTGACATAAACCTGCTGCAGGTAACAGGTAAATAAACGTTATTGCTTGATTAATAGAAACTCTTGCTATGTGTTACAAAATATATAGATATATATATATATCCAAAGTTACAAATTTAAAAGGGTAAAACATTGTAAAATACATGCAAAAAGCAGGATAATTACCACCTCAGCGAGCGAGCAGGGCAAATCTTTAATAAAGTGCAGTTACGTTGTCTGCACCTATAGCACCAAGACTCCCTCGGGCATGAGTTTGCGCTTTTTAAATTACTTTCAAATTCAAATGCGTAATGCTTAAAAATAGCCTTATGTTGTAAACATTAAAAGCAGTATGCTGCGACTAAGATCATTTATAAGTGTTCCCCTCTTCACTGCAGCGGGGTTTGTGCTCTTTTGTAGACTTCTAAGAACCCTGGCCAGATGGTGTTAGCCTGCACCTATTAACAAGCATTTGCAATGCAATAGGTCTCGCATTTTAGAAACGTTGACCTATTGGCATTGTAAATGACAATGCCTTTTATTTATGTGTAAACTTGCCGTAATAAAACGCACTGCCATTTACAATACCAATAGGTCAAAGTTTCTAAAATGCGAGACCTACTGCATTGCAAATGCTTGTTTTAATAGCTGCTGATCCTCCAGGGACACAGTGGGATGCAGAGCTTGAAGGCCCCTTCATTTCATACTCACTGCAGGTCCTCCAATGAAATCATCTCTATGAAATCCCATCCTTGTCAGTGGGTGCTGCCAGACCCCAGCCCTGTGTCCGACAGTGCAGGGTAAAGGAAGGTCACACTGTCTGCCTGTGGCGAGGATCAAGGGTTCCCAGGGGGAGAGCCAGGAGCCCATCCAGTCTGGACCTCTCAGGCAGCCTGGCTGTCATCAGGCAGAGCTGAGGACAGTCTGCATCCTCCAGTGCACAGGCTCCGGGGCTTGGCATTGCCTCAGCCCAGAGGCAAGCAAGGCAGATGGACCCCCTTTCAGCTGTACAGCTGGTAAAATACAACAGGCGCGGTTCAATATGCTCTAAAACCTCTGAGCCCCGGTGCCATTGCACTTGATGCACCATTTGTAGCTACGCCCCTGCCTCAGCCTGGACGCAGTGGGGTGAATTGGAGCCCATCAGAGAAGGCACTGGTGCTGTGGGGAGAGCCTCGTCTCTCTGCAGACTCCACTGCCTGCCAGCCCCTCTTTTGCCCTGAGTGTGGCTGTCTGTGCTGTGTCCCAGTACAGTGACCCCTCTCCACACCGGGACATTGCAGCGCATATATGGTTTCCCTGCTCCAGAGCAGATGGGGATCTGGGGTGTTCTAGCTCAGTGCCAGCGCTGCTCCCGGTGCTGGGTACAAGGCCTTGAGCAACATGGAACCCGTACCAGGCGTTCATGATTCAACACGGCACATGCTGGAATAGAGGGGGAACCAGCCGGATTCCGGTTCCAGCAGGTACATGGAACCCGTACCAGGCTTTCATGAGTCAACACGGCACATGCTGGAATAGAGGGGGAACCAGCCGGATTCCGGTTCCAGCAGGTACATGGAACCCGTACCAGGCTTTCATGAGTCAACACGGCACATGCTGGAATAGAGGGGGAACCAGCCGGATTCCGGCACCAGCAGGTACATGGAACCCGTACAAGGCGTTCATGATTCAACACGGCACATGCTGGAATAGAGGGGGAGCCAGCCGGATTCCGGTTCCAGCAGGTACATGGAACCCGTACCAGGCTTTCATGAGTCAATACGGCACATGCTGGAATAGAGGGGGAACCAGCCGGATTCCGGTTCCAGCAGGTACATGGAACCCGTACCAGGCTTTCATGAGTCAACACGGCACATGCTGGAATAGAGGGGGAACCAGCTGGATTCCGGTTCCAGCAGGTACATGGAACCCGTACCAGGCTGTCATGAGTCAAGACGGCACATGCTGGAATAGACGGGGAACCAGCCGGATTCCGGTTCCAGCAGGTACATGGAACCCGTACCAGGCGTTCATGAGTCAACACGGCACATGCTGGAATAGAGGGGGAACCAGCCGGATTCCGGTTCCAGCAGGCACATGGAACCCGTACCAGGCTTTCATGAGTCAACACGGCACATGCTGGAATAGAGGGGGAGCCAGCCGGATTCCGGTTCCAGCAGGTACATGGAACCCGTACCAGGCTTTCATGAGTCAACACGGCACATGCTGGAATAGACGGGGAACCAGCCGGATTCCGGTTCCAGCAGGTACATGGAACCCGTACCAGGCTTTCATGAGTCAACACGGCACATGCTGGAATAGAGGGGGAACCAGCCGGATTCCGGTTCCAGCAGGCACATGGAACCCGTACCAGGCTTTCATGAGTCAACATGGCACATGCTGGAATAGAGGGGGAGCCAGCCGATTTCCGGTTCCAGCAGGTACATGGAACCCGTACCAGGCTTTCATGAGTCAACACGGCACATGCTGGAATAGAGGGGGAACCAGCCGGATTCCGGATCCAGCAGGTACATGGGACCCGTACCAGGCTCTCATGAGTCAACACGGCACATGCTGGAATAGAGGGGGAACCAGCCGGATTCCGGTTCCAGCAGGTACATGGAACTCGTACCAGGCTTTCATGAGTCAACACGGCACATGCTGGAATAGAGGCGGAACCAGCCGGATTCCGATTCCAGCAGGTACATGGAACCCGTACCAGGCTTTCATGAGTCAACACGGCACATGCTGGAATAGAGGGGGAACCAGCCGGATTCCGGTTCCAGCAGGTACATGGGACCCGTACCAGGCTTTCATGAGTCAACACGGCACATGCTGGAATGAGGAGGAACCAGCCGGATTCCGATTCCAGCAGGTACATGGAACCCGTACCAGGCTTTCATGAGTCAACACGGCACATGCTGGAATAGAGGGGGAACCAGCCGGATTCCGGCACCAGCAGGTACATGGAACCCGTACCAGGCGTTCATGATTCAACACGGCAGATGCTGGAATAGAGGGGGAGCCAGCCGGATTCCGGTTCCAGCAGGTACATGGAACCCGTACCAGGCTCTCATGAGTCAACACGGCACATGCTGGAATAGAGGGGGAACCAGCCGGATTCCGGTTCCAGCAGGTACATGGAGCCCGTACCAGGCTTTCATGAGTCAACACGGCACATGCTGGAATAGAGGGGGAACCAGCCGGATTCCGGTTCCAGCAGGTACATAGAACCCGTACCAGGCTGTCATGAGTCAAGACGGCACATGCTGGAATAGAGGGGGAACCAGCCGGATTCCGGTTCCAGCAGGTACATGGGACCCGTACCAGGCTTTCATGAGTCAACACGGCACATGCTGGAATGAGGGGGAACCAGCCGGATTCCGATTCCAGCAGGTACATGGAACCCGTACCAGGCTTTCATGAGTCAACACGGCACATGCTGGAATAGAGGGGGAACCAGCCGGATTCCGGCACCAGCAGGTACACGGAACCCGTACCAGGCGTTCATGATTCAACACGGCATATGCTGGAATAGAGGGGGAGCCAGCCGGATTCCGGTTCCAGCAGGTACATGGAACCCATACCAGGCTTTCATGAGTCAACACGGCACATGCTGGAATACAGGGGGAACCAGCCGGATTCCGGTTCCAGCAGGTACATGGAACCCGTACCAGGCTTTCATAAGTCAACACGGCACATGCTGGAATAGAGGGGTAACCAGCCGGATTCCGGTTCCAGCAGGTACATGGAACCCGTACCAGGCTGTCATGAGTCAAGACGGCACATGCTGGAATAGACGGGGAACCAGCCGGATTCCGGTTCCAGCAGGTACATGGAACCCGTACCAGGCTTTCATGAGTCAACACGGCACATGCTGGAATAGAGGGGGAACCAGCCGGATTCCGGTTCCAGCAGGCACATGGAACCCGTACCAGGCTTTCATGAGTCAACACGGCACATGCTGGAATAGAGGGGGAGCCAGCCGGATTCCGGTTCCAGCAGGTACATGGAACCCGTACCAGGCTTTCATGAGTCAACACGGCAAATGCTGGAATAGAGGGGGAACCAGCCGGACTCCGGTTCCAGCAGGTACATGGGACCCGTACCAGGCTCTCATGAGTCAACACGGCACATGCTGGCATAGAGGGGGAACCAGCCGGATTCCGGTTCCAGCAGGTACATGGAACCCGTACCAGGCTTTCATGAGTCAACACGGCACATGCTGGAATAGAGGCGGAACCAGCCGGATTCCGATTCCAGCAGGTACATGGAACCCGTACCAGGCTTTCATGAGTCAACACGGCACATGCTGGAATAGAGGGGGAACCAGCCGGATTCCGGTTCCAGCAGGTACATGGGACCCGTACCAGGCTTTCATGAGTCAACACGGTACATGCTGGAATGATGGGGAACCAGCCGGATTCCGATTCCAGCAGGTACATGGAACCCGTACCAGGCTTTCATGAGTCAACACGGCACATGCTGGAATGGAGGGGGAACCAGCCGGATTCCGGTTCCAGCAGGTACATGGAACCCGTACCAGGCTGTCATGAGTCAAGACGGCACATGCTGGAATAGACGGGGAACCATCCGGATTCCGGTTCCAGCAGGTACATGGAACCCGTACCAGGCTTTCATGAGTCAACACGGCACATGCTGGAATAGAGGGGGAACCAGCCGGATTCCGGTTCCAGCAGGCACATGGAACCCGTACCAGGCTTTCATGAGTCAACACGGCACATGCTGGAATAGAGGGGGAGCCAGCCGGATTCCGGTTCCGGCAGGTACATGGGACCCGTACCAGGCTTTCATGAGTCAACACGGCACATACTGGAATAGAGGGGGAACCAGCCAGATTCCGGTTCCAGCAGGTACATGGCACCCGTACCAGGCTTTCATGATTCAACACGGCACATGCTGGAATAGAGGGGGAGCCAGCCGGATTCCGGTTCCAGCAGGTACATGGAACCCGTACCAGGCTTTCATGAGTCAACACGGCACATGCTGGAATAGAGGGGGAACCAGCCGGATTCCGGTTCCAGCAGGTACATGGAACCCGTACCAGGCTTTCATGAGTCAACACGGCACATGCTGGAATAGAGGGGGAACCAGCCGGATTCCGGTTCCAGCAGGTACATGGAACCCGTACCAGGCTGTCATGAGTCAAGACGGCACATGCTGGAATAGACGGGGAACCAGCCGGATTCCGGTTCCAGCAGGTACATGGAACCTGTACCAGGCTTTCATGAGTCAACACGGCACATGCTGGAATAGAGGGGGAACCAGCCGGATTCCGGTTCCAGCAGGCACATGGAACCCGTACCAGGCTTTCATGAGTCAACACGGCACATGCTGGAATAGAGGGGGAGCCAGCCGGATTCCGGTTCCAGCAGGTACATGGAACCCGTACCAGGCTTTCATGAGTCAACACGGCACATGCTGGAATAGACGGAGAACCAGCCGGATTCCGGTTCCAGCAGGTACATGGAACCCGTACCAGGCTTTCATGAGTCAACACGGCACATGCTGGAATAGAGGGGGAACCAGCCGGATTCCGGTTCCAGCAGGCACATGGAACCCGTACCAGGCTTTCATGAGTCAACATGGCACATGCTGGAATAGAGGGGGAGCCAGCCGGATTCCGGTTCCAGCAGGTACATGGAACCCGTACCAGGCTTTCATGAGTCAACACGGCACATGCTGGAATAGAGGGGGAACCAGCCGGATTCCGGTTCCAGCAGGTACATGGAACCCGTACCAGGCTTTCATGAGTCAACACGGCACATGCTGGAATAGAGGGGGAACCAGCCGGATTCCGGTTCCAGCAGGTACATGGAACCCGTACCAGGCTTTCATGAGTCAACATGGCACATGCTGGAATAGAGGGGGAACCAGCCGGATTCCGGTTCCAGCAGGTACATGGGACCCGTACCAGGCTTTCATGAGTCAACACGGCACATGCTGGAATAGAGGGGGAACCAGCCGGATTCCGATTCCAGCAGGTACATGGAACCCGTACCAGGCTTTCATGAGACAACACGGCACATGCTGGAATAGAGGGGGAACCAGCCGGATTCCGGTTCCAGCAGGTACATGGAACCCGTACCAGGCTGTCATGAGTCAAGACGGCACATGCTGGAATAGTCGGGGAACCATCCGGATTCCGGTTCCAGCAGGTACATGGAACCCGTACCAGGCTTTCATGAGTCAACACGGCACATGCTGGAATAGAGGGGGAACCAGCCGGATTCCGGTTCCAGCAGGTACATGGAACCCGTACCAGGCTGTCATGAGTCAACACGGCACATGCTGGAATAGAGGGGGAACCAGCCGGATTCCGGTTCCAGCAGGCACATGGAACCCGTACCAGGCTTTCATGAGTCAACACGGCACATGCTGGAATAGAGGGGGAGCCAGCCGGATTCCGGTTCCAGCAGGTACATGGGACCCGTACCAGGCTTTCATGAGTCAACACGGCACATGCTGGAATAGAGGGGGAACCAGCCGGATTCCGGTTCCAGCAGGTACATGGGACCCGTACCAGGCTTTCATGATTCAAGACGGCATATGCTGGAATAGAAGGGGAACCAGCCGGATTCCGGTTCCAGCAGGTACATGGAACCCGTACCAGGCTTTCATGAGTCAACACGGCACATGCTGGAATAGAGGGGGAACCAGCCGGATTCCGGTTCCAGCAGGCACATGGAACCCGTACCAGGCTTTCATGAGTCAACACGGCACATGCTGGAATAGAGGGGGAACCAGCCGGATTCCGGTTCCAGCAGGTACATGGGACCCGTACCAGGCTTTCATGATTCAAGACGGCACATGCTGGAATAGACGGGGAACCAGCCGGATTCCGGTTCCAGCAGGTACATGGAACCCGTACCAGGCTTTCATGAGTCAACACGGCACATGCTGGAATAGAGGGGGAACCAGCCGGATTCCGGTTCCAGCAGGCACATGGAACCCGTACCAGGCTTTCATGAGTCAACATGGCACATGCTGGAATAGAGGGGGAGCCAGCCGGATTCCGGTTCCAGCAGGTACATGGAACCCGTACCAGGCTTTCATGAGTCAACACGGCACATGCTGGAATAGAGGGGGAACCAGCCGGATTCCGGTTCCAGCAGGTACATGGAACCCGTACCAGGCTTTCATGAGTCAACACGGCACATGCTGGAATAGAGGGGGAACCAGCCGGATTCCGGTTCCAGCGGGTACATGGAACCCGTACCAGGCTTTCATGAGTCAACATGGCACATGCTGGAATAGAGGGGGAACCAGCCGGATTCTGGTTCCAGCAGGTACATGGGACCCGTACCAGGCTTTCATGAGTCAACACGGCACATGCTGGAATAGAGGGGGAACCAGCCGGATTCCGATTCCAGCAGGTACATGGAACCCGTACCAGGCTTTCATGAGTCAACACGGCACATGCTGGAATAGAGGGGGAACCAGCCGGATTCTGGTTCCAGCAGGTACATGGAACCCGTACCAGGCTGTCATGAGTCAAGACGGCACATGCTGGAATAGACGGGGAACCATCCGGATTCCGGTTCCAGCAGGTACATGGAACCCGTACCAGGCTTTCATGAGTCAACACGGCACATGCTGGAATAGAGGGGGAACCAGCCGGATTCCGGTTCCAGCAGGTACATGGAACCCGTACCAGGCTGTCATGAGTCAACACGGCACATGCTGGAATAGAGGGGGAACCAGCCGGATTCCGGTTCCAGCAGGTACATGGAACCCGTACCAGGCTGTCATGAGTCAACACGGCACATGCTGGAATAGACGGGGAACCATCCGGATTCCGGTTCCAGCAGGTACATCGAACCCGTACCAGGCTTTCATGAGTCAACACGGCACATGCTGGAATAGAGGGGGAACCAGCCGGATTCCGGTTCCAGCAGGCACATGGAACCCGTACCAGGCTTTCATGAGTCAACACGGCACATGCTGGAATAGAGGGGGAGCCAGCCGGATTCCGGTTCTAGCAGGTACATGGGACCCGTACCAGGCTTTCATGAGTCAACACGGCACATGCTGGAATAGAGGGGGAACCAGCCGGATTCCGGTTCCAGCAGGTACATGGGACCCGTACCAGGCTTTCATGATTCAAGACGGCACATGCTGGAATAGAGGGGGAGCCAGCCGGATTCCGGTTCCAGCAGGTACATGGAACCCGTACCAGGCTTTCATGAGTCAACACGGCACATGCTGGAATAGAGGGGGAACCAGCCGGATTCCGGTTCCAGCAGGCACATGGAACCTGTACCAGGCTTTCATGAGTCAACACGGCACATGCTGGAATAGAGGGGGAACCAGCCGGATTCCGGTGGAAGCAGGTACATGGGACCCGTACCAGGCTTTCATGATTCAAGACGGCACATGCTGGAATAGACGGGGAACCAGCCGGATTCCGGTTCCAGCAGGTACATAGAACCCGTACCAGGCTTTCATGAGTCAACACGGCACATGCTGGAAGAGACGGGGAACCAGCCGGATTCCGGTTCCAGCAGGTACATGGAACCCGTACAAGGCTTTCATGAGTCAACACGGCACATGCTGGAATAGAGGGGGAACCAGCCGGATTCCGGTTCCAGCAGGTACATGGAACCCGTACCAGGCTTTCATGAGTCAACACGGCACATGCTGGAATAGAGGGGGAGCCAGCCGGATTCCGGTTCCAGCAGGTACATGGAACCCGTACCAGGCTGTCATGAGTCAACACGGCACATGCTGGAATAGAGGGGGAACCAGCCGGATTCCGGTTCCAGCAGGCACATGGAACCCGTACCAGGCTGTCATGAGTCAACACGGCACATGCTGGAATAGAGGGGGAACCAGCCGGATTCCGGTTCCAGCAGGCACATAGAACCCGTACCAGGCTTTCATGAGTCAACACGGCACATGCTGGAATACAGGGGGAGCCAGCCGGATTCCGGTTCCAGCAGGTACATGGGACCCGTACCAGGCTTTCATGAGTCAACACGGCACATGCTGGAATAGAGGGGGAACCAGCCGGATTCCGGTTCCAGCAGGTACATGGGACCCGTACCAGGCTTTCATGAGTCAACACGGCACATGCTGGAATAGAGGGGGAACCAGCCGGATTCCGGTTCCAGCAGGTACATGGGACCCGTACCAGGCTTTCATGAGTCAACACAGCACATGCTGGAATAGAGGGGGAACCAGCCGGATTCCGGTTCCAGCAGGTACATGGGACCTGTACCAGGCTGTCATGAGTCAAGACGGCACATGCTGGAATAGAGGGGGAACCAGCCGGATTCCGGTTCTAGCAGGTACATGGAACCCGTACCAGGCTGTCATGAGTCAAGACGGCACATGCTGGAATAGAGGGGGAACCAGCCGGATTCCGGTTCCAGCAGGTACAAGGAACCCGTACAAGGCTTTCATGAGTCAACACGGCACATGCTGGAATAGAGGGGGAGCCAGCCGGATTCCGGTTCCAGCAGGTACATGGAACCCGTACAAGGCTTTCATGAGTCAACACGGCACATGCTGGAATAGAGGGGGAACCAGCCGGATTCCGGTTCCAGCAGGTACATGGAACCCGTACCAGGCTGTCATGAGTCAACACGGCACATGCTGGAATAGACGGGGAACCAGCCAGATTCTGGTTCCAGCAGGTACATGGAACCCGTACCAGGCTTTCATGAGTCAACACAGCACATGCTGGAATAGAGGGGGAGCCAGACGGATTCCGGTTCCAGCAGGTACATGGAACCCGTACCAGGATTTCATGAGTCAACACGGCACATGCTGGAATAGAGGGGGAGCCAGCCGGATTCCGGTTCCAGCAGGTACATGGAACCCGTACCAGGCTTTCATGAGTCAACAAGGCACATGCTGGAATAGAGGGGGAACCAGCCGGATTCCGGTTCCAGCAGGTACATGGAACCCGTACCAGGCTTTCATGAGTCAACACGGCACATGCTGGAATAGAGGGGGAGCCAGCCGGATTCCGGTTCCAGCAGGTACATGGAACCCGTACCAGGCTTTCATGAGTCAACACGGCACATGCTGGAATAGAGGGGGAACCAGCTGGATTCCGTCACCAGCCGCTACTCTTCAGATGGACCCAAATCACGGTGCGCAGTCAGAGATTTAACCCAACTACCCAGGTGAGGTGACCAAACTCGTGGGCACAGTCAGCAGCACTCACGCCAGTGCTTAATTTGAGCCTGTATTTTCAGGTGGGGCCCACCAGCACAACTTTTTTTCCTCAACAGGCTGTGCCCCAGAGCAAGAGAGAGAAAAACACAAAACTGGGAAAGAAGGACAAAGAGAAAGTCAGAAGACAGAAATAGAGCAGGGATGAGCAGGGACGTGCATGAACTAGATACAGGAGCAGAGAGTGTCTGGCGGTGGAGTAAGGAGGCAGGAGGTGGAATGAAGACTGCAGCGTTGGTACTCTGCACGCCGACGTCCAATAACGCCGGCTGTGAGCTTCTGAGCAAAACTTTGGGCTCTGGCACATATTATTATATATTCTTTTACAAATTAAGCACCGACTCACACATAGTGTGCTTGGCAGTGGGGCGATACAGAAGGTTTGTAGCTTCCATTTCTAGTGCCAGTGGGTGAACAATGCCTGGCATAACCCACTATTTTATCAGGAATGTAACTTGTAACCTGCATATAAAACAATCAATCAATCAATCCATAATGTTATAAAGCATGACTACTCACCCGCGAGGGTATCAAGACGCTAAGTGTGGAGGGTGGAGGGGGTGTCTTCGGTTCAGGCGAACAGCCACGTCTTGCAGTCCTTCTTGAATTGGGTCAGCGATGGGGATGGCCTGAGGTGCCGAGGCAGGGAGTTCCAGGCCTTCACAGCGAGGTAGGAGAAGGATCTTCCTCCAGCCGTGGTCTTGCGGATCCGTGGGATGGTGGCGGTGGTTGAGGTATGCAGGTCCGGAGTTGTGTTGAGCGTTTTGGAGGTGCATCTCGGCAAAACCGAAATGTTAACTCATGAGTTATCTTACATATACTAGCAAACTGTGACCTACAATTACATGCTAGGCTCTGCAGCAGGCACATTAACCCCCAGAGTAATCTTACTAGTGTTAGACGCTGAAACGTGCTGGATGCAGTAAAATCTCTGCATCAGGCGCCATAACCCCCTAAGCTAACTTAAAATGCAGGCTGTTTTGCACTCCGTTTGAGACCAAAAATAATGCTTAGGCTGACTGTCACGACTATCATGACATAACACCCTTATGTCTCCGCCCCCCGTGAACCCACCTCCCACTTTGTATTTATTGGTTTCCAGAGCAAGGTTTTTTATTTCCAGGGAAAGACAGGCACCTGCTGCCCGCCAATCACAAGGCGTGCTACAGCCACTGGCCCTGTCTCACGTGCACCAGGTCTGGTGTTATCGGCCTGTCACTCAGGCTAAAAACCACAGCATTAGCTCTCGCCGAAGGAATAGGCGCTCCTTAGCTCTATCTAGCCAGACCTAGAGCATTGCGCGCACAAGGGCGTTATTCCGCGCCAGTGAACAATTAAAATGATCGCCGTGTTTCCCGCAGTGTTTACCGTCACATCCTGGTAATTACAGCTGTACCACAACAACAAACAGGGCGGGAGGCCACGAGCTCTGCGGGGAATAGCTGGATATGGGCCAGCTGGGAACTAGGCACCGCCCCTTCAGCGCCGTGAAACCAGGGCGTGGCCACAGGAGTCCACACATGGCTTGAGGACGCCTGCCAGGGGCATTTTAAGGGATTGGGCAGGGCCGCCTTTAGCGCTGCTGGCGCCCTGTGCAACAGTGTTTGTTGGTGCCCCCCCCCCAACGACCATCTTCTCCACGGAGCCCCTCATTACCCCCCTTTAACAGTGCCCTTCACGCCTCCCTAACCACTCACTCGCTGAGATGCATTTGCTTAGGTTTATAGCGCCGCTCATACCAGTGTAGTGTGTCAGAGCACTTTACATCACACGCACATTATACAGAGACAGTCAATCATATGTCAGTAAATCAGTGTATAGGACATGCGACATGAGTCCGAGGACTGCAAGGTGTAGGAGTCACATGTCATCCATATTGGTAGGCAGTTCATATGAAGAGAGCTTGGTCTGGAGAAGCACAAACTCAGAATGTAAAACATAACATAGTTGGGGGTTACATTTAATTTTAAGAATTGTTTTTTTTCTTGTTTTTTTTTAAAACTGAAATAAATCTATTTTGCAAGGTTAGAATAATGAAAGGCTGGGGGGGGGGGGGGAAGCATAACGCTCTAATAATCTATACCTTGCAGTTTGAATGCAGCTCTTTGATGACAGTTAACAGCTCACTGTTCTTTAGGATTTTAACGTATCCACTGCAAGGAACCAAAGGATCTCTGACAAAAGCACCGACCTCTTTAGATGATATGCACTTTGTGATCTGCAGGGGGCACGTACTTTGCATCAGCACATTAACCCACTGTGCTACTTTTGGTTGAGTCAAAACTTCCACTAAACCAAACTCCGCTCTCCCTCCACGAAGAACATGAATCACTGGAGTTATTTAGAGATTTTTATTGTATGAAAATTGCTGGATGCCCGGAAAGCGGCAGCAGGTGCTTTTAAAACTATAACATAATTGCAAACACGGCGCCCCCAGAAGTCAGCATCCGGTGCAATGGCACCAGTCACACTGTTCTAGAGCCAGCCCTGGTTTTGGGGGCCCTGGGCCAAACATGTTTTGAGGACCCCTGTTCGGAATAGCTTTGAATTCATGATCCAGTTTCACCTCAGTCACGCCTCCTTTGGAGGGAAACGGTCACTACAACGCTGCCGTTTCCACGCATAACCACGCATGCATTACAACGCATGCGTGGTTACAACAAATAGCCTTTACCACGCATACCTTTACTACAAAATACGCAGTAAAGGCATGTGTGCTAAAGTTAAAAGAAAAAAAAGGGTGGGGGCTTGGGGGGTCTCCCCCCCCCAAAAAAAAGCATGGGATTAAAAGAGGGGGCTTGGGGGGGCACCTCCGATAAAATTAAAAAAAACACACCGGTTTCCCTCGTTTAAAGAAAAAGATGTGGTGGCAATCGGCATCGTTAGAGGAAACGGAAGGACACTTCCGCTTCCTCTTAACGACGTGCAACGTCACCTCAGAAGATCGAGGAGAGGTAAGGGGGAATGAGGGGGTGGTGTCGCGCATGGGTACATTTAAAGGGTACATTTTTAGGGTGATGTCCTTTAACATGAAAATGCCATTAACATGCATATTTTAACAACGAAAATCGTTGTAAAAGTATGCGTGTAAAAGGCACTTTCGTGGTAAAGGATATGCATGGTGATGGCATTCGCGTTGTAATGCATGTGTGGTAAAGGCAAGCGTTACAACGGAATGCGTAGTAAAGTCATACAGCCTTCTTTGGACACGTCACTGACAGTGCCACACACACTCTAAATGTGTTTACATTCAATATTCTGGGATAGTGAGATGGGAGCGTAAAAGAGCAGCGGCTCACTAGTATGAATGAAAATAATCTCTGACACCCTCCCGTTTCTCGTATGCGAGGTCGTGTTTTGATCTACAAAAAATGGATGCTGCACGAGGTCCTGAAAAAAACATAAAAGGGGGAAGGAGGAAGCAGAGCAGAATCACTGACCCACTGGCTCCTGCTGGTGGGAGGGGGGTTATGAGACAGAGGGGGGGGGGGGGGGGTTGAGATGCCTGAAAAGTCCCTCCCATAGATTAAAGTAAAAAAGATGTACCATTTGCGACAGAACATTATGATCTACTTGTACTAGATCGTGGTCTGCTATGGTTTTGTTTTGCATATAAAAATGGACCTTTATGTTTCCTTGTCCACATAAACCATACTCTTGCATATTCCTGTTATATATATGGCCCCATCTTTTGTGTGTGCGTAAAATGGGTCCAGGCCTCATCTGTATATAAAATCACCTGCTAAGTTTGCAAGTGAGTGTATAGGTTGCATTGTCACGTGTATTTACAACAGGCCCCTAGTATTTAATGTGTACATGCAGTGGGCTCCTCTGTTTTCGTGTGCACATGTAACAACTTCTAGAGTGTGCAAATGCAACACTCGCCCTATTTTTTCACGTGTACATACAGCGACCTCTATTGTCTTGCGTTATATTGCAGTACTTAAAAAGTGCTTCTATCCCTGCGTGGGGGGCCAAAGCACGTGCCTACATGAATATCACGCTGCATTATGTAGGGTGTTTGGTTGGAAGGACGTTCTTTCTGTTTTGAACCTATGTAGAAAGCGTTTCCGTATTGTGCGTAATGAGCATCGAGGTGCGGTTATCGTGTTATGGGACGCGGCGCATAGCAGTGTGTTGGATGATGACGTGAGAGAGACAGACGCACAGCTTGATGGTTTTCAGTAGGCTGGAAGCTTTGAACCGCTCTACAGGTTCCTCTATAGTATTGTATATGATATAGTCTGCTTCGCTGGTTACCGCACTGGGTTGTCCCATCAGAAATTTTGTGTATAGTTGTGGTCCTGAGCTGGAAGTGTCCGTGTGGTCAAACAACAGCCCAGCCTCACAAAAATTGGGTCCCCATGTTTTCATGTTCACAATGTGTTCACATGCTTTTGTGTACAATGAAAACGGTCATTAGTACGCATGTGCAGTGGGCCCCCTATGTTACAATTAAGGTTCCCTGTTTTCCGTTTTTACTGATTTTTTCAGATAAATACAGACAGAAAACCATTTATTTTCTTGTCTGTATTTATTTTTAAATGTGGATAAAAACGGAAATTGGATACTTTTTAAGTGATTCTAAATACACTTTGCCATGGCTTACAGGTCAATAACTGTGTGAATTGATAGGTAAGGGGGTTTAAAAAGAAAGGAATTTTAGTGAAAAGGCTTAAACAGCAGTAGCTATGCACAAGGCTGATACCGAAATGTGCATATTTTCATATAAGTGCATCTTCTGCGGGTGTTCAGATCACTGAAACCTGGCAGGCATTCAAGCATGACTGCATATTTATTGGTTAAATAAATGTGGAAATATACCAGTTTCAGCTTTAACTTTTTCACAAAAAGCATAATAAATATGGATAAATACGGATAAAGTTGACAAAAAATAAATATGGATAAATACAGACGGAAATGACAAAAAAATAAACACTATAAAACCAGGAGCCCTAGTTATAATCTGTTCTTGAAGTGGTTTTGTACACATACACCAGCCCTATATGCTTTTATGTGCACATAAAGAGTCCCCGTTTATGGTTGTGTGTGCACATACAACAGGACCCTGTGTATTCCTGTGTGCAACCCACAGCCCCATAGGATATTGTGTTCCAATGTGGACATTCAACCACCTCCTTATGCCACGGAGTACATACACAGCAGATCTTTATATTTTCATGTGCATATACAATAGGCCACAGGCGCAGCTAGAGCCAAATTTCGGGGTGGGGGGGGGGGTGATAAAATTTCGTGGGGGGGATGCAGGGTCTCTAAGAAGGGGTGAAAACACAACAAAGCCTTGTTAACAAGTAAATGGCCTTTTAAAGAACTGGGAAGTGCTCGGGTGCGGCTGTGTGTGTGCCCGGGAAGCTGTCACACCCGGGCTGACAAACACGATGGGGGTGGCTGAAGCCCTTTGAGCCCAATTGGCGTTGCGCGCATCCAATAGGCCCAATGTCGTTGTGTTACCATACAACAGATTCGGAAGTTTTGAGCACATACATGAGGCTAACACGCTTTTGTTTGGACATGCATGCCTCTTGGGTGGCTGTATGAAGGTGTGCGCAGATACAACGGCCACCTAGACTTTTGTGTGCACGCACTATAACATGTTGTGTAGTGTGTAAACGCAACACACCCTCTTTGACTTAATGTGCCTATTTCACGCATGTTCACATACATGGCCCCCTGGGTGTTTTCCTGTGCATATGCAATGGGCCAACATGCGTTCATATTCACATACAACAGCCCGCTGTGTTTTTGTGTACATATTCAGCCTTTACGCTGCCTCGTGCACATACTACTGTCTATTACGATTGTATGACATAATTTCGAAAGACAAAAATTCGACCTACAAAAATATCGCAACAAAAATATCGTGGTCAAGAATATCGACATCCTATCTACAACATGGTAAGTACAAAAATATCGATAATTTAATATCGATGTCAAAAATATCGTAATTCAAAAATATCGGTTTTTTTTTAGTTTAAAAATATATGTAAAATAAACCAAATAATACTTATAAATCAAAGAAACATAATTAAATATATTGTATAATATGTAAAATTTATAATAAATATATATAATTAAATGAAACTTTAATTAAACATATATATAATATATAATATATACACTTACTTAATAATTACTTTTAATAATAATTTCTATAACATATAAATTATTAAATATTTATTTAAATTACCAATACATCTATACACATAAAACAATAACATTAATAAATATTAAATAATTACATATAGCAAATAATAATCAATAATTTTAATTTGAATAATTTTTATTATTAATTATATATTACAATAGCTAAAATATTACAAAACATATTTAATATCAGACACAATAAAACTACTAGTCCAACTTCAACAAAAACAACAGTAAGGAAAATGTTGGATAGCGTAGGGGTAAAAATATCTATTCCAACTCCCGAGAGTGCAACAGTAGGGAAAACATTGGATAGCGTAGGAGTAAAAATTACTATTCCAACTCCAAAGAGTGCAACAGTAGGGAAAGTGTTGGATAGCGTAGGGGTAAAAATTACTATTCCAACTCCAGAGAGTGCAATAGTAGGGAAAATGTTGGATAGCGTAATGGTAAAAATTACTATTCCCACTCCAGAGAGTGCAATAGTAGGGAAAGTGTTGGATAGCGTAAGGGTAAAAATTACTATTCCCACTCCAGACAGTGCAACAGTAGGGAAAACGTTGGATAGCGTAGGGGTACAAATAACTATTCCAACTCCAAAGAGTGCAACAGTAGGGAAAACGTTGGATAGCATAGGGGTAAAAATTACTATTCCAACTCCAGAGAGTGCAATAGTAGGGAAAGTGTTGGATAGCGTAAGCGTAAAATTTACTATTCCCACTCCAGAGAGTGCAATAGTAGGGAAAGTGTTGGATAGCGTAAGGGTAACATTTACTATTCCCACTCCAGAGAGTGCAACAGTATAGAAAACGTTGGATAGCGTAGGGGTAAAAATAACTATTCCAACTCCAAAGAGTGCAACAGTAGGGAAAACATTGGATAGCGTAGGGGTAAAAATTACTATTCCAACTCCAGAGAGTGCAATAGTAGGGAAAGTGTTGGATAGCGTAAGGGTCAAATTTACTATTCCCACTCCAGAGAATGCAATAGTAGGGAAAGTGTTGGATAGCGTAAGGGTAAAAATTACTATTCCAACTCCAGAGAGTGCAACAGTAGGGAAAACGTTGGATAGCGTAGGGGTAAAAATTACTATTCCCACTCCAGAGAGTGCAATAGTAGGGAAAGTGTTGGATAGCGTAAGGGTAAAAATTACTATTCCCACTCCAGACAGTGCAACAGTAGAGAAAAGGTTGGATAGCGTAGGGGTAAAAATTACTATTCCAACTCCAAAGAGTGCAACAGTAGGGAAAGCGCTGGATAGCGTAGGGGTAAAAATTACTATTCCAACTCCAGAGAGTGCAACAGTAGGGAAAGCGCTGGATAGCGTAGGGGTAAAAATTACTATTCCCACTCCAGATAGTAAAACAGTTGGGAAAGCACTAGATAGCATAGTGATTCTATTAACATTATAACCAATTTAATAATTTCTTATAAAAAAATTGCATGTTAACAATGTTTTAAAAAAAAAAATATTATTAAATACCAATTATGTAAAATAAATATTTAAATAAATAAATTTTAATTACATCCCACACTATTCCCCCTTTAACACACAACACACTACACATAAAAATTCACATAATTAATTTAATTATGAATTAATCACTTAATAAAATTAAATCACCAATTAATTACTAATTAACAATTAATAATTAACTATAACAATAAAGAAATATTATTAATAAACTAATTATAATTTATATAATTAACAAAATAATAAAGTAATTTTACAATTAATAATTAATTAAAAATTAATTAATCTATTAATCACATTAATTACCAATTATTAATTGATTACAAATTAATTAATCATAAATACCAATGAAACAATACATATTAATTCATTAATTATAATTACATTACTTCCCACCCTATTCCCCTATAAACCCACAACCCACTACACATTAAAATTCACATAATTAATTTAATTATCAATTAATCACTTAATAAAATTAAATCACCAATTAATTACTAATTAACAATTAATTAATTAACAATAAATAAATATTAATAATAAACTAATTATAATGTATATAATTAACCAATTAATAAAATAATTGTACAATTAATAATTAATTAACAATTAATTAATCAATTAATTACCAATTATTAATTAATTACCAATTAATTAATCATAAATACCAATTAAACAATACATATTAATTCATTAATTATAATTAAATTACTTCCCACCCTATTCCCCTATAAACCCACAACCCGCTCTGATACTAAAACGCTAAATTAAATGTAAAATAATTATAAATCTCTAAACATTTATTTTTAAATGTATTAAAATACATTACAATAATCTTTCACATACAAATAAAATACATATTAAATGACATTACACTAAATAAATATCGATATTATTGACATCGAAATTTTTACTTACGATATTACTTACATCGATATTAATTACTTCGATATTATTTACTTCGATATTACTTACCTTGGGATCGATATTCTGTCCATCGATATTCTTGACTTCGATATTCTGTACCTACGATATTAAAAACACGATATTATTGTAGGTCGAAATTTAAAACTCGATATTTTGGCTAACCACCGTCTATTACACATACACCTGTCACTACATATATAGGTTGCGTGTCTTTTTCCGCGCACACACGGTCCCCCCGCCCCCCCCCCCTCCCCCCCCCCCCCCTGTCTTCAGTTCACGCACACATCGCACCGGCGGCGCCTTTCAGTGTGTCCAGTTCATATCTTGCTGCGTGACTGGCCGCATGTTGCTACTTCACGTGCGCGCTGTCTGCTCCTGGGTGTTGCCTACACCAGCTGCCTCCCCTGCTGCAGACCTGTCGGTGGCTGGTGAGGATGGCACAGAGGGCACCGTGCCGCCATGTGCTCTTGGCAGCGCCCTGAGCCTGGCATCGCGCCTCTTCCGTGTTTGTTTTCCCGCTCTGCCAGCTGGCCCCGGCGCACCTGATGCCCCCTAGGACCCAGGGCTGGGCCCCGGGCTCTCGGTTACCATGGACGCTGTGCCAGGTACCGTCAGCCCCCAGGGCCTGACCTCATCCAACAACAAAAAGGCGCCAGGCCTGCGGCTCCTCCCTGAATTCCTCGCCTGTTTCTGGCTATTTATGCCGTATTTATTCCATTGAAGTTCCGCATCAGAAGGTGGGCCGCTTCACAAGGATGGAGGCTGTAATGTGTCAAATACTGACCGGCAACCAGCTTTACAGAGATGGCGATTGCAATGTGTCTATTACATACTGGCATGCAGCTTTACAGAGATGACGGCTGTAATGTGCCAGCAGCTTCACAGAGATGACGGCTGTAATGTGCCAATTGCACACTGGCAGGCAGCTTTACAGAGATGGCGGCTATAATCTGTCAATTACTTACTGGCAGGCAGCTTTAAAAAGATGGCGGCTGCAATGTGCCACTTACATACTGGCAGGCAGCTTTACAGAGATGGCAGCTGCAATGTGCCACTTACAGACTGGTAGGCAGCTTTACAGAGATGGCAGCTGTAGTGTGTCAATTACTTACTGGTAGGCAGCTTTACAGAGATGGCGGCTGTAGTGTGTCAATTACATACTGGTAGGCAGCTTTACAGAGATGGCGGCTGTAGTGTGTCAATTACATACTGGCAGGCAGCTTTAAAAAGATGGCGGCTGCAATGTGCCACTTACATACTGGCAGGCAGCTTTACAGAGATGGCAGCTGCAATGTGCCACTTACAGACTGGTAGGCAGCTTTACAGAGATGGCGGCTGTAGTGTGTCAATTACTTACTGGTAGGCAGCTTTACAGAGATGGCGCCTGTAATTTGTCAATTACAGACTGGTAGGCAGCTATACAGAGATGGCGGCTGTAATCTGACAATTACTTACTGGTAGGCCAATTCACAAACATGGGGGCTGTAATCTGTTAATCCAACACAAAATGTTGATTTAATTCTCGGCTAGCTCACAGTGCACCACCTGGGCCCCTGAACTGACAACTTGGCATTTCAAACATTTATTGAGGCAACTGTAGTCTTGTGTAAAATACCTGCGCTGCAATGATTAACAGAATGAAGCGAAACAATGTTACCAGCAATGCAAGAGGAGTGGGGACCAGAATGAATGATTGACCTGAAATCGTGCCTTTGCAATAGATGATATGCATCCATAGAATTGCACTCCTACCGAGCGCTTCCTATCCTTTAAAGCACAGGGTGTGCGTGTTTGCCAGAACACCTCAGAGTGGACCTACTTCAAATGTATCTGCAGGCGTGTGTCGTCTAGCAGCCAGCTTTGGTGTAGAACAGGCCGCCAACCTCTTCAGGATGGTGTTGGAATGCAGCTGGGCTAGAGTTCAGGCATGGATCGACCCTCGACAATCCATCGAGATGCTCCTAGGCATGGATCGACCCTCGACAATCCATCGAGATGCTCCTAGGCATGGATCGACCCTCGACAATCCATCGAGATACTCCTAGGCATGGATCGACCTTCGACAATCCATCGAGATACTCCTCTGCCCAAACAGAGGGGTACTGAAAAGAGATTCCTTGATGTTGATTAGAAGACAGTGATGTACCAGGAGTTGACCAACTTTAGTACAATGACTCTTTTCCCTATTGGGTCTGAATCTCTCTTTAACAGGGCCTGTTGCTGAGCTTGAGCCCTGTGCCAAGCTGCTTAAACACCCCCTGAATGTGAAGGGTTCACCAAAAGGTCCTAATGACAGCCTAGCTGAACTGCTCCCAATGCCCAAGAATCTGAGATGGAATTTGCCATGGTCCGAAGGAAGAGAAAAAGGCAACCTCCTACTCGAACACTGAGCATGCAAGTGACACAGCCAGGACTGTTGCTGCTTGAGTTTAGAGGAGGAGGGCTGGGATTGTTGACCCCATTTCCTTGAAAAGAAGAGGACGGATATCTTCCGTTCCCTGCTGGTGGACAGGAATGTTTAGTGCAGTATTTGTGAAAAGCACACTCGGAGGGCTCTGAATGCTTAGATTTGGAAGTTGAATGCTTGGCCACGTTTCTGATTTTAGAAGCCCTTCTAAGATCTTCCAAATGATTTCTAAACAGTTGCGATCCCACAAATGGAAGGTGAAACAAACCGGCATTAAGCACGCCCTCCGCTTTCAGTCTCCCGAATATACCTGGCGTCTGGTGGTAGAAGGTGCGGAATCCTTCAGAATGTCATGAATGGCATCTGATAAAAACTTGGCCTGTAAATATATCCCTGCCAAGAAACTGGAGCATCTTTGCATGCTTCAGCAGGAGCTGCCACTCCCTGATAGCCTCTGATAAGAGATTGAGAAGAATAACCTACATAAATCCCATAGCACCTCTTGTGGCAGCTTCTACTCTCTTATCTACTGGATCCACCAGAGACACCTCCTCCGATACCGCAGACGAGCACTGAACCAGACTGGACAACATGGGATCCACCTTTGTAGAAGCAGGAAGCTCACGTTTACCTTTGGCAAAAGGATAAAGTCTGGACAAAACCTGGCAAACCCACCGCTTCAGGACTCTCCCGTGCTCTCTGAAGACCACACATCTTCTTATTAACTGGAAAACTCGGAGGAGGATGAACTTGTAACAGCTGAAATATTGTGGAACTTGAAAAAAGGCACACTCCTCAAATTCAGCAAAAAAAAAATGTCTGATAGGTATTTAAACACTGAGGGCAGCTGTGATCTCCGCACAAACATGCCTCTAGGCGCTGGTTTCAGCACTTCTTTTGGAACTCTTAACCCGGGGAAGATGAAGACGAGATGAATGAAGCAGAGGAGGCTGAAAGAACTGATGAAGAGCGCTGCACACTCTATGGGATTTGGCTTCCCCCTGAACTCGATCCTGATCTCTTTAAAATGTCAGAGAGAGAAGAGACTAATGCCTGACCCTGGTCAAATGGCAAATTCAAAGAAATACCAGGGCCCATCTTATGCTGTTTGTAAGAAAGGCCTCTTTGTCTTTTAAAAACGTGTCTGCTTTTTGTGCTCCATTCTGACTGCAAGCACAACACAAAGATACAAAAAATATATATATATATATACACACGCAATCCTTACTTACCAGGTAGAGGCAAAGAACGAGCCACTCCAGTTGCGGTTTGTTGTTCGCTTTATTTGGGCAATAGACAACGCGTTTATATATATCTCCAACATTTTTTTCAGCCGTGTTGCCCCTTTATTTAGTGCATCTTTATAAAGCGCGGACATTACCCAAAGGTGTCAGAGCGCTGTACAATAGAGCTAGTTACGTTACAAGAGAAAAGTGGTACAGAATATAACATTACACTGACTAAAGGGTACACAAACACAAAGTCCAACACAGCACACAGGGGTGAGGAAGGTACAGGAAAAAATACAAATTTACAACGCAGAGCGAACTTCCAAGAGGGGCCAGAGAATAAAGGGTGCACAAACACAAAATCCAACACAGTACACAGGGGTGAGGGACGCACAGGAAAAAATAAAAATTTTCAATGAAGAGCGAACTTCAAAGAGGGGCCGGGGTATGAAAGTATTAGTTCTGAAAGTGTCTTTGGAAGAGAAGAGTCTTGAGTTCAGCTTTGAAGATCCGGGTAGAGGAGGTGGCACGGAGCAATGGGGGAAGTGAGTTCCATATTCTCACCGCATTGCCTGAGAAGGATTGCGCCATCGATCTTTCCCTTTTGAAGACGGGGGGCTCAAGCAGAAGCTTTTCTGTATTACGAGAGGGTCGAGAGCCTCCGGACAGTTTCAATTTATTTGCCAGGGGAGGACGTGTGCAAGGCTTTGTGTGTGATGCAGGCAGTTTTGTAAATAGATCTTGCCTCAATCGGAAGCCATCGAAGAGAGGACAGGATAGGAGTGATGTGGTCGCTTCGTTTAGACCCTGAAATGAAGTGAGCTGCTGAATGGAGGATGGATTTGAGAGGGGAGAGGTGGGATTTGGGTAGGCCCATCAGAAGAGAATTGCAATAATCCAGTCTTGAGAGAACCAGCGATTGTACCAAGATTTTTAAGTCATTCTCCGGGAAGAACCGACAGATCCCCCATAGAAGGCGTAACTGGTACCGTGCGTTCTTGGCAATAGAGTTGATGTGGGAGATTAAGTTGAAACTTTTGTCAAGAATGACACCTAGAGATTTAGCGCTGTCGACAAGGATGGGTTTGTTGTTGAGCAGGTTCAGCTGATCCATCCACGATTGAACAGGAGGAGGTGATAGAGAGGTCGAAAGGAGGAGGAATTCAGTTTTGGTGGGATTTAGAATGAGTTGGTGAGCTAGCATCCAGTTGTGGATGGCATTGAGAGTAGAGTCAAGTAAAGAGAGATCGTGTGTGGAAGACACCTTGAGGTAGATTTGAGTGTCATCCGCATAAAGATGGTAATGGATCCCAGATTTGCTTAGGAGGTTCCCTAATGATTCCAGGTAGAGATTAAACAGAGTGGGTGCCAGGATAGAGCCTTGAGGGACACCTTGACCTACAGCCAATGGAGATGAAAGACTGTTCGGTATCTTAATCATTTGGGTTCTGTCTGAGAGGAAAGAGGCAAACCATTTAAGCACTGTGCCATCCAATCCCATTCTCTGTTGAAGAGTGTTGAGGAGGGTGCTGTGATTAACAGTGTCAAAGGCTGCAGAGAGGTTAAGAAGAATCAGAAGACAAGATTCCCCGGAGTCGAGTATATGCAATGCATCATCAATCACTTGCAGCAGGGCTGTTTCAGTGTTGCAATTTTGGATGAAGCCAGATTGGAAAACATCGAGGAGATTATTGTCCATAATATGTAGGGAAAGTTGTTTCACAACACATTTTTCAGTGATTTTCGAAAGAAAAGGGAGGTTGGTGATAGGGCGGAAGTTGTTGAGGTCGGTTGCATCAGCGGAGGGTTTTTTTAAAAGAGGGGTAACCTGTCCTGATTTAAGGGCAACAGGGAGGGAGCCTTGACTGAAGAAGAGATTAACTAGCCCAGTCCAGTAAGAGAGAGTATGGGTGTAGAAATCGATGGCGATTATGCTAGGGATGGGGTCAGAGGAGTGGTTGGATGGTTTGGTTTCAAGGATGCATTTGAGGAGGTCATCTTCCGAGATGACGTCAAAGTATTGCCAGGTGACTAAGGATTTCCGCTCCTCAAAGGGGGTTGGGTGGGCGACTTGATCCACCAGTGCCTTGACCTTTTCATCAAAGAAAATGGCGAAGTCGGTTGCTTTCTTTGTGGAGTCCTCGGGCTTAGTAGTTAGGGGAGAACCGTTTGGGTTTTTGATGAGGTCAAAGAGTTTTTTGGGTCTGTTTTTGGCTGAGTCAAGGAGGGATCTGAAATGGGATGCTTTTTCATGGAAGATGTGGTTGTGGTATTTGGATCTTTCTGAATGTAGCAGAGAGAGATTGAAGGTAGAAGGAGATTTTCTCCAATGTTTCTCCAGGATTCTATTGTAGAGAGCTTTATTGAACCAAGGTGCGGAGGGGGTGTGTCTTTTCCTTTTGCTTTGGAGTGGAGCGACATTGTCGATTTCAGCTGCTAGGACTGAGAGGCACTGAGTGGTGAGAGCGTTGACATCCACGTTAGGGTCAAGTCTAGGAAGTGACCGCATAGCAGAGTCACAAAAAGTGTCAAAATCAATGTTTTTAGTGTTGAGGAAACAGGTAGTAGCTCTTTTAGGTTGTCCGAGAGTTATAACGTGCGAAAGATGAAAACGGAAGGGAACGAGGAAGTGGTCAGACCAGTCTACATGGTGGGGGGGAGCAGTAGTCAGCAGGTCTGCTTTGGATATAACAAGATCCAGAATAGAGCCCTTGGAATGAGTGGTTTCAGAGCAATGTTGGAAGAGATCGTTGGCTGAGAGAAAGGTGGCAAGCTTGTTGGCAGCCGAGTCTTCCAAAGATCCCCAATGGAGATTAAAGTCACCCAGGAAGATCTGTCTGTCACTTTGAGAAAATTGGTCACTGATGAAGTCAGTGAGTTCCTCTACAAAGGAAGAGCTGTTTCCAGGCGGGTGGTAGATGGTATGGAATCTAAAAGGTGAGCCATGATGTATTTGAAGTTCTAGGGATAGGCATTCGAATGTACGGAAAAGGGTGGTAGGGAAGGCTTTCATTTGAAGAGAATTCCTGAAGATGATAGCGACACCGCCCCCAATTTTGACTGATCTGTCATTTCTGAGGATAGAGTAGTCAGTGGGTACCAGAAGATCAAACAAAGTATGAGAGGAGTCATTAAACCAGGTCTCAGTGAGGAAGAACATGTCAAGATTCTGGAGGGTGATAATGTCAGAAATTTCCAATTTGTGTTTGATTGCAGATCTGCAGTTGTGTAGCAAGCAGTGCAGATCTGACATAACTGTTTTAGTAATGGGGGTGTTAGGGCTGTTAAGGGAGATAGGTATAAGATTCTTGAATGAGGGTGCCCGGAAAGGGGGAGGCTGGTAGGTTCTGACAGAGGAGATGGTTTGAATAGTGCACTGCGTAGAGTTAATGGGAGATGAAGGTAGAGGGGGAGTGACGCTGGTGGTCTTGTAGCTGGCTAGTAAGTTGTAGATGTCTGTAGAGGACAGACTGTGGTTTGCTTTATTGAGGTGCGGGAGAGCGGAACTCCTCGGGAGGGTATTAGGGAAGGGGGACATCTTAGCGCTTAACAGTGAGATGGACGCTACAAGCTGGGAAATGGAAGAGATGAGGGAATCAAGTTTATTTTCTAGGGAGAGGAGAGCTGAGCACGGAGTGTTGGGTGGTTTGATGGAAAAGGGTGGGAGTGTGGAGGGAGATGGGGGACGGGTGGGGGAACGGGATAAGGGAGGTGGAGCAGAGGGTGATTGAGGACGAGGAGATAAGGATGAGCGGGAAATGGGAGGGAGTGAGGGAGGACGGGGCAAGGTGGGGGAGGGGGAAAAGGGAGGAAGTACAGTGGGAGAAGGAGGGAGGGGTGGTGGAATGGGTGGGGAGTTGGGGAGCAGGGGTAGAAGGTGGGGAAAAATGGTGGGCGATAGGAGAGGATGATAAAACAGAGGTGGGAAGAGAAATATTTTTACTGGTGTTGAAAAGAGGGGAAGAGTAGAGATCATAAATAGGAGGAGAAGGTTGAGGAGTCGGAAGGGGGTCAAATTGAGGCCAAAGGTAAGGGGAGAAGAGAGGAGAGGGTGCTGTACAAGGGGTTGAGGGAGGGGGATCCAAGGAAGGCCAGAAGTATGGGGAGAAAAGAGAGGAAGGAGCTGGACAAGTACTGTAAGTTATGAACGGTGATTGAAGGGGGACAGGCAACAGGTGGAGTGAGGGGGAGACGAGGAAGGAATTGTCGAGGAAGGTGACATGGTTAGGAAGCACGGGAAGAGGGAGGGGAGGTTGAAGAGAGAAGGGAGGTGGAAGAGAAGAATTAAGGGGACGAGGGACGGGGAAGAGCTGAAAGGGATGAGGTGACAGGGGGAGGGAAGGGGGAAGGTAAGGAAAGTTGATCGGTAGACCAGGTTGTAAGACTGGTGGAATAATAAGGGCGGAGGTTGGTTGGATTAGGGGGAGGAGAAAGCGTTAGAGAATCGTAGAAGAGTAGGTCGCACACTGCTCGTCACACCAGCAAGTTGCCCCAAAGGACTGTGGGAAATGTAGTGGCGACGGCGGGTACGCCTATGCCACGAAATGTAAATAGAACAGTATGTGTTGCGTTAGCCATCCCTGGACACGTGTTTCGAGGTAGTTGCCTCTCGTCAGCAGGGAGCAGGTCAATGTAAAGGGGTGCCGTGTGGACTGCCAAAATGTAATTAAAAGCAGGTCAAGTACCTCTCCTGGCGCGCAGGTGCAGACCAAGGCTCGTCAGCCCGTTAGCTCAAGGAAGCCGTTTAAATTGTAGAAGAGTAGGTCGCACACTGCTCGTCACACCAGCAAGTTGCCCCAAAGGACTGTGGGAAATGTAGTGGCGACGGCGGGTACGCCTATGCCACGAAATGTAAATAGAACAGTATGTGTTGCGTTAGCCATCCCTGGACACGTGTTTCGAGGTAGTTGCCTCTCGTCAGCAGGGAGCAGGTCAATGTAAAGGGGTGCCGTGTGGACTGCCAAAATGTAATTAAAAGCAGGTCAAGTACCTCTCCTGGCGCGCAGGTGCAGACCAAGGCTCGTCAGCCCGTTAGCTCAAGGAAGCCGTTTAAATTGTAGAAGAGTAGGTCGCACACTGCTCGTCACACCAGCAAGTTGCCCCAAAGGACTGTGGGAAATGTAGTGGCGACGGCGGGTACGCCTATGCCACGAAATGTAAATAGAACAGTATGTGTTGCGTTAGCCATCCCTGGACACGTGTTTTGAGGTAGTTGCCTCTCGTCAGCAGGGAGCAGGTCAATGTAAAGGGGTGCCGTGTGGACTGCCAAAATGTAATTAAAAGCAGGTCAAGTACCTCTCCTGGCGCGCAGGTGCAGACCAAGGCTCGTCAGCCCGTTAGCTCAAGGAAGCCGTTTAAATTGTAGAAGAGTAGGTCGCACACTGCTCGTCACACCAGCAAGTTGCCCCAAAGGACTGTGGGAAATGTAGTGGCGACGGCGGGTACGCCTATGCCACGAAATGTAAATAGAACAGTATGTGTTGCGTTAGCCATCCCTGGACACGTGTTTCGAGGTAGTTGCCTCTCGTCAGCAGGGAGCAGGTCAATGTAAAGGGGTGCCGTGTGGACTGCCAAAATGTAATTAAAAGCAGGTCAAGTACCTCTCCTGGCGCGCAGGTGCAGACCAAGGCTCGTCAGCCCGTTAGCTCAAGGAAGCCGTTTAAATTGTAGAAGAGTAGGTCGCACACTGCTCGTCACACCAGCAAGTTGCCCCAAAGGACTGTGGGAAATGTAGTGGCGACGGCGGGTACGCCTATGCCACGAAATGTAAATAGAACAGTATGTGTTGCGTTAGCCATCCCTGGACACGTGTTTCGAGGTAGTTGCCTCTCGTCAGCAGGGAGCAGGTCAATGTAAAGGGGTGCCGTGTGGACTGCCAAAATGTAATTAAAAGCAGGTCAAGTACCTCTCCTGGCGCGCAGGTGCAGACCAAGGCTCGTCAGCCCGTTAGCTCAAGGAAGTCGTTTAAATTGTAGAAGAGTAGGTCGCACACTGCTCGTCACACCAGCAAGTTGCCCCAAAGGACTGTGGGAAATGTAGTGGCGACGGCGGGTACGCCTATGCCACGAAATGTAAATAGAACAGTATGTGTTGCGTTAGCCATCCCTGGACACGTGTTTCGAGGTAGTTGCCTCTCGTCAGCAGGGAGCAGGTCAATGTAAAGGGGTGCCGTGTGGACTGCCAAAATGTAATTAAAAGCAGGTCAAGTACCTCTCCTGGCGCGCAGGTGCACACCAAGGCTCGTCAGCCCGTTAGCTCAAGGAAGCCGTTTAAATTGTAGAAGAGTAGGTCGCACACTGCTCGTCACACCAGCAAGTTGCCCCAAAGGACTGTGGGAAATGTAGTGGCGACGGCGGGTACGCCTATGCCACGAAATGTAAATAGAACAGTATGTGTTGCGTTAGCCATCCCTGGACACGTGTTTCGAGGTAGTTGCCTAGAGAATCGGGCAGGTGCAGGGTGGGGAGGGGGAGTGGATGCCGGAGGCAAGGTAGAAGAGCTAGGGGGAGGAACCAATTGAGAAGGGGAAGGGGTCGGAGGGGAGGGAGCAAAGGTAGGGGGGAACAAAGGGTATGCCTGTGACTCCCGGGAACGCGGCCTGATCGAGTATCGGGGAGTCAGGGGGGGAGAAAGGGAGAAAGGAGATGAGCTCAAAGGTGAATCCAGGGAAATCATAGTGTAAGGGTTGGACGAAGGGAGTGGAAGAGATGATCAAAGAGGGAAAGACAGGAGTCTGTAGCTTGTATCAAGACAGTACCATTATTGTAAAGTGTAATGGTGAGAGAGCCATTAAAGCTAGTGGAGGGGGACATTTTTAGCCGCTGTCCATGCGGGATAGAAGAGGAAGAAGAGACGTTGAAGGAATTGAAGAAGCTGGTGTACCAGGAAGGAATATCGTGAGTGAAAAAAATTAAGTCATTTTTGAGTTTCCCTAGGCACCCATTATGGAATTGATCAACAAAGAGGGAATCAGGGAATTGTTCAATGGTGTTGTGCTTGAATCATTTTGCTGCTGCTTTGGTCAGATTGGGTGGGTAAATGACTTTGAAGCAATTAACTCCCGACTTAATTTGAATGGAAGCCATGATAGGGAGAGGAAGGGCCACCAGGGTAGCGATAGCGCAAAGAAGAAGAATAAGAAGAGAAGGGCGCATATTCCGGAAGTCAAGTGAGGATTATCCAATGAGATTGTGGACAGGAGGTGACTAGAAATGCACGGGCAGGGACTCTGGTCTAACTCCCCTCTAAACCATTATACCGGTGGGATAGAAGGCTTGGTAGTGTCCAGTGGCGGAGAGGGAGTGGGATCATAACGGGGCCAAAACCTACCACCCAGGGAATAGGTCCTCCAAGTATGGAGGTCAGCATGGAAGTGGGAGTCCCCCAGAGGATCACAATGCTAGGTAGAGACATTGATCCTGACCTGGATTGAAACTCCGGGCGAAGGCAGCTCTCCGGGCAGGTATATGGCTGCCGTAGTAGCAGGACCAGAGGGGAGGTCATCCTGGTAAAGCAGAGACAAAGGTGGTTGTAGGGCAAGTAGAATAGGACCGATAAGGAGGAACTCTTGGCCACCCAAGGTGGGCCAGCTAGCCAGAATGAAAGGGTCAGGGTCAGGCATTGGTTATGGACCAGTAATTCCCTCGCGTCTGGTCTCCACGGTGCTTCCTCAGAGGTCTTGGGGGACCCCTACTTGTGACCGCTCTTTCATCTGTTGCCATCCTGGTCTGCTGCGTGGGCGTTCTATTTGTTTGGGCGCTTCGTCTGCCATCTTGGGGTCAGGCGGCATGGACGGTGCTCGTTGCTGCCGCCCTTCTTGCTGCAACACCTAGCTGGCCTTCAGGGAAATAGGGGAGCCCCACTCTCTTTCCCCTCGGTCCACAGGCTCACTGATCGCTGCAAGGCCCACACAGGGTGCTTGATCAGGATCCACCCGCCGGTGGTCTACGTGGGTCTACCGCAGTCCTCAGTGCAGCAGCCGCTCTCAACCAGCCCCGGTAGGGATCAATGTAATGACTTCCTCCCCGACTCAGCATTCCATTCGCTCGCTCCCTTTAAAATACGGATTGTGGGGCCGCCATTTTGTTTTCTCGAGGCGAGCCCCGCAGCAGCAGGGTGCATTAATGTTCTCTCGGCAGCACGGGGGCTCCCAGCCTTCAAGAGCGCTCCCGCTGACTGCCGTGATGTTCCGGTGCCCTCTCCTGTAATTCAAGGAAGCGTGCTCACAAGGCCCAGTTCCTCTCTCACAGGGGCGACAGCCTCTCTAGCTCCAGAGTGTCCAGGAGAAACGTCGCAGTGGCGCGCGTGCTGACCCTCAATATCAGCGGAGCGCCGGCCGTGGGGCGCCTATCGACGGATGCATGATTTCGTGCCCTCTCTTCCTCAGTCCCACTAGGCCCTGCCCGGGACACACAGCTGGTGCTGCAGGGCAGCAGCGGAGGAGCCGCACGGGCCGTCGCAGCGTCTTCACGGCGGTTGGTGCGGGAGGTAAGGAGCACGCAAGCCAGCGACAGCCGAGTGGGTGAGCCAGCAGGCTTTAGGGGTCACCAAGCACTCACCCCGGTAGTTTCTCAGTGGTGCCGTCCGATCGCGGTCGGCCCCTCTGCGCCGCCCTCCGCTCCGATGCTTCAGGAGCCGCAGTCGAAATAGGAGGCCCGGGAGCGGGGACTCCTCCTGCAGTTCTTACGCCGAGCACAACCGAGTCTCCGGTCAGGCCTCCCCCTCAATGCCGCAGCCACAGGAGCCCTCCTCCAAGCAGCGCTCGATCCGACCTATTCGGCCTCTTGCTCCGCCATTTTACCTTGTCCCACCCTTGACTCCTCATGGCATTGGTGCGTATACAGGGGAGGCACCTTGAACGCATAAACAACACGGCTCCAGACTCCGTTGAGCTCGAGTAAATGCACACTCACAGTGATTGATAAATAAAGGGGTTTATTGCAGCCAAGTTAAATCTGTCTCAGCAATGGATAAGAGCTCCTACACATTTTGGTGTTGCAAAAAAAACCTTGCTCATGTGCCCCGGGCCCCCTCCCCAGGCGTCTGTGGGCCTGGGGACCCCATTCTCCGGAGCCAGGAACTATTTTCTGAGGAAAGGGGGCACATGACCCTGTCCTGGCATGTTTTCGGCCCCAGGGACTCCATCCCCCAGCCTCCAGGGCCCACCTGCATTTTATAGGGGGCTGATTTTGGCCCCAGAGACCCCATCCCCCTGGGCCTAGTTGCATTGTAAAGGGGGAGTGGGGCATGCAGGCCCCTCCCTGCGCTGATTTCGGCCCCGGAGATCCTCCTATCCCTGGGGCCCGGCTGTATTTGTAAAGGTGGAGGGGGGTATGCAGGCCCCCTCCTCGGGCCTATTTCGGCCCCGGGGCCCGGCTGTATTTGTAAAAGAGGAAGAAGGCATGCATCCCCGCTCCCCAGGCCATTTCGGCCCTGGGGACCCCATCCCTCGGTACCTGGCCGCATGTGCTAAGGGGAGGGGAGCTGCACTGTCCCCCTCCCTGAGACATTAATGGGACCCTACCCCCAGGGCCAGCTCACAGGCTATGTCTCAAGGTGCCCACCCCCGGGAAAGAGCGGTTTCCCTTCCCGCATAGCGCAGGCAGGGAAACCTGTTTGTGCTATTGCTTGGCAGGAACATTTTAAAATCTACTGCCAAGCGAGAGCAAACACCAATGCTGCTCCCAGTGGATGGTAGCTTGAAAAATGCTCCAGCCCGCTGGGAGTGGACTTGAGATCTTTTTCCCTGCCTGCAGTGAAGTGGGCAGGGAAATAGATATAAATATTGCTTCTGCCCGGAGGGAGCAGCATTATTATCTGCTTCCTCTGGGATGGATCCTGCTACAGGTGGGAAGCTGGCTGAAGCCACTGGGTTCCCGCTGCGCCTCCAATTTTATTGTGCCTGGCCCCAGGGGGGTGGGGTGACCGGAACAAAATCAGCCAAGGGAGGGCGGCTGCATGACCCCCTCCCCCTAATTTCACTGCCGGCTCTCTGGGAATGAGATCCTTGGGGCCGATGGGGTTGGCTTCAGGGCCTCAGACTGTGCGCGGCAGGGGTTGGATTTAAGTATTGTAATTAAATATTACTTTACCCTAAAAAAAAACTAGAAATTCACTGAAAAAAAGGTTAAAGTAACATTATAGTCAGGTGAAATGTTCAGTAATAACGTAATGTTTTAAACTCTAAAAAGCACAGCGATTCACTAGTTATACTTAGAGTTATCTTCTGTAACTATAACTCGTGCCCTAAGGTAGCTATAGATTGCTCCCTCTCCATGTACTACTAATTACCACACATATTGCATCACTCATGACATCTTTTATCATTGATAACATTTGCAGTGAAATTATTGATCAGAAAACTGTGCATGGCGAGGGCGCGAGTTAAAGTTACCTTATAGTTATAGCAACTTGACCATAAGTAATTTTCTGCTATTGCATCCAGTTGCGTCAGACAGTAATAACATAAAACGAATAAGCCAGACCTAGAATAATATGATGCTCCAGTCAAAGGTTTTTCTTTGAATTCTGGGACTTGAAGTCTTGTTTATTCCATTCTGAAATAGGACTACAAGCACCAAAATGTTAAAAAAAAAAACACTATTAGAGCAGCATTATATGTGGTCCTAGCAAACTAGGTGTAGAAGGCTGTCTTAGTATATGGTGCACACTTATTTAAGTGAATCACCTTGCACTAATCCAGACAACCCTTGTGGTGATTTTAGTGGTCTTGGACAACTTTAGAAAGCTCTCTAAGTGGTAGCCGTGGAGAGCAGCCTTTAGGCTTAGTCCAGAAGGAGTGTGAAGCAGCTTGTTTCACCAGTACTGATCATATTGTATAGGTTAAGTGAAAAAGAACTACACAGTGCAGTTATTCAAATATGTATTCATTATAAACACCCACTAACACACTGCAATATCTCCTCCCCGGAAATATCATCATAATAAACACAATACTTCAACAACAGAACACGTAAGTAGCACAAATATACAGTGGTCTCCAGGGGAGACCAAACCATATACTAATAAAGTGGAATGCGACCCATTACCTAAGTCGAGACTGGACCCAGAAGAAGTAGAAGGGTTGGGAACCCATGGAGCCACCCAAGGTAAGTACCCAGGAACCCCACTGAGGCCGTGTGCAGAGTGGGAACACGACCCCGTGATCAGCACAAGTCAATGGGGAAGTTGGGTTGCAGTTTTTAAGAAGGACCCTTCCCAGGGTACCCTGAAGAAACCCTTTGGAAGATGGAAGGTGGGAGAGTCACCCCACGCGTGAATACCCAGGGAACCAGGATACAAACACCAGGGAAACCAGGTGCATAGGTGCGAAGTGACATCGGAAACCGCCGTAGACCACAGTGGAGGACTTCAGTAAAGATGCAGCTGGCGAAGAAGCTGAAAGAGTCCAGCGGAACCCAAGGATAGATTTAGGGTGAGAGGTACCTGCAAGTAGAGGGGACAGAGTCTACACCACTCAGGAGCGACTAGGAGGCACGGAAGATGGATGCCCACCGATGTCGGCAGATGCAGGAGAGTCGACGGGGACCTTGTCGCTGTAGCTGTGCAGACGAGGCAATGCTGTCAAGACCAGGAGCCATTCACGAGCTGTCACACATCGGATGTTGAGAGCCAAGGGGTCGGTGTCTGGCGGAAGCACCAACAAGCCTTGGCAGTAGCAACAAACGTGGAAGACGAAAAGGGTGCAATTTCGGGACCAGCAAGGTCCAAGGGACTCATTAAGGGCAGGTAAGTCAGAGTAGGCCCCAAGCAAACAGGTGAGCCCACTGGAGCCAAAGAAGACCCTCAAGAGGACCCAAATGCCGAAGGCACAAGAGTCGCAAGAGGACCTCGAGCAGCTCACCAATGATGCAGGTCCTTGGTGCAGAGGATGCAGTGAGGACAAAGATCTTGGTAGCAAGAGATGCCGGAGGCTGGAGCTTCTTGGAGCCCGAAGATCTCTGGAGAAGACAGTCAACAAGCCTTGGCAGCGGCAAGTCAATGCAGTGCACAGGGGTACTGCTCCAGCGGTTCCAACGAGGAATACTGGCTTCAAACCTGTTGTGAAGACAGTGCAGGCCTTGAGGGAGTTGCAGAACCACCAACTGTGTTGCTGAACCTTTCAGAGTACCTGGGAGCTCAGGAAAGCAGACCGGTCAGCTTTGTTGCCGTGCCCGCAGATGCAGTGGAGTTAATCCTACACTCCAAGGGAGAGTCCTTCGGGTATCTTGGATGTCCAAAGGCCTGGAGAAGAACCTGTATGGAGCACGGGCACAGATGACGCAAAAGACTGTAAGGATGGCGAGACCAGGAGCAGCAGGACTCTTTCTGGTACTGTCTTGGCTCCCAAAGTGAAGTCCAATGAAGTCCAAAGTGCCCAGGCGGTCGAAGATGAAGTGGTTTCGGATCTGAATGTTTCCCACAACGAATCTAAAGAACTACCCACAGGTAAGCCCTTAAGAACCCTAAAGAGAGGGTTGGGACGATTCAGGGGTCCCTCTCGGAGGAGGAGCTGGACAGTGGGGAGGATACACTCATGTCCTTTGTCCAGTTTTGTGGCAGAGTGGGAGACAACGGCTCCCTGAACTGGTTCCAACTGGAGTATGCAAGGAGGGCACCAAATGTGCCCTTCAAAGCAGTCTTGTGGTGCTGGCATGCGCCCCCACCCTGGCCCAATACACTAAGGGCCAGATGTACGACCATTCCATTTTGGCGAGTTGCAAATTGCGTTAAATTGTGACTTGCAATTTGCGACTCGCAAAATGGAATGTACAACAGTGTCACAGACACTGTTTGCAATTCCTAACGGGGTCGCAAATTGCATGCCTCTTTAATATTCAGGGGGCAAGCGCAATTTGTGACCCCAATGGGAATGGCTAGCACTCCCAGGGATGGTGGCCTGCTGGGGTCAAAAGACCACCATGTCTTTGACTGCTTTTTAAATAAAGCAGTTTTTTTTAAAATGCAGCCCATTTTCCTGAAAGGAAGACGGGATGCATTTAAAAAAGAAAGTTTAATTTTATAAGGGTCCCTGGGACCACTGCCTGTCCTTAACAATATTTTCGCAAGCACTCACAAAGGGGAAGGGGTCCCTTCCTGTTTGCGGGTGGTTTACCACCTACTTGAAGTGGTAAACTGCAAGTGTTTTGCGGCCGCTGTCAGACTCTGGAAGACTGGTACTGGGAACACGAGGGGCTTACCGGAGGAGCCCCACAGTGCATGGAATCATACCTACAACACCGTTTACGGTGTTGAGGTATTATTCCAACATGTTAAATACCAAACATGCCACGGTTCATTACAGCCAGTTTAGAGTTAGCCATCGCGTAATGACGCATGGCCACTCCGTGTCATAATGGCTGATGTACTTACAACACCTGGAGAATGGACTCCAGTGTCCTGTTCATGCAGGGGCACCCTCACACTTATAACCAAGCACACTGCCTTCAGAATTGAAAGGCCTGCCTTAGGGGTGACTTATAGGTTTTAAGTGAAGTGACCTCAGATATAAGAAACGTTATATCTGTCGTAAGTGGCGCTAGCACCAGCTTACACAGGCTGCGATAGCAGGCCTGTAGTCACAATTTGAGTGGTCTCCCAAGGGTGGCATAATACATGCTTCAGCCCCTGGGGGACCCCTGGTGTACCTATGCCCTTGGTACCTTCATACCATACACTAGGGACTCACAAGGGTACACCAGTAGCCAATCTGGGGGGTACCTATGTACTACCAATGTCCAGTTTAAGGAGGAAGCACAGAGACCGGGGTCCTGATTAGCAGGATCCCAGTCAGACTAGTCAGAAAACCATAATGACACCAGCAAAAAGTGGGGGTCACCACGAAAGCAGATCCTACTTTCCTACACTTGGCATCTAGGTTGGCAATGTCAGTGCTTGTTAGAACTAGCAAGGAAATAAATAATAAAGTCCTTACCACTGGTGAACCGCTGCTACTCTGAGTATGTGCCAGTGATCTAATGCATACAGCTGGTAAACCTTTTACGTAGTATGCTTACTTTCTGTAAACAGTGAATCAGGCGGCTCCCTGCTCTACAGCTCGAGGCTGGAGGTTCAAGCTTGGTGACAGTCCTCTCACGGTTAGTTGGGCTCCATATTAGCCGTGGGCAGGCTGCTGAGCTCTGTAGGGAGAAGGCCAGACAGGGGGAGGGGCATGGGTGAGCTGCATAGATCGCATGAGGCACTGGAAGGCTTCACAGGTGCAAAGTCTTAGACTCTCGCCACGCTGTCCAAGGCTCCCTGTGCCGTGTCTACCAGTACCCGCTCTGCCTGCTCGACCACTTGCCTGCGGTGCCTTTTAGCAGCAGACTGCACTCGAGTCGCGTACGTGGTGCTGAGCAGGTACAATCTTCTCATACAGGCTGCCGCCCGCCTGGACCAGTGAATAATGCAGTGAGCCCATGGGCGTCCGCAGAACTTTTTCCAGGGGGGGGCTAACCTGGCAAATTAAGGGGCGTGGCTAATGTTAATCAATAGGGGCGGGGCTAAAATGGCAGACAATCAGGATCGGGTAACGCTCAGGCCAAGCTGAGAAAAAAAAGTAGTGAATTCTGCATTTGAAACTGGACAACAATTAGAGCACACAGGAACCCTAAAATTACCCCCTGGTCCCTTAAAACTCATACATTCCCTGATCCCTAAAATTGTCCCCCTGGCACCCCAAAACCCATAACCCATACCCGCCCTCACCCCTAAAATTGTCCCCCTGGCACCCCAAAACCCATACCCGCCCCGAACCCTAAAATGTCCCCCCTGACCCTAAAATGTCCCCCCCTTGCATCCCAAAACCCATACCCACCCTGAACCCTAAAATTACACCCCTGGTACCCCAAAACCCATACCCACACTGAACCCTAAAATTACCCCCGGCACACCAACACCCATACCCCCAGGAACCCTAAAATTACCCCCTGGCACCCCAAAACCCATACCCACCAGGACCCTAAAATTACCCCCTGGTACCCCAAAACCCATACCCCGCATGAACCCTAACATTATCCCCCTGGCACCACAAAACCCATACCCACCCTGAACCCTAAAATTACCCCTGCCCCTCAAAGCCCATACCCGCCCTGAACCCTAAAATTACCCCCTTGCCCCTTAAAACCCATACCCGCCCTAAACCCTATAATTACCCCCCTGGTACCCCAAAACCCATACCCACCCTGAACCCTAAAATTATCCCCTGGCACACCAACACCCATACCCGCCTGGAACCCTAAAATTACCCCCTGGCACCCCAAAACCCATACCCACCCAGACCCTAAAATTACCCCCTGGCACCCCAATCCCTAACTGCCTGCTGATCTGTACATACGCAAACGCACTCTGTAATCACTTGGTACACGTTCTTTGCAGAAGGCATATTAACCCTCTGCACTAACTTCACATAAGTCAAAACCTCAACTATGCAAAAAAATGCTGATCTCTCTCGGACGATAATTAATCACAGGAGTTATTGTGACCTTTATGTGAGCCTGGTAATTGCCGGGGGAAAGAAACGCTGCAGCAGGTGCTTCAAAAGCGTAATAAACGTTCAAGCACGGCGCCCCCAGGAAGGTGGCACCGGTCGCACCGCCCTAAAGCTGGCCCTGGCGCTCCATGCTTCTAACAGGTAAGAAAAACACGTGCATTTGCATTTTAAATGTCCGATCCTGCAGCAAGCCAACACACTTCCAAGGCCCATACATGACAGTAACCCGATTCAAGGCCTCATTCTCCCGATTTTTTTTTACAGAATCTCCCACTTTGCTCTCCTGAAATGGTGGCATGTATGGGTAAGTAAGTACACCGTGACCCGGCCTCAATAAACACGGCGTCCGAATTCCCCTGGCCTTGCCCTTGCCCACTAGCTGTAAATTTAATTAAAAAATAAACACTCACGTGCTCCGACCTCGAGTGGTCCGAGATGCCGGAATGCTAGTGTTCTTAGCCGAAAGCGGAGACAGGGCGTTGGGCGGCAAAATGCTCCTGGGCTGGCCGCAAACGCGAGGGAAGACGCACTGCCGTGCGAACATGCGCGAGCGTGCGCGCCTATAAAATAATAAGCCAATCACCCTTCAGCTTCCACCCCAAAGCTGAAATGGTGATTGGCCCGATTTTTTTGGGTCCTGCCGCCCTGGCCTGCGCTGTCATTCACTGCTTGTAGCCGTAGTAGCGCATGGGCGCTTCAATATAATACGATCCAGTTCGCGGACCCCCTGGGAATGTTTCACGGACCCCTGGGGGTCCGCGGCCCACAGGGCCCAAAGAGGGGCGCTCTAGGGGGGGGGGCAAGTGCCCCTCCTTGCTTCCCCCTGCGGACGCCCATGAGTGAGCCCGCCAGAAACCATAGAGGGGAAATTAAAGGCACAGTGCTATGAATTGGTACTCTTATGATGAGTCACGTGGCTAGTAATAAGCAAGTCCTCTTTGTATATCTATGAACTATTGTGCATTGCAGCTATGAATTCCTCCTTCACCGGTATTAATCATGGTTAATCACAATTTAATTGAAGGGCCCCACAGACACCTATCATAAAGGACTTATACAACAGTAGTATAACTTAATTTGATGATTTATCATACATGGCCGCCATTTGACCCGGCACTTCAATGATGTTTGTTCAGACAGTGGTCCCGCCCAACAGATGATCAGCAGCCGCCACACGTGTGTAGAGGCTGGGTGGGCAGCCTGAGAGAGCACAATTTCTTTTTGCTGCTCTGCACGGAAGGAATTGAAACAATGTATCCACTGACCGTCAACACCTGGGATCACCATAGCAATGAGCTGTCGTGCTACCGGCAAGCTGAGGTGGAGCAGCAGTGCATATTAAGCGATGCACCCGGGCTGCTTTTGGAGCGCCTAATGATCATCCCCGCAGTCAGGGAGCTCCGTATGCGGGATTAACGCATTTTAGTGCGGTGATGTGGACATCAGCATAAAAATGCGTTAGTCTAACCCCTGAAGCGTGGTACTTGGCAGGACTGGAGTGGTACTGAGACAATGCATAGGGGTGATGTCCGCTGCAGAGCTGTGCAGATGTAGAGGTGGGCATGCCAACAAATTAGCAGGGACATCCAGAGCCGATGTTAGGATCTAGCTTGCCTGTAAGAGTCCATAGACGAAATGATTGCTGTGTCAATCATGCAACAAACACCACCTGAAATACAATTAAGTCCCTTCAAAGTTAAAAATGCACATTTCTTGAGATTGCTGCGCTTTTACATTTATAAGTCACATTATAGGTTTATTGACAGGTAGTGAAGAAAAAGAGGGGTTGGTGAAACACAATATTTGCTTAAATCACACATTTTGGTTAACCAAGGAAGGCAGGATTAATCCCAGGTTTTCTAGTTTCACTTTGTAGAAATCTGCCACTAAATGAGTATCTATTTGTCTCTCCCTTTACCTCAAATGTTTATGTTTTTTGTTTTTAACTTTGTGCACGGGGATAGAGCTAGGTAGCAGGCAGAAGTCATGTGAAAGCTCTGCAGGTTTTGGGCTCGAGCGTCCAAGATGACCTTGGGCTGAGCCAAAGTCCTGCGGGCTCGAGCTCGCCTCGAGCTTGAAGTAGCTCGGCCACCTCTATACAGATGGGGTATGAAGAGTTAAAATCCAGTTTTTCAAGGGTTGTCTTTGGTCTGAAGTGCACAGATTGCACAGGTGCTTAGTGGCTGTGACTGTTCGGCGTTGTTGCTGCAGCAACTTGAATCGGTGTAAAAAGAAGACTTGCCACGAGACGCCCCGCGCCGTGGAATGTGCGTGTGTCGTCACTGCCGCTGCGTCTGGCCTCAGGTAACTTCCGGTGGGCTCGCGGTGTTGTTCGACGCCAGCAGGGCCCGCATCAACAACAAAAGTCACACGACGACAGAAACAGAGGAAAGTAAACGCCGGCGCCCGGTGGTAAAGACAGGTCTTTCATTCCGATGGAGCCCCAGGGTAGGGGATTATTGATGAGAACGGAACGTTATTTATTTATTTAGCAAATAGGGCAGCGATCACTAGTTTTGAAAGATAAAGGGAGCAAAGCTTATATAGGATGGCCCATGTGCCGAATATCACACTATGTGGACGAAGCAGGATGCCAAGATTAGACCCCAGAGCGGCAAACAAATGAGTCCACGTGATAAACATGACATCAGCACAGTGTTTACCCACATAAACGCAGCATAAAACAAGCATTTACAATGCAATGGTCTCGGCAATATTATAGGTAGAGCTATTGGTATTGCTCATTATTTTTTTATCATTTTTGTATCCCTAAATAAATGGCATTGTCATTTCTATTGGCATTAGCTTTTTTTTGCATATGTGATACCTATTGCATTAGCAGAGAGAGAGTGAGGTAGTGAGATAGAGTGAGGTAGATAGAGAGTGAGGTAGTGAGATAGAGAGAGTGAGGTAGTGAAAGAGTGAGGTAGTGAGGGAGAGGGATGTTGTGAGGTAGTGATATATAAGCATAGAGTGATGAGCCTGAGTCAGGAGGTAGATAGTGAAGTCTTCCCAACAGTAAACATTTTGATGTGGGGGCATGTAACAGCAGTCCGGTAATTGATGGGGGCACAGTGTCCTTTTAATGATTTTAGAGGCAAAACATTGTTGGGGCCCCTTGTATCAAACAAACTTGATTTTTAGTACCCATTCAATCCCACATGATGCTAAACAATACTAAATTAAATGTTAAATTTCAAAAAGGTCAAATAAAAACAGTTGACATATGTCTTGCCTGTCACCCAAGAATCCTTAAGATGGCACTGGTTTTCCGCAGTAAGAGTTACGTAACAGTAGGTTGTGAGGTTAAATAGAGAAGTAAAATAGACAGAGGTCAAATAGAGAGATGGTTCGGTTTTTACAGGGGGGGGGGGGCTCTTGGAAGGTGGGGCCCCTGTGCACATGCCAGCTTTGCCCATTCCTCAAAACTTATCTGAGGGGGCATGGCCCCTAGGAGAGTTATGAATGATATGGATTCATACCAGTGGAGGGCATCCCCCCGACCAACCAAACAAATAAAACGTCACCCTCATTATATTCAGGGCACCGGCCATCTCCTCACCATGCTCTGATTACCCTGGGAGGAGGTCGGAAGAGTCCATGATGTTGGCCCAACTTTAGGCTCAAGATGATTCAAGCATGTCCCTTCATCAGAGATCACTGGGTGCCCTTGGATTTCGTCTGTGCTCACAGAAATTTACAGCATAAAGAAAAGGGTGGGGTAAGAGAGACACCCCCTGTAGTAGGCGAGCTATGCTGTCAGGCACGGTCCTTGGCATGCAGAGGAGATGCGGTCTTCCTGCTGTTGGCCAAAATTGTCCCCTGTCGACTCAGGGTTTCAGTTCACCTTTTGGGGGATTCTGCCAATATTCCTTTTAATAGGAATATGCGAGACAAGAAATTGTTTTATAGAGTTACGTACCTCAACAGCTACATTTTAAAATAACATCTGTAACAAAGACTGGAGTACTAGAAATGTGTGTCTCTGGAATACTCGTAAGGTTATTCAAATCAATTGTTAAGCCAAGGGCCAATGCAGACAACAGAATTTGTGTGAATCCGACTCAGGACGCCGCATAAAAGGAGAGGTTAAGTGGATTGGAAACCACCTCCGTCAGAATTGATATTTTAGAGGCATTACAATTTATATGGACATGGCGGCGATTTTTAAGAGGTTTTTTTATTATCTTTCTTTTAAAAAAAAATATATTTCCTAAAGTTTTTCGCGGGATCGAGAGTTCTCGGCGTATGCACGTCTGACCCACTCCCCCCAAATTGAAGCTCCTTGGCAAATAACTTAAGCCTCACTTCCTATGCCTTTGAAAAACGAGAGCGCTTAAAAACTGCCTAAATACGTCTAAAAACGTAATACCACGCCATAAAAGAACTTGGCATTCTCATGCCAGAGCAGACGGACTGGGATGCCAATCTGTAGGATGCGTCTATTAGTGAAGGGGTCCGCCGTGGGCACTATAGCGCCTTCTGTCTGGTACTCTCTATGCTGTGGTCTGTGCTTAAGTGAAAACGGGAGCTGGGAGGGGTGTGGATTTCGGCCCAGCACACCGTGTGCGCCTCCTCGTGTTTAGGTTGCCTTCCTGCTGCAAAAACGTGTACCATGCATTAAAAAATATATATACATTTTATGTGCATAACTTAGTCGGTCACTGCTTTTGTCACAGAGATTCTTTTATTACTGTGCAGTTCAAAAGTTACACTTGTAATCTATCACAGTGAGCTATGAACTGCCATTAGAGCTGCATGCAAACTGCATGGTACAAGTCAGTAAGTTATGTTTTTTTTTCCAGCATTATCCTGATGGTGCTAAAAAAGGTTTGTTTAGGTAGAAATACATTCTTATTATTAAAGTCAATGCTAAGGACTGTTTTATGTTCTGAATCCTGAGTGTGTGCTTCTCCACACCAAGCACTCTTATAAAATGCTTACCAATATAGAGAACACCTTGTAGTCCCCTTTGCCTTATGTAACCTTTTCTAAACACTGATGTACGATTCATTGTCTCTGTATGTGTGTGATGTAAAGTGCTCTGACACTCTCCAGTGGCAGGAGAGGTGCTATAAAACAAATGAAATACAAGTGACAGAGGAACTATGGAGAGATGAGAGGCACTGCTGGGGGGCGGGGGGGGGGGGGGGGTAGTGAGGGTATCATTGATAGCCCCAACAAAGATTGTTGTATCCTGGTGCACTGTAAGGTCATCATTTACTATGCTTTAAAAGCTAATACAATTCAATATATAATGACAAATGTATTGTAAAATGCACAATTTTTTCCAAGATTTTCTAGGGAGGAGAGCTCCCCAAATCCCTCTTTTATAGTGGTCAGGCTCACTCACTGCACTTGGTGTGCATCACATGGGGGACTGATCTGAAAATACTTGCCAGGGCTGTTTTGGGTTTTCCGTCCGCCCCTGGCAGGAGCCTCGTACCGCAAAATAAAACCAAGTATTAAAAAGTTAGTTGCAGAGATGCAGCACCAACCGTCCCAATAAAATTATTAGATTTATGCAAACGTTTTCAATATAAAATCGTTAGTAATATAAGATTTTTTTGGGATGTGCACTTTGTGTATTTTTGGGAAAATACTGTTCTTATGTTTGAAATTTAAAGTGTGGAAATTGCTTGGGGGTCCCCGACTTCCAGAAGGGACTCAATGGGGTCCTCGGGAGTCAAAAGTTTGGGAACCACTGAGCTAGACCATCAGCCACGCACTACAGAACTGAGTTCTGGTGTAAAATGTGCACACGCATTCCATGAGCACCGATATAAAATCCCAAAATAAACAATTCCAAACGAGTCGGCAGTCTCAGTGAAGATGAAACAGACTGATACACCAGGATATTTTACAGAACCAAGAGATGGGTCTGTCGCGGTCCACTATCTTGAGATATCCTGCCCAGCGCCGGTACAGAATGTCCACACGAGAATAATTTGCAATCAATGAATATAAGTGCAGCTTGTTTACACAGCAGTTATCCTGAACATTTGGCACTGAAACTGCCTTCATGGACCAATGCGACTTTTCATCAAAGAGACTCTTTACCGAGGGACTCGGTCAGGAGAGTAAAAACTACCAAATTCCCCTCGGATGAATAAATGATGCATGTGAATTCAGGGTGACTTTGTACAGAACCAAGGCAAACAGGCTAACTGTAAATAAGGGGAATGCTTCTCTAAGGAAACCAGAGCTCAGCTGCTGTTCAGCACGCTAAATGTATCTCTACATCACACGAGAACAACAAGAATGGTAAGAAATGTGCTGTGTCATGGCTAGGTGGAAAGCAAAAATGTGCCATCTGAACATGACTCAGCAAGGCCCATCAAGGGTGTGCATCTGGTAGGGCGCGGTGGTAGGACAAGCTGGGGTATGCACCGAAAACAAACCAAGCGGTGCCCGTAACTACAGAACACCACAAACAAACTCCCCGCCCTCGTCGCGTGTGTCACGAAGCCCTGGAGTGGGCCCGCCTGCGCAGGCCTGGTGACGACGAAAAGCCATGTGCTCTTCGGTCACTCAATCTACTGCTAACATTGCATCAGACACCAGGAGATAGGAGGGGCCACAGGAGGTCGACACATGGCAGCTGGCACGAGTACACGCACACACACTGCTAATGCAGCGGAGCCTGGCTCTATACGGGTAGGCAAGCACCGTTTGACAGCTGGCGCGGGATCCCAGGTCGGGGGCGCCACGCAGAGCGAAGAAGAAAGGTTAGCTTTATTTTTGGCTGAGCTCCAGCGCGGGGGAGGGCGGTGCGTGGATGAATGAGGTGTCCTTGCAAATACCAACGGGCGCACAGAAATGGACGGACTCCACTGCATACAGTGGAAGTAACGACCGATGGAACAGAACACTTTGCGCGCACATTATAAAAACGCACATTTTTAAACCTTCTGGGATACCAATAACTACCCTCCCACTTGGGTCCCAAACCCCCCCCCCCCCCCCCCCGCACCCACCTGCTGACAACCAAGGGCTACTTTAAGGAGGCTGGCGGAGAGTTTGTGCGCCGGTTTGCCTTGAAGCAGTCCACATTTCAACTTCTCAAAGCAGTTTTTTTTTTACTATTTAACAACTATTCAGGTTAAGGTGGCATTGTCAAGCAGCTAGAATGGAATCAGATGCCGCAACACCTCCCCATGTGTGCTTCTGGCAGTGCGGGGAGTTCGTTAAATGAAAAAAAGGGAGGTTTTCAGCACAGAGAGGTGCGCGCGCGGCAACTCGGAAATCGGCCTTTCTCCAGAGCCTGTCCCTGCCCAAGGCACTGGTCAATGTTGTTTGTCCGCAGAATACAGTCACTTGCCGGTAAGACAGCCGGTAGGGTGAATGCTCCTGCTACTGCGGTTTGTATGTGCAACTTGCTGCAAACCAAGTGTGTTTATCCAGCCGGGCCCTCTTTCACTTTCATTCTTCCCGGAACAAAAAGCAGTGGTCACTCAGTTGCCCGTTGTTGTGGTTCAGGGGTTGGAGCTGCCGGGCTGGGGCGGCATCTGCAGGGACTGGGCTTCTATTAACGCTGCCTCTGACGGGCTAATTCTTTGCTTCAATGGTGCGGAGCCTCAGCCTCGGAGCCGCTGCATGTGTCACCCAGTCATGGCGGGTCCCGGCCGTGGTTGCTGATTAAGATACAGGGCCTAACTAGGCGGGCAGCGCGCGAGAGCGACAACAAGAAGATCCTCACGGCCAGACACCAGCTAAACAATGGCGGATGGAAGCTCCGAAACTTTTTCGGATTCGGGGGCGTGTTCCTGCTGTTCTAAAAGGGCGTGGCTAAAAAGTAGAAAGAACAGCAAGGAACACGCCCCCGATTCTGAAAAAGACGGAGCCTATTTGGAGGGACGGCTCTCTCCTCCAATGGCGGGCCTCCGTTTAGGAAGCCAGCCAATGGAGGAGAGGCAAAAAGAGAGGCGGGCTAAGGAGCCACTCTAGGTAACATTAAATCTCGACTTCCGGTTCTGCCTTCGGCAGACCGGTAGTCCTCGACCTAAAAAGCTTGTTGGCTGGGTGCCAGAAAACGGAGCCAAGCCGACGAGAAGTAATAGCACCATGCTCCTAACACTACGGCAAGCAAGGGAGTACAAAGTAGAGTGCACCTGAGGCCGGCCCTTGCATCTGACACGAGCTCTTCCAGAGCCACAGAGAGTGCTTTGAGGACCCCCACTTCAGACATCCACCCAAAGATGGCTGCCAGACCGATGGCAATGACTGGCACAGTGCAACCTAGCAGCCCACCACACCGCCCAATTCTCCCCCGGCTTGAGACGTCTAGCACAAATATCAACAACCCCTCCCTTACCACTAGAGTGATCACTAAAAAACGCACTGGTTTTGGCAACTATTTAATTATTTGCAAAGTTTTATATAGCGCTGGCTAGACCCGGAGGTATCAGAGCGCTTTACATTAGGATCCGTGGAATTACAGGTAACGAAAGTTACATCAGTTACAGTTACAAGTATAGGCAGAGGAGAAAAACATGAGATTACACGATAAAATAAGTTATTAGCGCGTAGCCTAAACCAAGACTCACGTTACATGGGGAAGGAAGGTAGGCACACACGCCACGGCTATGCCATTTGCCCCGGGGCTGTCTGTCCACTTCAAGCCAGCAGAAATAGACAGCAAGGCAGACATTAAGCACAGCTATCAGAGACCCTGCTCCGAAGCAGGAACGCAACACAGTGAGTTATCCCAGCGCACCGAGGCCAGCCAACATCTTGGAAAGCACTGTTCCTGCTGTCTTGGTACACGAACCCCATGCCTTTTGCCTGAAGTGCAGGTCAGGCCCAGAAAAGCAATGAACAGTGATGCACTGTCATTTAGGAGGATGTCGCCACTGAAATAACCTCACTCTAGCTGTACATGCTGTAATCTCTGAAGCCATCTGGGCTCGACCATTATGGTACCCGGGCTGATTACAGAGCAGGGAGGCCCTCGGTGCTGTCGTCTCCTGATGCACAGGAAACCAGAACAGCCACACAAAGCAGGCCTCAACACCACTTTAGCATGCCTGCTTCCCACCTCATGATGTCTCACTTCACCTGCCGCTCCTGGCGGACCCACTGCTACACACCTCCATTCGCTGCCTCCCTAATGATTCAGAGCATGTGGCATGAACTCACCCTAGACTCTGTCGCCACCTGTGAAGAAGACGAGTACTGTCACCTGCCCCCAGGGTGCCATCTGTTACCATCGAGATATGTAACCACCAGAGGCCCTGCTGGCCTACTGCAGGCACCAAGAGGAGAGTGGTGAGCTTGTGGTCCACACTGTGAACCCGAGGACCACTCTTGTGCAGGAGAAGAGAAGAGGAAGCCCGTCACAGGCTCCAGTCAGGCTGATCACCCCTAAAGAGACCTTGCTGGCTGGGAGGTCCCGCCACCATCACCAGCAGTGGTTGGCCTGCCAGGAAGTACAGATACGTTTTTTGACAGGTGGTTACAGCAGGCGGTGATGACTGATAAAAGTATAAAACCGTTCTAATGTTTCTCAAATCTCTCCATGGACTAGGCTCTTCTTTCCCTATTTACGCATTATCTTCCACCTCATTTACAGGTCTGCTGCTGACAGCTCAGCTTTAGCCTTTAGATGTCCTCATATCAAAAATTCTCTGAACCACAAATAGAAGACCAGAGAAAGAGTGGGCTTTGGCTCAGCCCATTGTCTTTCATGCATGTTTCAGGATTTGCCACTGCTTGGATGGGTTGTCCATCAAGGACATGGCACTTTGTGGATGGTTACATTGCTCCATGTGTGTTCCTATGAGTCTTTGTTAATGGGATATCACATAGTCCTTTTGTGTTCTGCAGATGAACAATGACGTTGCTTGTAATTGATGTTCTTTCATGCATATCCTTTCCTTTGTTGGTAAAACAACATTCTAATTGGTGATTTACAGCTGTTTTGTTTAGCAACTAGGTGCTGTTTGGATGCCTTAACCTGTCACATAGACATAGTCTCTAAACACTCTTCTGCATTCATTTGGTTTACTTTCTTGGTATCATGTTGATGCAGTAAATGTTTTTGTTTGAGAAATTAAATGCAGGCGCAGTGGGACAGGAATGTCCACTGTAGGGTGAACAGGCGTATTCCCCTATCTAGAGCACCTGGCTGCATGTGAAACTGGTATCCTGCCTTTTATTTTGGCCCTGGTGTCACACACATTTACCATGTGCATAGAGGACAAGGCCTGCCTATCAAAATGTGAGGCCCAGGACCGGTCCAAGCACCTGAAGGAACGCACCAAGCATGCCCTCGTGGAGTCAGTGAACGACTGTCCCTGTCCTAGGTGTATCACGTAAGGCAGTGGTGGCAGCGTGTCATGTTTTGTGATTGATCGTTTCTCCAGATCTTTTTCTCTGTTGGTGAGAGCATGGTCTACTGACCCCTCTACTGACACATCTGCATTCAGCCTGTGGGGGGCAGCAGCAGCCAGAGACGCAGTGACCACTGCAAGAGGACCCACCATGCAGCATTCTTCTGGCAAGTCCTGTTCTGAAGGTAGGTTGCTGCGCATGCCAAAGGCATGGGCTGCGCCTGTCCTTCACGCCGCAACCACTGCAGAGTCAACAAGCAGGTAGCATGAGCCTGTACCAGCGGTTGGCACAAAGAGACTGTGACAAGCTCAGAAGACTCCAGCGGGAGGGCCTGAGACTTTTCCGTCCACATCAATAACAGGGTTAACAACATGCACAATGATTGCACATTTGAGCCGATTGGGTCCGCATAAGTAATGTGCAACTGTGCCTAATTCATGCCTCTGTCACACAATATTGTGGAATATAATTGATAAGGTTTCCTGGGCAGGAGAGAGTAGTGGGGAGAGGGGTGTGGCACCCCCTAAGACATCAGAGCCAGGAGAACTAACGTGTATTCGCCATACGGTTTGCATTGAGTAATATTTAGCTCTGCTGTGTGATTAAAAGTACTTTCTTTACATAAAGATAAACACTGGACTACTGGACATGGTGTGCATACCAAACATCAAAGTCAGAATATCATTGTACTAAGAATTGAGGCCAAAACGATTGGGAAAAAAATATCAACAGTTAAGTAAGTCTACATTTTCTACACCTAACTCCAAATATATGCAGTACATATTTATTCAAACTACGCCGATGTGGATTCAAGAATTGTAAATCTACAGTTGACTATCTGCACTTACCTTTCAAAATGTTGTCCCTCGATATACTGTCATCGATGTTCATGTATGTCAATAATCTTCATGTCAATATTCAGTTGTACAATCCGAGACATTTCGGTATTGTGTCTGTTGGGTGGCTGTTGAGTTAGTAGCCTCTTGCCCCACCCTACCTCCCTGGGAAGCATCTGACCGCCACCAGCACTACCCTGAGAGGCAAGTGTGGGAAGGGTTGTGCTTGGCCCAGTTTTCAGAGCCATAGTATGTTGGACTCTGGGACATGAAAGACAAACGACATCCACCCCCACTGTGGGTGCCCCGGAGCCCCAGGGACGGGGTCCGACATTCCTCACATAAACCTTCTTTAAAATGTGCGCACTTGTCCTTACTGTATATACTGTGATATCTAACCTCCATTTCTTTCATAACACGTTTATTACTTTTCAGAAACCTCTCCTTTCTGATTGAAATTGCTTCTACCCAAGGAGCAATGCACATCAACGTAGATATAAAATTATATGACAAACTCGAATAAAAAAAACATGAAATTCTTCCTTTTCAACAATTTTACTTCTAACGTTAACAATTGCTAACATTAAAAATAAAATACTAATTGTGCTAACCGTGTTGATACAGATGTTGCCCTCAAATAACATCAACTCTGTTCATTTGCATGCAGTTCACTGTATTGTTTAGCACATGTATATATCCTTGCAAAATCCCCCAATAACAGATTAGTTTGTGATACCCCAGTGTACCCCAACATTTGTAGGGCAACACTGCAGCCTTTCCTTTCCTGCCATCATCTTCCTATGGAGGAACATGAGAGGCAGATGCCCTGCCCCTCATCAACCCCTTTTCTATCTTCTTCCATCTAAACCTCATTCATTTACGTTTTTCTCACTTGCCATCTGTAGGAAGGACAAACATTAACTGTTTAGTTGCTGCGCCCTACAAGTTATCTTCCTTTTCATACTTGCAGAAATTCAAAGACACATTTGGGGGACACAGCCCTGCGCAGTAAGTCAGCATGCCTGCACTAGTAACGGCGCCAGATGCTGAGAGATAGAGGGGACCCTTTCCCGGTACAAATGCCAGCATCCTGCTAATACCATTAAATGCCTACACTGTTTCGCTGGCGTTGGGTACCACATTTTCCACATACAGTGTTTCATCAACAATACAACATTCCTTAGGGAGGAGATGTGTCCTAGCGGTCAGAGCTGCTGTCCTTGGAACTATACCAAGTCCTGTCCATTGCTGATACACATGGTCTTAGGTAGGATTTGCATTCAATGGATCTGCCAACAAGTATTTATTGTGGCATACTGTGCTGCATATGCCTTTTCTGTTCACCATTTGTAAAGCAAACTCCATCTTTTGACTCTTTTCATAACACCCTTCTTCATAGACACAGCATGCCTCGGCCAATGCAGCCTATTCAGCAAAGGGCCCTGCTCCCAGCTTCTATGCTGCTGTGGCCCAAGATGTAGTGTCATCATGGGACTTTCTTTTTAGGGCAGCTGTGGCCACCACGCACACAACCTCCCAACTATTACCAAAAAAATCTCCTAACAAAGGGCCAGACCTCGTGGCTTTGCCAGTGCTTGTCACAAGAAGGCTGTGTTCACTCGGGTAGGGAGAGCCCAAGAAGCCCTGCAGCCACATCAATCTGAGCCCCTCATTCATTGAACATCCTAGCCCTTGCTGCACGGCAGGGAGCAGAAAAGACCGTCAGGGCCAAACAGGCCTTGAATTTCACCGGGCATTTCCCGGTGGGCTGGCGCCCTTGGAGGCCGGTTCCCAAAGTCCATGGCCACCCCTGGGGCCTCTGCCTCTTTCCCCATCTCCCCAGTTGCTGCTCCTCCGTAAAGGTGGAAGAGTGGCGCCCCACTGCTTTGAAGCAGTGAAAGAAAGGAAAAATACAATGTTATCATTTATTTTGTCCTGCTGCTGCAGCTTTGCATGATGGGCGGGGCGGGGCTGCTCACAAAGAAGGGGAGGAGTGGTAGCACCCTCCTAAGTGCGCAATGACTGTATGGCCGGCCCTCTCAGGCCGGCCACACCGCCATGCGCACTTCGCGTGTTCTCCATGCAAGCTGCATTAGAGCCTGCGTGGAGAACATGCCCAGGCCCCAGTCCCTGGCTAAGCACCCAGACCAGCGCTGGATTGCAGTGTGGTGATTGGTCGGGGGAGCCTGACTGGCTGCTTCCTGTTCCCGGTCCGTGCTGGCCGCTACTGCATCTGCCTCAGGTTAATTGCTGCCGGCATAAGGATTTCAAGAGAGAGGGAAAGAGATGGATGGATGGAAGGGGAAGGGAGAGAGGAAGCAATCAGCGAGTGAGAGGAGCGAGCTTGGATGGCCGAAAGTAAGTCGTATCGAGAGAAGACAGAGGAGCTGGGCAGGTTGGAGCATTTTTGCCTGGGAGGCTTGTGGTTGCCCAATGCCGCCCTGGAGACCACTCCCTCTGATCTCGTTTCTCAGAGTATGACTGTGCGTGGCAAACTCTCTTCTACTGGCCTACGTGTGCCACTCTTGGCAGTGTGGGTAGGGGGCACACACGTATAATAGAAGTCTGGCGCCTCTTTCGTCAGAGGGGCACACCAGAAAGGTCCAACATAGCTTCCCTCCCAAAATAACTAAAGAAAACGTGTACTTTGGCACGGCGTGGCGTGAGTGACAGAGAACATATGATTCCATTGCAAAAAGGGTCATATCACTGTTGCGACACTGACATCACCGCTACCCCAGCCAAGCAGCTTTTATTTTCATTGCTTACAAACCCCGATTTTAGAGTACGCCTGTATTCTAGTGAATAACCAGATATATGATTTACAAAGCGACCACTTCCATCAAAAACAAAATTCTCTGTACACATCGCATATTGTTCATTAATGACTATTTCTGAGCCCATCTTGGGATTTTACATTGTTTCATGTTCAAATCATTTCCGACTCCAATCGATTGGGTGGGTACATCCCATGTCATCTGGGCCCCACCCAACACGTTTCACGACCCCTGTCACTTTATTACGGCTTTTAAATGTTTTAAATGCACATATTCCAGCCACAAAACACCAACGGATTCAGTGTCTTGAAAAAATGATAATTTCTGATTCTTAATAAGTGCACAATAACCTCTTCTTTAAATATCCATGGGCGAGAACTTATCCTCACCTTGTTCACTAATGATCACATGGTCTCTCTCGGGGTGGTTTGTTATTTTTTTCCAGTGATTATGCAAGGATGGGAGCACTTAATTTGTGCCGGTGGTTGCATGTGGTGAGAACCATGACTCATTTTTGGGAACCGTTAGTGCTTTAAATGGGCCGGCTCTCACAGGTACTGTGTTGTGACACTTCATATGTTATCACTCTGAGTACCAGCACTTCTCAGCTGCCGAGGAGAGTACCGGTGCTCATGAAAGGGCAGGCTCATTGGCTGCTAGTGCTGGTGAGCACGAGGCTGTCAGAGTGGAACCGGTCTCCGACCCCAAGGTGCTTCTGTAGCCCTCAGCGGAGCCGCTGCTGGACTATTCAGTGCGGGCTCATTTGCATAATGTCGCGGTGTTCACCATCACGCTGTGTTTGACAGAGCAGGGTCCGTTCATGCTGCCAATAACATTCACACTATGGTGTGCATTTGTGCAAACAGGGGAATCGAGGCTGCCCGCTGACAGCAGCAGATAAGAAACCCATGGGAGGAAAGGAGTTTAAAATGGCTTTAATCCCATTCCCACCCGAGCCTTTGTGTGCGTGTCTGATTGTGTCTGTGTGTCTGCCTGCTTCTGAGCGCTATGTTTGTGTGAGAGAAAAGCGAGAGGAAGAGAGTCGGGACTCTCAGGAAATGTGTGGAATGCTGTGTGTGCAGTTGTGCTTGTTTCTTTCTGTGTGTGTGCACGCTCTAGAATAATACAGTATTGTGCCAAACAACAGCAAATAACAGTACGGCATTAAGAAGCCGCAAATATTACAAAACAAGGACATGTTAACGTATCTGCGTTTGGCCTTCATTCTGTTTAACCTGTTATGCTCATATAAACGCATTTCTCATTTTAATGAGTACCTGCACTTATATTTTCCCATTTAAAGCACTGGGAACCGTGATTGCTTTTTCATCTTCAGGCTTCGACCCAGAGCAAGAAAGAGAAAGGCAGAAAATGAAGGTAGAAGGAAGAAGAGACAAAGAAGAACACGGCGACAAATGGAGGAAACATGGACGGGGTAAAGAGACACAAAATATTGGGTGGGGGCACAAGGGGCACGAAGTGCAATCAAACCTAGGCAGCCGTGGCTTTCAGCCAGCTCGGCAGCCAGCTCGGCAGCGAGCTCCTACGAAGTGCCGGCACTTATCCATTGTTTCCAGATTAAACCCCGGTGTACTGGAGTGTCTGCAACAGAACCGGAACCCGAAATGAGCGGGTGTTTGCACTTGGGTCGGATCTTCTATTAGGGGAGTGATGTGGAACTTTGGACAAAAAGAGCACGTCTATTTTTACGTGAGAGCACTCAATGCACAGTGGTGTTCCGAAGCACAAGCCGTGGCTGAAATACTCCGGCCTGTGGCGCCCTCTGATGGCCAGTTAGTGAATAAATATAACATAGCTGTTGAGGTTTTATTTTTTGTTTACATTTCTGTAAGTTTATAACAAATAAGAACAAAGCATGGGGGGCATCGCCCGCGAACAAACCATGCACGCTGGGGGCGCAGCATGATACAGGCATTGCATGGGTAGAGTGGTGGCGACGATACAGACACTCGAATTACAGAGACAATTCTCGCACAATACACTGTCGGGTTCATCCTACATAAGACACTCAACTTACACATCATATCCGGTACAACTGGTGAGAGAAAGAAAAGCACAATCAACTCCCCTGCAACAAAACTATCCCTAAGGATGCAGCGTGGTTCATACCATACCACATGCCCAAGTCCACGACTCCCCTGGAATGATGTGGGGTCTGACTGCTGGGGCATGGCATGGAGCAGTATGGCTACCTGTTCATCTGTATGGGGAGCCGTCTGAGATATAAGAGATAAAGTACCCCCTGGCGTACATAATACGAAAGGATGTATGACGGAAACACACATGCCTTTACAAAGCATGTGGGTATATTAATATATATATTCACTTAAGAAACCAAAGGTTAGAGGGACGTTAAAGTTAGGAAATAGAAAAAAAAAACTTACAAATTCACTTAAAAAAACAAAGGTTCCAGGGACGTTATAATTAAGCTCAGATTTCACTTGTACAAAACCAGTGAAATTCAACAGTTATAGTTACCTTAGCTAACTATAACTTACACCACCACAATGCACTGCTTATGACCTCACATATTACATCACTCCTGACATGGTCAGTGACATCACCCAAGGACCCTCAGCAGCCAAGGGGACTTCATCCCCCGACCAGTTGTGTGCCAGGAGGTGAGTTTGCAGAGGGGTGGAGAAAGGGGGCGTGGCCTCCAACAACCTCTCAGCTATCCCACTGTGTGGAACTTACTGGAGGTAACAAGAGGGGTAGATGGCCCCCAAGGGCCCCCTATAGTTAAGGGGACTTTATCCCAACCAGTTGTGTGCCAGGAGGCACGTTTGCAGAGTGGTGGAGAAAGGGGGCGTGGCCTCCAACAACCTCTCAGCAATCACACTGTGTGGGACTTACTGCAGGTAACAGGAGCGGTAGTTGCCCCCAAGGACCCTAGGTAGTCAAGGGGACTTCATCTCCCAACTAGCTGTGTGCCAGGAGGCGCATTTGAAGAGTGGTAGAGAAAGGGTGTTTGGCCTCTGACGAGCTCTCAGCAATCCTACTGTGTGGGACTTACTGGATGTAACAGGAGGTTAGTTGCCAACCAAGGACCCTCAAGAGCCAAGGCGACTTCAGCCCCCAACGAGTAGTGTGCCAGGAGGTGAGTTTGCAGAGGGGTGGAGAAAGGGGGCGTGGCCTCAAACAACCTCTCAGCAATCCCACTGTGTGGAACTTACTGGAGGTAACAAGAGGGGTAGTTGGCCCCCAAGGACCCCCTATAGTTAAGGGGACTTTATCCCAACCAGTTGTGTGCCAGGAGGCGCGTTTGCAGAGTGGTGGAGAAAGGGGGCGTGGCCTCCAACAACCTCTCAGCAATCACACTGTGTGGGACTTACTCGAGGTAACAGGAGGGGTAGTTGGCCCCCAAGGACCCTCTGTAGTCAAGGGGACTTCACCCTCCAAGTAGTAGTGTGCCAGGAGGCGCGTTTGCAGAGTGGTGGTGAAAGGAGGCGATTTGAGCCCCGGGGACCTCATCCACGGGGCCAGGCCTTTTTAGAATGGAGGCCGCATTTTTTAGAATGGAGGCCGCATGCCCCCCTCCCAGGGCCAATTTTGGCCCCAGACATCCCATTCCCCGGGGCCCAGACATTTTGGGGGGATTTTCTTTTTAATTAAAGGGAGGGGGGCCTCTATTGTGGGGGCTCTGGTCCCACCCAAAGCACCCACTTAACACTGATGGGGACTGTGGAGGAAGCCTCAAGGCCCCGGCGGTCCCTGCCAGCTCCCCGCCTTCTGCAGGATCCAGCATTGCTTTCACAGAAAGGGAATTGCTAACATGTAGCTCCCTCTCTGTGAAACCAATTTTGCTCCACTTCTAGCAAGCGAGAACATTTTTTATGCTCTTGCTTGCTAGAAGTGAAGCAAAGTTTGCTATGGCTTGGCGGGAGCGGTAAAGCTCCCGCCAAACCATAGCAAACAGCTATGTCTCGGGGTGGGCGGACATAGCAGAAGCCAACACTGGGGGGTGGCGGTCCCCAGGGCTATCTATGGCTCCAGGATGGAGGCTTCATGGCCCTCCTCCTGTCTTCAATTTTACCCCGGGAGGTGGTGGTCCGCGGTGCTGCGTGGGGCCACATTCAATTTTACAAAAGCATGGCAAGGTGGCGGTCCCCAGGGTTGCAGGGTGGGGGTCCATGTGACGCCCCCCAAATATGTGTTATGGGGTCAGCATGATGGACAGCATTGTTTGTTAAGCCCCGGGGAGGTGGCGGTCCCTGGAGCTGGGGGGGTCCAAGTGGCCCCCCATTTAAAAATAAATAAGCTCCAGGGAGGTAGCAGTCCCCGGGGCAGCGGAGGAAACCATACGGAAATCCCCCGCATTCATTTCTTAAAAAGCCTCGGGAGGTGGTAGTACCCGGGGCATTAATGAGCCCTAGGAGGGGGAGCCTGTGCGCCGCCTCCTTTTTTGTGCAAATGCCCACGGGACCTGGCCCACTTAGGGGCTGATTATTGAGGAGTCCGCGCTTCATTTTTTTTCATTTAAAACTAATGTTTTTGGGGCCCTTAGGGGTCCCTTTGAGACCACCCAAGAGGCCTATTGGGTGAGGGTGTTTCTACCTTGCCCCCTTTTCTTTTTTTTTTTTTAAACGTTTTTTCTGTGACTCTGATCAAGCTGAGTCACAAAATCCTGGTCTGAAATGTTGGTAGCCAATCAAATCTCAGCACGAGAATAGGAGGGGTCGGGATCCTCCACGTCCCTATATATCCAAATTTGAATTTTCTTTAATATTTCAAAAACTACAGAAAACTTATCAACAATATGGGCGATCCCCTAATATCCCAGAGGGAGAAATGGACTGGAGACGGCATCGAACTGGACGATGAAAGTTGGCAGATGGCGACCTCATTCCCCAAAACAGTTGCAATTCCGGCGCGGCTCCGGCTTGTGCAGTTAAAGATCCTGCATAGAAACTATGTAACTGGTCCCCAGCCGGTACACATGGGTGGGCAGACGGACGGATCGTGTAGACGCGGATGCCATCACCTAGACACATTCATACACATTATATGGCACTGTGAACCAATCCAGGAATATTGGCGTAAGATACATAAAGTCATGAGCGAAACACTGGAGGTCGAGATTAAACCAGAAGCGTCCAGATGCCTTCTTAACATCTGGGAACCGACTGACCTAAACACACACACCACACAATGGGTCACACTTGGATATATGATTGCAAAAAGGAACATTGCGCAGCTTTGGGGGGGGGGGGGCCGTATGCACCCACAATTGCAGATTGGAAAAATGACCTTGATTGGTGCATACTGAGAGAAAAGACAGTATATACAGCCTGAGGCTTCCCCGAAAATGGTCCAAGATATGAGCCCCTTGGAATTCATATCGTGGAAATATTTGTACTCCTCCACGTGACCTGGACAGTGACGACCCCCCCGCCCCGTGATTTCCAACGCACATCCCTATTGTATCTGTATGTATACTTACTTTCGCTGTGCCCTTTGTATTGACCTTTGTGGAACTGTACCATGTTATCGAGTCCGTTTAATAAAAAGATTTATTTAAAAAAAACTACAGAAAAGATTTACATCAAATCACAAAATGGCACTTCCCTGAACCAACATTTACCTTTCTGCTAAATTTGGTCTTATTTCATTCAGCAGTTCGGGCTGTAGGCAGGTCTAAAGGTCCTATGGGAATTAACATGGGGAAAACGTGTTTCGGGACCCCCCTCCCACTTTTACTCAGTCCCCACTTGACGGATCAACCCGAAAATTTCAAGACAGCAGCTGAAGTGAGAGTCACGCTGGTTTTGAACATTTCGCAAGGATTTGTCAAACAACGTCAAAGTTATTGGCAATTGAAAAAACGCTCTTCCTATGGAAGCTACATCCTAACTATAACTACCTTATATATATATGTACATATATATATACATATATATATATTACCTACTGGCGGTCGCCAGTAGGTAGTTATAGTTAGGACCTATTTTCCATAGGAAATCCGCAACATTCTATTCCCAATAAATCTGTCGCCGGTTGATGAATCCTCGCAAAATTTTCCAAACTTTTGGCCAGCTCCGCTCCGCTCTTACCCTGAAAGTTTTGTGGTGATTCATCAAGCGGGGGCTGAGAAAAAAGGGGGGTCCCAAAACACGTTTTCCACATGCAATTTCCCATAGGATCTGTTGTCGCAGCTACAGCCCGAACCGCTGAATGGAATGACACCAAATTTGGCAAAGAGGTAGTCCTCAGTTCGGACTCGTGCCTTTTGCATATATGGTGTGAATCCGTTCAGTAGTTCCTGAGAAAATTAGAGTTAAAAGTACATAAATATCTATGGCCGCGGAGGATCCGCACACCCTACACGCACCGTAAGCGCACCCTCCCCGAACCGAGCGCGCACCCTCCCGATCGCGCGCTGAATGCTAATTGGCTGTTGAGTGTCTCTCTACATTCGAAACCAGGAACTGTTGGCGGCCATTTTCTGCCTCGGTAGAAGCGAGGCTGAAGAAGCAAGGGGAATAAGTGTGTAAAACATATAAAGGGGGCAGAGTGGAAATACTCTGACCCTCTAGAGGTGCTTAGGGGGTCCCAGAAGGACCCCCTGGGGCCCCCTTTAAAAAAAAAAAAAACGGCGAAATGCGCGCACGGTGCGCGCATCCTATCGCGTTGGGTGCACGGATTCTCACGCGTTGGGTGCGCGGATCCACAGCAATGTTTTTTGAAAAAAGACAAGAAATCATTGGTTGTATGACTACTTTCTACACTGAAAGGTAGGGTGTATATTTCTGTTTTTTAAAGGTATGATTTTTATTGGTTAACAAAAACAGATTGTAAGGAACATTATATATGATAAGCTGATATGTTGAAAAGTCAAGCACACTTCCTGTCTTGTTTAGTAACATTGTGTGCTGAACTTGTGACCTGTGAGCTCAGTGCAGTGTTCCATGAGCTGTTTCTATGGTAAAAGGCAGAAGGCAGATTGGGGGAAGGGTTGACATGTATTTCAGTTGGAAAGGGTTGAAATGTTTAACCAATAGAAATGTGTGTTTGCTTTTGAGTTTTTGTGTGAAGGATTGTGATTTGATGTTTACATGTATATGTGTGGAAAATGAAAAGGAAACTTTTCCATTCTTTGTTTTTGCTGAGAGGTGCACAGTGCAGAGATTCTGTAAAAGAAAATATGGCGAGTGACTGATATACTTCTTAATCTACAAAAGAACTTGAAAGATGAGTTATTTAATTGTGAGGGGATGTATGTAGACTATTTTGATTTTCATCAGACTAATGTATTTCTCCTGCTAAAGTGTAGGGAGTACTTTTTTTCTCTACAATCTTATTGACAGTGTGTGTGCATGTAGAAACCATTTTGTGATAAGCATTTGTGTTTTTCATGTGTTTGCAGACAGATAACTGTGTTGTTTTTATATTTTGGTAGAATTAGAAACCAGTCATTGTTTATGAATTTGTGAAATGAGTTATGTTATGTTTCTATACTAAAATGTAGTACTACTTCTAGATGAAGAAATGTGTTTTGGTATAGTGCAAGGGATAGTGTAGTTTGTCTAGAATCACACAGTGAGTCTGTGGGCATTTGGGAACCACTGTGAGAGAAGCATTTGGTAACATCGTGTATTTGCTGACAGATAACTGTTTTAACTTGTCATGTTGTGAAGTTTTAGTAGCATTAGAAGACAGTTATGGCTTATGATTTGATTAAATGAGTCAGGCTTTGACAGACAAGTGCAGTCCTGAAATATGTAGATTGTGTGCAGTTCCGTTACCAGTTGCACTGTAGTGAATGAGTTTTGGTAAACTCCTAGGAATAGTGGTGCTTGTCTAGAATCACACAGTGAGTCTGTGTGCATTTGGGTAAGGATTGTGAGAGAAGCATTTGATAACATCGTGTATTTGCTGACAGATAACTGTTTTAAAACTGGTCATGTTGTCAAGTTTTAGTAGCATTAGAAGCCAGTCTTTGCTTATGCTTTGATTAAATGAGTCATGCTTTGACACAAAAGTGCAGTCCTGAAATATGAAGATTGTGTGCAGTTCCCTTACCACTTTCACAGTAGTGAATGATTTTTGGTAAACTCCTAGGTATAGTGGTTGTTGTCTAGAATCACACTGTGAGTCTGTGTGCATTTGGGAACCACTGTGAGAGAAGCATTTGGTAACATCGTCTATTTTTTAGCAGATAACGCTTTTAAAACCTGTCATGTTGTCAAGTTTTAGTAGCATTAGAAGGTAGTCTTTGCTTATGCATTGATAAAATGAGTCAGGGTTTGACACTAAGGTGCAGTACCATGTACTATTCTGTTCACTGTGGCAGAACTGAAAATTTAAAAGTTTTACTTAAGCACTGTCCTAGAAGTTGTGTGATTATTTAGTCAGTTTCTAAGTACCAAATAGATTGCTTCTAATGTCTATGCAGTATGCATGTAGTGTTCTAACATACTATATACTTGTCTTTTACACCTTCAATTCCCTAGTCAGTATCCATACACTTCCAGGAAACACCCTGTCACTTCCTTTGCAGTCCTCTAGAGACCCATTCAACAGCATGTACTAATCCATTCACTGTGGCAAAACCCAAACATTTATAAATTCACAAAGACACTCTTTCCAGTACTCTAATGATTCAGTCACTGCCTAAGTATTCATGCACTGAGCCAGGTCTTAGCACATGGACTTCTTCAAACCCCTATCCACTATGCATGCAGTCCTCGAACCATGTACATACTTGTCTTTCACACCTTCAATTCCCCAGTCAGTATCCATTCACTTCCAGCAAACACCCTGTCACTCCCGTTGCACTCCTCTAGTGACCCATTCAGCATCATGTACTAATCCATTCACTGCGCCAAAACACAACCACTTATAAATTCACCCAGGCACACTCCTTGCAGTACTCTAATAATTCAGTCAGTACCCAAGTACTGATCCAGTGACCCATGCCTTAGTATGTGGACTGCTTCAAACCCCTATCCACTATGCATGCAGTCGTCTAACCACCTACACACTTGCCTTTCACACCTTCAATTCCCCAGTCAGTATCCATACACTTCCAGGAAACACCCTGTCACTCCCTTTGCAGTCCTCTAGTGACCCATTCAGCACCATGTACTAATCCATTCACTGTGCTAAAACCCAAACACTTATAAATTCACCAAGATACTATCTTTGCAGTGCTCTAATCATTCACTCAGTGCCTAAGTATTCATGCACTGAGCCAGGCCTTAGCACATGGACTGCTTCAAACCCCTATGCACTATGCATGCAGTCTTCTAACCACCTAGACACTTGTCTTTCACACTTTCAATTTCCTAGTCAGTATCCATACAGTCCAGCAAACATCTTGACACTGCCTTTGCACTCCTCTAGTGACCCATTCAGTTCCAAGTACTAATCCATTCCCTGTGCGAAAAGCCTAGCACTTATAAATTCACCTAGGCCCTCTCCTTGCTGTACTCTAATCATTCAGTCAGTACCCAAGTAGTCATGCAGTGAGCCAGGCCTTAGCACGTGGACTGCATTAAATGCCTATGCAGTATGGATGTAGTCGTCTAATCACCTACACAGTTGTGTTTCACACCTTCAATTCCCTAGTTAGTATTCATACTCTTCTAGCAAACACCCTGTCACTCACCCAGTGTGTCTCCTTATAGTACTGTAATCATTTAGTCAGTTAGCATGTAGAGTTTTAGTGAGGTAGGCTTTAGGGCATGAACTGCTTCAAAGTAGTATGCACTATGCATGTAGTGTTTTAACCATCGTCACACTTGTGGTTCAGGGACATAGTTTCTTAGTCAGTATTTATATAAAGTGTGTTTGTACAGTAATGGAATAGTATAATTTTTAAAGTTATTAATATACATTTATTTGTGATTCTTTTTTACAGATACAGAATAGGAGTGTTTCTCATCTGTTTGCACTCTTCTCGTGCAAGATTGTTCGGATGAAGGGTCCTTAGGTGTTTCATCATACTTGCCGTGCCGCATGAGTATTTTTTGTTAGGATCCCCTCGTAACAGAACTCTTTTGAAAATATTGTGCATGATCAAGGTGGCATTGGTCTTTGTTTGCCCCTTGGGAAAAGTAAAACATTTCCTCACCACTGAAGAAAAACGTTGTGGGCGTGGTTCCTTCTGCAAAAAAAATTCCTCAGATTCGGTAAATATTTTAAAGCGGCAACATTTACAGTTTTTGTAAGTTAAACTTATAAAATGTTGTTAGCTGTATGCATTTTATATATCTGTGATTTGTTTCTTGTGGTATTTTGTTGAGAATACCATGTTGTTGTTTTTTAACAATCTTTCTGATTTTCCAGGTCTGTCATCGAAATCCATGGTGTCTACAGGAGTGTTCCGCGTTGTAGATTTGTATTATTGTTGTTACATTTTGTTTATTAGTTTATCGTTCATATATATGTTAATAAAAAAATAAAGTTTGAAAATAGTTTATCATTTACTTATTTATGATTATAAAAAATAAAGTTTGAAAAAAATAATAATAACGTTTTTGGTTGTTCTCTTAACTGCTGTGTGACTCTTTCTTGTTCTTATTACTGTTATTTGATGGAGTCCACCATGGTGTTAAATTTTGGGGCACTTATCGCTGGAATACTGGTGATATCTGCAGTTTGCACCAACTTCTGAATAGTGTGTTAGATTTATCTCAACTTTACTTCCGTTAAAGTGCTGATAATGAAATGGAGACTAGCCGTTCTCGTGCAAAAAGACACGAGGTGCACCTTTCCAATTTATTCTAAATACTAAAATCCTGTATTGAATTGCACTGAGCTATTGGCTGTACTTACAGTGTACACACAAAATCTATTAAGAAATCGCATTGTATTTATATTGATTGGGAATAGTGCGTCAGGTGCTGGATCTTGACGAGATACACTGCTCAGTTCGTATATTGTTCTGCACACGAAAAAAATCACATCACAACTTTCACACCAATTGCAATGTGAAACAAATTCCGGCGATAAGACACGTTAGCACCAGGGATTTTACACCTGCTTTCTGCTGGTGTTAAGCAGGACAACTACCTGCACCATGAAAGGGAACACAGCCAAGAGCCACACCAGAACACCCACAGGTGCCATAGAGTCAATGAGCATGATACAGGGATACCCATGAGGGCCAGAAGACTCATCTCAAAAACTCCAGGACCGCCAATGCCCCCCAAACCCACATCTTAGTAAGTGTGTCCCTGTGGTCATTGTCTTAGCATGATAGGCACCAGCCCTGCAACATCACAGTGTGCTGTCACCTCAGCGTTGGCAGTGAGCCTGGATGTGTAGCTACGCACGCATTCTCCTGCATGCACAACTGGCGTGTGCTGGTCTGGGGTTCACAGGTCAGTGCAGGGGTGTGCCTATCCGGCAAGGGGAACGGGGTGTCTCGGACATGTCCGTGTACAGGAAGTGCGGTAAGTGTGTCTGTATTCTGGTGTGGCCTGCTACAAGAGCCGCAGCAGTCAATGTTGTAAAGTGGCATGCACCACCTCCAAACGGCACTGTGATGGTATAGTTGGAATGTAGCAGGACATGCGCAAATAGGCATTTCAATGGTGTGCCGTACGAGTGCATGAGATACAACAGCGCACCGTACAAAAGTGTGGGGGCTCGTGGGAGGGAGGAGCAGCCGTTTGGCAATATAACACACAGTGAACTCGACCATGTGCCACATGCTGGGCATCTCATCCATGATGACCACGGTCGCAGACATCCCACAACACCAACGACTGGCCTTTGTAAACATCCTGTATGAATGCAGCTTGGTTTTCACTTCTATGCTCGTTTAGTGGTGTGATGTTGGTGGGTTGTGTGACTTGTGCTCCTTGTTGGTGTGTTTCATTTTGGCCATTGTTAGTCTATATGTGTGTTGTACTTAATTGTGCATGTGCGCCATTTTGCCCATCTCCCCCTCCCCCCACTCCCTGCTTCTTCCTCTTACTAGTGCTGTTGTGTTTATAATTTTGTTGCTGCACACATAAATACATGTAAAGAATAAATTAGAATAGTTCCTTGATTCTTTTAGGTTTCAAAACTTCTCTATTGGTTTCTTTTTAATTTTCCATATGAACCGTTTTTTAAATATTCTACAACACATAGAAGTCAGAAGTGCAACGTATTCTATCAACACACTTTCTAGAACATTCTACAACACGTGCAGGTTAAAAGTTCATCAATTTTTTAAAACTTAACGATATTTCTTTGCAACATTTTCTTGAACATTTAACGACACGTGCAGGTTAAAAGTTCACGATTGTTTTAAGTTCCAACAGTGCCTTCCAAATGCAAGTAGCAGGTATGGTTGAGCTGAGCAAGTTTTATCCTATGATATGTACTCCACGTTGAAACTGCTTTTTCTTAACCAATCACAAAGATGCTTTTCCACAAAACTAATGTGCACCCTACTTTTAAAAAAGAATGCTTTTCATGATATCTTTAGAAATAAGTTAAAGATAGGAATTAGCATTTAAAAAACCTTTGAAATTCACTGAAAAAACCATAGGTTTCAGGCACGTTATAGTTAGGAATTAGCATTTAAAAAACCTTAGAAATTCACTAAAAAAACCATAGGTTTCAGGGGCGTTATAGTTAGCTGGACATTTCCCTCGTACAAAACCCTAGAAATTCCCCTGTTATAGTTAGTTCAGTTAACTATAACTCGCGCCCCTGCAATGCATTGCTGATGACGTCACATATTACATCACTCATGACATGGTCAGTGACATTAGCTGAACTAACTATAACAGGGGAATTTCTAGGGTTTTGTACGAGGGAAATGTCCAGCTAACTATAACGCCCCTGAAACCTATGGTTTTTTCAGTGAATTTCTAAGGTTTTTTAAATGCTAATTCCTAACTATAACGTGCCTGAAACCTATGGTTTTTTCAGTGAATATATATATATATATATATATATCCTTATTGACCTCAATCCCTAACCACGCTAAATGTACAGTTGTCACCCAAATACCCTCACCCACTGAGCTCCCTCCCCACAGTGAGGGGGTTGTAGCCCTTGACGGGGCTAGGGGTCCCCCTCAAGAGGAGAATTCCAGATGATGAAGCATGCCACCTCGGTGGGTGATGGGATTACGTCCTTAAAATAGGACTCCTTCAGGGGCTTCCTGAGATCTATTTCTGCGCCTCCCTTTCTATCAATAGTTTCTTCTCTCAGACCTGAGGATATCTTGTGTTTATGTGTTACGGTTAGGGATTTCATCCTCGCAGGTCTTAAAGATTCCCTAGGACCATCCTTCGCCTTATTGTATTTATTGACAAGTTTCTGCCGTCTGATATGCGCCCACAGTGTTGGGTCACTCCGGCATTCATCAGGACCCTGTAGTCAGAGTTTTAAGGTGGGTACACTGCTTGGATAATTTCCAGATCTCGCAGATTATCGCAGGTGCACCCACCTTGATGAAAGTTTGACTTCAGGGGGTCACTCCCAAACATCTCGCTAGTTTGAGCGATTTAGTAAATGAGAATCGGTGACCAAGTGTGCGTTATTCAGGAGAATCCTCCGCACCTAAGCCAGGAAGAAAGGTTCATAAGTTTGGGGATCAGAATGGTCCTGATGAATTTTGTGAAAGTGAGGGCAGTATTTTCTCACTGAGCATGTGCCACCTTTGTTAATACATTTCCCTACTCCTTTGTGTGTGTTGTGGTTATCGATAGGGGAGGTCGGAGTAGGGACATTTTTGCCTCTTCCCCCTTCTGGTTGTGTGAGATTCAGCCCACCTAGGGCGTCAGCTACGGGCACACGTTTTCATGGAGAGAGCCTGTGAAGGATCACAAATCTGTACACTTACTGTACTGTTTTGTACGTTGTCGGCGGGCGCTGCAGCTTGGTGTAGATGCAGGTCGTTATCCAATGTGGGGGCCCACTCCGGGAAACCTCTATCTCCCCCTCCCTGGTGTCCAGGGCCCAGTGTTCACCCCGGGTGCTGACAAGGAGTGTAATACAGGCCAAAGATATGAGTGGGGGGTTCCAGAGTATCAGGAATGGGCACTTAACAGCCCCTGACACGGGCCCATCAGCAGCTGCGCAGGAACACAAGGGCGAAGACGGGCACCAACCCTGTGGCCAACAACAATTCAGGGCACCTCAATGAGTCTTATGCTCTGAGTGGGGGCTGGATCCTCCCGTCCGCCAGCCTTGCAACTTGTGCCAGCCTCGCTGTTGCTTGGCAGCTTATGTCGGCCTCACCTCCAGTCGGCTCCATTTAGTCAAGGAGCCAGCTGGAGCAGATATGGGCCCAACGCGGTTGGTCCGACGCATCCGGTAAGGGACTTCCGGCTCGCCCCCGTCAGGTGCCGACACAGCCATTCAGCAATTCGCTACAACCTGTTGCAGAATGTCCTTGGGTGTGTCGCTCTGGGCTTGCCTGGCTGCGACGCTCAGTTCGCCCAGCCGGCAGCTTCCAGGTTCTCACTCACGGTGCCACCACGGCAATCCCCACAGCTGTGGGCTTCACATTCACTTCAGAGCCCAGTGGGGGAACAAGGCGGCAAGGGGGCACCAGTCAGGGGGTCCGCAAGCGGAGGACCAAGCAGGATCGCAACTCTACCATGCACTGTGTTCCCAAAAATCATCTCAATTGAGATGTCAAAAGTTTTGTTATGAAAGCTGTGATTTAACATGGTATAAGTGATGTCATATGCGAGGGTATAATGAGTGCGTTGAAAAAACGTGAGTTATAGTTAATATAGTATGGCAAGTGAGGTGAGAACACTGTACGAAGGTGCGTGACTTTTAGTAATTTGAAGGTGCTGTGTTAAGTTAAAATGTAAGTTATAACTAATACTGTCTACGTAGGTAGGCAACTTATAGTAATAAGAAGGTGGTGTGCAAATTCTAAATTAAAGTCATAACTATAAATTTAGAATTTTAAATGTTTGTGTAGTTTAAGTATGATCTGTATGGAAAGAATAAATATAGTTTTCAAAACTATAACTTATCTGTAACATTTGGTTTTTCAATGGTTTTTATGTTTTTAATGAACATCTGTTTCAAATCACAGTATTGAGTGCTATTTATTAAGGTACAGTGGCTTAGAGCAAGGTAAAGTCTCATACAGTGGAGTAGACCAGTGGAGTTACGTAACGTAGTGTGGAGTAAAGTATAATACAGTATATTAGTGTGTAGTAGAGTAGAGTGGAGTTGATTATAGTGTAGTTTCCATAGCGTATAGTATAGTGAACGCTTATAAAGTGGAGTGGCGTCTTGTACAGTGGAGTGGAGGGCTGTATCAAAGTATTGAAAAATGTTGTTTAGTGGAATAGAGTACTATCCAATGGAGTGTACGGGCATAGATTGGACTTTAGAGTTAGACAGTCAAGTGTACATGTATAGAGTAAACTAGAATCTTGTAAAGTGGCATAAAGTGCAGTATAGCTGTATACAGTACAGTTCTAGAAGTGGAGCAGAGTGTCGTACATTGGAGCCGCGTAGAGTGCAGTGGCAAATACTGCAGTGGCATGAAATGGAGTATCGTACAGTGGAGTAGCATATAGTGGAATAGTGTTCAGTGGAATACCGTACAATCTAATAGCGAAGAGGGAAGTGTAGAGATTGGATTGGCAGAAAGTGGAATAGCGTAGAGTGACACAGAGTGGAGTACCATACACTGGAATAGCGTACAGTGTAGTGGAGTACAGTGGAGTGGCGTACAGTGGATTAGCGCACAGTGGAGTAGCATGCAGTGCAGTGTGGTAAACTGTAATAGCATTTAATGGAGTGGCATAAAATTGAACAGCATAGAATGGAGTGTCGTAGAGTGGTTTGGCGCACATTTGAGTGGCGTACAGTGGAGTGCCATACAGCGGAATAGCATAGAGTGCCATGGCATACAGTGGAATAGCGTATAGTCGAGTAGCGTACAGTGGAGTTGGGTAGAATGGAGTGGTGTAGACTAGACTGGCATACAGTGTAGTGCATATAGTGGAGTTGTGTATAGTGGAGTTGTGAATACTGCAGTGGCGTAGAGTGGAGTGTGTAGAGTGGAATAGCATATAGTGGAGTGTCGCAGAGTGGCGTGTCGAAGGAAATAGCGTAGAATGCAATGGCGTACAGCGCAGTGGCATAGAGTGAAGTGGCATAGAGTGGAATAGCATGCTTTTAAGTGCCATACAATGAAGTAGCGTACAGTGGAGTGGCATATACTGGATTAGCGTACAGTGAAGTGACGCATAGTGGAATAGCGTATAGTGGAGTCACGTACAGTGGAGTGGTGTACACTGCAGTGGTGTACAATTGAATATTGTAGAGATAAGTGGTGTATATTGTAGAGCCATACTGTGTAGTGGGGTGTGGATGTAGTTGAGATTTTGGAGAATTGAAGATTATGGTGTGCAGAGTAACACAAGGCAGCAAAATGTGCTGCATTGAGGTTCTGTACATGTACCAAGCAAAGCATGGCAGCGTAGGGGGGCTTTGCGTATTTTTGTAAATATTATGTAAGTATTGCCTTGTCCTTGCGACACTATGGTCAACATAAGGATAACACAAGAGAATCCCAAATTTGGCCCCTAGTGATATATTGTGCCATGGTATACTATGGTAAGTTAGTGGTTTACCTTTACAAAGACAACCATAACCCGTTAGGTAGACTTTTGGATTGTTGTGGCTTAGGGCCTTAAAACTAGGTAAGAAGCAGGCTTTATTATTGTTCCCAACCTATTACCATTTTGTAAAGTGGAAATAGGTAGGGATTTAAAAAAATAATTTTCTTTATATTTATTTAACCAGTTTATGCTGTACCGCAGTAGTACCTACCAAGTTTTGTTTGTTTACCAAATGTACCTTTAATAAAAATGTTTAAGTAATGCAGTAATTTGTATGTATTACTGCAGTATTGGGTCGATGAAATTTGTAAAAAAAAATTGTAAAGACACTATATTACACTATATTTGTGAAATATTGTGTATTACAATGTTTTTTCAATTTGTATAAATGTTTTTTTTTGTAATGTGTGTAAGGTGTTGTGGCACTAACTAGGTAGCACCTCGGTACTCCGTAATATTTTTTTAGAATACATAGAAACTTATAATTATATTTCCCTACCTATTACCACTTTCATTAAGTGGTAATATACAGAGAAAACATAGCAAATCTAATACTAACCTATATTTAAGGTCCTAAGTTAGAACACCGGCAAAGTGGTCTTAAAACAGCATTGCTGCCAGCATTTTTTGTAGACAGTTTTTATCCAATCAGATAATGATTTGTAATCGCTATGTACCGCAGTACAACCTCTAAACTACCACACTAATAACTCTAAAAATACTTACCCTTTTTAGTCACAACCAGACAAAGGATTATCTGCACACCACAATCAGGACCGTACTGGCTATAGCGGGCATCGGGCATTTGCCCGGGAGGCTGGAAGGGTGTGGCCAGTTGTAGAGCGGTGGGTGCCGGTTTTGTTACTGGGGGCTGGTTTTGCATCATTGCAGCAATATCGGCCCCCAGTAACAAAAGCAGCAGTGCTGGGGGCGTTTTTGATAAACAGCAATGCTTCGCTTTGCCCTGCCACCCCCTCGTGGGGGCTGGTCCAACAAAAATGCCATTTCTGCTTTGGGTTCCCAGTCCGGCCCTGACCATAATCTTCAATCCTGTCAAATTTCATGGAAACCCACTGCAATTTTTGCCTTACTTGAAGTACAATGTCTTTGTAAAATGCATGGGTGTGCAAGTGTGTTGTGGGACCCCCCTTTTTTCTTTGCACTCCCTTGACCAAACGCCTCAAAACTTTCAATCCTCCACCAATATAACGGGTGCAATGGGTCAGCAAAGTTTTGCAGAGATTCGTCAAATGGATGCAAAGTTATTAAGGGTCAAAAATCTGAGGAATTCCTATCTCTGGGTATCCCTAACAATAACTACAGAGTGGCGACAAGCTACTTTGTAATATAAAGATATAGATATATATATATATATATATATATATGCATGTATGTATATATATGTATGTATACTGATGCTGTGTCTCACCACCCACTTGGGACTACAATCCTTTGAAATGGGGTTAACAATCACGGCCGCTCACAAGAGAAAAAAATGTTTGCACTACGATAACCAACGGGCCACAGCCGTGGCCACGCCCACTGAGGCGGAGTTACAAGTATAAAGGTGCTACCATGAAAACGCTGTGATGTTAACCGCGCAGAGTCTGTTGCCTTTGAAGAAGTATGAAGATACGAAACGCGTCGGCTGGACTTGATTCTGTGAGGCATGAGGGCCGGTCCTCGTTGCACCCTTCAACAATAAATGGTGGCAAATTAACTTACCTGGTGTGGGCTCTCCTAAGCAGGCAAACTTGTGTTTTGATGTTTACGGCCAGCCTGAGCCGTGGAGAAAGCCCCGGTGTTTGAGACACCTCTGCGACGACGCCAATCAACGCCGCCGCATATGAATCAGGAGCTGATTTTGAAGGATGATATTGTGCAGCTGGGACTGAAGCTGTGTCTCACCACCCACTTGGGACTACAATCCTTTGAAATGGGGTTAACAATCACGGCCACTCACAAGAGAAAAAAATATTTGCACTACGATAACCATCGGGCCACAGCCGTGGCCACGCCCACTAAGGCGGAGTTACAAGTATAAAGGTGCTACCATGAAAACGCTGTGATGTTAACCGCGCAGAGTCTGTTGCCTTTGAAGAAGTATGAAGATACGAAACGCGACGGCTGGACTTGATTCTGTGAGGCATGAGGGCCGGTCCTCGTTGCACCCTTCAACAATAAATGGTGGCAAATGAACTTACCTGGTGTGGGCTCTCCTTAGCAGGCAAACTTGTGTTTTGATATATGTATGTATGTATATATATGTATGTATGTATGTATGTATATATATATATATATATGTCAAAGAACGTTCGGTGCACTCACGGGGTTTGTCATAGGCTTACTTCATCCGCAGACGCGTTTCTGGCTTCTGCCTTCTTCAGTGCGGAAAGCCTCAATTCCTGGAGCATTAGCGACATTCAAACCAACCTGAAAACTAATAGGTGGTACTTTAGCCAATGGGAGAGCTGTATTCCTCAAAGGCCGGCAGTGGGGCGTTCGTTACGATGAAGCTCTCAGTGTTCACCTGTAATCTTTCAACACCCTCTCCTCTCTCTTTGATCCAATCCTCCTAGCGCTCAGTTCTTGCACGCTTTTTTACCTTATTGTTGGCACACCCATAGAGTTCACCTTTTCCTCTCTACTGTGATTATCTGCCCATAATACATCTTTTCATTAACCACGCACAGCGGGTCTGAATGGTCAGTTCTCTGCCCACATGGGCTCTATTCCTATTCTGACCAACGAGTTCTTTACTTACACTTTTGCACTTGCTTATTTAAATGTATCTCTGTGAGCGCTCTTATGGTACCTTACCATAAAACTCATATGTATATACCCCCCCTGTGCACACTATTTTAGTGTTGTAATTACATTTCCTTTTTTGGGCTCTTTCACATTTGACATGTACATAGGTAACCAACACAATGCTAAAAAACCGAGTGTGAAACATACTATCCATTAATGTTTCAATCTCTTTTCTTTTCTTTTGCTACTATTGTGTGACAATATAACCCTAGTATAGCCTTTTACTTTTAATTTTATTTTACTTTATTTTTATTTTTACTTTTCATGTTATCTACTTGAATGTTGCATAGATAACAAATGTAAGTCGTTTGTCTGGTTGCTATAACAACCAAACTTAACAGACTTTTCACTATGTCTATTCTTTTCTGCTGTCGGTTACCATGACAATCATTTAGAAAAAGTGCAACCTTATGACTATTTAAACATGCTAAATGTTTTTAGAACTGGATGCAGTGAACAAGGCGGTTGTGTCCGCCGAAACGCGTCTGTGCCTTAACGTTGGAATAAAACCTTTTCTTTGCTGAAATTACTCACGGAGTCGGTGCCTGTTTGTCTGGACGCTGTCAGGCTGGTATCATATGAAAAGATTCGCCGGGATCTTGACACCGACCCTCCTCGTTCTGGAGCTCTGGATATACGGACTTCGATGGTATTCCTTTCAAGAGGATAAACACAGAGCCCCCTTGCAGCGGAGAAAACCTGAACGATACCGCGATTTCGACACCATGCACCCCGCGTAGAAGGAGAGTGACTGATCCTCGTGGTGGCCGGAGGGCGATCGGAGTATCGGGTAAGCTCCTTGGTGCGGCTGTGTGAGTGTCGGCGGTTACAGAGGTGGCTGCTGGGAGAGGTAGTCCCGTGCACTTCTAGACGGGCAGTGAGCAGCAAAGAGATAATAGTATTTTTCCAACAATGGCCAAGGAATGGGTCAGAGAGCGCGAGCAGGCGGCATAAGATATTTTCAATGATGGTGAAACCAGCACAGGGCCGACGACAGGTGCAGCTGGGCACACGGAACAAAAGACAGTCAGCAACAGCGTCAGAATGTTACAAGAACTGGAGAAACTTAGAAAAAGTGAAATAGCAAAATGGTGGGAATGCAAATCCCTACAAAGATACCTTGATGTAGGTAGAATCCCAAGAGGCCTCCGGATCCTTGTCGCCCCTACATATGAAAATCCGAACCCGGAAATGTTGAAGGACTGGGCAGACAATAGTGCGGAATCTTCACGGAGAATGCTACAAATATTGATTAAATATGCTGAAAGCGACCGCAACACGATGTTGATCCGGATTGAAACACTACTGAAAGAACTAGAGAAAAGTGAAAATCAGGAAGATATACAGAAAAAGTTAAATGAAATGAAGGCAAGATTGATTAAACATGAGGAGTCAATCAAAGCCAGAAAAGCATTAAAGTTTCAAAGAGATAGAAATGATTACATACAAGGAAGAATATATACTTTTTCTAAAAAATTCGACAATATACGCAGACAACAACTGTCTACTGCAGCAGAGTCACAAACAAAAACCACAGAACCAAGTGCATCAGAACTTAGTTCTGAATTAGAATCTGAAACAGAATCCATCACCAATATATCACAACCACGAATGACCCCAACTGTAATTCAGGAATTGGGTTTTTTACGCATAGAGAGAACAATGAATCTACGCCTGCGTCCCCCACGCCAAGAAAACAGCAATATAAACATGGAACAACGAGAAAAAGGCGGCGATAAAACAGGAGATGGGGCCAGAAAAACACAAAGTACAAACAAACAACAATACAGAAGAAACAAGCGCAGATAAGCACTATAAAAGAAAACGCCAACACAGTAATCAACCTCACAAATATGGAACTTACAGATCAAGAACAAAATATCCTTGCGTTAGGACTCTCTTTTTGTGATAAAACTAATTTTGACTATCCTCAGACCCGGATCGACCTTTTCCATTTCGTCAGAAAACTCAAATTAAAAAAATACTTTTTCTCTATCTCCAAAAATGATGCCAACTAAATTTATGGTGGTGAAACGAATAGTGGCCTAACAGTGGCCGACATAGGACTCCTACAGGATATGATGCAATTGCAAAATGAGGAGCAAAGCGTTCCCGCATCAGTTACAACAAGTTTAACCCCTTCGGTGCTCATGACGGAATGGTTCCGTCATGACCCACGGTTGAGCTGTGCTCATGACGGAACCATTCCGTCATGACCACACCCGCGCAAGATTCCGTCAGCACAGCGGCGGAATCTGCGCAGCATCGAAGGGGTTAACCGAGAACATCATTGACACTTTTCCTTTTGAACCAACTCCTTTTAGACCCAAATCAGTGTTTACTCCCATAATGCCGAGAGATGGCCTTGACATCTTTGTAGATAATGTTGTCAAAGACCTCAAATCCTTAGCGCTCAAATTAGCCAAGAATTCAACCGAACCTACAATGCAAGCAGAAGGGAATATAACACTGTTATGAAGAAAATCAAAGAAAGACAAGACATTGTGGTGCGATGGTCGGACAAGGGTGGCAATGTGGTCCTTTGGCCACTAACCAAATACAATATGGAGGCTCAGAAACAACTGAGTGATAGAGAATGTTACAGCCGTATTACACCAACTATCATCGTAGGTATACAAGAAAGATACCATAGAGCCCTTTATGAATGGAGAAGCCAAGGTCTCCTCACCAAACTGGAATTTGATTTTTTAAAGAACGACTACCCAACCACACCACAACTGTATTTAATACCTAAAATACACAAGAACGCTACCGACCCACCCGGCAGACCAATTATATCTGCCATTGGTGGACTGTTTGAAAACACCTCTCATTTCATTGACTTTTTTCTCCAGCCCTTTGTATGTGACTTACCCTCCTACACCAAAGATACAGGCGATTTCTTGTCTAAAATGTACGATGTAAAATGGCATGACAATTATGTATTCATGACTATGGATGTATGCTCGTTATACACAAGCATTAGACATAGGGACGGTTTACATGCACTTGAGTACTACCTAAACAAAAGACCCATACACCTACACAAACACACCTCCATGCTGCTACAAATGGCCGAGTGGTGCCTGGAGAACAATGTCTTTATATTTGACAAATTGTCTTACAGAAAATTACAGGGCACAGCCATGGGTACTTGCTTCGCCCCCAGCTATGCTAATTTGCATATGGGCTGGTGGGAGGAGCAAGTACTCATGTCAACACACAGCCTGGAAATGGAAGAAAATGTAGTCATCTATGCTAGGTACATAGACGACATTTTTGTCTTATGGCAAGGTACACAGGAAAGTGCAGTTAAGTTTGCACAAGACTTAAACAATAACACTCTCAATCTCTCGTTTACAAGCCATACAAGTAAGGAATGTATACAATTTTTGGACATAGAATTGTATGTTAACCAAGGAAAGATCCAAACGAGAACATATAGGAAACCCACAGCTGGCAACGCGATTTTGCATGCTAACAGTTTCCATTATGACAGTGTCAAAAAAGGTATCCCCTATGCAGAATGCTTAAGAATGAAGCGTAACTGCAGCACAGAAGAGAGTCTAAACAAATCCACCATTGACCTCTTCAACAGACTGCAAAGTAGGGGATATGACACACAAATCCTTAACAATGCCAGAACTAGGAGTGAGAAAATCACTAGAGAAGAACTCCTGTTTGCTAAAACAAATAAAAATAAAAATAAAAATCAGGCCAAGCATGAATTCACCAAAACAGACACGCCGAGATTAATTACAGGGTTCAATGCGTACCACATTTCTCTACGCAAAATCCTGTATAAACATTGGAACAATATAAGGAATGACCCTATTTTAGGACCAACATGCTCTAAAACCCCTTTAATCAGTTTCAGACGTGCAAAATCTATGCGTCAAGAACTTGTGCGCAATGCACCTGTTATCACTAAAAAACCTAACTGGTTCCAAACACCCAAGGGATTTACGAAATGCAGTAAATGCAAAGCATGCAAACATGGAAAAAATACCAAACTAGTCCACATGCCTTTCAGAAACACACCATTTGAAATAAGAGGGAGTTTTAATTGTAAAACTGATTTTGCCGTGTATGTCCTACAATGCACCTGTGGTAAAAACTATGTAGGTAGCACCATCCACCCAGTACATGTCCGAATTCTGCAACACCTGAGAGCCATCATGCATAATGACCAAACATACCCTGTTGCCAGACACATACATTCACTACATGCAGGCAGAGCTCAAGAACTTTCCTATTTTGTCATTGACAATGTTCCCAAAAATCCTAGGGGAGGAAATAGGCAATTGGCACTCAGGAGATTGGAATCAAGGTACATCCTTCTCCTTAATTCCAAAATCCCACATGGGATGAATGCCGATGAAGCTCTCAGTGTTCACCTGTAATCTTTCAACACCCTCTCCTCTCTCTTTGATCCAATCCTCCTAGCGCTCAGTTCTTGCACGCTTTTTTACCTTATTGTTGGCACACCCATAGAGTTCACTTTTTCCTCTCTACTGTGATTATCTGCCCATAATACATCTTTTCATTAACCACGCACAGCGGGTCTGAATGGTCAGTTCTCTGCCCACATGGGCTCTATTCCTATTCTGACCAACGAGTTCTTTACTTACACTTTTGCACTTGCTTATTTACATGTATCTCTGTGAGCGCTCTTATGGTACCTTACCATAAAACTCATATGTATATACCCCCCCTGTGCACACTATTTTAGTGTTGTAATTACATTTCCTTTTTTGGGCTCTTTCACATTTGACATGTACATAGGTAACCAACACAATGCTAAAAAACTGAGTGTGAAACATACTATCCATTAATGTTTCAATCTCTTTTCTTTTCTTTTGCTACTATTGTGTGACAATATAACCCTAGTATAGCCTTTTACTTTTAATTTTATTTTACTTTATTTTTATTTTTACTTTTCATGTTATCTACTTGAATGTTGCATAGATAACAAATGTAAGTCGTTTGTCTGGTTGCTATAACAACCAAACTTAACAGACTTTTCACTATGTCTATTCTTTTCTGCTGTCGGTTACCATGACAATCATTTAGAAAAAGTGCAACCTTATGACTATTTAAACATGCTAAATGTTTTTAGAACTGGATGCAGTGAACAAGGCGGTTGTGTCCGCCGAAACGCGTCTGTGCCTTAACGTTGGAATAAAACCTTTTCTTTGCTGAAATTACTCACGGAGTCGGTGCCTGTTTGTCTGGATGCTGTCAGGCTGGTATCATATATATATATATATATATATATATACATATATATGTCAAAGAACGTTCGGTGCACTCACGGGGTTTGTCATAGGCTTACATCATCCGCAGACGCGTTTCTGGCTTCTGCCTTCTTCAGTGCGGAAAGCCTCAATTCCTGGAGCATTAGCGACATTCAAACCAACCTGAAAACTAATAGGTGGTACTTTAGCCAATGGGAGAGCTTTATTCCTCAAAGGCCGGCAGTGGGGCGTTCGTTACGATGCGTTGTTATTGCACTACGATAACCATCGGGCCACAGCCGCGGCCACGCCCACTAAGGCGGAGTTACAAGTATAAAGGTGCTACCATGAAAACGCTGTGATGTTAACCGTGCAGAGTCTGTTGCCTTTGAAGAAGTATGAAGATACGAAACGCGACGGCTGGACTTGATTCTGTGAGGCATGAGGGCCGGTCCTCGTTGCACCCTTCAACAATAAATGGTGGCAAATGAACTTACCTGGTGTGGGCTCTCCTTAGCAGGCAAACTTGTGTTTTGATATATGTATGTATGAATATATATGTATGTATGTATGTATGTATGTATGTATGTATGTATGTATATATATATATATATATATATATATATGTATATAGAGATATATATATATATATATATATATATATCGCGCTTAGTCTCCAAAAGCAGCCGTGATTTTCACTGCCTCAAATCTGAGTGCGGACCACAAAATCCTTTACGCCATTAAAAGTTTTTATTCAGCCTCAGCTCACACGATCGACATGACGCGTTTCGGTCCCAAAAGGACCTTGATTACATGACGCGCTACACATCTCGCGGTATCTTAAATTGCGTTGTTTTACATTTTTTTGTAATTCATTTAAAGGGGACATGCTAGTGAGGTTCGGTTCGATCATAGACATAAAAGAAATTTCACATGTGAGTTTCTACATTTTAAGTTGTCTCATTTAGTGTGCAAATAGCAAATTGTTAAAATTATTGCAACAATGCTAAAATATCTACAATAATCAACCTTGTCAATTTAATGTACATATTTGTGTGGCCAGTTTTAACATTTTAGTTAGACACAATCAGTCAAATTTAAAAAATCAATCTCATTTAAATAAATAAATAAGCTAAAAGCATAAATATTGCTGATATGTCAAAGAAAATATTTTTTGGGCATAATCATTTATATATACATGTACATGTATATGTATAAATGCCACCAAGACCGTCCAGGTATATATATATATATCTTCCTTTTCAGGAGTATAAAAAACCCTTCAGGGGGCCCCCCAATAGGCCAATGAATATCTGTGGGACTTGAGGGCCTCTCATCAAATTCTGCACGGGCGCCCCATCATTTTGCATAATGCACATGCATGCGTGCGTGTATGTGCATCTGTGACCCAATGTCTGCCCCTACTAAAGTTCATTTCTAGAGATGGTCAAAGAAATTACATTTTAAGCCATCAGGAGCACATGCAAATCAGGTTCCTTCTTGGAGATCGTCATGAACCGTAGCAGAATAAAGAATGTCATGCTTCAACTAAAAAAAGAAAAGGTACATTGTGTGGTCAGTGGAAGCGGGGCTCACGGTCTGTATCTCAGCTATGTCCAAACTCCCATAGGGTGTCGCTGTAGAGCTGCCTGTTTCAACTGTAGTTTTTTATTTATTTTTTATGTACTTGTGTGGTTCTATATACCACAAGGGTGTTACAGGGCTTTCCAGTGGGGCATACACGTGACAAGGTTGAATATAAAGTTTTGTGTCGATAAGCAGAAAAGCTGGGAAGAGGAGAACAGGAGCAGCGTTCAAGAGGAAGGCAGGACTGAGGACTACAGGAAAAAAATGGAAATACTGAGTGGGGACAACAGGAGCGAAGGTCTTCAAGCTGTCACATCAGGTCAAGTACAGGTAGGAGAAACAGACGTGAGAGTATTGCATTACAGCATTTATATAGTGCTTACTACCTCGACATGAGTTGCACGCTAAACTGTGTAGGGTGTGTGGTTGGAAGGATGTTGTCTTTGTTTTGAACCTATGCAGGAAGTGTTTCCATGTCGTGAGTAATGAGCACTGAGATGCAGTTATCGTGTTATGGGATGCAGCGCGAAGCAGTGTGTTGTATGATGAAGTGTGAGGGATAGACGCACAGCTTTAAGATTGTCAGTATGATGGCAGCTTCGAATAGCTCTACAGGTCACTCTATGGTATTTCATATGATATATTCTGCTTAGCTAGTTACTGCACTAGGTTGTCCTGTCTAATATTTTGTGTACAGTTGTGGTCCTAAGCTGGCATGGCTGGAGGGAGAGAGAAGTAAAGAGATCACTTGGGGTTGGCATTTTTATCATCCCATATATGAGTGTCTTAGTGAGATGTAGAGAAGTACTCAGATTGTATAGCTATTTGAGACCTGCAGTGGTGGACTAGATCAAATGCCTCCAAATTGTCCAGCATTGTGTGACAGATCTCGTCAGCTATTCCATGCCTGTTCATTTGGCGATGGCTGTGTTTTTTGGCTGAACAATGGGGGTGATGTATATGTATATTATGCCATTTTACAGTTGAACAGGAAAATAAGAAGAAACACAAGTAAGAGAAGAAAGAACGTGCAATGGATATTGCATAGAACTGGTATTCCAAAGTAAGGTAAATTGACAATAATGAATGTACCTCTTGGTCATCAAGAAGCCTCATGAATATATACCTTTACAAAGAGGATTTTACTCCGCAATACAATCACAACGCGGTCGCTACAACGACTGCGTTGTAACCACGCAATGCCATTACTACGCAAGTCATTACATCGACTTGCAGTAGATGGCGCCATAACATTAGAAATGTATAATTTACTATTCCAACTCCAGCCTACGTAACAGTAGGGAAGGTGTTGGAATAGTAAACTATACTATTCCTTATGTTACAGCGCCATCTACTGCAAGTCAATGTAATGACTTGCATTGTAATGGCACTGTGTGGTCACAACGCGGTCGTTGTAACGACCCTGTTTTGATTTATTGCGGAGTAAAATCCGCGATGTAAAGGTTGTTTCCCAATACAGAAAGAGAGAATCCTGACAGCACCCTGCAGCGGTGCTGGACACACAGGGGTAGAATTAGAAAACACAAGATTAATTGGAACCAGAGTTGAAGTGTACAATAGATTGTAAATGTCACAAGAGAGGTAGTGGTGCTTAAAAACTGTGATAGTGTCTTCCAGAACCTTGTTGCTATCCCACGAAAACGATAAGGTCACATTTGTGCACTCTTTTAAAGGCTAGAGTCTCAAGGAGAAGTGATTCTGCAGTGCACCAGCACTCTTGTGCCTCCAGAGGTTTCCAGGTTTCCAGTCAGATAAACGGGAGCAGCCACGTACAAGACTTTATGTGTGAGAGAATCTGTATTCAGCTGTGCTCTGGCTTCAATGAGCAGCCATTGGGGGTATTAATAACACTGGAGAGAGGTGCTCATTTTTGTCTCTCTAGAAACAAAGGCCCAAATTTGTAAAAAAGTCATGCAACGCAATGCAGAAACTAAAGTTGCTGCGCTGTATTGCGTGAAAGAAAGAGAACAGAGCATCATATCTACTAAGGTATAGTGCTGATTTCCTGGTGCACTTTAGGCTGGCATGTACCAATGCGCACTCCTGTGCCACAGTGCAAGTGTGTTTGTGTTATGTAAGGAAAAATTTTGTACTGAAAGGGGACTGTACCAATAAAAAACTATCCTTTAACAATGCAGCACACATACAAAGTAGGAAAGGGAAGCATTTCTCCTTTTGCAACTGCCTCAAGGAGGCGTAAGATTTTGGTGCTAATACCGGTCCACGAATCCCTGATAATCCCTGTTTATGAATGTAGTACATAGGGATTTGCGTTAAAACCCATGGTTGGTTGCATAGGAATGCCCATGTACCACCCAAGGAATGCCCTCTGGACGCAAACCAACTCAAAGCAGCGCATAGCACAACCTTGCGGTACTTGGGGAAAATATTCCGCTGCCTTGTCCTTTGCTACCCACAGTACTACTGCCTTTGCGACCCCTGGCCTCAGAGGTGGCAAATTCCGTGCCAAGAACACAGGGGCAGTTGGGGCTCCACTCTTTATTTTCTGTCAATTTGTTATTGCACTAGTAGTGAATAAATAACATTTTATTCACTAATAGTGTAATAGAAATGGAGTACAATAAACTGGAATATGCCCTTCCATGGCAGCTGAGGTAAGTAAAAAATGCTTTTAAATGTATGTTGTGTGCGTGCTTGTGAGTGAGTGTGTTTATGTGTGAGTGAATGTACGTGTGTATGAGTATGTGTGTGTGAGTGAAAGTGGAGGTCAAAGGGGCTGTGATATCACTTCCGCTACCCCTGTCATTTCGGTGAATTGATGTCCATGGAAGGAACACAGGTGCACCTACAAATCCCAATGGGAAATCCGCTCCCCACAGATTGCAATGCGCCCTTATGGCGGAAAATGACGTGAAATAATTGCACATGGAAATACCACCACTGCACTCAGCGATTTTGTTTTTTTTGGTTTTTTTTACAAATGAAGTGATTGCGCTATTGGTATCAACCCTTGCAGTTTTGCCGCAGCGCTGCTGAGTGGTAATCAGTGGTGTGGGAAGGGGGGTGTGGTTGGTGCAGTCCGCCCCGGGTGTCATCACTGAGGGGGGTGACAAAATGGCAAAAATATGTGACTTAAACACATTTCTTGCCATTTTGTCAAGCCAAGGGTGACAAAATTCCACACCGGGTACCACCTGACCTTGCTACGCCACTGGTGGTAATTACGTTGTAAGGGTGAAAAGAAGATGTGACATGTGTGCACTGAGAGAAGAGCTCGCTCCAGAGCTGTCGGTCGTTACACACTGCAACGGATCCGGTAAAGCTTGAAAAACAGTTGACAGAAATGAGAACAAGCATTTGCTATGCAATAGGTCTCGCATTTGCGAGATTTTGAGCTATTGGTAATATAAATGGCAATGCCTTTTATTTATGTGTTTTGAAAACCTGCCATGACTATAAATACAAAAGTGCACATAAATAATAAGACTTGTCTTTTACAACGCCAATAGGATAAAGTTTCGAAAATGCGAGACCTATTGCATTGCAAATGCTTGTTTGGTTAGGCTATAACTGTTAAATTAAAAAGTAAGGTCACTTTTATAAACGACTTACTTTCAAGTATAAGCGAGCGCTGGTGACAATTTATGCAATATGAAGCAGCAAATGACAAGTACCTTATGAATGGCCTGGCATACATTTGCCTTTAGAGCATTTGCATATATATGCGTATGTATAGGCCAATATTTCAATTCTGTTCAGACTGGAACAGACTTTGGTGATGAGGGGAAGACAACAGAGGACAGAGGCTCAAACCCATGGGACTAAATGTGCAGCAGAAGTCGGGGGCTGTGAACAGAAGTAGGAGTGGAGAGGTGGAGTAGCTGAAGCTAGAGGGAGAGGCCAGGATGTTGGAATGAGACTCCGAAGGGTGAAACGCCACACCTTTTATAATTTCTGACGGTCTGATTAGCTGGATAGATTCTGCCATGCTGCTGTGGAAGCCGTCCCCTATCATCATTGGGGCAGCGCTTAGAAGTCAGGCCAAGCACTTGAACCCTGGAGCTGGCCTGACTACTAGGGGCTGTAGAGGCTGACGTGGCTTCTATATCCCACCCAAAGATTCCTTCCTGCTCTGTTTATAATACTGCTTGGACCCCGCACTCTTCCTGTGACAGTGTAAGGGGAAGGAAGCTCCGGCCTGAAGAAGGCGGCCCAGAGATCCGGCCCCCTGATGAGTACGGGGTACTGTAGGAATGAGGATTTTTGATAAGGGATGAGCAGCGAATAGAAATAATTGTGTAGCTGGTGTGCTGGGTTCACTGGCACATCATTTCAACACAATGGCAATAAACAAAAAAACGGTAGAAAAACAAAACCATAACAATTGCAGGCGCGATCCCACCCTGCCACACACTTGCATCCCGCGGATGCGGGTGTCACCTCGGAATGCCTGCTAGGAGGAAAGTACCAGGATGCATATTTGAAGGGGGGGCCTTTTCACGAACTCCAAGTAAAAGGCAGAAAACAAGCCATAGGGAAAAGGCAACGCTACTTCAGCTTGAACTTGTCAGCCGAAGCCAGCAACCCCTCAAAGATGTTCAGCAATCACAGGCATAGCTATGATTTGTGGCCCGGTCGTGACAGAAGTGATTTGCTTGGAAGGTGATTAGGTCTGGCTAAGAGCAGACAATTTTATCGATGCTGTGAATACAGAAAATAGACAAAACAACCGCTGTTTTGGGCAAATGAAGGGGTCATTCTCCCTGACAGCCCCCTACTGCCAAGACCAGCACTTTATCGAGGTGAGCCACAAAAAACACGAAGACAAAGTAGCTGTCTTTTAGCATTTTTTTAAAACGAAGAACGCCCTTATTTCAGGTTTCCATATTTATTTACGACTTTCATAAAGCACCGTGCTTCACCATGTCGACTCCAGAGCACCAAAAAAGCAAACAATGGGTTAATTGTACCAGCAACAGCTCATATAGTGAATGAGTCAAAGACAGACATGTCTCAAAGATTATGAACAATCACAATCTTATCTGGTGTTGTATGTACCAGACCGTGTACACAATGGTCAACAATCACATGCATCTTTTGCCCTCCTTAGAAGAGATCACCTGTTTCTCATTTTGAATTCTTGATCCAAGCTCCCGTTTTTACGTTATGAATCAAGTTTTACTCATTGTCCACTCTACACAGAGAAATGAAAGGGAATATACAAAGTGCAATTGGTTACTTTTGGCAGAAAATACCCAACTGTTTTAAAGCTAAAATATTGTTGGTTATGGCTTGTAAAATTCAGTGAAAAATAGCGCTGCTTTGAGATTTTCCTCTTTATGTCACTAATCAATTGGGTAAAGCTTTCGTACTTCAGATTTAGAAAACAAACCCTAGGAGGAAACATATATCTTTTCTTGCTGTTTTCTAGTTTAATTGTGTTTTATCTTATAATGTTCTCAGTTCTACTGCATGCTTCCATTAGCACTACTTCAATGTAAGCCATACTTCGAAACCCAGTGTCACGTGACAATCTAAGCAGAGCGTTTGGAATCTACGTACGCTACCGGTTCTCTATACATCATTTCGACATTTAGCTCCCGCAGTTCGAGCAAATTAAAGACAGGAGGGCCACCTAAATATGTTCACGAGAACATAGGATTTGGACATGTGTGGAAGCCGAGTTAGCATGCAATAGCCACAGTACATAGATTCAGTATTAGATCGCGTTTCCTTCTCAAAAGTATCTCTAAAGTTGTGTAAAGCCGTGGGAAGGAAAGTCTGGAGAAGTTTCCTGCTGTCGAGCCCTGCAATGTTATTGTTTCTCCAAGAAAGTCACCATGCTCATTGCTGATGGTCTGTTAAGCAAAAGGTGACCCAGGTACCAGCCGAAAAGTGCCACTGGGTACAGATCTACAGAGAGGCATCAACTTCCACCTCCCAGTTCACAAACAAATGTTTTTTGGTAAAAGCACCAAATGCCCTGCTTTCACTTTAATGGTAGGCACACCCCTATCTTTAGACATGGCTCGCTGTGACCTGAATAAGGCAGCAGTGTCTAAAGAAAGGGGCGGGGCCACTATGTAAGATAAAGCATGGTATGTGGGTTTTCACTGAAAGAAAAAGAAGTTGATTTGACTTTTTATTTTGTAGATTTATATAGCGCGAACTTGACTCAAAGCACTAGTTACATTACATAAGGACACATCTATTTTTATTTGGTAGGCAGTGATTAAGTAATTTTAGCCGAATCACAGGATGGTGAGCCGACGCTCGAACCCGGCTCCCCACCTCCAAAGTCAGCAGTTCTTGCTGTAAGGCCACATGCTCACCCCCTTGACATTGCAGAATACTGTCCCTATTAAAAGATGCCCGAAAAATAGGAAAGCGGTGCCGTGCTTTCACAAAGCACGGCACCCGTACCAATAAATAAATGTTAGCAGCATGTCAACCCGTAAAGCCGGCGCCATGGTGAAACAAGTACTAGCTCACGCCTGCGACCTAAGGAACATCTTTAAGCCAGGAACAGCCACCTCGATAAACCTTTAACACGAACACATAAGGGCATCTAGAAAGTTCTCGACGACACTTCCCTCCATTATAGAGGAAGGTTCGAGACACTATGAAACAATGGCTACTGCAATTCACCACATGAAAACTCTTAATGTTTTTTTGACACAGTTTTCAGTGAATTTGATCAAACTTCTCTAAGTGTTGCTGTCCCAAACCAATTCTATAAAATAATAAGACAAGCCCGGCGCTGAAAAAAACATGAAGCTGACGAGGAGGGAGTGGGAGGGGCTTTCACTGAAAGTGACACGGCAGTGAAAGGAAAACAAACAAGCCCGGCGGAGCGTGGCGCGCGCGCTTGGCGGGGCGGGGGAGCGCATTCCATGCCGGGGAGCGGACCCTTTGAAGTGCTCCCAAAAAGCGGAGTGCATGGCGGCACCAAGCGCGTGATTGTGCGCGTGCTAGCAATGCAATCCGCTTTTTGGGAGCACTTTGAAATGCCCTTTTACAATAGTCTCGCTTGGCAATTGCTTACGCGATAGCAAGGCGAGACCTAAAAAAGATTTCAACAACAATGTTTTAACAAAGACGTTTTTAATACAGTACGGAGTAAAATGCTGGTGATGGATAGAACTGATATACTGCAAAGGTGGAAAAAAAACAACAATAGATGTTCCATAAACTTCTATAAAATCACACAAGCATTAAGGGAGCAGTGGGAAATACTCGGACAGGATTCGGAAACTAAATATGTATGCGAGGTGCTCCCTCTAGTGGCAAATAAGCGGCACTGAAGTGTTTCAGAAATGTGTGCACCGGTGGATGTTCATTCTGCAAATGGAATCAATGCAGAAGAAACGTGGCTCCCCCTGACAGGGGCCGCTCCATGCTGAGCCCGTAGGAACTGCAATTTGGTAAAAAAAAAAAAAACAAGGGAAAAACGCACATTATCCAGACACTGAGTAAGAGACGCCACTGAAATTCACACAATATGTAAACTTTATCTCATAATAGGCACGTGTTCAAACATCTATTACAGGGAGACCTCGAGAGGTCTGAAAATATGGACTGGAATGGTTAAATCAGAAAAGTGTACTGGAGATAGAAACACATTGTCAATAGCAGTATCACAATGACAGGTTCCCTTTCAAATACTTTGTGATTCTATCCCCCTCCCCACACCCCAAAACTCGCAACATCCACAGGGGTGTGGACCGATATCAATATTTGTAGAAAGAATGGTACAGGGTAGGGGAATAGTTTTATGGGACAATGAAAAATATGATGAGGAGATCATGCGCCAATTAAGTAATAGGGAACATTATCGTCCCATTACGGATAACCCAACGGCCAGATTAAGAGCAGAGATATTACATCTTACTGCTGATGCTATGGAGTCAGGATATTTGTGTAAAAAAGAGTACGAGTACTTGAACTTCACAGAACAGAAGATACCGAACATCTATGTAATGCCAAAGGTGCATAAAGATGTATGCCAGCCTCCAGGGAGGCCGATTGTTGCCTCCTGTGGTTCAATCTTGGAGCCATTGGCTAAATATATTGATGTATTCCTGAAGCCATTTGTAGCTCAAACAAAAGCCTATGTTAGGGATACGATGGATCTCATTTCCAAAATAGAACTCTCGGTGTTCGACGGAGGCCAACAGGTGTTGGTCTCCCTCGACATCGAGAGTCTATATACAAATATACCTCAGGATGAGGCATTGATGGTCATGAGTATGGTGTTGGATAAAAGACCGAGACCTCATTCAGTCCCCACTGATTTTCTGCTTGCTTTGGCTCATATTTGTTTAAAAAATATTATTTTTGCCTTCAAAACAGATTTATTTATTGGGGTGCTGTTTCGCTCCTGAAATACCGAACTTGGTGATGGAGCATTTTGAAATGAGGTACATCTTCCATGAAGCAACCCCATTCAGAGACCACATTCTTGAGTGGGTTCGCTTCATTGATGATGTATTCATGATATGGAAAGGTACACAAGAAGAACTGGAACAATTTCACATATGGCTGAATACCCAGACAACAGATCTTAAATTTACTAAAACTACCAGCAATACATGTATCAATTTTTCTAGATTTATGGATCATTGACAAAGATGGTAGGTTAGAGGTAGATTTGTCCACCAAGTCGACTGACCGGAATACCCTGCTTGACTGCACGTCTGGGCACCCGCGCAACCTCAGGGACAACCTGCCCTACGGGCAGTTCCTGAGGGTGCGCCGCAATTGTACTGATAAAAATGATTATTTGAAAAATGCTAAAATCTTACAAGAAAAATTAATCACAAGAGGGTACCCTAAACGATTAGTGAGAGGGGCACTAAAAAGAGCTTGGTACACCCCCCGGGAAAATTTACTTAACCCAAAAAGCAAACAAGAATCTGAACAATTGGTATGCGTTCTCACTTTTAACCCCAAAGCGTATAAAGTTAATCAGATCATTCTAAGGAACTTGAGGTTAATAGATCATTTGAACATTCCTAAGCCCCTATTTGCCTTTCGACGAGGTAGAAATTTGAGAAACCATCTGGTTAAAGCAATTCGTCAAAAACCCACCCCAACAGACGTGAGAGGTCTGATGGGGCTACCAACAGTAATAGGGCATTATAGGTGCAATAATTGTCCCGCATGTCCTCATACTAAAGATTCCAAACTTGTGGAGATCCACAAGAAACAGCATAAACAATTGCGTTTTTCAAATTGTAACACTAAAAATGTAGTGTATTGAGTGACCTGCCCGTGTGAGAAAACATATATCGGGCAAACGACACAAGCTGTCAAAATGCGGATATTACAGCATAAATCTCGCATACGATGTAGGACTGTAGGGGCTCCTATGGTCCAACATTACATGGAAAAGGGGCATGGAGAGAACTAATTGGAATGGTCTATCCTGGCGGTAGTAAAGGCACCCAATAAAACAGCCCTGCAAAGCAATTTGAACAACCTAGAAGCGCGTTTGATAGAAAGATATCAGACGTCAAGGGTAGGACTGAACGATCGAGACGCGGTTTGGGCTTTAATTGAAAACTAATATCTGAGGGTCGCATGGGATATGTGTAGAGGGAAGAGATAAGCCCTTTGATTCCAACATTGATGCAGGAGTAAGAGGTTGTAATAACCCCTATTTTATTAGATGTACATAATAATTTTCCTGCAAAATATGTATATAATTATTTTCATGTATATAGATTCAACCATTATAGGGTTCATTTTGTGTACACGTGTATATAATGTAGATAACTGTCTGCGTTAATGAGATAGATTTTTGCTCCCTCTTCAGTTTGGAGATTATCGGTATGTTCTGTGATGACTGCCCAATTATTATTATTTATTATTTCACAGAGTGTTTTTTCTCTTTCACCTTTTATTATTGGGTAGGTGATTTAATAAGCCCTTTAGATATCCTTTAATTGGCATTATAGAGTGGTGGTTTCATCCTGTTCTTATGACGCATTGAGTTATAATCATACCAGCACTCGCGTTATTAGATTGATTTGCCGTAGAGTGGGCTCTTTGCTTAGTCCACTTTCTATGTCCCTGCTTCTGGAGCGCGGGACGTCTCTATGAAGGGAATAATACTTCTGCGTTCAGTGCGCGGGCTTTCGTGATACAGACGCACTCGAGTGACCGCGGAGAACTGTAGCGTAGCGAGGGATTGCCAGCGGACCGTCATCACGTTTATCTCGTAAGTGTATTCTCCAGTGCTTTGTATCCCCGAGTTGTGGGGATTTGCAGTTGATGGGATTGGACCTTCCCACTTGCCGGGCAGGATTATGAGTAGTTTGTTTGTCCCTTCAGGTTTAAATCGGGAACTTTGTGGATGGATTGACACGAAGGAAAGCTTTGGAGTTGGTGGGCTCACCTATTGATAGGGAGGTAAGCTCACCGTACGTCATTTGATATAGGCAATTGAGGTGTTTTGGGTAGGATTTTTAGGTTTTTCCTTCATTCCACCCGTGTATTTATTTATTTCCTGTAGGTATTGCACCCGGAGCGCTGTATTTTTTGCAGTGCAAGAGATTTTGCGCCCTCCAGTCTTCTGACTATGTAAGTAGGAATTGTAGGGATACGCTTGGTCTGGTTAATTGGCTGCACAGACCATGGTATTATATCCTAGGCTTTAGGATGATTTATTTTCACTCACTTAAGGAAAGTTTGGTTGATTGTAATTAACCGGTCCCTAGCTAGTTGAGTTACTTTCTCCCCTTTTTTGATAGACATTTACTTTTGGTGCTAAATGGTAGTTGGGTTTGCCGTCACACTATGGTGTGTTTTTTTTGGCTTTCTGGTGGCACGTAGATTTATTTGGTGCATTGGGCAGTCACCTTTAACAACTGTTGTACTCCACTCTGAATTATAGGATGAGAGTAATATTGTGGCATTGTATTTTATTGTAGTATTGTATAACCCCTGTCCTGAAGAGGCCTAAGAAGAAAAGGCTGAAACGTGGTCACGTCAACACTTTGAAGGAGGAGTCAATGGACTGATAGTGATTCATATAATTATATTGTGTCACACTAGAGCTAGGCCAACTAGTATATAAGCCTTTTAGTGTTTCTTATTTGACTACCTCTAAGTGGTTCGCCTGGAAGGACAAGGTGGACACTAGTGTGAATATTATCCTTAGGGTTATTGTTATTTGTTCTATGTTTGTTTTTATTGATATGTATGAGATTTTGTGATATATGTCATTTGTTTTTCCTTGAATAAGCGTCATTGCCCATGTGTGTTATAAATTGATTTTGATATACTCATTATGAATATGAACTATTTTTGAGAGGGTAATTAAATGTGCTCTACTCACAAAACTGATTAGTATTGATTCCTTTATACCTTTTCTTTCCTTGTATGAAAGAATGGTACAGGGCAGCCATCTTGCAGGCCACGAGGACCATGGTGTGGTGGACGGGGATTGGTCCAGGCCGACACCTTCCCATCCCCCCCCCAGTAAGTGCTGGGACATCTGCCTCAATCTTCTTTTTCTCAGGGTGATGGTGAGAGGCAGAGCATGCGCAGCGTGGGAAGGAGAAAGTGTAGCAAAAGAATGAACAGGTGGACACTACTGGATAATGAGAGTATGGATGAGGTAAGGAAGAAGAAGAGATTGTGGAGTCATCCGCTGGCGTGAGCAAAGGAGAAACAAATGAGAAAGAGCACTGGTGAGAAGAGAACTTGGTTGAGTGAAAAGGGACCATGGTGAGAACAAGAGGGAGTCTGGTGGTTTCATGGGATGTGTGGAAGGAGCCCAGCATGCAAAGGAGACATGTGGACAGGAGGACAATAACTGCTGGAAGGGGGCGGCTGCAAGGGCACCTACATTGAGAAAGGTATGGAAAAAGAGGTTTGGGGAACTTAAAAGGGAAATGTTGTGGGATGGAGACTTGGAAGTCTGGAGTTCGGCGAGGCGGGAGAAGGTGCGCCCTCCTGAGCGGAGGATGCGCGGGGTCTGTGCAAGGGAGAGGTGGGTGGAGCAGAGGTTTCTGGATGGTTGGTGTAAATTCAGACGGTGGTTCAGGTATGCAGGTCCCTGGTCATGGAGGGCTTTGTAAGCGTGGGTCAGTAACAGAAGGAATGTCTAAAAGGTGGTACGTATGCCTTGGATACGGATAATAAAACACAGCAACTATCCTCAGAGGAGGGCAAGAAGAAAAAAGAAGAAAAAGAGATGTTGGAGAAGGTAAAAGACTGGGTGTGAGATGGGGATGGGATGGGAAAGGTTAGACGGAAGGTAAATAAGTAATTAAGCCACCATATATGGGAATTACAAAACCTTGGGGTACACACTTGATGCTGGTGAAAAAATGGATCTGGAAAGAGTTTATTGAGGTTTTAAATTTGCCTCATTTGAAAGTGAGGGCAAAGGAAGGGTCTGAAGAAGAACTAACGTTAGCGAGGTGGCTTAGGGCTCCAGTTGCCATTGGGAACTGGACAGCATTGTTTTTAATGTACACTAGTGTTTATTGTGAGCGTTTTCCAGAGGGAACTATGGCAATTATTATACACTGATGTAATTCGGAATGATCAGATTGCATTTGGGGATATTGTCTGGGTACAGTTTGACCAGGCCACGCTAGCAGAGGATGCAGCAAGGAAATAGGGCAAGCTTAATACTGATCTATGGATTACTCCAACGCAGGGCCGGACTGGCCGTAGTGAGCACCGGGCAATTTCCTGGTGGGCCGCCAGGGTGGGGGCCGTTTTTGTACCAGGGCTGTTTTTGCAGCATAGCTGCAATATCGGCCCCTGTAACTAAATCGGCCCAAACCGGCCCTGGCAAACAGCTTGGCCGCATCCCCAACCCCAACCTCCCAGGGGGGGGCGGCCCGGCACTTTGCCAGTGCCGGTTTTGGTTCCCAGTCCGCCCCTGCTCCAATGAGACCAGCACCAACTACCATTACGGCTAGTGGTTTACTGGTTTGGGGCAGCCCACCTTAGGCAGAGGGAGTGGGAATTTTAGAGGCCACGTGCCATAGGGACGCGTGTGTTGGGAGTAAAACAAGATATTTTGTAACAGGGAGTTCTGTAAATACAAACATAAGTGTGCAAAGTACGGTACAAAACACTGAGTCACAGAGCGTTTCTCAGCTCTGTTGAGGGGGCCAGGCCTTGCAAGGTACGGTTAGTTGGCAGACAGAGCAAAGGCACTTTCAAACCTTCAAGGGGCAGTGGTAAAAGGCATGCACTAAATTAACATGGAAGTGCTGCAGTACTGGTTGAGTTTTAATCCATGAGTTGAAGTGGGAGAGATGTTGTCTGATTTTTATACCATGTATTTAAGGTGGGTTATTAGGGTCCAATGCTTGGGAGATGGGCAGAGGATTTGCAATCAGTAAAAGAACATCTATAGGAAGGTTAAGGAAAAGTTGCACAAAAAAGTGGAGGAGAGGACAGTGGAGGGCCCGTTTTGGGATTGGTCTGTTGGCACTTTCATCATTTCCCCGATTGGGTTAGTTACCATAAATGAGCCTGATGTGTTTTGTATCATTTAGCATCTTTCATTGGTGGAGAGCAGTTAATGACTTTCTTTCAGAGGATTTGAGCTTGTGAAGTATGCTCCTCTGGATGATGCTGTGGCTTTAATACAGCTGTACAGGCAAGGGACTTTGTTGTGTTCAAACACCAGTAGGTTTTTTTGGAATGTTTATATGAGGGTTCCACCACTGCGTACTCTGGATAAGCTTTCCATTGGGGACAGTTGGAGCACGTCGGGCTGAGGTTACAGCGGTGACTTCACAGGTCTATGATGTATATGAGAATACACTCACCGTGCACTCCATAGCATCATGTTCGTGTTGTCTGTATGCCACAACATCGGTTTTGGCGACGAGTTGAAGTCACAGAGCAGAGCACACGCTGCTACATTTCCTGTGCCACCAGTCTCAACGTTTATCCAGGTTAGAGCGGCTGCCGTTTTTAGGTCTCGCCTAGCGACGCAGGGTATGCGCTGCTCGCTTGCAAGACTATTGTCGTCGGTTTTGCTTTGGAAGCGGGGTGGAAGCTCCACCCATGCTTCTAATTGGCACGCATCAAAAATGCTCTCTTTTGATTGGAAGGGAGGCATGTTTGTTCCCTCCCTGTCTCCTGTTTGCCGTGCCTGCCCGGACAGGAGATGTGCACGTGCACAGCCGTCTCTTTTGCTCTCGGCGTTTCAGGCATTGTGTGAGGCACAACGCGTGCATGTGGCTTTCTCTCTTACTTCTCAGTGGGTCACCAACTCTCACGGCAACAGCTTGTTCTCTCAATGTTTGTGAGGGACACGCAGAAAAAAGGGGCGAGCCGGCTGCTGCACCCAGGAGCGGTTCTCGAGACATGTGGAACATCTGTCAACCGGGGACGAAAATACTGGATTATTTTTTATTTATCTCCCTAATTCTTAGGTGAAGCGGTTTTCCCTTTCTCCCTGCTGGTCTTTCAAATTCCTGAATAGAAACAAATGGATGGATTCATCCCTCCATGAATGAGAGCGCCCTGCTTCGTAATTTAATATCTTGCACGTGTGTACCTTAATTAGAACTTTTCCTTTTTTGATGCCAATTTTACAGCTCTTCTAGTGCCAATTATTTGAGAACCGAACCATATGAGTAGTTACCGGCTTCAGATAATTTATTTCTTGAAATATATGAAGAGAACTTTATTGACTTAAATGATTTATATATTTTTTTCTCAACACAAAGTAAGGCTTTTTCTTTGAAAGAACTACATTATGTATATATTTTTAAAAAAGTCTTAATTTATTTGCAATCCTGGAAATTAAAATGATTTTGGTGCGTAAGTTCAGTTGATAGCTTGCACAATGCATATTATGATTGACCTACTACCAAAGCTGGAGAAGCACGCGGTGGGCACGGACACACCACCGGCTGCTCGTGCGCCCACAAGCCCAGCGAGGAGGCGCAGGGCTGGGGCAAGCAGAAGACTAAGAGCGGTGCTGAGTCGGGCTGGCCCAACAAGCACACGCTGCGGATCCTGCAGGACTTCAGCAGTGACCTCAGCTCCAACCTGCCCTCTCACTCGCTGGAGAAGCAAATGGGCACCCTGGAGAAGGGGGAGGCATTCAAGAGGCCGGAGCCCTACAGCCTGAGCAGGGACCTGAACCAAAAAGAGCTAATTCAGGACGGAAGTGTGAACAAGGCGCACGCTGAGCGGGGGCACTCGAGGCTGGCGGCGCTCTTCGAGCACCCCCTCTATAAGGTCAACGTTCCGGACCTGGCGAAAGACGAAGTCTTGTTGAACGTCAACAGCGACACTAGGTTCAACCCCAAGGCAGCTGGGAACCAATAGTGGTGAGTAGGAGTGGGGTTTGGGGGATGTGGCGGTGTATGGGGTCATACTGACGGGAAGCTAAGGATGTAGGGGTCCTTTATTGCTCGTAATGCAAAGTTTTAGATGTTCAGGTAGACTACCAGCGGGGCCGGGTGATAACCCTATAATCGAACGGATAGATAGGAATACAGACCTACAGCTAGATAGAGGGATGACATAAATAGATAGATAGACAGATATAGATAGGTAGAAAGACAGACTGATACTGAGATAGCTAGATAGAGACATACGAGCAGGCAGACAGCAGTAAGTAGAAAAAAACCAGATAGATAGATAGATATAGGCAGACAGCAATACATAGAAAATAGATAGATAGATAGACAGACAGACAGACAGACAGACAAGCAGACAGGTATATAGATAGCCATACAGGCAGGCAGGCAGATGGGTAGGTAAGTAGGGAGACAGGTAGACTCAAAGACGGATACATTGGGAAGGTGGCATGTTCAGATAGTCAGTCACTTAAACGGGTACGTTTACTCTCTTTCCATTTCCTGTCAATGGCCTCTGGGCAGTGAACACCTCAATCCTTAATCCAATATTTAATTATATGTTCATTGATGATTAGTGTGAACCATGGCAAGGCATGCTCAACATTTCATCCTTCTGATGTCGATGAACGGAAGACTCTCAAATTGTGTGACAGTTAATACATGTAAATGGTGTGACTGCAGTATTAACTGCTGCAATAATTAACAGACAAAATATAATCCCATTGAGTACATATTTTCGACTATTGATATTTTTCCAAACGGTTTTTAGGATAAAATATTTATATCAGATTATGTTCTGACTCCAATATTCCGGCACCACGCCAATTTGAGCCATCATTTGCTAATGACCGATAGATGCATCCAGAGGTGGTGGTCGGCAGCGGTGCTACCATTGGCGGAAGGCATCACCACTCCTCTTAGAGGTTTGGTATAAGCGCTGGGGAGTAACTTTCTGCAAGCAGGTCATCACCAGGGCCCCTGGAGTTAAGCATTAGGACACGGCCAAACTATGCAGAAGAGTTCAGTAAATTTTGCGGCAAGAAAAGGCAAACTATGAGGCGTAATGTGGCACATTTTGAAATACTTTACATCGTTATTTTGTACTTTTTCCACTTGTTAAGACTGTTTGGGCATCAGTCGCACCTCTTAGTACCAGTTTAATATCCAAATATAGCAATAGGCAGCAGAGAGGTGATAAGGGAAAAGGCCTTCCACTGCGCTGCAACACGAGCCTCTACGTTTTTAGTAACTTTTGAACCATTTGAGCTAGACACACATTTTGTTTGTTAAAATCTGCAGGATATTCTGCAGATGAGGAATTATAAGGCAAATGCGGCAAATCTATAATCATGTGAAAATCGCTGCGGCCGCACAATCGCATCATTCCAGTGGCCCTGATTATCACCTGTCAATTCTGCATCCGTTCCGTGCACTTTAAACACTATTGTCAGTTACTGCCGAGTGCCACTGTGTTACAAAGAGGAGCAGTACCCATGACCAGTAGACCATTTCCAGGACATCTGTAGTGCCCTGCTGCACAAACAAGAGGGTTAGGACTCAGAAACCCTTTCTTAAATAAATGTATGGAGGCTGAAATCAGCCTGCTCCATAGTTAACTTTTTAAACTTTTTCCCATGAAAGTGAATGAACCTCTACCACATCAAGAGGAGCAGGAGCACACACTTAGTTATACGTGGTGGGGCTATGGTTTAGCACGTACAGCGCTTAGAAGCTGCTAAGGCGCACTTCCAAGGAAGTGTGGGAGAGAGAGCCAGGACTATGACCCAGTTTTTACTTATTTCAGAGCACTGTGGCACCCATAGGGCACAGGCAGCTGTGAATAGGCGGGTCTTCAGCCTTCTCTGTTTAAGGAGGATGGACTTCCAGAGGGTGAAGCCCCGAAGTGGTGGGACCTCCGGATGAATGGCATGTATTTAGCCCCTCGGTTGGCCAATCACGACACTGGCTACTTACTATGTCTGGCTGACCGGCTTGTAGCGACACAGGATATTGGTGATGTTGTCTGGTGTCCCTCCGGTAAATGTCTCTTGCACTAGGCATAGTGTCTTCAAGTGCAGTCTTTCTTTGATCAGCAGCCAGGGTAGACCTTTGAGAACTGGGGTGATGTGATCAACTTGACCCAGGATGAAGGTTATACAGGCAGGGCTGTTCTGGGTCTTTTAAAATTTGCTGATGGTGTTGGCAAGAACACCCATGTGGCATCTGAGTGACTGCAGGATAGAGCGAGAAGGGGCAAAACCCCACAGAATCACAGATTTTGCAAGACGCACTTGAAGATGGCCTTAAAAATGGGACGAGGGTATGTTTGAACAGTACTCTGTCGTTTTGTGCCTTTTGGTTGAGTTGGAGGAAGAGATCCTTGGATGCACGTCAGCAAAACAGGCAGTGATCGCCTGGGGCCCTGAAGCACAATACCTGTTTTGTGCACATTAAGGCCCAGCTTGATCTGGTGCATTCATGGTATTACCTCTATTGTTCAATTTTAAGCTTTTAAATTTACATTACCTGTTGTCATAATATTGTATTCTTAAAAAACAAATCTGGGCAATTCCCCTGCCTAACTCCTTGTTGGCAGAGTGCAACTGTAGTAGGCTGGAAGCAAGGTGAAGGGAAACTAAACTCGCAGAGGACCACAGTGAGCCTAAACGTCAGCTGCAAGTCAGCAGGGGGGCATAGCCAAGCCGAGCATGGAGCAACAGCCAGACCTCTTCGGCTCCTCTCCACTTTGGCCCCACTAAACTTCCTGTAACGCCCCTGTCTGGTGCGAAACCAGTGTTGGGGACTCACCAGGTGTGGTGAAAACACCCCAGGTCTGCTGGGTCCCGCGAGACTGAAGAGTTGATCAAGAGGCTGTAGAGAGAACGTGGTGCCATCTTAGGTGAACCACTTGGCCAGAGAGAGTCATGCTGCCTCCTGGAAAACGCCAATGCAGATGGTGGATTAGGAGTTCATCTATGTTTTGGGGGCCAGAGGTAAGGCTACCCCATCCCGGGTGAATACCTGATGCTGAGAAGATTTGCAACATCAGACCGGTGAGGCGAAAGAGGCACTCCAGGCTGCAGCTGCCTGAGGAGCTCAGAGAGTGGGGTTGCAGTTCCCGCAACGAGTAAGCACCGGCCTCTGGAAAGGCTTTCATTTGGACAGTAGTGGAGGCAGGCGGGCACCTCAACTAAATCTGGCTCCGCACACCAAGTGGAGCTTGAGGGGTCACCTGCTCTGCAGATGATACCACAACTACAAAGTCTGTTGGGGAACCAACACATAACAAGATATTTTATATGAGGCCCTGGGCTGCCCCATAAATTGCAACCCCAGCATCACACATATGTACTGTTGAGGTTGGGGGACAAATTGTCAGGCCTTCTAGGACACAATGTTGTTTACATGGAGTGGGGAGATCAGCCAAGGAGCACTACGCTAAGGAAGGACACACAAGCGGTCCCTAGCGTCCAGCGATGGATGCCAACAGAGAGAGGGGGGCAACACAATCTACATCTATACTATCGCCTTAGCCCAAGGGTGCCGTGCTCCCATTGGCAATCCTGGGAAAGCACCACAGCAACTGGGAACGCTAATGCCTGGGGGACCGGTTAGTTCTGGGCCCTTCGCTAGTGTTCTATATAGTCAACAGGGGCTTGCAATTGAAAGTCCAGTGTACCCGCGAGCCCACAACAAGACCTGATGACCACAGTCCCTGGTCCTACTCAAAGTTACCTGGTAAAATACAATATGCTTAAGGAAAAATCCCAAAAGGAAGGCTCAGTGATCTACATATGAAACCGGTTAAAACCAGGAGACGGTATTTACATCAAAATTGACTCGCTAAAGCCCAATTTTGCCTGCAGGAAGTTTGCAAAGATGTTACGGAGCCTGGAAACAGAGTAGATGACCTCAAACAGTTAGCGAACACAAGAATTGAGGACCAAGAAATGCTATGGCACAGGGTGCAAACAATATAGAAACAAAACACAGAACTACAGATTAAGCAGGAAGACCCTAAATAAACAAAGCAAATGCAATAACATCCATATTCGAGGTATTCCAAAAAGGGGAGAGGTGAAGATATAATGGGTTTCACTAGGGAACTCCTGCTGACGGTCAGATGTGATTCCAATAATTTCCCACTCCAGCTGGATCATGCCCATTGGGTTGCCCAATACGAATCGCCCTGACGCCACCCTAGATAGTATCGTACAGTTCATACTTTCTCAGTTAAACTGTGCGTATGTTGGCCTTAGTCATGGATAGCTCACAGTGCACCATCTGTACCCCTAACCTAGCAAGGTAACAGATAACATGTGCAACCTCAGAACATGACAACCATCACTCCCCAAGGACATTGTGGAAACAGATCTAGAACCCTTTCATTTGGTAACTAATGCATGCCCAGACAGAGACACAAGGAATACTCAAATTGGCATTTCAATAATTATTGAAGCAATAGGATTCATTAGTAAAATGTGACTGCTACAATAATCAATTGAACGAAACAGAATAGTGTAATCAGCATCATGAGAATGGTAAAGAAAATGAACAATTCAACCATGGTGCTGTTACATAGAATATATGCGTGCACATAAGTACAGGTATAGTTGTGCTTCTACCTAGTGCTCCCTATCCTAGTGTGTCAAGAGTGGATGAGTCTGACAGAATCCCTGGAGGGTGATCTAAATCCCTAGTTGCCTGTGGGTATGTTTCATTTGGGAGCCCGTCTTGGTATAGAGCTGAGCACCATCCTTCTCAATAGATAAACGGGATTCAGCTGGGCTAGAAATCAGGCATGGGGCAACCTCGACAGTGTCAGCAAAATGCTCCTCTGATTAGACAAAGGAGTGATGTCGTTTATATAATAAACTTCACCCATGTTTACAAGCCGAAGTCCCAGTCAGGCTGTCAATATTGATTCTATCCTGACAAAGCTGTTGCAGAGCAAACAATAATAAACATAATTTTGCGCAGTGAACTTTAGCTTTCGGACAGAATGTTCAAGGCTCTCATAATATGCCTACGAAGATGTGTAAATGTAAGCAAAGTTATTTCATAGAACATTATCCATACAAGCACGCAAGCAAATGTGTCAAATTTAAACATTCAAGAGAAGATGTCAACTTTAAACGTAAGCATGTAAAATGGTGGTGTTCCTGTCCAGGCCTAATTTTACCATATGACAATGGCCTCACACTAATGCATTTTTTTGAAGACCTGGAAACTGTCATGAGGATTGCGAGGGGGAAATCTGATCTTTTCTTCCAAGGAGCCACTATTTAACTTTATCAAAACTAATCTCTGCCACTCTCAGGAAACGCAGAGACTTTAGAACAGTTTATGAATTTTTAAAAGAACATTATCTGAAATATCAATGGGGCATCCATTTGGCCTGATGCTACGATAGAATGGGAAGCAACGGTATGTTTGCTCTCGTACAGAAGCAAAGACAATACTGGGTTTACCTCAGGAGGCTGAGGGGGCAGGTTGTCTCATCTGCATCTGAAACCTGAGTGGCAAAACACATGCCATAGATACCAAACTCGCTGTGAAAAGGATTGAATCCTTGAGGAAGCAAAGGCCAACGTTATATTGCATCTCCAGAACCTGAAAAGAAGAAGCGGCCCCTAAACAATAGATGTATATTCTCCCTTTAAGGGTTAACCTTACTGCAAATGGAGGCTTGGAACAGGCCATGAGGGTACTTGTGATTTGCAAACTTGACCCACATGACATTTCTACACATTTCTGATCTTCAGTTCAGGCTCTTGTAGAGAGCTGGACTTTTCTGCCCATGTGCCATCCTTTCCTCCTGTTCCACAGTGGGTTGCACCCTTGGTGGTGTCTTTTATCCTAAACCATTATGGTGATGGACAAGGAGAACTGGTTAGGCCCGGATGGCCTCTGTGTATTTTCTATATTGTATCCTTTGTTTGTATATATTTTCCTTGTTGATCATGACCTTTGGGGAAGGGGAGCACAAATCAGGGTACGCTGGGTGGTACAGAATTTTGTTATTTACTTTCCAGCGTAAAAAGCGCTGCTTTGCGTTACTCAGTGTCATGGGGGTATTATAAGGGTGGTGAATGTGCATTCACATGCAATCACCCATGTTTTTTAACGCAAAACCCCATCTACCAAAAATCTGAGACAGGATTGTCCCCAAAAAATTAACATCACTTGAAATCAGGCGGTAAAAGGAGAAATGTTTACATTTCTCCTTCCTTTTCCACCTTTGCATGTTTAGAGTGCTGTACAGCACACATACAAAGTAGAAAAAGTTTTTAAAGTTGTCTAGGCATAGTATTTTGTACTAGAAGAGAACCCTCCCATTACAAAACATATGCTAAACTGACACACACACTCTTGCACTATGGCACAAAGTTGTGTGTATGGTTCTCGGCAGTAAAATACTGCGTTGGTGCCAGGGGGAGAGCCATAACTCTATAGATATGGTGCGCTCCTGCTCTCTCCTTCTCACTCAGTGCAGTGCAGCATTTTTGGCTGCTGCTCTGCGTTGCATGAGAATTTAGTACTTCTGTTCGCTAGAATACTATTTGAGGCACCAGTTACAAGCTCTTCCTTTTTTTGATGATGTCTGCTTTAAATACATTTAACCTGCTCCCACTTAATGTATGAGGTTTAAACTCCCCTAACAAAAGGCATCCGGTATGGATTTATCTCCTACAACATGACCCTGACATTATCTTTCTACAGGAAACATATCTCCTCAAAAAGGATCAAAAACGCATGCGCCACCCTAAATATCCCCAGCGAAAGTGAGCTTCCCCTGCTAGTAGACCAGCAGGGTTGCCATATTGTGCAAATCCAGTATTGGGAAAAAACCCATCTCTGTCATTAGGAAAGCAGAAGAAGGTAGTTTGACTCTGAAAACCCAGAGGGGTAATAAGGCACTAACAATGCTTGACCTACATACCCCAAACTCATCCCAAGACAGTACTTACAGAAAATAAATGTGTGGACAAATATCAGCCTCTTATAGATTACATCTCCCGCCTGGGATTCCTCAGTTTCACCCCCCAGAGACTAAGAGCCTTGCATCTATAGGAGTGTTCTGGGGAGCAGAAGCTGTGAATCCCCTCTCCCTCCACCCCCACATCAGGATGTTGGGAATCCCACCTTTTCGAATGCAGCGCCACTTATGAGAACACCCCATGAGCCCGTGACCGGCATATTACGCCCAACGTGGGCCCAACCACTTTGGCCAATGCAGTACATCACTATGCGATTCTCCCCCAACGCATTTACCAGTTCGGTAATTGAGGGTCTTTGGAGTTTCACATTTGCTGATGTTTGAGCTAATTTGCATCTACCTACTCCCCTCCCTAACTCCCTCTCCCACCTGCCCCCTCCCCCTTAGTATTCTGGATCACTACTGTTCCATCTTTGTTTGATTTATGATTTCACATATCATGGTTAAATAGATTGCTGGAGTGGGCAGTATTCAATGGCAAAACCTAAAATGGATGGTATATTCGTCCTATTGCTTGGTAAAGGCACGGTATGATTAGGCTGTCCGGAATTCGGTTTAAACCGATTGTGCCCGAGAGTACCATACCGGACGAAAATCAGCTGACCTGGTTCAAACCGAGTGTCACTGATTTTCATTGTTGTTGCACGTTTTGGCCACTTGATGGAGCCAAAGCATTACAAACTAGGCCTGCCTGTGGCGGCCTGGTGCTGAGGTATCAGGGGAAAACCCTGCTTCTGCACATGAGGAGCCGAGGTGTGAATGGCCCAAGGGCCAGGGCAACACCAGGCCCCCTGCCTGGCTCACGTGGGGGGTGGGGGGAAGAGGAGCTGTTGTGGTCTGCCGTCTGTTTTACTGCGGGCCGCAACCAAGTACTTCACAGGTCTTTAAAAAGACCATTTACTTAATGAGTAGATAGATTGTTTTCTTTCGAAAGCTAAGAAAACATGTAGGGAATGATGACGTGCCCGCCAAACCACAGCCGGGTCATGGATGAAGGACTTTTCATTTGCACAACTAAAAGAAAGACACTACTATCCAGCCCGTCAGCCGAAGTACCCTCATACACGGCTGAAACCATAAACAGAAGCAATTATGGCATGCAAACACAAAATAGTGAGCACGTCGAAAACTCAGCAATAGCGATGAGGAAATGCTCCTCGCAGGTGACAAGAGAACGTTTTCTCCATTAAAGATTCACTTTTTACTTTCTTCATGTGAAACTCAATTTAGAAAACCTAAGTGTAATAACAGCTGCCTTCCAGCCTATGGTCAGATCACTGCATTGCAGGCACCCAAATTGCACTGCTGGCAGGAAGCAGCTCATGACTCAGCAGTAAATGGCTGGTGTTAAATCCTCTGCTGTACATCCTATGTACATTCAAAAGGACAGTAGTAAGCACCACCAATCAGGATTAGCGCACCACAAAACTAAGCTACTTCTAATCGGGCACCAACTTTGGTTTGTGGGTAGAGCCTTTTAAAAAGAAATACTTGCCACATGAAGGAGAGAGTAATTCTTGATTACATTAATTCCACCATGAGGCTTTAGGTGTTTAAGGACCTTGTTAGTTCCCGAATTATGTACATTCATAAAATGTGTTGCTCCTCAAGCTACCTCAGAACCCGACGAGGTGGAAGACAGGCTTTATTTTTTCCGGCAATATCTCAGTGCATGACTCTCTGAGGAGGCACGCAGCAATCTGTAATTCATGCGGTGGCTCGAGTTACTACAATTTAGAGAAGTAAGTGAGAGAGCGGTGCTGCAATACAGCCACCGACTGCGAGTGATTAATTAATTCCTTCAGACAGCGCGCGATCGGCAGCTGCCACAGTCAGTGGGTGCCGGTCGTGTACAAAACTCACTGTAACTCGCAGACGTTTTGGAGTGTCCTGGCTGCATGTTCCAGTATTGCTAATTTATTTAGCATATATTTACCATGTTTGAAACTGTTCAGAAATAAGCAGAGTGGAGCTTCAGGGGCTCTAAGAAGGGGTGAGAAACAACAAAGCCTCATTAAGAAGCAAGTGGTCTTTTAAAGACCCGTGAAGTACTCGGGCCCGGGAAGCTGTCTCACCCGGGCTGCCACACAAAACGGTGAGCCCACACCCGCCCGCTGCATTCTCCCCTGAAGACTTTCCCTAATCACTAGCATTCCCATGCCCAGGGGAGGCTCAGTGAGAAGACATGTATCTTCCGACCCATCCCCGAGCACCCCCCTGCTGTGCTCCACGCCCCTCCAGTTCTGCTTCGCAGGCACAGAGGTCGCTGGGTTGCCTTTCACAGGCCTAGAAATGCCAGCAGATGCCCTGGAAGCCTCCCCACCGTGTGCCTTCTGCTAAAAAATATAATACCTGGGGAAGCAGAGACGCTCGGTTAAGTCTGAGGGTGTGTGTCTGCTGAGGCGTGCCAACTGATGCCTCCACGATGCTCTCCTGCCATCCTGCTACTGCCTCCTGCAACCCCCAAAGGGCTTTGAAAGGTTTTTTTTATTTTAATGCATGCAGCATGATTGTCAAAAGAATCGGCATTCTGTTGTCTGGCGACCTTGGATTCCTCTCCTAGAAGCTGGGAAAGAGCTCAGTGCGAGGGCAATTTCCACCAACTCGAAGGAGAAGAGTAAAAAATTAGCTAGCATTCGCGCCAAGAATTTTCAATTCTATTAAGGACACGGAGGCGAGGATTATGCTTCTCTTTCTATTTATTGCTACTCACAGCAGCCAATGAAAACTTTTCTTATGTAAAACAAACTACATTTCCCATGATGCATATACCACATCACTTCCTGCAGGGCCCCATAAGAGCCAGTAACACCGGAACTAGTCCTCTTTCTTTGCTGCTCACGCAGACAGTTAAGTTGAGAGCTCCGATTTTACATTGATTGTACTATGGCTTTTGTGTACTGGTGATGCAATGTTATTGTGATAACAGTTTTGTGGTGCAGCGGTAGCATTGGCGAGAGCACCCTGGGCTTATGTAACCCTCGGGTTGAACGGTCCGATTAACGCGCGGTGGCGCTTGGTGATTCCCGCTGTGTGCGGAGTGATCTTGGGGGCATTGCGGACGATTGTGGTCCGTGGCGCGAATGCGCGCATACTTGAATAATTGGTCAGTTTCAACGCGGCGCTCGGCCGCTCCGATTACCCCGATCAGCGCGTAAGCGCTTCCTTCGTTCAGGATCAGCACATGGTACCGACCCACCTTCGGTGGGCTCAATTTTATGCTTTATGTGGCGCTGAGGCTCCCCTGATATGCCGATGACGCCGGGAGCCTGTTAGTTTTGCTTTCGATCACGTTCCCACATGCGTAGCCCAATTGGGCTGTTTTGGTAGGATTTGGGTTACGCACGTCGAAACAACCCGGTTTGATGTTGTTAGTTTCACTTTTAGGCATTTAGGCTGTGTTTGTCTTCGGAGAGCACTGCTTACGCCTGGCTGGCTGCAAAAACGACCTGGGCCTGGAGGGAGCACATCTCCTTGGATCTTATTCTTGCTCTTTGGCTCCACTACGCCCTGGGGGCTGTAATAATTGGTCTACAGCTGCTGCTGAGGAGCTAGGTACCGGTGCTGTTGTGCTGTGGGTTGGCTCCCCCTTTGGATTATCCCTCCTTGCTGTTGCCTTATGAGCAAATACATTTACAAGTTTGGTTCCACTATGGATAATTGGGTGCATTACAAGGAGGATGATACCTTGTATGAAGAGGAGGTAGGGAGACCTGCCATTGAGGATAATATTGTTGAGGCCCTGGACGCTTCTGTGCAGGAGTCGGTCAGCAAGGCCCTGGAAAAGACAGTTCCGGGAACTGTGCAGCAAGCTTTGGCGACTGCTTTAAAGCCTATTACTAAGCAGCTGGAGAAATTTGCGAAGAAGCATGGCTTCAATACCCAATCGGAGGGGACGTCAGGAGAACCCCGGGCTAAGTCTTGGCCGCATTCCGATTCTTATGAGTCACTTCCGCGCCCGGATAGGGAGCGTGAGAGGGTACAGGATACTGACTCTGAGTCTACTGCCACCTCTTCTGACACGCCTGATGACTCCCCTCCCAAGAAGAAGTCTCGGAAGGTTAAAAATGTGGAGACTTCTCCGCCGACTCCCACGCCCTTTACATTCAACCCCTCGGATATCGTTCACCCCAGATCCTCGGACGGGTTGCCTGCCCCAGAGGTGGCTGCGTATTTACACGAGAACTTGCGCAAGTGCTTTGATAAGGAGGTGCGCAACAGGCTGCGGTCCGAATGTCCCAGACCGAATCTCTCGGACAAGGTGGCGGAAACGCCGGACATTGATCCAAGTATGCTTACATTCCTTAAAAAGATCGCCAAAGACCCCAAGAAGGGGATAGATCGCGCTTGGCGAGGGTGCCAAGATAAGCTCCTGGACGTGGTCGGGCCCCTAGCGAAAATATTGGAGATGGCTCTGGAGGCACAGGAATCGGGGAGCACGATTGATTCCCATGTGCTGGCAGGCTGGACCCAACGGGCTATCTGCCTGCTCGGGAATGCCAACTGCGCGATTTCAACGGAGCGCAGGAAGTCAATATTGATGCGCATGGACTCTAATCTTACAGAGTTGGCTGCGGCGGAACCTGGGCTGTTGGCGGACGGCAACCTTTTTGGTGACCGATTCGTCAAGGACGTTGCAAAATACGTGGGCATGTTCACGACCCTGGACAAGGCTCAGGCTGGGATCAAATGTGTTTTCCACGCCGGTGTTTTCAACCGGGCCGGACGAGGTCGGGGACGCTCGTTTGGCCGTCAACATTCCCAAGGTCCTCAGCGAGGAGCTTTCGGACGCGGCAGAGGAGACTGGGACTCCTCCCGCGGTGGCACCTTCTACCCCACCAGGCAGCGCTTCAACAAGCGGCGCTTTAACAACGGATCCTATCGGGGAGGATTCCAAGCCACCGAGTCTTCAGGTGAGCGCTCCAGATTTATTTCCTCTTCCCTTGGGGGGGCGTATTCGGCATTTCTATCACAATTGGGTTCAGATCTCACAAGACGCCTGGGTGTTACAGACAGTTCAGGGGTTCCACCTAGAGTTTTTTCAGACTCCCTGTCAGGTACATTGTCCCAGACAGCTTTCTTTTTCCCAACTAGAGTGCGATTTTATAGATTCAGAAATAGAAGGGTTGCTGCGGAAACGCGCGATAGCTCCTTGCAACGAGGGCCCTCGCGGTTTCTGCAGCAATATTTTTCTGGTGCAGAAGAAAGGCGGTGGTTACAGGTTGGTACTCAATTTGAAACCACTTTCTGACCTACAAGCACTTCAAGATGGAGGGCATCCATCTGCTAGCAGACTTACTAAAGCAAGGGGACTGGTTGGTCCGGCTGGACCTGAAGGACGCCTATCTGTCCGTCCCCGTATATCGCCCCCATCGCCGATTCCTTCAATTTCAATGGCGGAACCGATGGTACGAATATTTGGTCCTTCCTTTTAGACTTTCCTCTGCACCGTGGTGCTTCACCTAGGTTCTGAAACTGGTCGTTGCTTACCTCAGAGAGCAAGGGGTTCGCATGATTGTCTATTTGGACGACATGCTCATCATGGCACAATCTCAGGAGTTAGTAGCGCTCCACTTGCGCATGACCACTCATATTTTGCAGAACCTGGGGTTTGTGATCAACGAACCGAAATCGGTCTTGTCTTCCACACAGCGGATAGATTTTCTGGGGTTCGTCATAAACTCGCAGACGGCCCAACTCAGTCTCCCAAATTCCAAACTTCGGGATATAAAGAAAGAGCTTCGCTTGTTCCTGACCAAACAGATGGTCTCGCTCAGGGGGATTGCCCGGATAGTGGGACTTCTTGCATCGTCCATTCAAGCAATATTTCCGGGTCCCCTGCACTACAGGGCCCTTCAGCGACTCAAAATTCAGCACTTGCAAATGGGCCTTTCCTACACGGGCGTAGTCCCTCTTTCCCAAGAAGTGAGGGAGGAGATGCAATGGTGGTTAGCCCACGTCGAGGCATGGAACGGCAGAGCAATTTTTGGCTCTCTCCCAGAGGTAGTCATAGAATCCGACGCCAGCCGTTGGGGTTGGGGAGCGTACTGCGGAAATATTTCCACAGGGGGACGTTGGTCCCTAGGGGAGTTAGATCTTCATATAAATTGTCTAGAGCTCCTAGCAGGTTCGTTTGCGATCTGGACGCTGGCTCCCAAACAGATCTCATGTTGCATCCTTCTTCGGATGGACAACATATCGGCGGTACGGTACATCAACAAATTGGGGGGCACGAGGTCCTCAATGTTGGTGGAGATAGCGAAAGCCTTTTGGCATTATTGCCTGAACCACCAGATCTCGGTGATAGCGGAATACATTCCGGGTCAGTCCAATGTGGTGGCGGACTGGAATTCACGCCACCTCAAGGACTACAGCGACTGGCAGCTTCTCCCACGAGTGTTCCTGTGGCTGCAGGAGATTTGGGGGATTTGCGAGATAGACCTGTTTGCCTCCAGACTGAACCGTCAGATGACGAGATTCTTCAGCTGGAGGCCGGACCCTCTGGCTCTGGCGACAGATGCCTTTGCGCAAGAGTGGACTCAGAAATTGAACTACGCGTTCCCACCATTCATCCTCATTCCGCGCGTATTCACTCAAGTGATGCGCCAGAAAACGGAAGTGATATTAGTGACTCCCTTGTGGAAGTCGCAGCCTTGGTTCCCATTGTTGCTAGAGGCGAGTTGCGACTTCCCCAGGAGGATCCCACGGTCCTTGACGATGCTCCAGGGCCCTCAGGGGGAGAGACACCCGATGGTCCTATCGGGGCACCTGTCCCTGATGGCCTGGAGACTTTCAGGCAGCGTTGGCAAATGCCAGGATTTTCGGACCAGGCTGCAAGCTTTATCAATCAAGCGTGGGCCCCCTCTACCAGGAAGCGGTATGCTTCAGCCTGGGGAGGCTGGGTTCGTTGGTGCATGGGACAACATGTGGACCCCGTGAGGGCAGGATTACCCTGTATTGTAAATTTTCTGTCAGAAAAGGCGGCGGAGGGTTTGGCGTATCGCTCGGTTAATAACTTCCGTTCCGCCATTTCGGAAGGCCACTCTCAGATTGAGGGCAAACCTGTCGGAATGCATCCTTTAATTTGTAAACTCCTAAAGGGTATCAGAGTACCTAATCCACCCAAACCGAAGTATTCTTCATTGTGGGATGTCTCACTGGTTCTGTCTCTGTTTAATAACTGGCCGGACAACAACAGGTTGTCCAGGAAACAATTGTCGGCAAAACTGGCCATGTTGCTTTGCTTAGCGGCTTGCAGACGTTCTTCGGATGTTAAAGCACTGGCTATTACAGGTAGAGTATTTACTCCGGAGGGAGTTTCGTTTTCTATTACGTCTAGGACTAAAACAATGTCACGCAGTGTGGATTATCATGCTTTTCCCGATAATGCTAAACTTTGTGTGGTTCAATGCCTCAAGGCTTATGAAGAATGTACCAGGTCTATTAGGCCTGATGGTGTGGCACAATTGTTAATAGCTCTGCAAAAACCGTACAAACCTGTGACTGCGGCTACCATAGCCAGATGGCTCAAAGATGTTATGCAAGAAGCAGGGGTGGATACCCAAGTGTTTGGTGCACATTCTGTTCGAGGCGCCATGGCCTCTAAGACTTTCATGCTGGGTTCTACTGTACAAGATATTATGCATTCTGCAGACTGGTCATCTGAATCAATGTTTAAGCAGTTTTATTACAAACCGGTGGGTGATATATCCTCAGTTGTTTTTAATCAGCGTTAGACTAGCATAATACGAAGCCTCCGGTCCTGTAATAGAATAAAAAATTAGCTAGCATTCGCGCCAAGAATTTTCAATTCTATTAAGGACACGAAGGCGAGGATTATCCCACCCGGTTAAATTACTGTAATGTAATTTTTTGCCCACCCGTTGTATATATTCTGATTATACAGAAGTTACGGGTTGTTTTATCTCTGTTTTTTCAGGATCTGACAAGAAGATGGATTAATCCGGTGTGCAGATTGACGTTCTTCCCAGCTGGTCTGGTGTTCTTCCACGTTGGAAGCTGTTTTTGAACTTTAATACTTAAGGAGAAGAGTCTGAAACTCAGAATGCCTACTGTCTCTCTAAATGTAGAGCAGAAAGCAAACATATAAAGAATTACTTGTCACACATGAACCATTACTGCTCACCACTCCCTGGCAACCTCAATCTGCAGAAGCATTTAGTTTATCCTAGCATGCGTGTACTAGTTTAGCATGCACAGTGGAACCTGTGGGGCACATAAAGACGTGGACCTTCAGCAAAGATGGAACACAACGTGTTGACTTACATTTGGGGGCCCACTGACACTATTTATCACTGTACTCAGAAGGTGCAGGGAGCTTGCCAGCTTCCAGGGAACAGTACAGTAATTCACAGCAGAGCACATCAGTGTTCCATTCCATAACGGAGGTCTTATCTGTAAATCAACAGAGCTGGCCAGCGCACGTCTGGCTATATTTACTTGCTGCAATAGCCATGTCAAGTGCCTCACATTTGCATGTCCACTTCCATTTCTGCTTTCGGCCACCTCTCACTCCTCCAATCTCACCTACACCCCTTCTTTTTTTATCTCTTTCCCTCTCTCCTCCTTTTGTTTACCTCCGCCCCTCTCATCCCTCTTCCTACTCCCATTGTCTCCCTCCTTCTCTCTCTCGTCTCCCTCCCTCAGTATTTTCTCTTCTTCCTTCTCTTTTTCCTTCTCATCCCTTTACCTCCACCTTTTAGAAATGTTTACATACAAAGTCTGCAGTGAATTTCATGTGACATTTTAATGAACAGCCTGTATTCCACTACTTTGGAAAAGAGCAAGTAAGAATTCTTAGCTGTATGGCTGATACACTGAGCAAGAAGGAGCAACAATTGATAAATGTAAACCCAACTATAGACACATGATTTCTATAAGAAGGAAATTGATAACAGAATTGTATATCTTTCAATTTTATTTCTTTTTGTTGAATATAATTATTCTTAATTAATTTTCAACGATAATTTCTTATATCAAAATGTAAAAAAACATGTAGTAGTGCCTATTTACAAAAAGTAGTGAAAGGGACAATTGCTTCTACTCATATCATTATTCAAAAAATACATGTACATAAATGCTCAATACAATTAATGATACAGAGTGAAAAGATACAATATACTCAGTTCACCAGTATTACAGATGCTGCGCTTAAATGTCTCTTTTTTTGTATATTCAAAAATATTTACAATAGATACATAAGATCTAGAAGAGAATAGATCATCAATAATACGTGATGGAAAAACACATGGTGGAAGAACCAACGCGTTTCGGCAATGCCTTCATCAGGATTCCATCACTGTGATTAATAAGACAAAAGAATGTAAATAAAAAAACGGTGCCATTATGTACATGTGTAAACACCAAAGTATGCATTAGCTCCTTCATGCAATTATCCAATAATTGAATACAGCCATACTTGATGCTATGAACATTACAATTAGATGGTGTGGGGATTTAATAACTCGTGATCGTGGGAACCATCAGAGAGCAAATACTGTGATGAATGCGGTCGATGTCAATCGCAAATTACAATGACATGCATGATGAAAAAACGGGAAAAGGAAAAAAGAAAAGGAGAGAAAAGAAAAAAGGGGGGGGGTTTAAAAGAGGGATAAAGGGAAAAAGAAGAAAAAGAGGGAGAGGAGAACAAAGAAAGAAACAAGGATAGAAGAAAAAGCTAGTTATGTGTTGTCTGTACTTAACACACATGTATGATTCTTTGAATTGAACTGTGTTTAGTATGTTTTAAAATGCTTGACATAAAGAAAATCCCTAACCAAAGGATGAACTAAGAGAGGAACCTCATTTTTACCTCAATGCAAAAAGAAGAATCAGAATGCCAAAGGGTCGTTCTGGTTAATACGTCCTGTCTTGAATAGTGGTAGCCTGCACAATCTGATAAATAAAAATCATGGTTTCAAAAAAGGGGAGGAAGATAATCAAGAGGCCAGATGTAATTGATAATAGTCCAAATACCCGAGTATATTATCGCGCTAGTATGAATCTCACCAAGGTTGTGGGATGTCCTTATATATATAAATTCGTTTCTGATATTTGCGATGTCACTCCATGTAGTGTAGCCACCTATTGTTGCGAATATGGACTAGCACTTATATCCTTCTCTCAATTTCTGTAATGGAGGTTAAGAAAAAGAGGAGGGGCAATTACTTAACAGAAGGAAAACAGAACTAATGGACCTCGATAAGGTCTTGTCCTTGTCAAGGTGTGTACTGACCTCTAATGCTTTCCCATGTATGTATTTCAAGAGACCGGAAGGGAATGTTTCGCTTGATTTCATTAAATTCCCGTCTGTCCAAACAGCATGTTACATCTCACTTTTTAAGGGACTGAAAGAGATAAGGGGATAGGAAAAAACATTGTAAAGATGAAGGTACAACTTATTGTTGATCATAGTAATAGGACAAGTGATAATTCCTATATCTTAAAGATATTGCCACGATCTATTTCTATTTTTAAAGGGGAGAATCCCTTAGGTACGATCCAAAAACCACAACTAACTACACTCCAGCAGCCCAAAAACACCGAAGTGTATGATAAAACACTCAAAAACAGTCTCCAGTTCTAGTGAGAGGGGCCCCTCTGACATGAGAGTACCTAACTCGGGTGTAACTTACCGATAAATGTCCAACACCGGTAAACGCTGGATGCTGGCATCAAGAGCTAATGGAGGACAAATTAGGCTATATATGGCCAACAATCCTCAATCGTGACCTTCGCGCCTAAAAGTACCTCTCATATTGAACTACGACTGATGTGGTATCGAGGGCGCCATGTTGGAATGGGTGATGTTTATGTATTACCGGGGTAAAAGCCCTGTGATTGAGCGATGATGTGATTTAGTATAAATGCCATGGGGACAGGCACGTCATGATCTGACACTAAAGCGGAAATATACGGCTTGGAGAGAAATTGATGTAAATTATCGTTCCTTAAGCGGCGATTTTTGTAATAAGCGCCATCTTAAAATGTTTTCTTGAGCATGAATAATTTGACGTATGAAAACGAACATGGTGTAAACAAATCAATCTCATCTATACTTAAGGGAGAGCAAAATGGTCAATGTGTGAAAATGATGAAAAAGTAAAAAAGAAAAAACGAATAAATTCCTTCAGATAATGCGCGCCATGTTGAGACAGTGATTCAATGTGTATGAATGTATTATACACAAGCTGATAACCCGCTGAATACTATGAGCACCTGAATATTAGAGGGACGTATTTTAAGCGTGCACTTCTGATAAAATTGTCATAGTAGGCACCTTAAACCTTATGGGTACTATGTCTGGATATATATTCGATGTGTATAATGTGTTATACACAAGCTGATCAACCCGTTAGATGCTATAAGCACCTGAATACTAGAGACACAAATATAAGCGTGCCCGCCTAATAGAATTGTCTTGATGCGATTCCACAGCATGTTGAAAATCAGACATGTTCAAAACAGCATGTATGCAGTATGCAATATGGTATGCACTTCCACTGTCACTTTAGTGCTAAAAGAATGATAATAGCTGTGACCAAGTGTGTGTTTCTGTGCCTTCCTTTAAGTTTGCGGTTTATTTAACAAAACTGCTGGGGATAATTTGAAACAGGTTTCTGACAGCAATACGCTATCATCTATGTTGTATGGGAGCTTATTGAACAACGCAGAAAATGCAATATATGCGCAGTCAGCCATTCCTTTGAAAGACACCAAATGAAGTGCCAAACAGCGCTTCACACACACAACACGTGTGAGGGCGCTATATCGATGATACAATGCAATGCAACACTCTCTGAGCAGGAGAGGGGCAGCGACTCTGGAACACAGACTGTAACTTCCAACTTGCTGAGTGACCAATTCACGCTTTCATTTAAAACAAGCATTTGTAATGCAATAGGTCTCACATTTACGCGAGTTTGAGCTATTGACATTGCAAATAACAATGCCTTGTATTTTTGTTTTCGTTTTTAAATCATAAATAAAAGGCTTTGTCATTTACAATGCGAATAGCTTAAACCCGCATAAATGCGAGACCTAATGCATTGCAAATGCTTGTTAAATCTGAGCTGCAGAATCAAAGGACAATGGAAAGTATTTCATGAATGTATTAAGCTTCTGAAATGTAGAGCAGTATACATTTTCTGAAGAAAAATGGCAAAAGCAATAATAAAAGCAAAGCGTTCCATAAAAAAACGGTAAAACACTGTTTCAGTTGTTTTTTATAGCGCGAAAAGGAGTAACCACTGAAAAGCACTGTTTTTTTGAGGTATTGAAATCACTGGAAAACACTGAAAAAACACCACCAGAATTTCCCAAAAATAGAAACTAAAAACAGGAAAGCCTAGGTATGATGTAACAATGAAGATATTTGTTCTTGTGAAAAGCTGGTGCAGAGATCTTACACATGATGTTTGCAATTCAGTAAAACGTCAGTCAACAGATTTAAACAAATGTCAACTGCAATTTAATTTTTTTTAAACCTTTATTCAAAGGGAAAATGCAATGTCTCAATTTATAAAATTGAAGCAGAAGGAAATAAACCAAGCTTCAGGCCAAGATGTCTCTCGCCTTGCCAGTTGGCATCTACAAAAAAAGCGGAGGAATTCAATATTGTTTTAATTCAACACATTGCTAATATTTAATAGTCTATCTGTAAGCAACAGTGAGAGGACAAACCAATATTGACGAAATGGTCGAGAGTGGCCCGAATTCATGCAGTTTTCAGGGTAGTCCCATACCTCAGTTCTATTTCAAGGAAACTAACATTGCAGAGTAAAAAAAAACTGTTAAAATGAATTAAAATACTTCTTATGTCAATGATGCTTTACCAGGCTTGGTAGACAATATCATTTTGTCCGTTGCAGCACCATGCATCACCAAGATAGTAAATTACTTTGCGTACCAGTGAATTCCTTGACAGCCAGGGCCGGACTGAGAGCCCAAAGCAGCCCTGGCAAGTTTTGTCAGACCAGCCCTCGTCCGGTGCATAGTGAGTGCAGAGAGCAGGCCTGACCATTACTAAGAGGGTTTGGAGGGGTTCTCCCCCCAAGAAAATGTGGGCAAAAATGGTGCATTCTACAACATATTTTCATTATATATTCAATTGTGTTTGTTTTTAAAGCATTGCAAATGATGACCTTACAGTGCAAAGAGTTAGGGCTCTTCAGTGATTCCCTCACTAACACCCTCCAACAATGCCCATCCTCTCTCCACAGACCCACTCTCCCATGTATATCATTTGTTTTATAGCACCTCCCATACCAGTGTAGGATGGCGGAGCACTTTATATCACACACAAATAAAGATACATTGAATCACACATGTGTAAATCTGTGTATAGAGAATGTTTACATAAGGCCCAGGGGACTACAAGGTGTAGGATTCATGTCATCCATAGTGGTAGGCATTTGTAAGAGTGTTTGGTCTGGAGAAGCGCAGACTCAGGATTCAGATACTAATGAGAATGTATTTCTACCCAAACAAACCCTTTTAGCATTGTTAGGATAATGAAAGACTCAGGGAAAAAACAACTTTCTAACCTGTACCATGTAGTGTGCATGCAGCTCTTTGATGACACTTCATAGCTCACTGTGCTAGATTATGATTGTAACTTGTGAACTGCACAGTAACAAAAAGGTCTCTGTGACAAAAGCAGTAACCCACTGAGCTAAACACATACAATACATTACTGTGGTCTACATGATACAGGTCCTTTGCAGCAGGCATATTAGCCCTCTGCACTACCTTAGATGAGTCTGATCTCTCTACAGCAGGTACATTAAATCAGTAGAGTTATCTTGACACTTTTATTGTTGCCTTAAAACTACTGGATATACAAGGAACTCTGCAGTGGGTGCTTTCAAAACTGCCGCACTGCTACAAAAACGACCCCTAGTAACAAAACTGCCCCCTCCCACCATTACAGCCTCCCGAGGAACTACCCGATGCCCGGTACGCCAAGACCGGCCTTGTTAACAGCCTAAAGAAGTCATCCCCCAACACCACTGATAATAAAAGCATCTCTGGATCGAGATATCTTGAAAAACTATAATCATACAGTAGGCCTGTCTTGGCTAGAAAATGTTATAGAAAGGACACTGACCTCTCACGAACAAGATTCCTAAGATTCTGATCGGCGAGTAGGTGCCGATCCACCCGGATTCAGACCACTTCGCAGCTCCAAGCTGTGCTGGTGGCGCTGCTCGATGATGCACTTGCTACTGTAGATGAGGGCGGTACCTCACTCCACGTACTGCTGGATCTGTCAGTGGCACTCGACATGGTGGACCTGGACCTGCTGCTTGAAACGCTGGCTTCAGAGGACGCCATTTTGGACTTGGCAATGAAGTGATCTCATTCATTCCTGATTGGTCATACACAATTAGCCGAATTTCAATTTAAAAACAATATGGGTAAAGGACTGCAATACCACTTCTATGCAGATGATCCACGATTTATATGCGTATCAATGGTCCTGATGATAACTCACGATTTATAAGCGTATCAATGGTCCTGATGATAACTCGCGATTTATATGCGTATCAATGGTCCTGATGATAACTCACGATTTATATGCGTATCAATGGTCCTGATGATAACTCAGGATTTATATGCGTATCAATGGTCCTGATGAAAACTCGCGATTTATATGCGTATCAATGGTCCTGATGATAACTCACGATTTATAAGCGTATCAATGGTCCTGATGATAACTCGCGATTTATATGCGTATCAATGGTCCTGATGATAACTCAGGATTTATATGCGTATCAATGGTCCTGATGATAACTCTGGAATATTTAGATAAGGATTGGAGGGCGTAGACTACTAGATAAAAAACTGTGGAATGAAACTCAACGAAGCAGAAATGGTTCTCCTCATGGGCTCAAGCCAAAAGATGTCATCTTCCCACCACCATTTAAATAACAGCATGGAATTGCAGTGAGCGGAAAAAGCTAAACTTTTAGGCAAACATAGGAACTCTAAACCTGGAGTAATCCAATGCAATACTCGGAGGATTACCCAAAAGACAGATTGAAAGGCTATAATGCATTAAAAACATGGCAGCTGGATTAGTTTTGCAAGTATCAGCGTTGGTCTTTGTTCTCTCCATTGGCTGTCCGTAGCAAAGCGTGTCACTTTTAAGCTGGCCAGTCCGGTGCTTCAAAGTTTAAAAGAAAACACCTCTGTCAGTCGACGGCAGAAATCGCCACAGCATCAGCCAATACAGTTGTAGAGATGAAGCCGCCAGATGCTGTTGGCAGTCCCAAGAACCAAGCCCAGTGGAAGGGGCTGCAGGCTTGCGGATCACATATTTGGAACCTTCTTCCAGAGCAAATTAAATTTAAGCCCACCCTTCTATTCTTCAGAGAAGTGGTCAACTCCGAAGGCTTCTGTTCACAGTGTCCCTTAAAGGTGCAGACACCCTGTAATTTGTACGTTCGATCGCTTAATGGAACTAGGCACATATAGTTATACATGTAATGTGTGCGTTAAATATTATGGATGCTAAGGAGGCCACGTACTTGAAGAGGGGTTGGGATAGGACCCATCGTGGTGGTACCACACAATATTGCAGTGTAGGACAGGAAGGTACTGCGTTTGACCATGTGAGTCCTTCTCACCAAGAATGGCCTGAACCAGGGAAGGGTATTTCTTCAGATCCCAGCATCCTCGGCTTAGTCTGAGGAGCGGGTGGCGGTGGAAGGCGTTGTAGCAGGTGGCGACGAGGTCCACCATTAGCAGCAGTACACAGGCCTGGCCACTGATCCTGTGAGAGAGTAGTTCCTCACTCATATTCATTCACAATGGTGGTTTCCTTCCACCGTGGCGGACGCCCATGAAAGCAGTTATATTTAAAATGTGATATTATTTGAATGTTATGTTTTGCAGAGCGGTTGCTCAGATTGAGACATTAAAATTCCAGATGTTTCCGAAGAGTTCTCTCGAGTTCTACAGAGGCATTTGTTACTACCGAGGCTGCAGCTGTGAATTCCACACTGTTAGCAAGGCCTTAATTTGCCACCGAAAGGCCCTGGCCTGTGTCCAGTTGAGAACCAAAAAGCAGTCATTATGCGCTTCCGAAAACTGCTGTTTTCAGACTTCAAGAGGCCGGGCCCTGTTTGCGGCGTCAGCATGAATGTTGCTTTCAGTCTCACACTCCTCATGTTTGGGTCTGGCACCTGCCCCAGGAGCACAGGCCGGCAGGGCAAAATTAGCATTTTATGAAGCAAGGTGCACTTTAGCCTGGTTCATGGGTCGCTGAGGGAGGCAGCGTCACTTCTCCAGGAGCTGAAGGCTTTAGAAGGTTATACTCACACTGCCCCAGCCCCTGCTGCTTTGCAATACATGCTTCCCTTACTTACTTTACAAAATTATTCTGCAGTTACTGTGTCGCAGTAAGCTGCCTATCAGTTACTGTGCCACAATAAACTGACAATCAGTTTTTGTACTGTAGTAAGCTGCTAATCAGTTACTGTGCTATAGAAAGCTGACAATCAGTTGTGCTCCGGTAATCTGCCAATCAGTTTCTGTGCCGCAGGAAGCTGCCTATCAGTTACTGTGTCGCAGGAAGCTGCCTATCAGTTACTGTGTCGCAGGAAGCTGCCTATCAGTTACTGTGCCGCAGTAAGCTGCCTATCAGCTACTGTGACGCAGGAAGCTGCCTATCAGCTACTGTGACGCAGGAAGCTGCCTATCAGCTACTGTGACGCAGGAAGCTGCCTATCAGCTACTGTGACGCAGGAAGCTGCCTATCAGTTACTGTGACGCAGGAAGCTGCCTATCAGTTACTGTGTCGCAAGAAGCTGCCTATCAGTTACTGTGTCGCAGGAAGCTGCCTGTCAGTTACTGTGTCGCAGGAAGCTACCTATCAGTTACTGTGTCGCAGGAAGCTGCCTATCAGTTACTGTGTCGCAGGAAGCTGCCTATCAGTTACTGTGCCGCAGGAAGCTGCCTATCAGTTACTGTGCCGCAGGAAGCTGCCTATCAGTTACTGTGCCGCAGTAACCTGCCTATCAGTTACTGTGTCGCAGGAAGCTGCCTATCAGTTACTGTGTCGCAGGAAGCTGCCTATCAGTTACTGTGTCGCAGGAAGCTGCCTATCCGTTACTGTGTCGCAGGAAGCTGCCTATCAGTTACTGTGTCGCAGGAAGCTGCCTATCAGCTACTGTGACGCAGGAAGCTGCCTATCAGTTACTGTGTCGCAGGAAGCTGCCTATCAGTTACTGTGTCGCAGGAAGCTGCCTATCAGTTACTGTGTCGCAGGAAGCTGCCTATCAGTTACTGTGTCGCAGGAAGCTGCCTATCAGTTACTGTGCCGCAGGAAGCTGCCGATCAGTTACTGTGCCGCAGTAAGCTGCCTATCAGTTACTGTGCCGCAGTAAGCTGCCTATCAGTTACTGTGCCGCAGGAAGCTGCCTATCAGCTACTGTGACGCAGGAAGCTGCCTATCAGTTACTGTGTCGCAGGAAGCTGCCTATCAGCTACTGTGACGCAGGAAGCTGCCTATCAGTTACTGTGTCGCAGGAAGCTGCCTATCAGTTACTGTGTCGCAGGAAGCTGCCTATCAGTTACTGTGCCGCAGGAAGCTGCCTATCAGTTACTGTCCCGCAGTAAGCTGCCTATCAGTTACTGTGCCGCAGGAAGCTGCCTATCAGTTACTGTGCCGCAGTAAGCTGCCTATCAGTTACTGTGCCGCAGTAAGCTGCCTATCAGTTACTGTACCGCAGGAAGCTGCCTATCAGTTACTGTGCCGCAGTAAGCTGCCTATCAGTTACTGTGCCGCAGGAAGCTGCCTATCAGTTACTGTGCCGCAGTAAGCTGCCTATCAGTTACTGTGTCGCAGGAAGCTGCCTATCAGTTACTGTGCCGCAGGAAGCTGCCTATCAGTTACTGTGTCACAGGAAGCTGCCTATCAGTTACTGTGCCGCAGTAAGCTGCCTATCAGTTACTGTGTCGCAGGAAGCTGCCTATCAGTTACTGTGTCGCAGGAAGCTGCCTATCAGTTACTGTGCCGCAGTAAGCTGCCTATCAGTTACTGTGTCGCAGGAAGCTATCTATCAGTTACTGTGCCGCAGTAAGCTGCCTATCAGTTACTGTGCCGCAGGAAGCTGCCTATCAGTTACTGTGCCGCAGTAACCTGTCAATCAGTTACTGTGTCGTAGTAAGCTGCCTATCAGTTACTGTGTCGCAGTAAGCTGTCAATCAGTTACTGTGTCGCAGTAAGCTGCCTATCAGTTACTGTGTCGCAGTAACCTGTCAATCAGTTACTGTGTCGTAGTAAGCTGTCAATCAGTTACTGTGTCGCAGTAAGCTGCCTATCAGTTACTGTGTCGCAGTAAGTTGCCTATCAGTTACTGTGTCGCAGGAAGCTGCCTATCAGTTACTGTGTCGCAAGAAGCTGCCTATCAGTTACTGTGCCACAGTAAGCTGCCAATCAGTTACTGTGTCGTAGTAAGCTGCCTATCAGTTACTGTGTCGCAGTAAGCTGTCAATCAGTTACTGTGTCGCAGTAAGCTGCCTATCAGTTACTGTGTCGCAGTAACCTGTCAATCAGTTACTGTGTCGTAGTAAGCTGTCAATCAGTTACTGTGACGCAGGAAGCTGCCTATCAGTTACTGTGTCGCAGGAAGCTGCCTATCAGTTACTGTGTCGCAGTAAGCTGCCAATCAGTTACTGTGTCGCAATGAGCTGCCAATCATTTACTGTGCCGCAATAAACTAACAATCAGTTTTTGTGCTGTAGTTAGCTGCTAACCAGTTATTGTGCTATAGAAAGCTAACAATCGGTTGTTGTGCTCCAGTAATTTGCCAATCAGTTACTGTGCCGCAGTAAAATGACAATCAGTTTTTGTGCTGCAGTAAGCTGCTAATCAGTTACTGTGCTATAGAAAGCTAACAATCAGTTGTTTTCTCTAGTAAGCTCAAAATCAGTTATTGGCCACATAATTTTGACAGTTATTATACTTTAGTCTGCGGCCAATCAGTATCACTGTCACCTTATGCTGCCAATCACTTATTGTGCCACAGTAAGCTATCAATCAGTTATTGTGCTCAAAAAAGCTGTCAATCACATATTGTGGTGCAGTAAACTTCCAGTTATTGTGCCAAAGTAATATGCCAACTAGTTGTGTCACTTACGCTGCAATCAGTTATTGTGCCACTTGTATGCGCAAACCCTGTGCCAAATGTTACTAAATCTACCCTGTAGTGTGCGAGATACAACAAATGTGTTAAGGATATATATTTGATAGTCGCATGCAACCACATTGCACCTAGTTCAACCCTGTTTTTAGAAGATTCTGCTAGAACACCCTCCAGAACTCAGCCGATTACATTCCCTCTAAGAAAAGAACAAACTTGGTCACCATGCCACAAAAGGCTCTATCAGTTAAACCATATACTGGCTCCCAAGCAGCCTTTAGATTTGCTGAGTAACCAATTGCAGACATTTACATTTCTTTCAGGCAGCAGGCACCCTGGAGAGCAGGCTTGTTTCTCCTTTAGCTGCCAACCTCTGCACGGACTTCAAAGAACATGAGACCCCCCCTCCCCCCCCCTTCCATTTCAGCCAGAGGCACTCGAAGGTGCACAGGATAAAGACTGGGAGCTTGGTTCCCAACAGATCCCACACACTTCCACCACTGACGTCATCCAAAAGTCATTCACAGATAGAGGTGGCACTGCCTATGGTGTCATAATGGGGTCGCACTCTCGCTGCCTAGTCAGCCCACTTGCATGGTGCCCATAAAGAACGTGTGCGCCAACTGGGCGCTGTGCTGAGCGGAATCCCCATGTGGAATTCTGTTCTGCCCAATCATAGGGGGTCCAGCATTGCTGCACCAGGATTGGCCGGGTGCGGGGACAATGAACCCAATGTTACCGGATGCAAAATCCAGCAGGTAATAAACATTGTTGGATAAAGGCTCCACTGTAGCCCAGAACCCTCCCAATACCCCTTCCCAGACCTCAGACAAGGCTTGGAGAGAATGATGGGCTCCCACCTGCCACGAGGCAATCGCCACTCATTCTTTCACTCCCTTCAACCACTCCCTCTAACCGTGCCTTACCGCAGCCCCCTGCACGCGTTGCCGCAGCCCCTGCACGCCTTTACCACGGCCCCCTGCACGCCTTTACCACAGCCCCCTGCACGCTTTTACCACAGCCCCTGCACGCCTTTACCACAGCCCCCTGCACGCCTTTACCACAGCCCCCTGCACGCCTTTACCACAGCCCCCTGCACGCCTTTACCACGGCCCCCTGCACGCCTTTACCACAGCCCCCTGCACGCCTTTACCACGGCCCCCTGCACGCCTTTACCACAGCCCCCTGCACGCCTTTACCACAGCCCCCTGCACGCTTTTACCGCAGCCCCTGCACGCTTTTACCGCAGCCCCTGCACGCTTTTACCGCAGCCCCTGCACGCTTTTACCGCAGCCCCTGCACGCTTTTACCGCAGCCCCTGCACGCTTTTACTGCAGCCCCTGCATGCTTTTACTGCAGCCCCTGCACGCTTTTACTGCAGCCCCTGCACGCTTTTACTGCAGCCCCTGCACGCTGTTACCGCAGCCCCCTGCACGCTTACACTGCAGCCCCCTACACGCTTTTGCCACAGCCCCCTGCACGCCTTTACCACACCCCCCTGCATGACTTTACCACAGCCCCCTGCACGCCTTTACTACAGCCCCCTGCACGCTTATACTGCAGCCCCTGCATGCTTTTACCACAGCCCCTGCACACCTTTACCACAGCCCCCTGCACACTTACACTGCAGCCCCTGCATGCTTTTACCACAGCCCTCTGCACGCTTATACTGCAGCCCCTGCACGCTTTTACCACAGCCCTCTGCACGCTTATACCGCATCCCCTGCATGCTTTTACTGCAGCCCCTGCACGCTTTTACTGCAGCCCCTGCACGCTTTTACTGCAGCCCCTGCACGCTTTTACCACAGCCCTCTGCACGCTTATACCGCAGCCCCTGCACGCTTTTACTGCAGCCCCTGCACGCTTTTACCACAGCCCCCTGCACGCCTATACCACAGCCCCCTGCACGACTTTACCACAGCCCCCTGCACGCCTTTACTGCAGCCCCCTCCACGCTTACACTGCAGCCGCGTGCACTCTTTTACCACAGCCCCCTGCACGCTTATACTGCAGCCCCTGCATGCTTTTACCACAGCCCCCTGCACACCTTTACCACAGCCCCCTGCACACTTACACTGCAGCCCCTGCACGCTTTTACCACAGCCCTCTGCACGCTTTTACTGCAGCCCCTGCACGCTTTTACCACAGCCCTCTGCACGCTTATACCGCAGCCCCTGCACGCTTTTACCACAGCACCCTGCACGCCTTTACAACAGCCCCCTGCACGCCTTTATCACCTGATTAGAGCACGTGTTAAGTGTGTGCATTAAACCCCACGAAAAACGGATTCCTATGCAGAATACCATTTGTAAATCCAGGGCCGCATAGTAATTCCTCTTTGTGTCGGGTTTGACTTATAATTGCATGGTACTGATGGGGTGTTACCACACAGTACTGGTAATTTCTAGTGTGGACTTTGCACCCTGCTAGTACAGTCCAACTTGTATATACTGGCGTGGTGGGATACTTAGTCCCTGGGGACAGATCAACATGGATGAAAGGGCGGTTGTCACATTCCACCACATTTAAAAAATACGCAGCAGGGGTATTTCACCAAACCTTAATAAAACATAGACAATGCAAGATTCCACCAGACTGTAACAGAGAGAGGCAGTAACAACACTTGATAAACAGAATGTAGAACAATGTCATACATTCACCCCAGTGCAGAGATCTGGGCCTAAATCCATCGTTTTTTTGCTCACCATGCCATTCCAGTTTGAACCCAGCCATATGCAAACCAGCCTTGACCCTGTGCGTTATGGGAACAGTCCAGCCTGAACTGCCAAGCCAGGTCCTCCCTGGACTGGAAACAAGCATCCTAGGACCGGTTTCGGGGTTTCACCCCTCTTCAGCCAGGATAGCTTGATTCCAGTGGCATGGAGAGCACGGGACCCACGTCTGGGCACACCCGTCCCACTCGGGGTGACAAATGCAAAAACAATAGTTGATGGACAGAATGTAGAACAATGTCATACATTCACCCCAGTACAGAGATCTGGGCCTAAATCCATCGTTGTTTTGCTCACCATGCCATTCCAGTTTGAACCCAGCCATATGCAAATCAGTCTTGACCCTGTGCCTCATGGGAACAGTCCAGCCCGAACTGCCAAGCCAGGTCCTCCCTGGACTGGAAACAAGCATCCTAGGACCGGTTTCGGGGTTTCACCCCTCTTCAGCCAGGATAGCTTGATTCCAGTGGCATGGAGAGCACGGGACCCACGTCTGGGCACACCCGTCCCACTCGGGGTGACAAATGCAAAAACAATAGTTGATGGACAGAATGTAGAACAATGTCATACATTCACCCCAGTACAGAGATCTGGGCCTAAATCCATCGTTGTTTTGCTCACCATGCCATTCCAGTTTGAACCAGGCCATATGCAAATCAGTCTTGACCCTGTGCCTCATGGGAACAGTCCAGCCCGAACTGCCAAGCCAGGTCCTCCCTGGACTGGAAACAAGCATCCTAGGACCGGTTTCGGGGTTTCACCCCTCTTCAGCCAGGATAGCTTGATTCCAGTGGCATGGAGAGCACGGGACCCACGTCTGGGCACACCCGTCCCACTCGGGGTGACAAATGCAAAAACAATAGTTGATGGACAGAATGTAGAACAATGTCATACATTCACCCCAGTACAGAGATCTGGGCCTAAATCCATCGTTGTTTTGCTCACCATGCCATTCCAGTTTGAACCCAGCCATATGCAAATCAGTCTTGACCCTGTGCCTCATGGGAACAGTCCAGCCCGAACTGCCAAGCCAGGTCCTCCCTGGACTGGAAACAAGCATCCTAGGACCGGTTTCGGGGTTTCACCCCTCTTCAGCCAGGATAGCTTGATTCCAGTGGCATGGAGAGCACGGGACCCACGTCTGGGTACACCCGTCCCACTCGGGGTGACAAATGCAAAAACAATAGTTGATGGACAGAATGTAGAACAATGTCATACATTCACCCCAGTACAGAGATCTGGGCCTAAATCCATCGTTGTTTTGCTCACCATGCCATTCCAGTTTGAACCAGGCCATATGCAACTCAGTCTTGACCCTGTGCCTCATGGGAACAGTCCAGCCCGAACTGCCAGAGAGAGGCAATGACATTGTGTTGTATTGCTATTTGTACAGCACTTTCCTAAACCTTGAGAGGCACAAAGCAAATATTGCACAAATCTTGCCTTGCTTTATGCTTTGAACCTATTCATAACGTCAGGCACTATTTAAATGGAAAATAATATAATGCCAGGTGTTAGCCACAATTCTTCTTACTGTCCCAGCCCTCCAAAGCCTATCTGCTTTTCTGATCCTAGGTAGTTGGTGCATTCCAAACATTGTCCTGCAGATGCTGCAGTCCCCATTGCACTGGAACATTCATATGGGTTTTCCTTCCACAAAGACTGAGTTGGGCTGATTGGATGCACTTTTGAGCCTCGTGACTGCCTAAATCCCTGAGTTTGCAGCTCCAAAGTGTAGCACCCACCTTATCTTATGCACTTTTATCCTTCTAATCGACGTGGTTGGAGCTGTACACAAACATAGCACTGCAAACATGGCAGGCATTGGCTTGTGCCGCCGCGACTATCCTCACATGTCGCTCCTACAGTTACGAGCAAGCACAGCTGCACACTTATGTATATTACAGTTTCAGCAGGTTCAGCAAGATCCACACACCACAACACTTCAAACATAGGCCGGAGCGCATCATACACTTTTTTCCATCAATTACAATGGAATGCTTATGTAATCCATCTCTTAGTGATTTTCTCTTCTAATTTATGCATAGCAACAACATTGAATAAAAGCGTAAGTCTGGTCTGTGGTGTCACACTCTAGTGCTGCACCCTGATGTCAACACCCGCGTGACCTCGTGGGGCCTGACAAGATCGCGCGCTGCGTCGTGCTAGTGCACTAGCCGCAGTGGAAGGCTACAGACGCACTCGCCCCTCTCTATTACAATAAAAGTTAATTCACAACCCAGCACGTAGTCTGTGCATTTGTCCGCCACAGGGACACCATAAATTGGCAACGAGGATACTCGGACCTGCTGTTCTGGCCGCCACCTAGAATTCCGCTTCTGGCTGCACTCCGGCCGGATCGGCGAGCACTGCCAGCGCGGACAACCAGAGAGGGGGAGTGACGTCACCCAGCAGCTACACGGCGGAGCATACCAGCTGCGATCCCCCGCAGCTCATCACAAGCATCCATAGCGCGGTAAGCAGCCGGTGCCCCCCTGCTTTCAGCCAGGCACTGCCCCCAATAAGCCACAGTGAGGAACTGCCCACAAGGGGGCGCCAGCAAACCCCTCAAGGCATTGCCCAGCTCCTCCCACCGCCAGTGATCACAGCCAGCCACGGGGGGGGCATGTAATGAACTACCCCCTCCTATGACCCAGGAAGTCCTGCATGCCTGAGCCTACCATGGACCAGTCTTCAACAGCCTTCACCACAGTGCCCCATTGACTGCAGCTTCTCCTACATGCCACCACCCTCTTCGTGGGCCAGTGAGCCTCGTCCTCTGTGCTCTTGAAGTCCACCCTGCCTGTGTCCACATCCAAGGATTTCCTCGTCTCGGGGTGTGCCCAACCCATTGCCATGTGTGCCCAGACCTTTTCCCTCACGGACCCTGTGCCGTTCCTCCTGAAACCAGGAGAACCGGCAATGAACTGGGCAGACTGGAAGGGGTACTTCCTAAACTACTTGTCGGCGTTGGAGAATGAAGGGGAGGAAGAGTTCTCCAGCAAACGCAGGAAAAAGATTCTACTACACAACCTGGGACCAGAAGGATTGCGGGTATACAACAACATGGTGAAAAAACCGAGGGCCCACTCCGAGGGGGATGTGTTCCAACATGCATTAGAGGACTTAGACTCCCACTACCAGCCAGTCATCTGTATGGCTATTGATAGGTACACCTTCTTCCAGCGGAAACAGAATGACACGGAAACAGTGGACGATTACATGGCTGCACTCAAGAAGTTAGCGATAAACTGCAAATTTGGGCATTTGCACGACGATTTAATAAAGGACCAAATAATAATGCACACGACAAGCACCAACATTCAGGAAAAGTTGTGGGTGAGCGGAGAAGCACCTCTCCATGAGATCATAGCCATCGTCAAAAAGGCTGAACTCTCAAAACGCTGTGCCGCCGCTGCCAAGAAAGAAGTGGAGCCGAAACCTGCAGTCTGCAAAGTTAGCGACTCCACTGGGTCAAGAGACAAGACGCCTGTTTCCACACCTTATCGCCAATCCAGGCGAAGCACTCGCACTCCGCCGGTGCAAGGCGCGACCACTGGGGATAAGAAAGGTTCATGCTACAGATGCGGCAGTTCCGCCCACATGGCCAACGATAAACGATATCCAGCGTATCGTGTCAAGTGCTCCTTCTGCGGTATAGTTGGACATTTCGGCAAAGCCTGCAGGAGACGACCCAGCAATACTTCAGTGAAATGCATCATGTACAACTCTGAACCCGACGAGGGAGAAGGGCATCGGGATGACGACTGCATACTATGTATTGACGACCAAGTTTGGGGCATTGACTGCCACGCCAAGAAGAAACCATCGAGCACCGTGACCATTGGAGGAGTCCAGGTGTCAATGGTGGCGGACTCAGGTTCCGCGTTCACCATAATACAAAAGGCCGTCTGGGATTCGTAATTTGCCGACATCATAGGACCCCAACTCCCCCCCACGGACATACACCCGGTCACCTAAACCAGCGAGAAGATCCCCACGGTGGGGTTCAGACCCCTCATGTTTGAGTTCAAAGGCAGAGTGGCCACAGGCAAATTGTATGTCATAGAGAAAGGACCCTCGCTCCTGGGATGAGCTGACCAAGGCGCCCTGGGCATCCAACTCAATCCCAGCGGAGACATTCAAGTCCTCATGACCGACGAGCCGCCCACCCTCGCAGAAGACACGTTGAGAAAAGACTTTCCCAGCGTCTTTGGAGGCACCATAGGACAACTATCCCAATTCATGCAATAGATCGTTCTGAAAGAAGGGGCTGAACCTGTCAGCCACAAAGTGCGCAACATTCCTTTCAACTGCCGGAAAGCGGTACAACAAGAATTGCAACGCCTCGAAGAGAGCGGCGTCATTGAACCCATAGACAGCGCCGAGTGGTTGGCGCCACTGGTTGTGGCGCGGAAACCCAACGGAAAAGTGCGCCTCTGCATTGACCTTCAAGAATTAAACAAAAATATCCTCGTAGACAAGTTTCCCCTGCCACGCATCTGCGAGCTCCTGGCTCAAACCAAAGACATCAAATGGTTCTCAACCATCAACCTCACGGCAGCATACCACCAGTTCCTACTTCACCCAACCAGTCAGAAGCTGACCTCTTTTATCACGCCATTTGGGTGCTACAGATTCCGTCGCCTACCTTTTGGACTGGCGTCAGCGGCATCGGTGTTCCAAAAACTCCTGCACAAGCTCTTCGAGGCCAGCAAAAATGTGTTGTATTTCCATATCCTGATCATGGGAAAGTCCAAGGAAGATCATGATGCTACCCTCCAAGAAGTGTTGCACACCTTGTCTGCCAACAGCCTCACTGCTGAACTCGCCAAATGCAAGTTTGGACTGCGCTCCGTGACATACCTTGGACACGAAATAGGAGAAACAGGGATATCTCCCAAACAAGCTAACGTAGCAGCGATCAGAGCAGCACCCGAGCCCCGCAACAAAGAAGAAGTCAGGTCATTCCTCAGACTCGCAGAGTTCTACAGCAAGTTTGTCCGCAACTTTGCCACGAAAACCCACTCACTGCGACAACTCTTGAAAGATAAAGCCAGCTTCTGTTGGACGCCTGAATCCAACCGAGAAGTCGAAGCCATCAAACGGGACATCTGCGATGCCATACCTCTACAGGGCTTCAACAGTAGAGCCCCCAGCATCCTGACCACAGACGCAAGTGACAAGGGGCTGGGAGCTGTTTTGACGCAACACACCACAGACGGCACAGAAACCACGATCGGCTTTGCGTCCCGAGCGCTGGCGCCCAATGAAGAAAAATTCAGCGTGATCGAAAAGGAGATGTTAGCTGTCACCTGGGCCATGAGCAAATTTAGACAATACCTATTGGGCTCCTGATTCAGCCTTCGCACATACCACAAGCCACTGATTAAAGTCTTAACCTCCAGCGGCCATGCCACAGCCACGCCGCGCATTGCCAAGATGTCCCTCAAACTCCTTGACTTCGTGTATGATGTGAAATCCCTCCCGGGCCAACAGATAAGGTGGCGGACTTTCTCAGTCGCTCAGCTGCCATTGAGACAGCACCAGCACCCAGTGAATGGGACGACTACCAAGTCGCATTCATGGAGGACCACGAGAGCAGCATCAGTGCCCAAGAATGGACATCGGCGTACGACAACGATCACACATTGTCGGGTCTGGTGGCTCAGTGGACTAAAGCAGCCACTGCAGGGGCCTGTGTTCGACCTCATGGTCACAGGTTCAAATCCTGGTGGTTCCACTCAGCCTTTCATCCATCTGAGGTTGATAAAATGAGTACCATTGAGTGGGGTAACAATAAACATCTGTTATTCAGCGCCAGGACACCTACGGGTAATCGTGTGCTTTACAAATACACCTGTTATGTTATGTCATTGTCGACAGTCAAAACCTTTGTCACAACGGGGTGGCCGGAGAAGAGGCACATATCAGAAGACGCAAAGAAGTACTGGGAAGTACGGAATGAACTATCCCTCAGTGATGACTCTGTCTTCCTGCTCCGAAGGGACAAGGTGGTGCCCCCAACGACACTACGTGACCGCGTCCTCACCATAGTCCATGAAGGCCATTTGGGATCGAAAAGTCCAAAAGGAGGATTAAGCAGTCATACTGGTGGCCAGCCATCGACATGTGAGGACATGCCAGCACTTCTCCAATGCAGACAAATCCCTCACCCTACTACGACCCCCGATGGGAGAATTCGTCACCCCCGCAAACCCTTGGGAAGAGCTGTCAGTAGACATATTGAGCCCAGTCCTTGACGCCTGGGGCGAACCCAAGTACGTCATAGTCTTCGTAGACAGGTGCTCCAAATGGCCAGAAGTGAAGATCTGCGGGAAGGAAGACACAGACAGAATCATCGCCTTCATTACCAGTGTTTTCTTGCGGGAAGGCATCCCGAGGGTCATCACCTGCGACAATGGACCCCAATACATCTCGGACAAATGTAACGTCTTCATGCAGAGGAATGGGATCAACATACCCAGGTGTATCACCCAGTGTGCAGTGGACTTGCCGAACGCTTTAACCATGTCATCATGGGCTCCGTCCAAGCTGCAATCACCGCAGGCAAGAACTGGGAGACAGAACTCAAAAGCACGATCTGGGCCTATCGGATAATGCCCACAGTAATGGAATACAGCCCATTCAAGATCCTAAGAGGCAGGGAACCCTTCACCAAGGACAATAGCGCATGGATGAACATGACGCTCCAAAGCAAGTGGTCCCCTGCGGTGGTCAGAAGCAACATAGCCAAAGCGCAGAAAATCTACAAAGAACACTATGACCGGTGACACGGAGTCCGAGAAGTCTCCTTAGCAGCAGGTGACTGGGTCAGGGTGAAACTGGGCCAACTCTGCAGGAAAGGAGACAGCAAATACAGCAAAACCACTGCAAGTTCAAGAACTATTTTCGCGTTCCGCCCTCCTGAGGGATGGCAAGATTTGGTCACACTACCGCATGGCGAAATGTAACAAAGTCCTCTTATGGGCTAAGGACAGCACTGCAGCAGCAGGCGGTTATGACGGGGAAGTGGAGGAAACAGTGAACAGCTGCCCGTACGAAAACTCAGATGGTCCCGGCTCTGACGGGGGGACAAGGGGTCACCCTGAGCCAAGCACCAGCACAGACAACACTCAGCATAGTGCACCCCAGCAGACCAGGGAGGCAGGCAACTCAGGCACCGAACAAAGGGAACGGAGGAACACAGGCATCACACCTGGAAGGTCAGAGACACACAAAGGACAGGACTCTGGCACTCGCACCCGTACAGGAAGGTTAGTGGTACGTCCCACTAAATACAGAGAATTCGAAATGTAACTCTACCTATGGGACACTATCTCCTCTTCACCCTTTCGCCCCACCCTCTTTTCCACCCAGCCATCACACACAGCCCAGGCAGCAGGACTACCCCAGATGTGTGGACCGCTGTGTCATCTTCTTGTTATTGGAAAAAGGGGGAGATATGTGGTGTCTCACTCTAGTGCTGCACCCTGACGTCAGGACCCGCGTGACCTCGTGGGGCCTGACGGGATCTCGTGCTGTGTCGCGCTAGTGCACTAGCCGCAGTGGAAGGCTACAGACGCACTTGCCCCTCTCTGTTACAATAAAAGTTAATTCACAACCCAGCACGTAGTCTGTGCATTTGTCCGCCACAGGGACACTATACGGTCCTCTTGCTTCACATCAAAAAACTCCCATATAGGCCACGCAACAACCACACACTGTTCCATCTATGGCACTCAACAGAGTAGCATACTGCCACAACGCAAAATGGCACATTGGTAAGCTTACTAAGCATTATAAAAATAAAACTACAACATAATGCAACATAACCGAACCCAAAAGCACAGCAAGGCCATAATAAAGGCAATACAGAGCTAGACAAATCTCCATTGACATAACCTATCCCTGCTATGAACGAACATACTCCACTTACATGCTGACGCCATGTTGTGTTTTAAATTTCAATCCATGGCCCACGGATATTTGCACCCAGGACGGAATTTTCAGTTATGCCTCAGTTACCACATTCTGCAATACGCTCCTAACAGAGTTCACCAGAAAAAGGCTGAGGACATCTATCAGGATAACATGCTAAGATATAAATGCTAAACATGCAGTAATCAGTGTGGTAAACACCGGTTCCAAAGGTTAGGCTCATTCTCTAGTGGGAACCTCAAGAGGAGTTACTTATGTTCCACCTCACTCCAGGATAGCGGCAATTACTGTTTGCACTGATTATAACCGAATTCTGCATAACTTGGAAACATGTCTTTAGTCTCAAAATCTGTCTTTAGGATATTATCATGATGATATAAATACAGGTATATTGGTCTCAGTGTGGGGTCACCACGCCCCGGAGTTTGCCTGTTTTTCTACCTCCTGTAACCTTATGGCTTTTAATAATTGTCCACCTCTATCCTTGACCTGACAATACAATTACATATAAACAGGGGAGGGGGGCTGCACCGGTTGCACACCCTTCAGAGCATGGAAGGCCTGCTGAGTGGTCACTGGCTTTAAAGCACCCACTCTGCAAATGTCTTTGTATTGAGACTAAAAAGACTCGCACTGGGAGTTTGTTTTCTTAATACAAAACACAAATAGCCGACCCGTAGAGAGCTCTCTCTATGAGCGTGGGGTCAAGGGGCGGCATTCCACAATTTTCCTACCTGTATCGACCATGGGCAGGGAAAATGAGTGATAGGAATTATGCCCTCAATAGGGTACGATGACCATTATTGCGACATGGTGGGCCCTTGCCTGATGGACCACCTGGTCAGAGGATTACATCAACACAGCCAGCGGAGGCTTCGCCGCTGTAAACATGATCTTGTCACCAACTCTAAATCGAGTGGGGGAACAGCAAGTTGTACAAGGCAGAAGCACTTCAGGTATGGTGGTGCTACCGCTCTGCCAAACTCTAAATGAGGTCCTTAGTTCCACCTCTGTCTCTGCTCCTGGTGCCTTGAAACTGCTAGCGGGAGGTATACAGTGGTAACACCAAAAACGATTTGATATGTGTGAGGAGGAGAGGCACGGAGCACACGGGAAGTGCTCAATGGAGAGTGCAGATTCGCTACACAGACCCGATGAGGTGAGCGGTCTAGCGTCGGCAGGGGAAAACAAGGAAGACCAACTGACATCATCGGCGGGGATGAGAGAAAAGGCGGTGAGACGGAACCCGAGGAGTCGAGAGCGAAATCGGAGAAGGCGAGGAGAGAACCGAAGAGTAAGCAGGACGAATCAGAAATCTAGGATGACGAAGAGAGGGTGGAGACCCAGGAGAGAGTGTTATATACCACGAACAAGCCCGGCGGCTCACAGAGAGAGGACGCCCTGGGTCCCTACACCACGGCCCTGGGTGGGGTTCCCGTCCGAAATCCTAACAGACTAGGGGACCCCGTTTATGTCTCGCCTTATGGCACAGATATGTACGGTACTGGGGGTCGATAGAATTTGCACATCAGTGTACCAACCCCAAACAGATGGCCTGGTGGAGCCGTACAACAAAACCATTAAAACCATGCTCTGCAAACTCATCTCGGAATCAGGGAGTGACTGGGACCACAAACTACCCCTGGTTCTCTTCGCTATAAGATCACCTTTTGAATTGCTTTTCGGAAGAAAACCCCGGTCTTTGCTTGATATGGCTGCGGAACAGTGGGAGGGGGAGGACGAAGAAGGAAAACCATTGTGGGAGTATGCCGCTGACCTTAAAGACACGGTAACCATGTTATGGGGATTGGCACATGTACATATGGAGGAGGCTCAATGAAAACAAAAGACATACCACGACAGGAATAGCAGTTTGAGGGAGTTCAGTCCTGGGGATAAGGTATTGCTTTTATTGCCTTCCACCGACAACAAGTTGCTGACCCAGTAGCAGGGACCCTTCGTCATCAACAAGAAAGTCACCCCAGTCACATACAGCGTTATTTTACCTCTGCGGGCAAGCAAATATACCATGTAAATCTCTTTAAAAAATGGGAGGAACCCCATAAGACAGGTATATCAGGAACACCTGTACACCTAGTGAGCACCGACAAACCCATAGACATCCCCTCATTAACCACTCAGGAAGCCAGAGCAGAGACAGTACCCACCGGAGACATCCTGTCACCCACATAAAAATCTCAATCGAGGGGTTTGTTAGCCTCCATTCCAGGGCTCTTTTCCTCCATCCCCGGTTTGACCTCACTGGTGCAACACAATATAGTATCACTAGACAAGAAAGTAGTGAAACAGAACCCTTACTGAATTCCAATAGCCCGAAGGGAGGCAGTAGAGAATGAAGTAACAGCCATGCTACAGTCTCACATTATAGAACCGTCTCAGAGCAACTGGTGCTCCCCGGTGGTGATTGTGCCCAAACCCGATGGTAGCATACGCTTTTGCATTGACTTCAGACAAGTGAACGCAATAACCAAATTTGACACCTATCCTATGCCCCGCATAGACGAACTAATCGAACGACTAGGAAAGGCCGGGTATATGTGGACCCTTGACTTAACCAAAGGTTATTGGCAGATCCACTTGTCACCTCAAGCCAGAGAGAAGACCGCCTTTTCAACCCCCTCTGGCCTCTATAACCTTAAGGTGCTCCCCTTTGGTTTACACGGGGCACCTGCCACATTTCAACGCTTAATTGACAGAAATTTGAAGTCCCACAGCGAGTACGCCGCTCCGTACCTCGACGACATAGTCGTATTTAGTTCAACTTGGGAAGACAATTTTGCAGCAGCTAGGCTCTGTTTTCACCGCCATTCAAACAGCAGGTCTCACTATAAACCAGAAGAAATCCCTACTAAGCACAAACACCATTCAGTATCTAGGGTACACTATACAGGACGGGCTTATAAAACCCCAAATGGACAAAGTCGAGGCACTTAGGGCGATCCATGTCCCCAAAACCAAACGAGAGGTCTGTTACTTTTTGGGCTTTATGGGGTACTACTGGAGGTTCCTCCCAAACTTTTCATACCTGGCAAGCCCCCTTACTGATCTCTTACCGAATAAACACCCCTCCTACATATCCACCAGGACCCCTGAACACGAAAAGTTCTTATGACTTGAAAAACGCCATCTGCACAGCTCCGGTGTTACATTGCCCCGATTTCCACAAAACAATCGTCCTACAGACTGATGCCTCAGGAGTGGGTCTGGGTGCTGTCTTACACCAACCTGACATGAACAATGACCTCAAACCACTCCTCTTCATTAGCAGAAAGCTCTTTGCACGTGAGACACATTATTCCACCAGCGAAAAAGAGTGTCTAGCTATAAAATGGGCCATGAAAGCCCTACAGTATTACCTGTTGGGACGCACGTTTCCTGTTCTCACTGATCATGCCCCTCTCACCTGGTTGGCAAACAACAAACATACCAATCCCCGAATCCTTCGCTGGTTCTTAGCCCTCCAACCTTACTCATTCCAGACCATACACATGCTGGGGGCGAAGCAAGTAAGTGCCGTCTATCTGTCACAGCACCCTTTCTCCGAATGTCCCCAATGTCCATTCCTGAGGGGGGAGATATGTGAGGAGGAGAGGCACGGAGCACACCGGAAGTGCTCAATGGAGAGTGCCGATTCGGTACAAAGACCGGATGAGGTAAGCGGTCTAGCGTCGGCAAGGGAAAACAAGGAAGACCATCTGACGTCATCGGCGGGGGGCGAGAAAAAAGGCGGTGAGACGGAACCCGTGGAGTCCAGAGCGGAATCGGAGAAGGTGAGGAGAGAACCGAGGAGTAAGCAGGACGAACCAGAAGACGAGGATGACGAAGAGAGGTCGGAGACCCAGGAGAGAGTGTTATATACCGCGACCAAGCCCGGCGGCTCACGGAGGAGAGAGGACGCCCCGGGTCCCTACGCCAAGGCCCTGGACACGGGCCGTGGGCCAAGGCGAGTACCATTAGGAGGGTCATTTTGGTGGGGGTGGTGGCTTAGACACAGGGAACTAGGTCACGTGAGTGTCATTTCTTTTTAAATTTGCACCACGCCGGCTTTCCCTCACGCTCCTCCTTCACTGCCTGTTTTGTTTGTTCTGGTGACGGTAGCACTCAAAGGGAGAGACTTGTGTCTTGACACCAATCCCTGGTTGTGTTTGTTTTCTTTCGCTACCCCACAACAACTGGACCTGTGGAAGTGACCAGGTGGACCCAGAAGCCATGATACCCGAGGGACTGAGGAGAAGACCAGGAGGGACCGTGAACCACTCTGTCCTGTGACACCTTCCCTGTTGCAAAGACTTTTGCGATTTCTTTTTTTCTTGTTTTCCAATTCACTGCCTTAAGTTACCCCAAAGAAGGGAGAAAATCAAAAAGCAAGAAACCCCTCCTTAGAACTTGCCTGGTGTGTTCCGTGCTCCCTTTGTCACACACCTACAATATGATTTGCTACACAGCAAAGCTTCGTTCTCTAGAGAGAAGGACAGGCTGGGGGTAGCTTAGGCATATCCGGTTGAGGTGAGAAGAAGGGAAACAGGGCTACAACCCATCCACCTTCTTAGAAAAAATATACCTTTGCATTTAACAAAATACAAAATTATATGTGCACACACATAACACACACTCGTCAGACTTATAAAACATTACATAAATGTCAACAACTTACACATTATAAATTGTCTCTTACTGCGAAGCTTTCTTTTATTTCAAATTCTGTTTCTCAGGCCTCCAGCTCCCCACAGCCTGTTTTTCCACCTCACCAGTCTGCCCTGTGTCCAAATGACAGTTCGCCCTGCCAAGGGGTTTGTGACAGTTTGGCTTCTTATCTTCTCTGGGAGTAAGAACATTACTGATTGTATTGCCCAGTTTCTGGGCTCATCCTGTCTCATGTAGCATGATTACAACCCTTTCCCCCCACTCCTCTCACAGGAAACCCAACCATGAAGGAAGAGGAGGAGGTCTCCTCCTGGTTGACGTCACTAAAGCTGGGCTGCCCAGATGATGTACGTCCAGTCAGGACTCTACAATCTTTTCAAGTTTTGCCTTTATCCTTAACAACTCTTTTCATCTGGCATCATCCCTAGTGGATGTAGAAAGGGGCCATATAACCCCCTTGTAAAGCACATAGACCGCAGGGGAACAGCTAACTATAGACACACCTTTCTTTTGCCAGCTGTCACTAATCTTGGTGGCAAGTTCTGGCTCACCAATTTTCTAAATATTGTGAAGCGCGTCTTCACAACAGCAGGAATCATTTAAGGCTTGGTTAAGGCAATGACTGCCACTGTGGCTGTACTGAATGATGGCAGACTCGATTACAATGGTGGCCATCAGAACTGTGCCCTGTGTTCACATCCAAGTGATGTAAAATGGCGACGAAAAACACTGAGCAGGGGACAGGCAGTTCCAATCTTCCCCTTTGGTTACTAAGGAGAGTTCTAGCGGTGAAAACTTGCATGTTAAATTATTGTCATTACTATTGTGGACACATCTGCTTCAGTGAGAAACAGGAGCAGAATTTAGGAACCTATTAAAGAAGTTGTGATTGCAGGGTACCAACAAGTCTCTTACCATTGGTAAATTCTTGTGCCATGCATTGTTTTGTGTTTTCATGCATTGTTTCATGCACACACCTGTAGCTCACTCATGTGCACCATCAATACTGTGGCACAATCAGCTGTTGTAAGGGAGGAGAAAGGCTGTTTTCCTGCTCCTGTGAACTGTATGTATTTCCTACCAGCAACTCAAATCACCTTATCCATCCGGTGCAGGCTGCATTCCTGGATGGCACCCATACTTACACTTTCACCGCTTCTGTGTAGCATTCTGACATTATTAGAGACACTGCTTCAGTGTGTGGCAGAAGGAATTAAGGTGGGAGATGCATGAACATAGACTGGGTGAAAGGAACAGGGTGGTCAGAGTGGCCCACTCTCTCCCTTCCTCCTTCCCAGGTGAGCTTGAAGCCCCCACAGTCATGTGAGCAGGTCCCTCGCCTCCCCTGACACTAAAGTAGGACTTATTCCAGGGAGGCAAAGAGGAGCAGCCCACTTTCTTTGGTGTCCTTCACACACACTAATGGACCCTTCTTTGGCACACTCATTGAAAGACCAGCATTTCTACAGATCTCTCAATTTCTGGAAGACAACCATTTATTCTCAGGCTTCTACACACGAGAAGAGGCACAGAATCCGCTCTAATCGCCACACGGAATGACTTAAAGAACACGTTTGACTAAAATGGCATAGCAGCACCACTTCTGGATCTCTCTCTGGTATTCCACACAGTTCACCCTCAGCCCTTAATTCCCAGATTCATAGGCATAGGTGTCTATGCATAACTTGCTGGGATCTCCTCCCACCCTGATGACGAGGCTAACATGATATATATGCCCTGCTTCTCCCTGACACCTTAATAAATAAAAACAGGAGTTCCCCAAGGATCTATCCTCTCTCATCTCCTCTTTACCATGTACATGAAACCACCACTAGAGCTTATCAATAGTGTTGACCTTATTTACTGTGCTTATAAAACTCAAAACTCAAAAACTGTCTCAAAGCTGTAGACCGATAGAGGACATGAGACTATCTTAAACCAGATGCACCAACAAAGAAAATACTCACTTGTGGAGAGAGGGAATGTTATGATCTAGGATTGCTGCAAAAAACAAAAAGATGCACAAAACTATGGAGTGATCATAGACTCTGCGCTCCTAACGAACGGCCAAGAGAACAAATTAACCAAATCAGCCGTCTACACTATGAAGACACTTCTTCACATTTTCACATGTTGGATTTCCAGAAAAGGTTCAAGCAACAACATAATTCATCCTCCCAAATGTTGAAGATGCAAATGGTCTGCATCAGAGGATTCCTCTCTCAACCACAAGAGGACTTCAAAGAATTCAGAACTCAGTCGCAAGATTACTTTTACATCTAAAGACAAGCACACACACATCCCCCGCCTTGGGGTCTGTCCAAAGGCGTCAGCAGCCAGAAGATCTTCAATCAAACTTTAATAGATCAGTCACAAGGCAATAATACCCTATGGGTAGTGAATTCCTCTGAATGACATCAACTAATACTCCCAACCTAGGAATTTATATTCCAGGCTAGCACCATCCTTAAATATTCCCCCGTACAAAAACAAAGTAGTCTGTGGTCCTTCCTACTCCGTAAGGCTGCCAAATTATAGATTTTCCTTCCAGTAAAAATAGGAGCCATTAGCTACGATCTGGGTTTAGAAGACAAGTTAACAGCTGACTATTAAGAACTAGACCATCATCAGCCAATGGCTGTATCACTAAATGGAAAATAAAAGTACTATCAAACATGAAAATTCACTTGTCTTTTTCTACTATCACCAACCGAAGATTTAATGAAATCCATCGAGATTCCACCCACTATATCACATAATCTCTGCACAAAACATAAAGGTTCAACCACTAACTCTGGGTTCAGGAGCCCTGGGTTCAGGAGCCGTGTGCTACTAGCCATCGAGGCTTCCAATGCCTCGTCAAGGATAGTAAACGCTCCATAAATTCAATTACAATACAAACAGACTTAACAGAAAAAGACTGAGGAAAAGCAAGCATCAGGCACAAAGGCTGGAAGAAGGCGTGTGACACAGGAAAGAGAAAGAGAACTAGCAGAAGGAAGATAGAGGAAAAGAAAAACATACCTAAGCTGGAAACCTATACTAGAAAAATGTGCATTTGGAAGTAGTATAATTTCATGAGTCCTGGGAAAATAGATCCTTTAGTACAGCATAAAGAAAAAGAAAAACACTTTTACTATGTTATTTTATCGTATTAATTAATTGTATTATATTAATTCATTATTTCAATATTTATTTAGGTATATTTCTTTATATTTAGTTTAACGGCAGAACAGAATATGTCTCCAAATCCCTTCTACTGGCTACGTGTGGGGATCTGCCTTTCCCTTGGAAGCAATGGAAGAAATATTGCTGAATTATTATTGTACTAATTCACAGTCTGGCAGTTGAGGGTAGAAGAGTGTATGAAAATGTACCTTAGATTTAGGAGATAGTGATGGTCAACAAACCAATATTTATAAAATGTCTAATGAGGCGATGAGAGACACTCTACTTCCAAACTGCATGTTGTGTTTCAGTGTCACAAGTTCCTGAGAGGGATTCTTATAATGGATAAAGACATCGTCAATTATGTAGCAGCGCTAACACGACAGCCAATAACTTGAGAATATGGAGTGTTGAATGACTCCCTTATAGGAGATCAAATAATCAGGTGTACACATATTAACAAGAAAAATGAGAAACTATTGTCCAAGGAGCCAACACTCGATGAAGCAATCCAGAGTGCAAGAGGAGTTTATAATACAGCCACATGGCCATAAGAAATTAATACTTCCACAGGGAGAGCAAGAGAAATAGAAGAGGTCAGATGTGAGGGAACAGTCAAAGAAGGAGAACCTAGCAGAAAAAGAAATACACTTATAACACGTAGCAGCGAAAGAACAATGATAAAATGTTACAGATGTGGTTATCCAAGACCCATAGGACCAAGTAGCACATGTGGAGGTACATAAAGTAATTTGTTGAAACAGAGGCAAGAGGCAATTTTGCAAAAGTGTGTAAAAGAAACCAACTCCATAGTGTAAATTAAGTTGGTGGTGCATATGAAAATGCTTGAGAAATCGTATTAATGGCAGAATAAACAGCAAGGGCTGAGGAATGTAGAGAGGAAAAAAATAAGGATGTTAAAGACTGAATGAAATGTAGAAAAAAAAAGCTGGAGAGTTTATGGTGTAGAAATAAGGAGTGCATTATTAAATGTGTTGGCTGATTCTTGAAGATTGCATAAAATGATATCGAAGTATTCATACACATGTGAGCGACAGGGTAAAATGGATGATGTAGTAGAGTCTGCTACGAAAGCAATACGCTACTGCACCAAGAAAACAGAAATGGTTGAAATGCAGTGGACATAAATAACTGATAAGGACAGGGGAGTTTATGTGCCTATTTCTGTGGCAAAGGAAAAATCCAATTTATTACAATGACGTCACTAAAATGATCTTGTGATAGCACAGAATCCAAAAGTTGAGGAACCATTCATGGTAACAGAAACCAACCATAATAATTGAAAAAGTAATGGAGGATTTTTTAAATATATAATTTAGTTTTCTCCAATAAACTCGGATTACTGAAACTTTCGTGCAGGACGAAATGTTATTAAAGTTAACACAAGTAGTATAGAAAGTCAGCTCAAGCCCACATTTAATGGAACAACACATCAAAAGGAACTAGACAAGTTTAATTTGAGAAATTCATTGGAGCCTATCGCATCAAGACAATCGTTGGGCTGGCCAGTTGTTTTAGCGCAAAAACCAGAAAGAATGATTTATGTGTTGACCTCCGTAGGCTACACAAGAACATTTAAGTGTACAGACTGTTCCAAACATATCAGACATATTAAGAGTGGTAGGAGGAAGCAAGGTATTTAGTGTCTTGGGTGTGTATGCAGCATATCATCAAGTTAATCTGCATGAGGAATCAAGGTGATTTACTTCATTAGTGACACCTTTAGGAGCACTTGGGTACTGCATAATTCTGTTTGGTCTCACCTCTGTGCTGCTTTACTTCAGAGAACCATGTAGAAAAGGTTTGAAAGTATGCCACAGGTAATTTGGAGGAACATTACAAAATATTTGAGGAAGTTATGATGAGCCTGGGAAAGTCAAGATTTACTAACGAAAAGGTAAAGGGGGAAGGTTACTAAATTTTGAAATTGAATCCTGGAAAAAAAGAATACGACTGAAAACAAGAATAGCAAATGCAGTTAGAGAACCTCTTCAACCACAGAATAAGGGACATATGAAATGCATTTTAGGATTAGCAGAGTATTGCTATAAATTTGTGTACAATTGTGTGGAAATTATACAATGTGAAGTATTTCAAGGATTTTGAATAGAGTACTGAGTGTGAAGAAACTTTTGTAAATGTGCTAAAAAGTACATCTATGGCACAGACTTTGAGGGAATTTTATGGAAAAAGAAAGACATATAAAAACCTGATGCCAGGAAGGTAGGATTAGGATTAGCATTAATAAAAAGGGAAGACAAACAAGACAAAGTTGTAGGCTTCGTATCTAGGTGATCTAGAAGAGTGGAATCCTCATATACGATCGGAGAGAGAGAGGCTCTAGCCTATTACGGAGAATAAAACATTTTAGTCATTTTGTATGGGGGTTACCATTTGATACCGCCAGATCAACGCCGTTCGCTTCCACTAGTTTTAACTGCCTTTGCATCCTCCGTAAGACCTTCAAATGGATTCCCCCTGACTGCAGAAGAACCGTCACCCACACACTCATAACCAGCAGACTGGACTACGGCAACGCCCTCTACACCGGAATCAACAGGAATCTTCTACACAAACTCCAAACCATCCAGAATGCCGCAGCCAGACTCGTCCTTGGGACACCACGTCACGAGTACATGACCCAACACCTACGAGGCCTCCACTGGCTCCCTGTCGGGAAGAGGGTTACCTTCGAACTCCTCACCCACGCCTACAAGTCCCTCAACAACATCGGACCCAAATACCTTAACGAGAGAGTATCCTTCCACGTACCCAAGAGGAACCTTCACTACACCAACCTCGCCCTGGCAGAGGACCCCGCATCCGCAGAAACAGAACCGGCGGGAGAGCTTTCTCCTACATTGCAACCAGGACCTGGAACGAGCTCCCTGTGAACATCAGACGCTCCCCGACCCTGCACACATTCAGGAAGGATCTCAAGACCTGGCTCTTCGACTGATCCTGAGCCGCTTCCCCCCCCCCCCCCCCCCCCCCCCCGGGCCTTGAGACCCTCACGAGCGAGTAGCGCGCTTTAGAAACCCCTGATTGATTGATTGATCATAAAGCTTGGGCGTGCATTTTTAAAAGAGGATGAAGAATATTAGCAAACCACACCTGTAGATGGATGCTGACAATGAATTACAATTTTAAAATAGAATATGTCAAGTGTCTCAAGAACTTTATTGCAGATTATCTATCATGCCTTTCTGAGAGTGATGTGTAAACAATGTACAAGGTGTAGAAGAGGAAGTACTAGCATTGATAGACAAGAAATTAGGATTGGAGCAGTAATTGAGGACCAAGTTCAAGTCATTGAGGGGTGAACAGATTTAAATGTTTTGAAAGAAGAGGGACAGAAGTTCTATCATGTGAAAGCTGACTTCAATTATATCGACGGTCATGTTAGTACAGTGCACAGGGACGCTATGGGCCTGTGCAATCATTTCTTGCACCCACTGGCACTGTAGTATTAAAGAGGCCACAGATTCTTGTACGGCCCCTTCTGTAATATAATTAGTGCCAGTGAACGTACAGCACCAGCCCTACTTTAAGAGGGCACTGCCTCATTTACATGGGAGTGGTGTGGCCCCGTGCAAATGAGGGAAACACTTTGCCTCTGTGCCCGTGCAATATTATGCAAAACCAAAGGGTATGATGGACGGAGTGTTGAACAATGCAAGCACTCACCCCCAGTCAACTGATCTGGGTTTAATTCATCATCATTCTTTAGCTCACTCTGCCACCCCAGTTCAGACATGGCCACATGCAAATCAGTCTGACCCTGTGATTCCAAGTGGTTTACTGTTTAAGCAGCAGAACTTGTGAGTACAGAGACAGTCAGATCATATTTTTGTAGAAAACTGCTGGAAGACATGAAAGAGCTGCATAGCTTAGGTCGCTATGAAATCTTCTGGGAGAAAGAGTGAATTGCTTGGCAATGGAGATCATTCAATTAGCTAAGGCAAGTGGACTTCCATGGAAAAGAGAGTTGGAAAACATTATGTGGGCAAATAGAGTAATTCCCCAAACAGTAACAAGGATCTTGCCTTTGTGGCACTCAAACGAAGAGAGCCAGCAGCAAGTGAAGCTTCCAAGTGGCTATGTCTGAAAAACAAATGGAGTTATTTTGAGTTTAGCAGATATAGGGCATTCGCTAAGAACTGGGGCATGTCTCATCTGGCCTATTTAGAATGTATTCCTACATACAAAGAGAACTGACGGGATAGCCATCAATTGTTTACAGATGTCCTGTATCAGTCAACAGGTTTGGGAGGCTAGAAAGACACTGAAACCAATGGTAGGAGTTAAAGAAAGAATGCATGAAAAGAACAATTAGAAAGGGAGTAATGGGTCTACAACCTGACATTGAGAACTGGGTAGTCGTGAGGAAAGTGGATTGGTCATGAAACACAAGGTAATTACTCTATGGCACCTAAATAACGGAAGTTGTTAATAATGGGCCTGAGTAGCATGGCAGTCAGAACGCCACCTACAGGCCATTGGTGGTGGTCCAACCGCTATCCAGCATAGCAGCTCTACTGCTGCATTATGATGCCGTCGATCCACCCACTGCGGTCGGAGGGACCGACCGATGCGTCCGACAGGCTCAAGTAACCCATCGGACCGTCGGTCGGATTGTAATCCCTACACCGCCATAGGGATTACGATGTCCCTTTCTGACCGCCTCTTCATGACGGTACAACCGTCATGGAAAGGCTGTTGGAAAGGCACTTTGGGGGTCCCTAAACATCAATGCATGGATGTTTCAGAACATCCCCTTTTCCACTGAGCCTTGTGCTGTGGCCCTTTTCCGGTCCGCAGCACAAGCCACAATGGAAAAGGGGATGTTTTCGACCACCTACATGGTGGTTGCATCTTAATTTGGCGGGTGGAACCGCCGACTACATGTTGGCTGATTTCTTACCCGCTGTGATGCGGTCGGGTGCTCGTCCTACCGCCATTGTAATTCGGTCCAATGTGTTAACAGTGAAAAATGTAAGCACATGGAGTTTGAAGTATATGTAAAATTACAAAGAGAGTAATACAATGCCCTGCATAATGGAAAATGAAAAAAAAAATATTACTAGAATCCTGAAATTTTATATAGTTAAATTATAATGCAATATGCATTTCCTTATTAGGGTTAACAAATGTACAAAATTATAACTGTCATTTTACAAAAAAGTAAATATTAATTTTGTTTAAATCATATATTTCAGAAGGGAGATAAATGTGTGGACTTTCAGTTCTAGTATTTAGAGAATTTGAGATTAACATTCTAGAGTGTCGTACGTCATTTTTCAGGAGTTGTGGAAGGGACAGTTGGAGCTGGAGAAGATGAACTGATAGCTCAAGTTTGTGTTGTCTCCAGATTAAATAGTCATCAGTTTCAAAACTGTGGCTTGTATATATGGCACACATTATAAACATGTTATAGTCCTTAAAATCAGACCACTGTGCCCAAAGAAAACAAGGAGCAGATATCTTATTCAAATCAGTGGCATCAGCAGTGCTGATCCTCCAGGGGGAGCTCTAATAGCGCTGCACAATCTAAAGTTTTTTTAGAGTAAAACTGCAATTATTTTTTATATTTCCACATATTGCTACACACAAAGGCAGCAGAGAACAACAAAACAATGATGTTTTAACGTTAAATTCACAGAAAAAAACAAAGGTTGAAGGGATGTTATAGTTAGTTAAAAATGTCAGTTAAAACCACAGAAATTCACGTTATAGTTTTCGCAAGTAATTATAACTCGTGCCCTAAATTAAGGATAACTCGCACTTACACCATGCACAAAGTTGTCTTTAATTATGACATTTCAGATGTTACAGTGATGTTATCAATTATGTCATTGAACAAGTAATGAATGATGGACTATACGAGGTAACTAGCAGTGACTGGTAAGAGTGTGAGTTATTGTTATTGCGGCCAGGCTTGCACCCAACCACCTTGTTTAAAAATATATAATCTATAAAATGCTTTATCAGGAGGTGAGCACATCAACATACATAAAGCAGACCAATTGACTTTGTCAAAAAGCCACCTATTATAATAAGACTTATATTTTATAAATACCCACATTGGAATGTTTCATAATAATTATTGTCTCAAAATATTTTAAATCGAGCATTTTTTTTAAACAACCATAAACATGTTTTAGGGTCTTTAAAAAATATATTTTTCAGGACACAAAACGCAGCCATAGAACCAGCAACAAGGGATCCCTGCGCTCCCACTAATGGGCATATATGTCCAGCTCAGAGAGCTTTAAAAATAAGTTACGTACCTATAACTGCAGTTCTCCAGTATTGGATCTTTCATAAATTCACATGCTTGGATCAGAATAGCGAGCAGTTACTGGATTTGTATATTTTATAGCACTAGCACAAATAGCGGATGGTGGGTAGAAAATATATACATAACATTCATATGCAATTGAATAAACATAAATCAAATATTAAAATTTGCATAAATACATAAGCAAACACATGTAACTAAAAGAGGCACACCCTATTAAAATATGTGGCATAATACAGCCTGTCCAACCGCTGCATCACTGCGCTGCCCCGATTCCAGGCAATAATGCTGCGTGAAAGTGGGAACATTCTTCCAATTCACAGCATGACATAATTTCTCGAGAGGAACTCCAGCAAGCCAAGCAGTAGAGGTGGAAACTGCCCTAGCCGAGAGGGCCCTGGTTTTCGTTTTGAGTGGCCTGCCAGCCTTTGAGTGGCAGAACTGGATTGAGGCTGACATCCATCAAGCGATGGTTGCTTTTGTGGCACCCTTACAAGTGTGTCCATATGAGACCAACAGTTGGTCAGTTCTTCTAAGCTGTTTAGTGCGATGTAAGTAGAATTTTAGTTATCATTTGATAGCCAGAGAATGAAAAGACCTCTCTGCTGGTGGTGTCGGACTTGGGAAGAAAGACTGTCATATTATAGGTTAATTGAGATGAAAACCCAAAGGGACCTTGGGAATGAATTTTGGATTGGCTCTGAGGATTACAGAATTGTCTGTGAGGCGTAAGAACGGTTCTGGAGTTGTGAAGCCTGTACCCCACTTACCCTTCTGATCGAAGTGATCGCTAGCAACAATGCGACCTTCCATGTGAGCAATTGGAGGTCTGCTCTGTGTATGGATTCGAATGGACTCTTCATGAGTTGAGACAGAACTATGTTCAGGTGCCAGTCTGGAAGGAGGAGCCCCTACCGGAGGAAAGACTGTGAACAATCCTTCTATGAACTATTGATGACTCTGCTTGAACACAAAGAGAATGTAATGAGCATCTATAGCTTGAAATTGCTACGAGATGCACCTTAATAGAACCATGTCCCAACCCTGACTGAGCTAGCGAGAGGAGATAGGGTAGTATCTGTTCAGGAGATGCTTGGAGAGGAAGTAGGTTTCATTTTTGGCACCATAGGCAGAAACATTTCCATTTTAGCTTATATGTTTTTATCGTGGCTTCTGCCCTTGCCTTTGAGAGACTGTCCCTGCAGTCCTGAGGACTATTCAGATCTTTGAATTCATGGAATTCACAAGCCATGCACATAAGAGGAGAGAAGTTTGGTCTGGATGAAGGACCTGGCCTTGGCTCATTATCAAAAGTGGTCGGGATGCTTGTAAGTGAATGTAGTTGGATTGCTATAGTATGAAAAGCTCCATGAACCAATGCTACCTGGGCCACCTGGGGGCTATCAGGGTGAGGTGACACCGCTCCGCTTTCATTTTGCTGAGAACCTTTGGTATGAGAGGTATCGGGGTAAAAGCGTATGCATAAATCTCAGACCATCTGATCAAAACAGCATTCTCGCATGACCCAGGGTTGGACACCGACTTGCATAGACCTGGCGTTTGCAGTTCTCGCTTGTTGGGAAGAGATCCAATGCTGGTTTCTGTCCGAAAAATAAGATTCTGTCTAACACTGACTGATCCAGCCCCAACTTGTGGTGGATGTGCTTGGTTCTGCTGAGCATGTCTGCTAAGAAATTGTTTGTTCCGGGAACATGTTTGGCCCAAAGAGTTATCTTGTGTGTTGTCAGCCAACTTCAGATTTCCTGAGCCTCCTTAGAAAGCGTCAGCAATTTTGTGCCCCCTTGTTTGTTCAAGTAATGCATGCTGGTGGTATTGTCTGTGTGAACCAACACTGAAGACCCTGCTATCCTTGGTAGGAAAGCTCGGAGACTGAGATAGATGGCTTTGAGCTCCATGCGACTGATGTGCATGCTCTTCTGGATTAGAGACCACTTTCCTTGAGTTTGCGGGTCCTGCAGATAACCACCCCAGCCCTCTAGGGAGGCATCTGTAGTCATTACGAAGAAAAGTATTTGAGGTAAGTACGTGAGAACGGTGTGAGGTCTGGGATCACGAGGCTAGTGCTTCCATCATACCTGGTGTGATCTTCACAAGGTCCTTGAATAATCCTTCTGTTTGAATCCATTATTTTTGCAGCTCTTCCTGTAAGGGTCTCATTCTCAGGCGTGCGAGAGGGACCAGATTGATCGCTGAGGACATCATGCCCTAAAGCGATTTGAACCGATGCACTAAAGAGACTTTTTTCTGGATAGTTCGAGAGTCAGTTCCTTGAGCCTCTTTCGCCTGTCCTGGGATAGAGAGGCTTTGTTTTGGACAGTATCTAAGGCTGCGTCCAGAAACATTATTCTCTTGGGTGGAGTCATTGACGATTTTTGATCATTTACAGTGAGACGTAATTTGTGAAACAACCTTAGGCAAGTCTCTGATGGCCTTGGACGCTTGAGATTCTGTTGGTGCTTTTATTAACCAGTCGTCATGGTGAGAAAAAATACCCGATGACCATCATTCCTGAGAGACGCTGCCACAGGAGCTAGGCATTTGGTAAAAATGTGGTGAGTTGATTTGAGGCCAAATGGGAGGGCTTTGAATTGGTAATGGGTGCTGGCTACAGCGAAGCATAGGCATTTGTAATGTTTGGGATGAGTGTGGCTGTGGAAGTATACATCCTGTAATTCCAGAGTTGTCATGTGGTGTCCGTGGTTTAGGAGATGCAGGATGTAGGAAGGGGTGACCATGCGAAAGGGTGGTTTCAGTAAAAAGAATTCCAGAAGTCTAGGATGGGTCACCATTCCTGTTTTATTTTTTATTAGGGAAAAACAGGAGTAGAAACCCATACCCATACCCTTCTGGGGATGGGGGACTTTTTCTATTGCTTCTTTGGCTAGCATTGTAAGGGCTTATTTTCTAAGTAAGTGAAGACGAAGTGGGAACGCTCCCTTTGGTGGAGTTGTTGGCAGTCTTTTGACGTATTCCAGGGTATGACCATAGGCGATAAGGTCTAATACCCATCTATCTACTGTTATTTGCCACCAGTTCTGGGAGAAATTGGAAATGTTTGCACTCGAGACTGGTGTGGAGTTGGGTGCACTAGACAACAGAGAGAGGTCACTGTTTTCTATTGACTTCTCTGCCCTGAGGGGTCTGTTTCCACCTAGGCTCTTGCTTGTTGTTGGCTGCCACTGGTGGTGGATGATAGGACTGCTGTTGGTAAGATGGCCTGTTCTGCTGCCGATAGGGCAGTTGAAAGCACTGATCACCCTCTCTATGAGAGGAGAAATCTCTTCCACGCACTCCTACAAAACTGCAGAGTTCCCAACGACTTCGCCTTGTCCATATCTGCCTTGATGGCCTGTAAAGCATCATCAACATGCTTACCGAAAAGGGCTTCCCCATCGTACGACATGTCCAGGATCTTTGAGTGGACCTCAGGCCGGAAAGAGGTGGCTTTTAGCCATGATTGCCGTCTTAACACTGTGGCCTCTGCCATCTGACAAAATCCAGTTGAGGCTATGTCCTTCGCACAATCAATTATTTCGGAGTATGTTCTCTCTCCCTCCTGAAGGAGTCTTTTAGCCACTGATGTTCTATCCTCTGACACGAGATTTATCAGTGCACCAGTATATCGGACCACATTTGTCGGTCGTACTGGCCCAATATAGCAAGGGAATTAGCAGCGCGAACTTTCACCTATATTGTCTAGGCGTCTGCCCTCTCGATCTGGTCGCGCTGAGACAGACTTAGAAGGACTTTCTGAACACAGCTCTGGTGGTGTCAAGAGTTTCCTGTAATACTGCTGATCCATAACATTCACTGAATCCCCTGAGTCGATTATAGCAGTAACCTGTATTCCTTCCTTGTTCACTTCATAGGCTGGTTGGGGTTTGCTTCAACTTCCCTGTTGAATTCATATGCATGATGAGGAAGATGTCATCTTTTTCTTCCTCTGGGTCACACTCATCTCGTACAGTAATGCTCAACTCTGTACTTTCTTCATTCTTCGACTGGACATTCCTGACTGCAGGGGTAGTTATGGGTCTCCAGAGCATTTTCTTATCCCTTCTGCTACTGTGGGAGACATGACCAAAGTGATTGGGTTTGCCACACTTGGAAGATTCTTTCCATTGTGCTGGACACTTCATCGTCCTATGAAGTTCACGACCACAACTGCCACAGTTGAGCAACTGGTGCCTTGTGTCATCAGAGGCCTCTCTGGTGGACTTCCTCTGCCTTATGACATCAACATGCTTCTGTTCGATCTGGAGAGAGGTTTCAGGGTCTGTCTTGATGTGTACATGAGCCACAGCTGACTCCACCTGTTCTGCCCTGTTGTACAACAGCTCACGTAACCTGGCTAATATCAGCACTGCATCAAGTGTCATCCCAGACTTCATCTGAATTAGTACGCTAAGCACTGATGAACAACAGCCCTGTATTTTTCACGGGGTCTTCACTGATGCATGTACAAGATAACTCCCTCAGTTTTACTTTCCTTACTTTGAATCTTCCATAATCTGGATTTAATTGTGGATCAAAGTGTCCTTTAAGCGTTGTCATTGCTGCATCATAATTATGCTCCTCTAGTATTTGGAAGACTCTAAGAAAGTTTATATATGTCCTCAAAGCAACGTGAGGCTGGAGTCCTTGCTATGCCATCACTCTCTTGGGTTGTTCTCAGATAGGTGTTTAAACTCCTCAGCCATGTTTTCTCCTTTCCTCTTTTGCCAGCTTGTGCTGTGTTCATCGACTTTTCCATCCTATCTTTCTGTGCCTTTTCAAGTGTTTTGTGGCTGACTTTTCATCACTGTTATTTTGTCTATTTCTGCTAGGCAGTGATGGTCCCTTTTTCAAACTCTGAATGCCCTACACCTGCTTCTAGTCACATGCGGTACCCAGGGTCCACCACCAAGGGGCACCAAGAACATATTTTCATATGCGCGCGGGCTCAAGTTACGGAACTGCTGTGGGTTTGGTGTCACTAGGTCACATGTCCTTCTCCCCGCCCCTCACCAATTTCACAGGCACCTCCCTAGGTCTTTACTCATGCCACCATTTGTCTCGCTAACCAGTAAGCTGACTTATTGTGTTGCCAATACACCAGTTAGTGAACTTCTTCCAATTTTTTCTCATTCTGTGGTATCTACATCAACTTGGTTCAATGTGTTGCTTACCTTTGTCATGCATTCTTCAGGCAAGATCACGGTGCGCCTGGTCGCCAAGGTAGTAAGCCGGCACTGCTAACAACGGCGACCACAGCCTCCGACTATCAATGAGACACACACTCTGACATGCAGTATGGGGAAAGGTGATGGGCACGCCAGTCCCTGTTTAACCCCTCGGCCAAGTGCAACCCTCAAGATGCGTGTTACTCTGTCACTTGAGCGTAGGAGCAGGTCGGCTCACTACAGAACCCGCTACTTCTAAGGTGCACATTTCATGTATGTCTGTGTCAGTGCTAACCTGTGAGCCTTCAGCAGGAGCAGAACTCACATGCCTTAGTCCAGTGTATTGACATATTGGGGGGTGTTGAGGATGAAAGGAGGATGAATCCCACACCCCTTGAAGAATTCATAGCTCTGGAGCTCCTCTCCAGACTTCTATTACATTTTCAGACATGTCCTTCTGGCATCGTAAGTTGATTTTGCATGGGAATCCAGACATCACATTTTTTTGGTCTCGCCTGAGCCAGCGCATGCGCTGCACTGCGAGACATTTAGTAAACGGGCTTTAAAAAGTCAGACCACAGCTTTTTGGCTGGCATAGAGTGTGCGGTTACGGGCACAATGACGAGCAGAGGCACCATCTGGCTTGCCTCTCTCGTCATGGTGTGCGCACATCGCACACCACTCGCCAGCCTGCTTTCACTTTTGCCATCACGCGCCTCCCTGTCTTGCTCGCCCCTCCCCCATCACAGAGCGTCTTTTAGCGCGCGCACACAACTCCCGGGCTTGGTCCTGGTCCACCTCACTACAGAATCTAATAGCACTTCCAGTATCCCTCCTAGAGCCTAAAAACCCTAACAGTTATTCAAGTGCAAGGTTTCCAGACCCTGACAGCAACTCTAAGGTCCTCCCACTAGATCCTTGCAGCACAACCCGGGCCCTCTCTCCCCAGACAGTGCCAACAGGTTTCGAGACCACTCTCTAGACCCCGGCAGCAGCTCCCAAGCCCTCTCTCCTAAGATCCCTAAAGGTGATCCGGCCGGGTTCTCTCTCCAGACCCCGACACCAGCTGCTGGTCATCTCTCTTCTAGTCATCACAACAGCTTTGCGCCTAACCCGTCCGAGTAGCTGGTTGCAGGTACGTTGACAGCGTCAAGGACATACGTCTCACCCCTGTCCACCAAGACTACCAGACCCTGTTGCCAAAGCACACTTCCCCATCCGCTTAGCTCAACACCACTACTACCACCAGCCGGCCCAGGTTGCCCTCTCCGTTAACAAGCCTAAGTCACATCGCTTCTCCGCTCTCTGTTGACAGGTTTAGCCTCCCTCCGATCTTGCTTCCCACCGCCCTAATCCCGGAATCCCCGCTCCTTCGGTACCATGGCTCCGGCTGCTCAGACTCCCCTTCGCCGACCGCCTCGAAATCTCCGCCTCGCAATATGGCACCTGCGCGAGCCACGTCCTAACCGGAAGCGGCGCAATACAAAGCGTAGCACAGCGAGGGTTCAGAGGGCGTGACGGGCTGACGTGGAGGCTTCAACACCAGGGCCACAAACATAGATGAAGGACCGTGGCCCAAGTCAATGACGAGTCCCAGCTCATAGTTGTCCTACTGTATCCATGGCAATCATAAACACTGTCTTCTGATTACAGACAGGGCCTGGCCTTTCTTTCTGTCTCTCTACCATCTATATTTCTTTCTTTCGCAGTTTTGTGGACCGTGACTCTGGCCTAAAGGCACCAGAATGCTTCCTAAGAGAACAGGGTGGCAATTACGGCTAACGTCCTGAAACAACAGTTAAGCTTTAAAATCCGCCAGAGTATATAATAGCAGTCAAGTCAATGACGAGGATTCGAAGAGGGGATCATTCCATTATTTTAAGTGTCTCTGATGTAAAAGGATTTTCAGTTGTTTTTTAAGGCGGTAAGACTGGAGGTTGTGTGCTGAGCTGGTGAAGGGAGTTCCGGATCCTTGTCACACTGCAAGAGAAAGCATGGTGTATATATAGAGTTCTTGATAGAATGTCAGTGGTTCTAGAAGAGGGTTCAGAATTCTTTGATCCTCATTGAGTGCCAGAGACTTTCAGTTTTTCAGCCAGATAGGAGGTTCTAGCCTTGTGAAGCAGTGTCAACTGCAGGAATTGCTGGTAGAGGGGGCATTTCGGTCGAGGTTGCAAGAATGCCAAAATTAACTGCGTTGTACCTGACCCTGAGCTGCATCAACATGCAATACTACATGTGACAAACTCTGATTGTTTAACCAAGTATGTGGGGAATGTTGATAATGATAGTGTTGTATTGTCCACATGAGATATTGTTATCAGTGGTAAGACGTACCAGTCTTAGCAGACTCTTGATCTCCATTCAAATTAGTAGGTGATAAAAATTGGGAAAGGATATTTGGGAAGGAGGCCATCACTTTGAGTCCACCAGACATAAATCCCACAGTCTATGGGAGGGCAAAAAAAATCAATCTCCTGAGTTAGACCATCCTAACCATAAATGTTAAAGGTAGAGAAACCATTGGCCACGTGTATGTGGCCAAACGGCGGGCCAATCTGCTAGGTTGGCGCCACAAGAGAGCTCTGGGAATCACTTTAAACCTAAATTCATCTGAACAAGTCATGCTGGTGTCACATATCTGTGATGATGCAGATATTGTGGAGGAGTTAAGAGGAATGGGGTCTACTGAAGGGGTTGAAGCATAAGATCATTCTTACAGCAAATGCCAAACCAGCAGTACACAAGGTGAGAAGAGTACCGAATCTTAAGCTGAATCCCCTACAAGATGAATTGAATAAACTACAACGTCTTAGAGTTATAGAGGAGATAGAATCCTCAGAGTAGTTGGCCCCCATTGTTTTGGACCCAAAGGATGGTGGAAACAGAACAGAATAAGAATGTGTGTGGATTTGAGGGACATGAACCAGTGTAACTGGGTTGGCTGCCAACCACTACCAAATATTATTGACGCACTGGCAATTCTGGGGGGAGCTAAGGTGTTCAGTGTGATGGATCTATCAGCCTGCTACCATCAGGTGATGTTACATGAGGAATCCAGGGTATTAACCTCATTCGTCACACTTCTGGGAGCATTTTGATTACTTAGAATGTCTTTTGGTGTGGGTTCGCCGCCTATTTCCAGAGGTTGATGAAGGAGGTTTTGTCTGAGATTGACTTGGTCATGTACTTCCAGGATGACATACTAGTATACGCCAAGGATAGACCAAGTCATGATGCTATGCTCAAGGAAGTACTTTCCAGGTTGAAGGAATGGTGGGACAAGCGCAGATTCAGAGTGGGTACTGCCTCTTATCTGGGAAACACCATCTCGGGGGATGGCATTAGCCCGAAATTTGAATTTGCGGATGCCATATCACAAGCGCCTGCACCACATGACAAAGAGCAAATTAGGTCCTTCTTAGGTCTTTCAGAATATTACTCTAAATTCATTTGTAACTTTACCGGTGTGGTATTATTGAGAGATTGATCCGAGCAAGTTTCTTTTTCTTGAATCATTGCTCCATCAATCCCCCCTCTGATGGCATTTTAGAGCCATCATAAAATACCCATCACTACCAATTGCCAACTTTATCATTTAATCTTGGTACCTACTTGACGGGGTCTACCTTTGCCATTAGAACAATTTATTTTCCTCCTAAATCCCACACATCTGACCTCACTGTATTTCTTAATTTGTCAGGTAAATCACATTCAGTAAGAAGTGAAAACATCTCATCCACTTCTGTTCCCTGTTTAGCTAGGATCATTTTGAAAGCTACATCTTCATCCGGTGTTTGGAAAGCCGCACCATCAGGCGTATAAAAGATGGTGCAGTTCATTTTGCACAACAAGTTCCTACCTAATGGTTTACTGGACTCGTGTCGCATACCACAAATCGATGCATGTCTCTGAAATTTCCAATATTCACTTCTATTGGTTTTGTGATTGGAGTCCTAATCTGTTTATTTGAGACTCCTACAACTTGGATAGTTTTTCCCGAGAAGGGTAGGTTTGGGATTTCTGCTGTTCTTACAGTAGGACGGGTAGCGCCAGTATCCACTAGGAAAGTGATGTTGTTCCCTTCAACTTTTCCATCAACAAATGGACCTGACTGATCTACCGCCAAGGATGCGCCAAGCACGCACTCCTCCTCCCCCCTCAGGCACCGTCATTGCGACATCCCCAATTCACTCGCATCACTTTGCATCCAATATTGTTGAACGGTCTGTGTATTCTTACCACTTTCTCCACGGAATCTGGTGTTCACCTGTACCTCTGCACCTGAGCGTTCACATTGTTGGGCAAGGGAGCTTGTGGCATCTGTAACTGAGGAGTAACTATCTGTTGTTGTTGTTGTTGTTGTTGATTCACAACCACCTCATTCTGCATCTGCGGATTTAAAATTTGATTTACCCCATTATTCTGTTGAATATTTCTACACTCGTTCTTCCAATGTCTAAGCTTTCCACACCCATGACAAGGATATTTCTTTCTCGCTTCTTCTCTACTCATTCGTCCTTTTCCCTTGCTTTCATTCGAGACTTGACTATTCTAATTCTGTCCATCCATCTGAATATCATTTTGAGAACCAGAAATTGCTTCTTGGCGTTCTGCTATCTTCACTTGTGCCCACATCATTTTTTCTTTTAACTTTTTATGCTTTGCGTAAATGTCATCACTGCAGTATCTTGCATACTTCAGAATATCATTGATCGGCTTACTTTGCCAACAAAGCATATGCAGCTGAATCATCTGGCTAATTTCTGGTCTTAGTCCATAGACAAATCTATATGCTAAATGTCCCATATCTTTATCATCAATGTTCTCAAATCCACTATACTGCAGCAGCTTTTCATAGTACGCATGCACTGACTCCTTAGGTTCTTGAGTTGTTCTGTCTATTTTAACCCAATCTGTTTCTTTAGGGGGAATTTTCCCTTTTAGAAAAGTAATTACTTGATTATATTTCTTCATTACGTCCTCTGAAGGCGCACCTGTTTTTGCGTCTCTAGGTTACTCTTCAGTTGGCCAATCAACTGTAATTTTACATTCTGTCCACAAATCGGTTGGTCCCACTATGTCAAACAGACCATCCAAATCCTTTAACAAAACCTTTGAATCTTTGACAAACCTCTCTACCTGCTTGTACCATTCAATTGGTTTTTCTCTCAATCTAGGGAAGTCAGTTAAATGCGGCCAAAACTGAAATCCTGCTGTTTGGTGCTGCACTAACTTCCCGGTCCTCTGAGTGGTGGCCGACAGTGCTAGGCCCCGCCCCTCTACCAACTTCGGTGGCAAAAAATCTAGGGGTCTGGTTGGATGTACAGTTATCGATGAAGGATCAAGTTATGACCACTGCCGGGACCTGCTATCATACTTTGAGCCTGCTGCGCAGAGTGTTCATGTGGCTACCCCTAACTGTACGTAGAACCTCAATTCAGGCTTTGATTACAGGTCGCCTGGACTATTGTAATGCTTTTTTGGCATCTGCGAACGAGTCCTATCTTAGCAGACTGCACATCGTCCAGAATGTGGCTGCACGCCTAGCTCTTAACGAACCACCTCCCCCGGACCATTATTGAAATCTCTCCATTGGCTTCCAATCCACCAGAGAATAAAGTTTAAGCTCTGTTGCTTTGATCACAGAGCTCTTTATGGCACTAGCCCGAGTTATATGGCGGACAAGGTCAAAGTGTACTGTCCGAACCGGTGTCTCAGATCGGAAGACAAAAAGTTGTTGGTGATCCCTCGTTTTAAGAAAAAACTATCTGGAGGCAAAACTGTTGCCTAGCTGGCGCCAATATACTGGAATTCTCTGCCAGGGGATTTAGGTAAATGTCCTAATCTTGCCCGCTTCAGAAAACTCCTGAAGACGGAATTATTCAAAGGCTTGAGTTATGGGATTCTGTGCCTGCCTGACCTGTTTCGATGTTAGCACGTACATACCCCTTCGGGGGTGATTCCAGCGCTTTATAAATTCCCTACATACAGACATACACATACATTTGTAAAGGACAAAATATCCTGTCTGCTCCATGGAACATGAACATACCCACCACCGGGAACTTCTCTCATCGGACACAACCTTTCAACCTTTTCTACTTCTCTCAACGGAAATGCAGATACCTCTTTTGTAGCTGCTTCATCTCTTTTCTTTGTCCATCTACTTCTCCATCTTTCTACATCTCCCCATTTCTTCAAAAGGTGTATCAATTCCTTTATTTGTAACCTCCTTCCTGATGCATTCAAGCTTTCTAAGTCCTTTTCAGTAAATTCCTATCTGTAGGGTTTTTGTGGTACTTTTGACCTTTCTATATCTATTCCAAATTCTAATGCTACTTCCGCTATTTCCTCATGTAAATTCGTTGTCCTCCAAGTTATACTTTTACACAGAAACAACAACTCTTCATCTCCATATGAACCTAGTCTGTCAAGACTTATTGTACCAATGATCATTTCTTCTAAATCCACCCTTAATTTGCTTATATCTATAGTTTTTTGTGGTGTTTTCTGTTTTCCCAATTCTCTTTCCCATTCCTCCAGATCTTCAAGAGATAATCCAGCAGAACTTCCTGCCACTGGAGTGACAGTTGACACTCTCCTCTTTGCATCCATGGGTGAAATCCTCTTTGGAGTTTCAGTCACATTCTCAATGTTTGGGAATCACTTTCACAAGTTTGATCTTCTAACATGACTATCTCCTTTCTAGCACTATTCTATGAGACGACCATATTTGGCCATTTTGGTGTACCTCGTTTATCACCATACAATGGAATAACAGGACCAATAGTTACTGGTACTGTCGGTGCTTCCGCATTTAAGCCTAACTGGTTTATTTTCTGAATTATCTCTTTTTTGGTTTTGTTCAATGCATCCCTGTCTTTTTCTTGTGATGCTCGAATGACTGTTCGATCATATAGAACTTGCGGAACCAATGGAGTTCCCATCATGGGGCCACTTGGAGTTGTATTTCTAGCACTTTCCTGATAAGGCGGAGGTCTTTTTACTAAAAAATCCTCCAACAACTCATCATCAGATTCATCACACCCTATTCCTGCCACACCTAGGTGTTTTGTTTTTTCTTTACATTTGCTCCCTTCTTGATCTTCAGCCGACAATACCGGATACAAACCCTCTGTTACTACAGCCCTTCTCCATCTTTTCATTTGATCTCCTCGAGTGTCAAATGGGTATCTGGGTAAAAATCCTTTATTCATTCTCATACCTCCTCTGCATTTCTCGCGCTCGAATGCCTCAACTTCCCATTCTTCCAAAATAAGTCATAAATGACCAGCTGAGTAGTTTATGCCTAAGCACAGGTGTAAGTTACAACAACTGTTTGCGTACTCAAAGGTTTTTCCATTTCACCCAGGGACACTTTATACCTGGCAGGCAGGTGAAACTGCTTGGTAGTTACAAAGATAGATCACATCTGCCAGTTTTCCTAAATTTACGGTGAGTGTATTGTGCAGTTTTTTGGGGTTTTCTAGGCCGAGCCTGGGCAGCTCATGCTCTGCTCTGCGAAGCTTGCTGTATTGAGGTAGGGACTTGAAGCTCTGCCCAGCTTTTCAATTGGCTCCTGTTACAGTCCTTGCAAAATCGTTGCTTTTCATTCCTAAATAGGCTTGTTAGTCCCTCCTCTCCTTGGTACCGCCTTGTCTGTATTTTTAACCTCCTATAAGGACTGGAGCTTTTACTTGTCTTGTTACACAGTCTGCTTTATCTTGGCTGTGAGCACAATTTTGTTCAATGATTTGCCCCTATTAGACCTACTGCATCGCAGCACGCCACCCGCTTTTATTTTAATTACTACTGGTGATCCGCTTTAACTAAAGCTGCCGCGTTTTTATATTTATTTATTTTAGAAGAGCGGTCCGCTTTAAGTATAGCGGCCGCGCTTATTTATTTATTTACATTTTTGCTTTTTGTTTACTAGCGCCCATGCGGCGCTTTCACATTAATGGTAGCCGCGCCCCTTTCTTTAGACAAGCTGTGTCTAAAGAAAGGTGCACAGCCGCTATTAAAGTAAAAGCGCAACATGGGGCGCTTTTACAAAAAAAAGCATTTGTTAACTTGACAAACAGATGCTTTTTTTTTGTCAAAGCCCCCATGCTGCGGTTTCCCTTTAATGTTGGCCACGCCCCTTTCTTTAGACACGGCTTGTCTATAGAAATGGGTGCGGCCTCCATTAACGTAAAAGGGCAGCATGGGGCGCTTTAACACAAAAAATATTTGCAGTGCAATACGTCTTGCATTTGCGAGAATTTGAGCTATTGCATCATAAATGACCATAGCTCAAACTCTTGTAAATGCAAGACCTATTGCATTGCAAATGCTTGGCTTTTTTTTTACCAGGGATGTCTATGGTTAGTAAATGAACACTTTTACACATTTTGCTTTTTAAATTCTTCTCCTAAATTACATTACATTCTCAAACCGAAATTCTGGAGAGGTTTTTAAAAAGAAAGCCATGCTGGACAGCAGTGGATATGCTGTGTCGCATGTTTAAAAACCAGTGGCAAAGACAGTAGATCTCAAACGTGAGACGTATTAGCTTTGACAAAGCTTGTTTTTAAAGGCTTATGTGAGGAGAGCTTCTCTGCCTCTTGTCCCTGCTGTGTTTAACATCCAGGATTTGTAACCTCCACAAAGATCGGCTGATGTGTGTTTTTTTTCCTATTTTAGGTTCCATGTGTTATTTATCAACAAGATTGCTGTGTGTGTGTCATGTTTAACCCCTTTTGCAATCTCTTGCTTAGCCTGAGACACCAGCCTCGGCCAAGACAGAAACACAAGTACTGCAGCAGTCGGAGGAAGATGAACTGCAGGCCGGAACTGAGATGCACTGACTGAGTTGTGTATGACTCTCTAGTGCTGACCAAAAGAGGGTGCTTCAGGTCAAGATTGAGGTGCTCTTAGACCTCTAAGAAATGGAACTCATCCAGGTCTATCATAGTGGCATCGAATACTGTTGATCACGTGATTCTGCAAGACAGGCTAGGAAAGGGGGCAAATCTGGCAGGATCAGCTCTATGGTGGATCAAATCTTTTTTCTCCAAACCGCAGTCAAAAAGTCAGGATCGGAACAGCGAATCTTCCACTCACCCGGTGTTGTACAGCGCCCACTAACTCTTTAACTTTTCAAACCTATATTTCCACATTCATATATGTCCTTTGCCTGGACTTTTCAAGCTGGAGCAAGTAAGTTTCCCAAATTTACTCAGACAATGAACAAATGTATTTCGCAGACAACAGCCCAAACAAAACCACTAGTATTACCACCTCTCCGGACCATGTACTCGAATGGGTGAAGGGCAGCTACCTCTGCACAGGTGGAATCAAGACTACGATCTTCGTAATGTTAGAAAGTGAATCTTGTCTCACTACTATTCGACTTGCCGCCTGGTCTCAGGTACCCCCAATGTGTACCACTTTGATCCTGAGATGTTGTTCGTTGCATACTTCAGTGCAATGGTTAAAGGGATCAATCCTGGGGTACCGAACTCCACAAACTACTCCCACCAGTACAAAGTGACCACTGTGTCAAATTAACCAGGGACGCTATCAGGTCTCACCGGGACTACTGTAACATCACTTACACTTGGCTGCCAAAAAGCTCCTTGTCAGACTGCAAAGACTACAAAACCAGGCAACCGTGATGTGCCTTAGCCTTTGTCAATGAGACCACGTCAAGCATGCCTGAAAGATCTCCATCAGCTCCCAATTAAAGCCTGGAGCAATTTCTAATTCCCCTGCACCATTCACAAGTCTGGGAAGAAGGTCCAAATACGTGAGAAATCTAGCCCCGCCCTCCACCCCACCCTCCACTCATTGGCTGCAAACCATCCCGAAACGAACGTGCTGATGAAGTATGAAGGCAGATCCCTGGGACTTTACAGTCCAAGACTGCAGAGCGTCCTTAACCCCTGCCCCGAGATCAGAACCAATCATATTTAATTCGGAAAACTACTGAAAACTGAACTTCAGACTCACCTTTTAAGGTTCCATGTGTTATTTATCAACAAGATTGCTGTGTGTGTGTCATGTTTAACCCCTTTTGCAATCTCTTGCTTAGCCTGAGACACCAGCCTCGGCCAAGACAGAAACACAAGTACTGCAGCAGTCGGAGGAAGATGAACTGCAGGCCGGAACTGAGATGCACTGACTGAGTTGTGTATGACTCTCTAGTGCTGACCAAAAGAGGGTGCTTCAGGTCAAGATTGAGGTGCTCTTAGACCTCTAAGAAATGGAACTCATCCAGGTCTATCATAGTGGCATCGAATACTGTTGATCACGTGATTCTGCAAGACAGGCTAGGAAAGGGGGCAAATCTGGCAGGATCAGCTCTATGGTGGATCAAATCTTTTTTCTCCAACCTGCAGTCAAAAAGTCAGGATCGGAACAGCGAATCTTCCACTCACCCGGTGTTGTACAGCGCCCACTAACTCTTTAACTTTTCAAACCTATATTTCCACATTCATATATGTCCTTTGCCTGGACTTTTCAAGCTGGAGCAAGTAAGTTTCCCAAATTTACTCAGACAATGAACAAATGTATTTCGCAGACAACAGCCCAAACAAAACCACTAGTATTACCACCTCTCCGGACCATGTACTCGAATGGGTGAAGGGCAGCTACCTCTGCACAGGTGGAATCAAGACTACGATCTTCGTAATGTGAGAAAGTGAATCTTGTCTCACTACTATTCGACTTGCTGCCTGGTCTCAGGTACCCCAAATGTGTACCACTTTGATCCTGAGATGTTGTTCGTTGCATACTTCAGTGCAATGGTTAAAGGGATCAATCCTGGGGTACCGAACTCCACAAACTACTCCCACCAGTACAAAGTGACCACTGTGTCAAATTAACCAGGGACGCTATCAGGTCTCACCGGGACTACTGTAACATCACTTACACTTGGCTGCCAAAAAGCTCATTGTCAGACTGCAAAGACTACAAAACCAGGCAACCGTGATGTGCCTTAGCCTTTGTCAATGAGACCACGTCAAGCATGCCTGAAAGATCTCCATCAGCTCCCAATTAAAGCCTGGAGCAATTTCTAATTCCCCTGCACCATTCACAAGTCTGGGAAGAAGGTCCAAATACGTGAGAAATCTAGCCCCGCCCTCCACCCCACCCTCCACTCATTGGCTGCAAACCATCCCGAAACGAACGTGCTGATGAAGTATGAAGGCAGATCCCTGGGACTTTACAGTCCAAGACTGCAGAGCGTCCTTAACCCCTGCCCCGAGATCAGAACCAATCATATTTGATTCGGAAAACTACTGAAAACTGAACTTCAGACTCACCTTTTAAATGACTGTTGAGACTCCAATTCGCAGTCATCGCAGAACTCCTGCTATAGGCTCCTCCCGACCTGACTGGACGCATTCTCTCACCTCCATAATACTTATCCATGCAATTGGATTGAGGTCCGGTCCTATTCTGTGTACGGAAGAAACCTAAAGGTTACACGTAGCGCATTATTAAAACATGTAAATCAATAAAGAGTGCTACGGGAGTGAACAGCTCACAGGATCAGCTTTTCCGCCGTTCTGCCTTCTATTCGTATTTAAGATCCACATGGTGTACTTTGCTTGGGAATTCTTGGCTGAGGTTGGTTGAGGATAATCGCTGAGTATTACTTGGTCGCACATCATACTACACATATGTCAGACTCCCCAAAACACGATGTGCACCCTTCGCGCCTCTCCACAGCCCCTCGCCTGCATCTCCAGTACTTAATCTGTGCCGATGTTTGCCAGTGCATGGCACCAGCACTGATTTGCAAACACCGCCACTTATTTATGAAAGTCTATCACATGGTGACGCTGTCTGTATATCATTCAGCACACCTCATCAACACCCTATTCAACATACTTCCAAAAAATATAAAAGATGTGAGACCAGGCCTTACTCACAGCATGAGGCGACCTGGAACAGCATTTGGCTGTGCCGGCAGAAACAGTGGAAAGCGCCAACCACAGTTGCTTCTCTGCACCAGAGAGTTCTCAGTGGAGCAACATGGCCTGTTTCCTTCCTGGTTCGCCGAATTTAATGCAGGTGGAAGTGAGTGACAGATAGAGCTGGATGCCTTTTTGCTGGATCATTAGGTCTAATCACTGCAGGAGCCGCACTGGAGCCGGAATTTAAATCCGGGAGCGGTACTGGACTCCCAACCCTGCCGTTGACACCTGAGTGCATGTCATACGCGTCATTGTCACATCTCTATGATTACAAACCGGGGTAGGACTGACCGTAGCGGTCATCGGACGTTTTCCCAGGAGGCTTGAAGGGTGGGGGCCGGTTTTGCAGCAGTGGTGGGTGTTCTTTTGTTACTGGGTTTTGGTTTTGCAGTGGTGCTGCCAGTAACAAAAGCAGCAGTGCTTCACAATTGCACCCCCCCCCCCTACAAAATTGCTAGGGCTGCTTTGGGTTCCCAGCCCAGCCCTGTTACAAACCCAAAATGCCTGGACCCTAAGACAGCTTGTAAGGCTGAGGTAGAGTCAGCTTGTTATCCAGGAGACAATATGTAGTTAAATTTTCCCCATCCCAACAGAGAGTTTGAGAGTAGCAGGCATGTCCCCGAAATATCTGTGCGCCCTGGTCGCCCCCTGCACCTGCACATGGGCTGCTCCAGCCTGCAACCAAATATTTAGACCCCGTTGCTCCTTGAGGGTCCCGGCTTGCGGAATAAATAAAAAATAATGAACTTGTATGATGTCAGAGGGAGGGAATGCCTGACTCGGCTGGGAGAGGACGAGGGGGGTCACGCTAGGCGGGAAATGTCCTGATCCTGCTGGCCGGGCTCCAGGGCTGTCAGTTTTATAACTGGATTAGCCGCGGCCTGAGAGGGCCTTGGAGAGCCATTCGAGGCAAGCGCTGAAATAGATGACATTACCAGCGCTGCTCCTCGTGCGCAGGGAACAGGCCGCGTCTTATTCCGAGAATGACATCATCCTGGGAGCAGACGCGGCCGGGGGCTCTTAGGGCCACGTGCGCACGGCGCGGCCGCCATCTTGGAGCGTGGTTTATCCGTCTCCTGTGTCTCGTCGGGCGCTGTCGACCCCTCCCCGTGTGTACAAATGGGCGCGCTCACAATGTGGCCAGTGTGCAGAGTGCTACCAACAGCGAAATGCCGGGGGTGCTAACACTGTGTGTGTGAGGCAGCAAGCCTTGGGAGAATTACCGGATAAAGCAAAAATAACCACGTCTTATATTTTGAATTGACTTTTACAAGTAGAATTCACAAGTACCAATAGCAGTAGTAGGAATGAATCATCAGTGAATTGCAGTAGTTCAACGAAGTGATCCCAATTTAACATATTTACGACTGCACCACACAAAAGAAATGGAGTCCAGTAATGCGGCTGAGAAATGCTGGCACTTTATAATTTAAATATCAGACTACCCTCCAGGTTGGTTAGCAGCGGGTACTGGAACATGACCCAGAGCGGCATGAAAGCAGTAACAGAAATAAAGCTTAATTTTTTGGCCCACATCACAAACTACATTTATTATGTATTATTGCACAATTACATATTGCCTCAACGGTATAATAAGCTGATCCAACAGAAATTTGAATCTTTAACATGCAGGTTGTTCATTGGTCTCTTTACAGCAGGTGCATCAACCCACTGAGCTTTGTCGCTAGGCAATAACTATAAGTAACACCACGATTATCACATGTTATATAGAGCGTGACATAAATTTAATTCAATAGGTACCCTAGCACTTTACCGTGATGCATAACAAACAAAGTATCTACTTAACCGCCTGGAAAGTGTTCTACTCGCCTTGCAATAGCACAATTACCAAACTCAAGGGGCCTTCATTTTACCATCCTCACAAGGATACAATGCTGGCCTCATAGGGATTGAATCCTGTGACCAGCAAACTGCACAAATGTCGCAATAAGTACAATAACTCACTGAACTTTGGAGCCGGGCAGCCAGAGACGTTTTAAGGCATGGGTATTGCGGGCTCTGGCCCAGGGCCCCAGCCTTTCAGGAGGCCCCCCGATAGAGGAAGCTCTGTTCTGCAGAGTCTTGCCCTGATTACCTTGAATAATTCCTAAACAGATTGTTTTAAATACCCTTTTCCTCTAATTTATTATTTTGATTTTGGTGATGTGTGAGTCTTACCGACATTTTGTAGAGAAATATTGTGTTTATTTTTCATGCAACATCCACAAAAATGTTTCTTTTGATCAAACAGGACCTCACATATGTGAAACTGGAGTGCGCCACGCGTATTTTTTGCAGTAATATTTGTGAGCTGCTGCTGTGTCACAGTATTGAAAACACACCTCACTATCTCTGAGAGTGGATGTAAACACAATTAAAATGTGGACTAGTGTGCCAGTGCACTGTCAGTGACTTGGCTAAAGAAGGACTGAAAGAGCTGAAATTAGATCATAAACGCAAAGCTGTTCCAAACAGGGGCCCCCAAAATATGTTTGGCCCAGGGCCTCAAAAATCGATAAGATGTCCCTGCGGGCAGCAGCAGTAGTACGAATGTTCACAATAACCTTTACTATAATGCAAAACACAGACTGGGTTTAATAAGCAACGATGCCCAAGTAAGAGGCGTTCATTTCGTCATCCTGGAAAGGGTGAACAGCTCCTAGAAACCCTCCCCTCTAGGCTGCACACAGACCTCTGCAGCAGGCCCAGTGACCCGAAGAGCTGGATGCTTCGAGGAACAGCCTCAGTGTATTGCATTGCAGTCCACCTGGCCTGTACATTCTCACAAGGCCTTCCATGCTGATGCTAATATGATAACATCTCATCTGTCAAGGAGGCCCCTCCACAGCTGCATCTTGTGAAATAAAACTGCGTAATAATAACTCGGCTCTGGCCCTGCGCCGGAAGCCGTGAGATATGGAACAGCCGGCAGGGCTGTCAAGCGCCTTCTCTCAGGGAGAGAATGGGAGGCTGTCATTATCTCTAGTGCGCGCTGCGGACTGAACGAATGGCCTCTCGGCGCTTGGGAGAACACGTGCATTGATAGCGGCGCTGGGGGGTAAGGTTTGCAAAGAATTCCCACTGAGCCTCAGGCCTGCGTGGAACAGAGGGTTTCTTGTGGGATATTTCCATGGCACTTTAAATGCAATTAATCTGCGACTTGGCCTTGAATACTATGCACTATGTATTGTCTCCCCCCCAAACGTCTTTTTCTCCATTGGATAGATTTGTACACTGACCTACATATCCAACTCTACTGCTTTTATTTCGTCATGACTCTAGCCATCCGGATGTTGTCTGTTGTTTTCATGTGAAAAATATGATAACGTTTTTTTAAAAATCAATCCCTAGAATGGTAAAATGGTACAATAAAATGGTACAATAATCAAATGCGATCTGACAAAGAGTACAAGAAAGAACAGACAGACTTCAGAACCAGCATTTGGCAAAGCCAATAGGTCTGACAAACTGATGCAATGGCTACCTTTTTAGGGCTGACATTAGCCAAGGCCTTCAGAGAGAGATATATATATATATATATATAGATATATATATATATATATAGATATATATACATATATATATATAATATATATATATATATATCCAATTTCAGAGAGTAAATGTACACGCGCTCTCAGTCAGCGGACCACAGGGCACAAGAAGGGCTCCAAGGGTGTTTATTTACGACGCGTTTCGACTTGCTCAGAAGTCTTGCTCACGTAAACTCACAGTGCTCAGTGACAAACGTAATTAATAAAGTTGCACAGCGCTAAACATCGACATAGGACAATACAAGTCGAAAAACTGTTAACACACGGCAGACATCTTGTAATGGTCACAAATCAACATTTTCTATATTTTCAAAGCGTGAAAAGCAGAAATCTACCCCACAGAAGATACACAATGATCTAGGAATGAATCAATGGAGTATAAATGCCTTGTGAAATGTTGGCAAACAAAAGTAAAAAATGGTTGTGACCATGTAATCCAAGGTACGTGGTAAACAGGTGCGCATGCGTCTGCAGGGGTGGGTTGCTAGGTTACCAAAATTGTAACGGAGAGGACTTGTCTAAAAAACAATGTAATCGCAAGTGTGCACAGACGTACGTGGTACCAGTCTCACCCCCATTCTAGGCTATTGTAGACAACACCGGCTAAATGGACCGGAGCGTGAAAGTCTTACGGGGTGAATGATAAGCAGCATGTGCCAATGTATGTAATAGACAAAGTGCCGAAAACTCAGGCTCATAAATAAAGAGCAAATGATCGCTGCTCTACCAAAATTAATGCCGCAAACTGTGTGTAACACAAAATAAATGGTGTAGCAACCGCGATCAGAATTGACAAGGGCAAGAGTCCCAACTTTGCTGTAAATATGTCTCGAGCCCTACGTACATATGCCAGTCCTCAAGTACATCTCCCCCAAATACCATCAGCTCAATACAGTTAAATTCGAAAACAGTACAGATGGAAATAATTGGCAAGTGCCAGAAGGTACTTAATGCAGACTCCCGTGCGTCTTCAATCAAGGTGCTCAGTGTGCCGGAGGGGAAAAGGGTAGGTTGCCCGTGAAGTGAACGTGCCAGTGTGTGGGCCCCTTCCTTTCCTCCTGTGGAGAGAAATAACAAAGGTAAGTAAAAGGTTAAAAATACATAGCATGTATAGTGTATAAGATCTCATGTGCACACAGATCTAACATTAGGAAGGAGGAGATCTATCACACGGTATGCGAACGAAATTAAGGAAGAGAGACATCCACGGTAGTACACAAAATCACACACTGGGGGCACAGGCTAAAACAGATTATTCTCTAAGATGTATTGCAAGCTCCTCATCCTGATTTAACCCACCCGGTGCCTTAGTCTGAAAATCTATGATGTATTTGGATTCTCTTTGCCTGAGTTTGAGTACTCTGTTGCCACCCCTGGGATTGGTATTGATTTGCTCCAAAATAAAAAATCTCAGAAGGGCAGGATCGGAGAAATGTACATCACCGAAGTGTCGGGCCACAGGGTATTTGTCATCTTTGTGAATAATGGCACGGTAATGTTCAAGGACACGCTTTTTGGCTAACAAGGTAGTGCTCCCTATGTACCACAGTTTACAAGGACACTCTATGACATACACGACAAAAGTAGTACTACAGGTGAGGAACTGTGCAATTTTCTTGGTAATGCCGTTGTAACTGATGTTCTTGACTAGTGTACTGTTTTTGCATGCCTTACAATGCCCGCAGGGAAAAAATCCCTGTAGGCCGTGTTCGTGTATGTTGGAATAAATGGTAACATCGCTGTGTACCAGCATGTCCCTGATGCTTTTGCCCTTTCTGTATGTAATCGTGGGCCTATCAGGTAACAATTCACCAATGGTGTGGTCACATTTCAGAATATCCCAATTTTTTGTCAGTATTCTCTTGATACCGCTGGAATCTGAGTTGTAGGTCAGGATCAGGCGTGTGGTGTCTTCTTCATTCTCAGGGGATTCAATCTCTCTTTCTGTGATGGTATGGGCTCTGGATATAGCATCTGCTCTTGATTTGGCCCTCTTGAGAACCCAGTTCGGGTAACCCCTGATCTTGAATCTGGACAACATCTCTTTGCTCTCTAGTTGGTAAGTTTTGTCTGTGTTACAATTCCTCTTAGCCCTGAGTAGCTCACCGTAAGGAATACTCCATTTGAGAGTCTCCGGGTGGCTACTAAGGGCATGCAAGACACTGTTGCCCGCAGTGTTCTTTCTAAACAGGGTGGTGCTGATCTTTTCTTCCTTGATGTCCAAACAGACATCTAGGTATTCTGCATGGGTGCTGCTAATGTTGCTGGTGAGAACAATGTTCCTGTCATTGACATTGAGTTTGTCTATGAACTCCATGGCTTCCTGATGTTCGCCTTTCCATACGACGAACAAGTCGTCGATGTAGCGCATCCATATGCGGATGTGGCCAAGGTACTCATTCAACTCGGGGTTCGAGAAAATCTCTTCCTCCCAGTGCCCCATGAAAAGGTTGGCAAAGCTGGGCGCAAAGCACGAACCCATAGCTGTACCGACCGTCTGTCGGTATAGTGCCCCATTGAAAAGAAAGGCACCATCCCAAACTGTTGAGGACAAAATCAGAGTGTTGGAGAAACTGAAGAAAACCGAAATTTCCAAGTGGTGGGAGGCAATTTCATTGCAGAACTATATAGACCAGGAGATGGTCCCTAGAGGCCTGAGGATCTTTACAACACCAACTTACGAGACGCCCAATCCGGCAATGCTGAAAGAATGGTCGGACAATTCCGCACTCAGCTCCAGGAGAATGTTGGAGATCCTAGTTAAGTTTGCTTGGATTGACAGAGACCTCGTACTTAAACAGATCCAGGAAGTACAGGAGGAACTGAGCAAACTTACTGATGGCAAGACTCTTGAAGAATTGACTATTGCCATGAAAGAACGTTTGAAAAAATACGAAGACGACATTAAAGCGCGTAAAGAACGCAAGCTTAATAGGGACTACAACGACTACGAGAGCGGCAGAATTCTGACCTTCAGCCGAAAATACGACCATCTGTATAAGAAGCAAGAACCCACAACCATTGTTTCCTCCACTGTAGATGAGAGACAAGATAATACCATCTCTACACCCAGTGAGACGGAATCGGATGTCTCGGCCGAAACATCCTCTAATAATGACTTTGTAATACGTCCTGTCAATTTTTTAGAGGAGTATCGTCATCTACGCCGGAGCAGACGGACGAAGCAGGAAGCTCCGGCGATGAGAACACGGGGTCAGAGGAGCAGAGGCCGAGGAAGAGGCCGGGGAAACGCAGAAACCGCCGAAAGAGACTACAGCAGCGATGGCAGAAGAGGCAGGGCAAGGGGCAGAGTGGGAACTGGCAACACACGCTCCAGAAGAGCCCGCTAATGGACAGTGAAATGGTAAACAAGACCATCATCAATCTTTCTAAAAGAGTGATGAGTGAAACAGAGAAAAGGACTCTGTGTCTAGGACTTTCTTTCTGTCCTTCTAAATCATTTAACTATACTGATACCAGAATTGATTTGTTTAAGTTCATCAGAAAACTCAAGCTTAAAAAATGGCATAAATTAAAAAGACTTGGTGAGACAAGAAAAAACAGCAGGCACACACCCAGGGAATTCGACAACATCAATGTAGGTGATATTGACACCCTCATTGACATGATCCAACTGAATCAGGGTGAGGGGACAGAACCCGCTGTGCAGCATACACAGATTTGCGAGTCCATAGGCCTTACCACTGACCATAGTGCCTTATCGGGTTTTAAGCCCAAATCTACATTCTTCCCCACTCTACCCTTTGACACGATTGATACGTTCCAAGAGAGTGTGGGCAAGGCATTGTGCAACTTCAGACACAAGAGCAGGGGTCATATTCCAGCCAAAAACAACCTTACATTTCCCCAGAAACAGGCACTCAAGTCACTGGCGGAAGACACTGGCATTGTCATCCGCCCGGCTGACAAGGGTGGCAATATCGTCATCATGGACAGGGAGATGTACCTTGCTGAAGCACATAGACAATTGAGGGATAATAGATACTATGAGACCATCAATAGGGATGAATACAGCAACAGCATTATCAAGTTGTGGGACAAACTTACCATCTGGAAAGACCAGGGCATCCTTGAATGGGAGGAGTTCTGCTACCTGAAAAATGAATTTCCCGTCTTGCCTACACTGTATCTACTCCCCAAACTCCACAAAGACCCCACCAATCCCCCAGGACGTCCCATTGTGTCGTCCAGGGGAAGTGTATCTGAGCATATATCCAAATATGTAGATCACTTCCTCAGGGAGTATGTGATTCAGCTTCCCAGTTACATCAGGGACACGAAAGACTTCCTCAACAAGATCGATGGGGTTAGTTGGGAAAAGGACTTTCTGATGATCACATTGGATGTACAATCTTTGTACACCATTATTGACCACCAGCAAGGTCTAGAAGCCTGTGAGCATTTCCTTAGATCCAGACCGGCCCATCTTAGGGAACACAACAAAATGATACTGGAGATGATCAGTTTTTGCCTGTCTCACAACATCTTTCTTTTCAATGGGGCACTATACCGACAGACGGTCGGTACAGCTATGGGTTCGTGCTTTGCGCCCAGCTTTGCCAACCTTTTCATGGGGCACTGGGAGGAAGAGATTTTCTCGAACCCCGAGTTGAATGAGTACCTTGGCCACATCCGCATATGGATGCGCTACATCGACGACTTGTTCGTCGTATGGAAAGGCGAACATCAGGAAGCCATGGAGTTCATAGACAAACTCAATGTCAATGACAGGAACATTGTTCTCACCAGCAACATTAGCAGCACCCATGCAGAATACCTAGATGTCTGTTTGGACATCAAGGAAGAAAAGATCAGCACCACCCTGTTTAGAAAGAACACTGCGGGCAACAGTGTCTTGCATGCCCTTAGTAGCCACCCGGAGACTCTCAAATGGAGTATTCCTTACGGTGAGCTACTCAGGGCTAAGAGGAATTGTAACACAGACGAAACTTACCAACTAGAGAGCAAAGAGATGTTGTCCAGATTCAAGATCAGGGGTTACCCGAACTGGGTTCTCAAGAGGGCCAAATCAAGAGCAGATGCTATATCCAGAGCCCATACCATCACAGAAAGAGAGATTGAATCCCCTGAGAATGAAGAAGACACCACACGCCTGATCCTGACCTACAACTCAGATTCCAGCGGTATCAAGAGAATACTGACAAAAAATTGGGATATTCTGAAATGTGACCACACCATTGGTGAATTGTTACCTGATAGGCCCACGATTACATACAGAAAGGGCAAAAGCATCAGGGACATGCTGGTACACAGCGATGTTACCATTTATTCCAACATACACGAACACGGCCTACAGGGATTTTTTCCCTGCGGGCATTGTAAGGCATGCAAAAACAGTACACTAGTCAAGAACATCAGTTACAACGGCATTACCAAGAAAATTGCACAGTTCCTCACCTGTAGTACTACTTTTGTCGTGTATGTCATAGAGTGTCCTTGTAAACTGTGGTACATAGGGAGCACTATCTTGTTAGCCAAAAAGCGTGTCCTTGAACATTACCGTGCCATTATTCACAAAGATGACAAATACCCTGTGGCCCGACACTTCGGTGATGTACATTTCTCCGATCCTGCCCTTCTGAGATTTTTTATTTTGGAGCAAATCAATACCAATCCCAGGGGTGGCAACAGAGTACTCAAACTCAGGCAAAGAGAATCCAAATACATCATAGATTTTCAGACTAAGGCACCGGGTGGGTTGAATCAGGATGAGGAGCTTGCAATACATCTTAGAGAATAATCTGTTTTAGCCTGTGCCCCCAGTGTGTGATTTTGTGTACTACCGTGGATGTCTCTCTTCCTTAATTTCGTTCGCATACCGTGTGATAGATCTCCTCCTTCCTAATGTTAGATCTGTGTGCACATGAGATCTTATACACTATACATGCTATGTATTTTTAACCTTTTACTTACCTTTGTTATTTCTCTCCACAGGAGGAAAGGAAGGGGCCCACACACTGGCACGTTCACTTCACGGGCAACCTACCCTTTTCCCCTCCGGCACACTGAGCACCTTGATTGAAGACGCACGGGAGTCTGCATTAAGTACCTTCTGGCACTTGCCAATTATTTCCATCTGTACTGTTTTCGAATTTAACTGTATTGAGCTGATGGTATTTGGGGGAGATGTACTTGAGGACTGGCATATGTACGTAGGGCTCGAGACATATTTACAGCAAAGTTGGGACTCTTGCCCTTGTCAATTCTGATCGCGGTTGCTACACCATTTATTTTGTGTTACACACAGTTTGCGGCATTAATTTTGGTAGAGCAGCGATCATTTGCTCTTTATTTATGAGCCTGAGTTTTCGGCACTTTGTCTATTACATACATTGGCACATGCTGCTTATCATTCACCCCGTAAGACTTTCACGCTCCGGTCCATTTAGCCGGTGTTGTCTACAATAGCCTAGAATGGGGGTGAGACTGGTACCACGTACGTCTGTGCACACTTGCGATTACATTGTTTTTTAGACAAGTCCTCTCCGTTACAATTTTGGTAACCTAGCAACCCACCCCTGCAGACGCATGCGCACCTGTTTACCACGTACCTTGGATTACATGGTCACAACCATTTTTTACTTTTGTTTGCCAACATTTCACAAGGCATTTATACTCCATTGATTCATTCCTAGATCATTGTGTATCTTCTGTGGGGTAGATTTCTGCTTTTCACGCTTTGAAAATATAGAAAATGTTGATTTGTGACCATTACAAGATGTCTGCCGTGTGTTAACAGTTTTTCGACTTGTATTGTCCTATGTCGATGTTCAGCGCTGTGCAACTTTATTAATTACGTTTGTCACTGAGCACTGTGAGTTTACGTGAGCAAGACTTCTGAGCAAGTCGAAACGCGTCGTAAATAAACACCCTTGGAGCCCTTCTTGTGTCCTGTGGTCCGCTGACTGAGAGCGCGTGTACATTTACTCTCTGAAATTGGATTTATTTTCCGGCGTGCTCCACCGGTGTGCGTGCCACCTTCCATGGGTCCCCTGGCTGTCAGCAGGAGCAACTTGGTGAATTTATATATATATATATATATATATATATATATATATATATATCATTATCATATATATATAATATAATTCACATTGTGTCATTCACAATGTTCTTCTGCCTCCCACAGAATACAGCGCGGGGCAATGGGTCAGCCCGCTTCAGCCATTGGTTAACTTCAATGTGAACGGCGACATTCTGCTCTTTCCCAAAGCCCATATCCTCACTACAGGAATCTCTTCAGTAGCAGGGATTGCTATGGTAAAGTGTGGTTCACGATGCCAAAACAATATTTTTCCTTTTAGCCAATGTTTTCTTTTTATATTGGCAGAGGCTCCGCCGCTCCCCAAAAATAAAGTTGTATAAAAACCATAAGAAGACAAAACAAGCATCGAGAAAGTCAAAGGCTGGGAGATCGCTAGGCTTTGCTACTGCTTGTTTAAATTTTGTCCTGGACGCATTTGTCATAAAATGAAAAGGAAGGGAAAAAAGAAAACGTGCTACCGCTTAAACGTGGTGGCAATACGCTTTTGTTAGAAATGTAAAATTAAAAAAAAAGACTAACAGCACAAGGATGACGAAAGAATATGGTAAAGAATGAAAGATAAAAAAAAACACTGGCCAAGTAAATTATCAAACCCACCTGCCCTGCAGTGGAGTGCACCTCTTTATAGGTGGATGTGTACACATGACCAGGAAACAAATGGCAACACTCAGCGCAAGAAAGCCAGCTGCTAAAATGGGCTGACTGATTGTATGTGCTCTACTCCTAACATGGTAGACCAGGGGGCGAGATCTCCTTCTGCAGCCTGAGCGTGAAAGCTCCGATTCGTAGTGAGCAGCATCCTTTTATTCTTAGGAGGTCGATATTAGTACTGGTGAGCTGGGAAACAGTAGCTTCAGTCATTTACAGCACAGGTGAAATTTAATAAAAACAAGATATCATTAGCTCTGCGTCTTTGGTACCCAGGCGCTACCCCGTGCAACAACCTACTTGCGTTCCATGGTGTCAATAAGCTCTGCGGCTGTGCACAGAAGCACTTATTGCTGCAATGTTCCGTTTAAGACACCCCAGATGGGACTAGCCTTGGCCACCTGGGGCGCTTGCCTTCCCAGGCCCTGGAGACAATTGCCTGAGGGATGGAGAAGGTGTCTGGCATGGTACCCAAACTACGGGTCATCAAAGGCGAGTGTTCCTGGTTGCTGCTCAGGGCACAATCACAAGTGTTGCATTTTGTAGGCGAGGTGTTTTGGGGCCTACGCATGGATACATTTGTATGCAAGGCAGAGGGTTTTGACGGTAATTTGGGTGTTGGCGAAGATCAGGTGCAGGATGGCAGGGTCATTGAGATGGAATCCAAGAACACTGATGTTGCTGTAGAGTCTTGAACCTCTTGAAGGCGAGAGAATCCATTCACAAAGAAATGTGCACATTTGCATCTGCATGTTTACCACTACATATGGCAGCCGATGGACAATTTTCAGGAATTTGCAATATTTTTAATCAGATCCCTTGGAAAAACACAACTATTCCAAATTTTTAGAGGAATTCCTTGAAAGAACTAGCAAATTGTACATAGTACACAACGGCCGGGTCAGGAGGCTTAGTGGACTAATGCATCCACTGAAGGGGCCTGTGTTTGACCTCATGTTCACAGGTTCTAATCCCGGCGAGTCCACTCAGCCTTTCATCCATTTGAGGTCGATAAAATGAGTACCATTGAGTTGGGTAACAATAAACATCTGTTATTCAGTGCCTTGAGACCCCTGGGTGATAAGTGCGCTTCACAAATACAAGTGTTATGTTATAGTGTACAGTAACACTTGCAAAAATCCAATTGTACTTTTTTCCTTTTCGTTTTTCTCCCAGTGCATAATATTTTCCCGATGGTGAAAACCCTTCCCCTACGCTCCCAACGATTTTGGGGATGTTTAATGCCCATTCGCACCCTTAAAAAGCATTTACTATTGCCCCACACAGTGATAAATCAAATCAACATTTTTCAGGGTGGAGAAGGGGTCTGAAACACGCTTGTGAATACACGGAGGGCGTTTCTGAAATGTTTCAGTCCATGGACCATCCACGCTCCACCACTAAAGTAGGGTTTACAAATGCATGATATCACCCCATCAAGGGGCAATGGTACGCTTGGGTGAACTGATTTTCGAGTGCAAGTTCACCGTTTGTGAATTTCTTGCGCTCCTAAATCAAGTCATTTGCTTTGTGAATCGGGCTCGCGGTATTACATATTCGGCTGGCGAGTTCGAATGGTTGTAGTTGAGTTTGGCGCTCATATTGGTCCCCTCTACTACATGCCGGCATCTGGATGTGTTGGAATGAGCCGCCCACAGACCTCTCTGGACATTGAACGTCAATTTGAGTCAAAGGTTACTGATAACCTTGGTGCTGGAGATGATTGGCTTATCCAGGATAGGCAGGGTTGGGATGGAGGGGAGGTCATCTATGAGTTTGGCTTTATAGAACAGATGTTCAGTTGGTCCTCCACTTGTGTCACAGGATCCTCCTTGCTGTTTTGTGATTCGATGGCACACCAGATTCTTGGGCATGGTCTCGGTTTTGCTTGTTGGTGGGTAGCATGTAGATTTGAACATCGAAGGTTTTTGAGTGGCAGAGTACGTCATGGCCACCTATAATATTCAGGAAGTTTGAAGGTAGAGGTTAAAGAGAATTTGTGATGGGTGATCTTTGTGGAATTACGCAGAAGTGCAGAAGAGCGATGGAAAACCAAGGATCCAGTCTGTGTTGTAGAGATCGGCCAGAGAGGAAGGACGCACAGCAGAAAAGAAAGAAGACCATGACTCCTGCTTCCTCGGTGAAGCAGCAAACACGGTCTCATGGTCAACCAGCGGTGGCCTGCACGGATCGGAGTTAGGGGGGTGGGAGGGGTTGGAGGACGCGTGAGGTGGGGGAAGGACGTGAGAGATGAGAAGACACGGGGGAAACAGCTATAAAAAAAAATAATTAGAAACGTACCTTCTCGCCGCATCTCTCCTCCGCAGCCCTCCCTCGCTCGGCCACAGGAAAGACACCCAGGCTCCCAGTCAACCAATCACAACGCTGCCGTAGCAGCGTTGCGATTGGTCTGAGCACCAGGTTTCAGCACTCAGACACTGACTGGAGGCCTGGGCATGTTCTCTACATAGCATGCGATGCAGCCTGCATGGAGAACATACGAAGTATGCTAGACTGTTTTGGGCGACCTGAGAGGGCCGTCCACGCAGTCATCGCGCACTTTGGGAGGGTGCTACCACTCCTCCTCTGCCCCCTCACGCAAAGCTGTGAACGGAAGTAGGAGAAAATAAAATGATAATAACACAAGCTATTACCATTTTATTTACCTGTGTTTCACTGCAAAAAAAGCAGTGGGGCAACGCTCCTACGCCTAAGCAGAGGAGCCGCCACTGTGGTCAACTGGGTCAAACTTCATACCACGGTCTGCAGGCCCCAGCATGTAGGCTTGCCTGTGACTTGGAAGTGTCCCAGATTTTGCTGAATCTATTGCCGTACCATGCTCTGCAGTGGGTCGGGAAGGCTATGACTATAGAGGAAAGTCCAAGAACCTGCTTTAGATCTTGGCGGACGGGTCACTCCATCACAACGGTGACCGATATCCCGTCCGCCGGAATATAAATCCCATTATATCTTATGGGATTTATATTTTGGCGGGCAGGATATCCATCACCGTTGAGACGGAGTAACCTGTTTGCCAAGATCTAAATCACTCCCTAAGTTAGGTAAAAATTTATTTACAATCGATAACACGCAGAGTAAAGAGGTGAGAAGAGCCTAATTTGTGCCGGTGATTACAGGTGGCGGGCTTTCGCACTCGTGTTAGAGAACCAGGACTTGTTTTTTATCATCAAAATTTGACTCTGAGCAAGAAAGAGAGAGAAGTGGAGGAAACAGAGGAAGAAGAAGAAAGACAAAGATTGAAAGAAAACAGTAACAAAGAGAGACAGCAGGGAAGAAGCAGAACCTCTAAGAGTGAAGTAGAGAGACAGGAAATGCAAGGTGGAGGGAGAAAAAGACAAGAGCTGGAACAGGCCTAGTGTTCTGAAATGTTAGCATTGTGCTGCACCGGTGGTAGGCTCCTAGGAAAAACATTGTGCCTTGCACCTATATATTTTCAGGTCGAGCCTGGGCAGCACATGCGCTGCTCTATGAGGCATACTGTATTAAAGTATGGACTTGAAGCCCCACCCACTCCCCGCCCATACTTGTCATTGGCTTGAGTCATTGTCCTTCGTAAATGCTGGCTTCTGATTCGTTATTAGGCGTGTTAGTCCTTCCTTAGCACCGCCTTGTCTTCATTTGTAACCACCCATGAGGACTGGCCCTTTTACTCCGGTTGTTACACAGTATGTCTTATTTAGCCTGTAAGCACTATTTTCTCTAATGAGTTTCTCCTACTGCAGGCCCACATGCTTTCCTGCAACATTCAGCGCGCCATGCGCACTTTCACTTTTAAAGCAATAGGTCTCGCCTATACAAGAGTTTGAGCTATTGGCATTGTACATGACAATGCCTTTTATTTATGTGTTACTTATCAAAACAGATAAATAAAAGGCATTGTCATTTAAAATGCCAATAGCTTAAACTCTCGCAAATGCAAGGCCTATTGCATTGCAAATGCTTGTTCTTTTACAAATCATGCACTGGAGGTCAGTGATGGGTCTATGATTGTGGGAGAAGGGGAGTTCAGCCCAACACAATATGAGTAGACTTGGGTGGGCATCCGTGGGTCTGTGGTTGTCGAGGAGGAGGCGAGGGGCCATAGGTCGGTGTGTGGTTGCCGTGGGGTTGGTCAGGTCATTTGTTTCTTTCTTGCGCAGAAACAGGATGATGGCTTGCCTGTGGATTGTGGGAACTGTTCCTTCTTTGAAGAACTGCTTTATGCACACCGACGTTTTATCCTAAACTGTGGCGGCCGCCACATACAAAAAGTGGTAGGGCAGAGGGAGGGGGCAGGGGGCAGCGTGGGAGGAGGCAGACGAGAGACTGTCTATAACAATTTCCAAAAATTTAAAAATTAAAATGTTCCTGCTGCCGGCCACTTTCCGCGCACGCCTCGGTGCTGGAACTTCCTTGTCCCAGCAGACACTGTAACAGCCGGGTTAGAGAAACCTAAGTGTGCATGTGTGTTCTGGTCGGCCTGAGAGGGCAAGCCAAACACACATGAGCACTAAGGGAGTGCACGTAACATTCCCCCTACCCCTCTCATGCCTCAGCCCCACCTCTCCCTGCTGATGCTGGCTGAGCCAGCGGCTTAAAAATAAAAACATTAAAAAAATATTGCTTTATTTTTTTGCTACCGGCTCTGAGCTAATGGGGTGATGTTCCTCCGCCATTGCGGAGGAGCTGCCCCTGATCCTAACGGTTTTGCTGTATCATCTTCTTAGCACCAAGTTTACTCTGTTTTAAGTCATTTTGTGTTGAGTGGTGGGAGTTCTTCCGGTTTTTACTTGGTGGTGGCTGTACCAAGGTTGTAGGAGGTGAGTCAGTTCAGATCAGCTGTCAGAACGTTTCTGTGGGACCCCCCACCCAGGGCTTTAAGTGGGCCGGGTCCTGCCAGTGCTCAGCACTGTCAGTTCTTAAAAGCAGGTGCCGAAACGGGTCCCTACCGGGCTCTTCGTTTTTACCTTCAGGGTGGAGAAAAAAACAAGCTCAACTCCGCAATAGTACCACCCGTCACTGCTTTTGATGCAACTCCAAAGAGACTCATTTTTCAGTTTTATATAGGGAAAACTTGGAGCAAACATGAGCACCAGTTATATTACACAAGGACATATTCATGTTTTGAATCACAGGATGTTGAGCCGACGTGAGCCTCGAACCTGCTTTCTCAGCACGAAGGTCGGCTGCTCTAGCCTTAGCCACAACCTCGCCAACAAGAACGGAACCATTTTCAATATTATATACAACAAAGTCATAGTTGTTGCTTATTTATCTTATGCAGCTTACAACCATTGACAAAGCCAATAGTCCTGGTTTGTTGTAGGTGTGATGTTACTTGTGTTATATATTTGGATGAATGGACAGAAGCGGCAAAATACCAGTGGGACAGCACACTATGCCAATTACAGATTTTTAGCTTAAGTGTTTTAAGCCATGCCCTTAATTACATCGGCCACGCCCCTATGGGAGACCCCCCAGTTTTTTAATCCCACTTAAAGCCCTGACCCCACCCCTCACAGTCCTCAACAGTTGAGAGAGCTTATCTGGTCCCACTGCTTGGGGTCACTGTGGAGTTACTGTTAACAAAAGAATGACTGCTAGTTATAATAATAACGTTAGTTCTAATAATGATGACGCTGCTGTGTGCACGGTACTGGGTACACCTTGCGCTGCAGAGGGTTCATGGCTGGAACCAACAAGGTGAGCGCCACGGGGCTCTGTTCGTCCCCCAGGCTACGGCCAGCTCCAGGCAGATCAAACCCAGCCAGGCCTGTCATCTGCACAGGAAACTTATAAAGTGGTTTATTGCAGGAAACGGAGCGTAGTGCAGGCCTACTCCTCTGCGCCTCGAGTTCACATCTCCATCCGGCAGAACGAGCTTAGATTCACTCAGAATCCCTCGGCACAGGGACCGCGGGGACCCTCTGGCAAGCAGACCTGCAGAGGGTGTATGCTTTCGGGGGGCCTGGGCAGAGGCGTAGCTAGAGCTTGTGGCGCCCGGGGCTATCCCTCAGATTGCCGCCCCTGGAGAGGGGGCTGAGGGGTGCTGGGGAAAAAGGACCGAGAGACACATAGTATGGCCGCTAATAGTTACCTCGATCATGCAAGTTACATGCACATACATGAGACCGTCCAAGGCTACACAGTTAAATACACCGGTGACCGGCAGTACAAAGGAGAACACAGAGTGCCACCCTGCAGGATTTCAGGAAGGGCCTAAAAACATGGTTATTCGATTAACGTCCCTAATCAGCAGCACCGCCCCCACCCTCCAGCACCTAGATATCCTCACAGGTGATAAGTAGCGCTATGCAAATCCTGTTTGTTTGATTGATTGACACCCGATTCCCACACATCGTTTGTGCGCTACATTAGTTTTATCTGTAAAATTGTATGTCTTTGCAAGTTAAGTGACCACTTCAATGGAGATTGTGCTGCCTATAAATGACACTGCGCGAACACACCATGCTTTAATGATATATGTTCAACATTGTGAGTTCAGTGATGAAGCACTGATGGCAGCGACGCCACTCTGAAAATTGTTCGAGCACCACTGGGTGTTCCCAATTCTGTTTTTCTTGGTTATTACCTTCTCTGACTCAACGAAATTCTAGTCCCCCTCCCATATGACTGTGGCACAAGCCCTCTGGACATTATTAAGGCAGGTATTGGCCCGATAATGTGGTAACCAGATATTTTACTTATTTGCATTTTTAAAGAAGGGCGCATGTTGTGTGTGTTTTTAGTGTCTCACCAGAGTGACCTAAAAGAGAAGCCTGCTGTGGTAGGCCCTTTATAGTTTTCAGAGCTTGTTACAGTCTCTGACAATTCTATGTTTATTTGTAAATTGCTGGCCTTTGTGCTAAGGCTGGGTGTTAAGCAGTCTGGATTCCTCCTTGCACAATTGTTGGCTCAATTACTTTAACTGTAACTCTAAACCTAGAACACAAACCCTAACCACAAACCTGCGGTAAGACCCAATCGAAACACTTGTGTTCATCCAAACCTTAAAACTAACCCGCAATCTAAGCATAATCATACATGTATCTCTAAACCTATTGTTAATCCAAGCGATGCTAATAACTCCAGTCCTCGTTCCACCCCATCCCATTCATCTAACCATCACCCTCATCCTAGTTGTAACCTAATTCTTTCTAACACTAATATTGACTGTCACTCCAACTCAAACACTAATACCAGCTTTAAGGCAACCCCTATCTCGTGCCCTAACTCGAGAATAGCAGATCTTGTTTCAGTGCAAGATTTGTGCATGCTGTGGTGCCTTATGTTAAAAACAAGATCTGCAAACTTTAGTCCATTCTCTAGATGTCACCAGGTAGGTATGTGAAACTGCCCTACTCACTGGCCTATCGAGCCTGGCTTCCCCAACATTATTATTAATCTCAGCAGCAAGGCTTACTGCAAACATGGAAAAGGGCAGACCGCAGCTCATCAGTTAGAGAATGTCTGAGCTCGCTCCCAGTAGAGAAACACTGCATACTCAGGACAGTGTGCATAACCTTCAAAGCCCTTCACCAACCTACCTAGCATCAGCAATTACACGTCACTGGGCAAAACAGAAACCCCAGAAACAAAGAAGCACTGATGCTTGTAGCTCTGAAATTCAACATAAAAAAATCGTATGGCCTTATTTAGAGATTGGTGAATGGAATATTCTGCCACACAGTGGCACATATCCTGTGCTCTGTATACAAAGGCTATAGGCTACAATGCACCTGTAATACATTTGTGTCTGAGCATCCCATCGCCAAACTCCAAAGTAGGCCCTTACTCCATCTCAATAACAGCACCCAGAATATGGATTTTCTATTTATCCAATAAAACTCCATATTCATGCCTCATAACACCTAACACTTACGTTTGTGACATTTAATTGCAGCTCTCTCCAGCACCTGCACCACCACATATGCAGTGTCATTCTTAAATCAAATATTGTAGCGTGACGAACAAACTGACTACTTAACGTTCACTATAAGACAACACGTCTTTGCTAACATGGATTTATATGACTTGGATGCATTTCTCAAAATATGTATCTACAAATTGCAAAATGCTCTGACATCATCCTGAACATTTCTTTGTAAATATGTATGTTTATTATTTGGAATCATTTTTCACATTTTTTTGTAAAAATAAAAAACTGTAGAGTACTTTAACATCGTCTGCGTGTGGTATAAAATTTCAAATAAAGAAATAAAAACGTAGAAATTACCCCAGGCGTTATCGGAGCAGCTCAGAGGAGGGAAAGGCCAGGCACCCTTGTCGCCTCCCCAGGCAGGGGATAATCACGCAATCGATCCTTGTGCGGGCCCAATTCTGGTCAGTGCCAGCGTGCTTATTGGCCCAAAGCGCTCCTCTGCACTCCTGTGGGAGCCGCTCCACAGGCCTTGTGGTTTCACCTACGTTGGGCCTCCGCCAGATGCCGGCGTGCGCTGTTTCAATGGGGTAGCTCAGTGTGCCACACCCCGCCCTCAATCAGTACACATGGGCAGCTCAATGCGATCGTCCGCAGCAGGAGACTTCAGAGAGTACACCTCAGCCCCAGGCTCATGCGGTGGTCACCCTCCCCATCGCCATGACACAGACATGCCAACCCTCCCGATTCAGGCGGGAGACTACCGATTTCAAGGCTAGTCTCCCGCCTCCCGATTCCTGCAAGCAAAATCCCGATTCCTCCGGGTTTCAGCTGACAGGGCCTGGTATTATGTAACTGCTAATTCTTCCAGCAATAGTCAGAGTGGCGATGCAGGGGCTCTAGAAGAGGTGAAAAACCAATAAAGCCCAATTAACAAGCGAATGGTCTTTTAAAGACATGTGAAGTACTCGGAGGCGGCTCGGGAAGCTGTTTCAACCCGGGCTGCCACACACGGGGGGCGGGGGGGGTTTGGGGTGTTTAACCTGCCAGCAGGCCAGTGCACAACACTTGCATCACCCTCTCTCTGCCTGCCATTGGTCTCCATGCTTCTGAAAGATAATAAAAAAACGTGCATTTGCGTTTCAAATGTCCAGTCCAACAGCAGCACACTTCCAAAGCCCATACATGACAGAAACCCGATTCAAGGCCCCATTCTCCCGATTTTTTTTCAAAAATCTCCCACTTTGCTCTTCTGAAATGTTGGCATGCATGATGACATTATATGGGCCACTCCCTGGGGCCGCCGCCACTCACCACATCATCCACGGCGCTCCAGACGTGTACCCCCTCTGCAGTCCTCCAGCGGGCAACAAACAATGTCCTCCTCAGGGGGGTCACAGCAGGCCGCAGTCAGGTGTTCAACGGTGCCTAGGCCGTGCTCAGCGGGGTCCCCAGGACGCGCCCTCCGTGGTGTAGCCCCAGCAACAGGAAGCAGGCCTTCAGCCGAATAAGCAACCCCGCCGCACCCTTGATGCACCAGGTGGGCCGTGTGGGGCCCGAGCCGTCACCGCTACTTCCAGGCACGGCGCCACAGGGATCGAGGGTTTCCCGCTCTAGTGCGAAAGCGCAGAGCAATTCCCGGCCCGGTCGTGACTCTCGCGCGCGCGCGCACGCACCACACCACCACCACTATGCAGTGCGTGCAGCGTGCGTGCGCTTGCTTGCACTTCAAACAGGGCCGCGAGGCACAGGCGGCCTGTTGCGGCGGCCTTTATAATTTATTTGGGGACTGGGGACACTGACTGACAAAGTGTTAGCCAGTGAGTGTCCCCAGTCCCCAAATAAATTATAAAGGCCGCCGCCTCCAAAACAGTGCCGCCTGGGGCGGTCCGCCCCCCTCGCCCCCCCCTAGCTACGCCACTGGGCCTGGGGGGCTCCAGCTACAGGCCAGGCTCCGGATTCTACTCCCCGTGCAACCCCCTCTCCCCATAAACTACCAGCGCAGTCACATTGGAGGAAGCCCGCTCTGCAATCCGAATGCATGCACGTCCCGCCGCCAGCGCACTGTGTGATCTGATGAATGTCACACCGCATTACCCCATCCACTGCTGCTGCTTTTCAAACTGTGGCTAAAAGTAGTAAACACCACAGACAGGAAACGACGGTCCTCTCCCGTGGTTAGTTACACAAATCTGGCAATCTGAAGTCTGGCTCAAAGAAGGCGCACACACTGGGCAAAAAAATAGTTACAGAGTTAGTTTTTTGTATTTTTTTGGCAACTGTTCTGAAGTTGTGCTTGCAAAGTTTATCCTAGCGCCACTTACTTGTGTGGAAGCCGTGACCTTTGCAATAATGTAACTGCTGCACGTATGCCTGTCTAACACTAACAAAGCAGTACGGAACAAAACATGCCCCAAGTAAACACTTCTTTTCTTGTGCACGGCCATTAGGTGTAAAAAAAAACCAAACTTGCAAAGAAATACTCTGCATAGACCTTCTTTCGAGGTTGACTAGTTTGATTAGATGAGAGGGGAAGGTGTCTTGCTGTCTGGTGAAACTTTTCTCATAATGTGGAAATGGGTGTTGTTGTGCAGTGCCGGAAATGGAAATCATTTACTCCTGGTCCGGGAAGCCCTACATTGGCGTTCAAGGTGTGGCGGTGGAAAGGGGGTGGGGTCACGAGAACAGAGTCTGGCAGTCAACTTAAACATTTTTTTTTAAACTCTACAGCAAAGAAATAGTTGACAAGAAGGACAAATGTGACTGCAAGTCTGTTCTCAGAGAATCACAGAGGCTATGTTAAAAAAAACACTTAATGGGTTGAGGCACCTGCTGCAGAGATCTTGGGTTCCCAGCGAGTTTCTAGGACTAATAACGGTAAAAAAGCTCTGGTGGTCAATGCACTTGCAGAAGAGATGTGTGTTTTGTCTCGTCACTGTTCTGAGACATAGTAGCATATAGGTTTAATGTGCCTACTGCAAATCAGTTTGTGAAGCCTGCAGATCACTCACTTGTATTTCATATATCTAGGGAAGTGGGTTACTGCTTTTGACGCTGAGATCCTTTTGTACTTGAAGTTCATAAATTCCAATCCTTTTACTATAACACAGTGGTCTATAAAGCCGCATCAAGGAGCTACGTGTAACCTTCAATGCAGGGGTTTAGAACCCCAATGTTTTTTTCTCAATCTGTCATTACTCTAAGGTTGCTAAAAGGGTTCCTTTGGGTAGCAATAAAGTCTTATTAGCATAGAGAACCCCAACCACTCTGCTGCGTTTTAAATCCTGACTTCGTGTTTTTCCTGTCCACGCTATCATAACATATATTGCCTTATGAATGACGTGACTTCTACACCTTGTAACTCTCATTGTCATTTGTATCATTTTCTGTACATTGATTTACTGAATTATTGAATGATTTATTGTCTCTGTATAATGTGTGCGATTTAAAGCGTTCTGACACCCTACATTGGGATGAGCAGCACTAGAAAAAGAATTAAATTAAAATAAATTAGGGCTATTTAAATTATTTGTTTAATTTCTCATAGAGACAGAGCCATCTGACATTTTTACAGTGCATGAATATCTCTTGGACAGAGCCTAAAACCTGCCTCCAAACATAGTTTCTCATAAGTACATGTGTGCATAGCATTGTCATCTAGGAGTTAGTGTCCAGAAAGCACCCAGCCAGGATGATACTCCAACGAGATTAGGGCCGATGGCCCTTTAAATCAGCTCTTTGTTTTGGGCCCAGATCAAAGTGGAAAAAAAAGGGCGCCCCCTCACCGCCTGCAGGTTGCCGCTCCCAACACAACCTGCAGGTGCAGATGAATGTGTCCTGGTGCCAGCAACTTACACCACAACAAATTCAGCATATTTCACTGGGGTGAGCCCGGATCCCGAATCTATCTCAATAGTAGCTGACAGAAGCAGCAGGCTCCCCACATTTCCTGCACTGCTTAAGAGAGGTGGGCGAGCTTTCCTGTTGTAATTGGAAGGAAAAGAGAGGCAGGCCATCAAAGTGGCGTGCCCGGGAGAAGGCGTCACATTTCTTGCCTTCCCTGGAGTAGCCCGTAGCCCATAAAACAGGTTCCTGCCTGCCCATGCCTTTAAGCAGGGCTAGAGGGCTGTGGGGTGTAAAGGTGTTTGACATGTGTTTATGTAGGTTGTGTGGGAGGAATTACTGACGTTGATGTGAGTGTGAGTCTAACCGCGCAGGCTTCCTTGAAGAATCCTACACTGGATAGCCTTTCTTCTGTTCCAACTGAGAGGAGGCAAAGAGATTGGACTCCTATGGGAAGAAAATGCCCTCCTCTGGCAGCTTGGCATTAATGTCAACTAATGCAGCATGCCTCTTGGCGTGCAAGTTTGATACCCCGTTGGGAACAGGCCATCCCTGCTTGGCAAGCCTTCCTGAATACCATGAGGGACTCCTTCTCCAACCTTTGTGCTGACGGTATGGACGCGCCAAGCAATCCATCCATACGGGATTGGACAGACGCTGCAGACGGAGTGTCCCGCTACATGTAGTCTGCAGTTGTTTTGAGGCGCCATTCAATCATGTAAACAAAAAGGTTTTGGAGGGGTGTCTAGGCCCAATTAATGGACATGCCCTTTGATGGCCATTGCCTCTTTAGTGATAAATCGGACACCTACAAAAGTTTAGTCTTTCTTCAGTGGCAGCTGTTCATTCTGAGATGACAATCTAACTCCTTTTTCCAGCTTCATCCACACCCACAAAGAAGCCTCTTCGAGTTCTGTCTTATACGGAATCACACAACGTCAGATGGAGGTCGAGTGGCGCTGTTTCTTCATCAATGGCAGAGCATAACTTGGAACCAGAGGGTCATTTACCTTCAGGTTATTCTGTCATTCCTCTAGACGAAATAAACAAAGAAGGGGGTATCCTTAAATGAGAGAAGGTAAAGACCTTCTGTCTGTTAGAGAGTTCTCAGAGAAGTAAAAAGAGAAATTATTTCTTTTTTATGAAACCCCTCACTCACCAACCTGGTTGGTGACATGCTTCATCATCGGGGTCCACCCGAGCAGTCGAATACCACTCGGGTGTGCTTCAACGCCTGATTACAGCGGAGCAGGTTTGTTATTATATCAGTACGTGTAAGTGACGTGTGTGAGTGAGTGAAATAAAGTTAAAAGTAGTCCTACTGTACTCCCTAACAAATTTAATATGGAGCAGCAGGGTCACGGTTAAAAAAGTGGTGAAGTGTAATACTAATGTAGGTTTAATTTGACCTAAAGTATTATCCAAATATTGACGGTCTACATGTTTCAACCTTTCAGTGTAATCACAGGTTTTCGTCAGGACCTATCGACACACCGGGCGGTCTACACGCACTAAGGTGCATCCAACCCTGGAGCATCTGTGTGCCACCTACATATACTTGCGCAGGTGGTAAAAAGGGTTCAGGGAGTCCTCTGTGTACAGATGAACCTGAAAAAAGCACATACAGTTCTGGGCAATCAGAAAATGATCTATTTAGAATTAGAATGAACAGTGCCCATTTCCGTGTGAACTCTCATTTTTGCGCATATGATCACCTCATTCTGAGTTATGCGCCCCATGTAATTACCATTGGTTGTTGGAACCGAGCATTCGTTCCATATTATGCGAAATTAGCATCAACCCACTAAATCATTGTGGAAATCGTGGGTGTCTTACGGCTACACAGCAATTGTGAGTATACTTGATGTGTGATTCTATAGAGCGGACAAAGACGCATGTGAAAAAGACTCTATTTGTGACATGCGTGCGCTAAGGAAATTATTTAAAAACAGAACACGGTGGAGAAAAGGAAAACGGCTCAAGACTCACTCGCGATTCTTACTCGAATCGTGTCATGGGCTCATAAGGGAGACAGACGGTGCTGCATTACTGTTGGACAAGAAACACAAAACACAGGCGGCAATGGTCAGAACACTTAACTCTAAGTGCCTCACGTGTGCGTGGCCACCAGCTCTTCCCTACATACTCTTACCTCAGCTCACCGACTGCCTGCCACAAACCTGCGGTGCTTCCCCCAGGCGCCCGGATGTTACTGAATGGGCAGCAAGGCTTCAACTAAATACTCCTCACTTCCTGGTTATATGTCACATGACTAGTGGGCGTGGCCTGGAGTGAGGAGACAATTCTTAAAGCGACAGGTCGATTTCTGCCGGTGAATGGCTGGTCATAGGTGAGAAAATAAAAGGAGTCAAGAGTGATTATTAAAAATATATTTACATGGAATAGGACCTTCCACACGTAGGAGGAATGCTACAGAAAGGAAAACAGTAGTTCAGTTAAAATTACATGGCACAATGAGGTTATTTGTTCAGCACAGAGTTCCAAGGTATGCAATCGTTCATACCATGTTTGTGGGTGGACAATCTGTGTATCCAGCGTTGTTCTTTTTCATACAGATATTTCTGTGTGTTGGTACCAGTCACAGTTTCAATTATCGTCCAACGCATATCGTTGGGTGTATGAGTGTGTTGAAGAAAGTGTTCTGTTAGACGCGTGGTTTGTTTTTTGCATCTAATAGTGCTCCTGTGCTCACAGATCCTCTGCTTCACTTTCCTTGTTGTCATCCCTATGTAACGAAGTTCACACGGGCAGGTAATTAAATATACTGCATTAGTGGTGTTACAGTTTGTATGTTTTCTTTGTGACCATTCTCTGCCAGGTTCTAGGGATAGTGTTTTTGTGGCTGTGGTGAGATGGCACACGCTACAGTCACCGCATGGAAAATGACCTGTAATGTTAGGTAGTCCCCATGAATTAAGGACAGTACATCTTGTTGGTGTTTCTGGTTGTTTTGGTCTGGTGTGTACCAATGCATCTTTAATACTCCTTGCTCTCTTGAAAGAGAACAAGGGTTTTTCCCATTTTAGATTGCCTGTATTCAGGATGTTCCAGTGTTTGTTAATTGTCCTTGTGACCTGGTTAGAGATAGTACTGTATGTGGTGACGCACGTAAGAGGCGTGTCCGTCACTTGTTTCGGATTGGGTTCCAACAGTGCCTCACGGTTCTGATTAGCAGGCCGTTTTTTGCAAGTTGCCAATATCTTTTCGGGATATCCTCTGTCTGACAATTTGAGTGACAGGTCATTAGCTTGGGAGCGGAAGTCAGAGCTCTTGCTACAGTTTCTCCTAATTCTGAGATATTGTCCGAAAGGGAGGTTTTCCCTGAGGGGCCTAGGGTGGAAGCTATCAAACCTAAGTAGATTGTTTTTCGCAGTCGGTTTGTAGTGTGTGCGGGTTTCAAGGGCCCCGTTCTCTATAGTGATCACAACGTCCAGAAAGACTAAGGACTGGGTGTCACTACAGTGAGTAAATCTGAGATGGTCATCGCAGGTATTTATCCATAAGAAAAATTCATTTAGAACATTTTGGGGTCCATTCCATACTAGGAGTACATCATTGATGTACCTGCGCCATAGTGTTATGTTTCTAGAGAAGGGATTGGATGTGGTCAGGATGAACTTCTTCTCAAAGTCGTAGACATATAGTCCTGCCACACTAGGAGCGAAGGTACTACCCATAGAAGTACCGCCCGTTTGTAAATACAGGGTACCCTCGAACTCAAAAAAATTCCGCTTCAGGGCTAGAGTGTCGCAATCGATGATAAACCCCTTGGGGGTTCTATGGGACCATTCTGAGTTCTCGAGTGACTGCTCAAGCACGTTTAGGGTCGCATCCTGAGGGATGCTGGTGTAGAGACTTTCAATATCCAGGCTGACGAGAATGGTGTGTTCGTCAATCTGGATTGTTTTAAGTAATGACAGAAGACTTTTGGTATCCTGGAGATATGTTTCGGATTGTTGGACCATAGTCTTGAAAAAGAAGTCACAAAATCGTGATAGTGGCTCCAGGAGTGAACCAATCCCAGAAACAATGGGCCTCCCTGGTGGTGGGAACTTATCTTTGTGCATTTTGGGGAGGATGTAAAAGTAAGGAATTTTGCCTTCCGTGGTTGTCAAGTAATCTGCCTCCATTTTGGAGATCTCATTGTTACAGGCTGCTGAGTTAACCAATGAACTGATGTCACATTTTAGGTCATTAGATGGATCAAAAGGGAGTGGGAGGTAATTTCTCCTGTCAGATAACAGTCTCAAACATTCTGCTTGATACATTGCTTTATCCAGTATGACCACCCCTCCACCCTTGTCAGCTTGTTTTATTACGATGTCCTCACAGTTCTTGAGACCCTCTAAAGCAATCTTGCAATCTTTGTTGAGATTCCTCTAGACGACCCATCATTCCCCATGTCTCCTCCTCAAACAGCTTGATGGAAGGAATCTGTTCCCTTCTGCCCAAAGAGGCAACATAGCATCTCCCCTCCCTCACAGAGGTCAAATGTACCATTCACAGTTCTTTACAGATCCGAAGAGGAGAGGAGGTCTGTAACCCATTCTGGACCTCAGATTTGCCATCAAATTGTTGAAGAACTAAAAGTTGACGATTGTCGACACACAACCTATTCAATCCTCTCTTCCGCAGCAGGACTAGTCTCGCTGGCTCTGCAGGATGCTTACTTCCATGAGCCGAGTTCCCCTCAGCACCAGAAGATTCTGAGATTTACAGTGTGGGATTTACAGTTTCAGCATGCACTTCTTTCATTCGGCCTTGCCTCGGCCCCTTGGGTTTTCACAAAACTGAAGGCTGTAGTGGTAGCCCACCCCGTCCTTGGACTGGCTTCTGAGAGCCACTGTGCTGGGGAGTTTTAAATAATAAAACACTAGGCAGATTTATGGATGAAAGTCTATAAGTAAGAGTTTATTTTGTCGCAGTCCATAAATCATGCAGTACTACTCTTAGGTATGATAAACGGCCCCAATGAAGTTCTTTCTCACTGTATTCCTTGTCTTCGTTTGTTAAAAAATCGCCTTGCTATAAAAAAAACAAATAAGTTCATAAACAAACAACTAAACAGTTCCTTTCCTTCCTCCCTCTTTCTCCCTCAAGGAAGCTTTAACTTTTTCTTTCGATTCGGGAACATTTACTTTTTTTTCTCTATTCTATTATCTTTGCTCTGTATTTTTCTTCTCAGTGATGTCCTTTGGATATGTCCTTTCTCTTTTTAGCCCTATTCTTTTGTAGCGCTCACTTACTAAAGTGATTTTTATCCTTTAATTCTCCAGCGATTACATGGAAAAAGTCAGAAGTTTCTCCTGTGTGGTTTAGGGTCTTGGGTCAGCCGCTCCAATTGATCATGTCTTATTTGGATAACAGACAGCCGGCTGCCCATCTTCCCCCATCATGCTCTGAGTTTAAGGCCTTACGGCAGGGTGTTCCTCAGCACTCCTGATTGAGCCCCAACCTTTTCAACCTGTACATCCATCCTCTGGCTCAGCTTAAATAATCCTTTGGGGTTGATTTTATGACCTATGCAGATGACACCCTATAGCCTACAACAATACAGCGTCTAACCCCATCGGCAACTTTCAAGTTTGTATGCTGGCCCTCGCCCGCCGGCAGCCTCAGAACTCTCTTAGATTGAATGCCACTAATACTAAAGACCTTATGCTGCTGTAATGGCTCTCAGGTTATGTTATGTTAGGTGCTGTGTTATGTTATGTTTATGGCATGTGATGGGATGTGACGTTATGAGTTTTTATTAAGTACAACAAATCACTCCCAAAGGAGTATCCCTGCAATATGTAAAACGCTCTGATACCTTCGGGTCTAGCTAGCGCTCTATAAAACCTTTAAATAAATAAATAAATGTAGCATGAAACCAGAAGATCCCCAAAAGGAATGCTAGATTTTAAACACCTCAAAACAACCTGGTCTTAATCAATTTTTTATACAGAGAAAAAATGTTGTCATAGCCGTATATTTGGCGACAACTTATTCCAATGATGGGGTTCTAAGTACGAGAAAGAGCGACCCCCATATTGGGTGGTATGCACGAGGTGAGGGCTAACCAATGCCGTATCGGCAGATCTAAAGTTTCTCGTGGATCAGTAGACCTTGATTCTTGCACCCAAGTATGCAGCCATTCACCCGTACAAAGGTCGGTGGACAGGACACAAAAGTTTAAAGGGAAGCAACCTTTAAAATGCAGTCATTACATCGCACTACATTTACAACGCAGTCATTACATCGCAACATCCTTTACAAAACATGTCACTACAACGCAGCCATTAGATTGCATGTCACTACAACGGATGACACTACAACGCCTGTCACTACAACGCAGGCATTACATCGCATGTCATTACAACGCATACCATTACAAGGCATAGTACCTCTACACTATCCAACACTTACCCTACTGTTGCACCCCCTGGAGTTAGAATAGTAATTTTTACCCCTACACTATTCAACACTTACCCTACGGTTGCACCCCCTGGAGTTAGAATACTAATTTGTACCCCTACACTATCCAACACTTACTTTAATGCATTGTAATGGTATGCATTGTAATGGTATGCGTTGTAAAGGATGTTGCGTTGTAAGTGTAGTTTTATAAAATTCATTGTAGTGGTATGCAATGTAAATGTATGCATTGTAAAGGATGTTGTGATGTAAAAACTGCGTTGTAAAGGCATGCGTTGTAAATGTATGTGTTGTAACATCATACATTCAAGTTTAAATATGCATCGATTCCTAATGCAAAGGTTTCAAGATTGGATCTGCTCTGGTCCTTAGGTTAGGCGACATACCAATCTAGCAGCTGTAATTTGCATTACCTGCAGCCGGGACAGCAGGGCTTTGTTAGTTCTAGGTTTTTATTTTGATACCAAATTGACTTTGTTGAGCCAGGTCAGTCATAAATCCTCTGCTTGCGTCCTTGTTTTACAGCTGTTATGGAAAATCCTACCTTTTTTACCTGCCTTAACCGGCCAGTAGTGGTTCAATCGACTCAGAGCACCACTTCCAGGTTGGCTTCACAACAGACTTGTGCTACATCCACGTCTGCTGCTCTCAAAGCCCTGTATTGGGTGCCTTTTGCGAAAAGGATTAGTTAAGTTCTTGGTCTGCGTTCACAGTCCCATTAACGGAAATGGTCTCTATTAATCTTCAGTAAGAGTTTAATCGCTACCTACCGGGTGTAGATTGCGCCCTTCTGATGCATTTCTAGTTGTTGTATACAAATATAAGCGAGTTGGACAAGGCGACAGGTTGTGGGGCTCATTTGGAACTCTTTACCCTCCTCCCAGTGCAAGACATACAATCAACTTTTTTTAGGAAAGCCTTATGGACTTGGTTCTATGCATAATACGTTAACTGGTGACGGATGTATGACGTTACAACGCGTGCTGTTACAACGCATGCTGTTACAACTAAACTGTTACAACGCAAGTGGATTTACAACGCATGCCATTACAATGCAAGTCTTTACATCGACTTGCGCTAGATGGCGTGCTAACATTAGAAAAGTGTAATTTACTATTCCAACTCCAGTCCACTTAACAGTAGGGAAGGTGATGGGATAGTAAACTACACTATTTGTAATGTTAGCACGCCATCTAGTGCAAGTCGATGTAAAGACTTGCGTTGTAATGGCATGCGTTGTAAATCCACTTGCGTTGTAACAGTTTCGTTGTAATGGTAGTGCGTTGTAAAAGTTGCGTTGTAAAGGTTGTTCCCCCTGGTGACTGTCCACACTGTGTCTTAGCATTTACCTCCAAGATGCCTTCTGGGGGTAACAGTTTGCTTTATGTGTTAACATAATACCCTGCCCTCTAGCCCATCCACTTGCGTGTGCCACGGCTCATAATTGAGCTGTGCAGGGCTGGAGCACTTTAACTGACAGGAGGTCAATGGATCCACCTGTCTTTCATCTAGGTGCCCTTGGGGTATTCTCCCTCTTTGCCTTGAACTTCAGCATTCCTCAGTTTGGTCTGCTTCCTTTCTCTGCCTGAAGTGACCGGTTTCCTCCCCGGAGAAACTCAATTCCTTTCTCAGTGTCTCTTTTATACCATCTGCTCTTCTCCTAGTGTGGTTGCTCATTTGTTTTTACCCTCATTGGTTTTGAGAGTCCTTTGTCTGTTTTCATACATTCGTCAAAGTCTTTCATGACTTGTTACTAACTGTACCTTTCCCCCTACGTGCCTGGGATGAGCTGCGGTTTGTCAAGATATCAGGTAAATCTACTATGTGACACTTCCCTTTCTTACCTCCTCCCCCCCTCTCTAATTCCTCCATTTGGGAAGAAACAGTGATTGAAATCTAGATAGAAATTCTGCATTACTTTAAACTTTTCTCACCCTTCTCAAACTTTGACGGTTATAGTGATACATTTTTTTTTAGAATCCTGGGAATACGGCTTTTATTTTGGGAAAGTCATTTTAGGGGGGCATGGTCTGTAAATAATAGGAATTCCCTCTCCTCTAAGAAATACCTTAAAGCTTACACAGCTCATTTTAGATCAGATAGTCTTTCTCTATAGTCAAATAGCATCTGTGTCTTGGGAACAATTTACGGCTAATATACAAGAGCATCTGTTGGTGACAAAACCATCCCTAAACCTACCCAGAAGCGTCTGTAATATAAAACAAAAATGCTCTGGAGAAGTCTAGAGATCCTCCACTATTAGAATTGTACACTTCCTCAATTCTTCCCATGAGCCTATTCTGTGGGAAGTCCTTTTTGTTCCTTTGGCCTCAAAAGATGCTGGAGTTGGCTGTGTCTCTCCAGGTTCAGGTGCTCATCTGCTCTCTGCAGAGGCATTTGTGCCATTTCAGCCTCTCGGAACTACGGCTGGTGAGGATGGCTCACAGAGACTGTCTCCCTCATCTTCAGCGTAAGCAAATTCTAATAGGGATCTACAATACAACTCACCTGAACAACCAGGGAGAAGTAGGTTCCATACAGAGAATTTGGTCTGTCCGCAGCTTATTTGGCTAAGACCGAGAACTAAGCTGCAGATGTCATTTCATCATCACCACATGACTTTTGGTTATAACAATCCCTTCCTGGTTCAACAGCTCTGCCGGCACACTATTTGAGTCTTTTTTGCATGATATGTTTGCTGAAATTTATGTTATCTTACGCTGAATGAATTTTCAGCCACATCCTTGTTTACAGATTCCTTTTCAAGTAAATTGATTGCTTGGCTCGTTGAATCAGCACGAACTTCATGAGTCTACAGTGGAGTTTGGTCGCTGTTTTGTTGAAGATGGACTCATTATGAAAATGAACATTCTTACTTCTTCATCAAGTGTTTCAATTATTGCACCATTGTTTGAAATATTGGTCATATTTTGTTGACACACTTAGAGTGCTCTCAGTAGTGCACGTGCAGGCCAGGACTTTGTCCTAGGTCTCTTTTGTTCTACTTTTAGAAAGTTGGCATTTTCTTGCATTACCCATTTTGTGCCTGCAGCCTATCTCTGGTCACATGACTGGCTGCAGCTGACAATTGGGCTTTGTGTATTCCTCCTAGACAGCCACACACAATGGGAGCTTGGGTGTGACTTGATGGGCCATCGCTGTCAGGATGTGAGGGAGGTGCTGGGCACAGCCCCACTTACACTTGAATTGGCTGTGTCCTGTCTCCACACACAGTAGTAAGTAAGTAAGTAGAGTATTTATAGAGCACACGAATGCCGAGGCGTCTTGGTGATGAATTTAGCATGTGTCGTGTGCTGTTTGTAGAGACAGTAGCAAATTACTTTTGGGGAATAGCCATGTCTTGATAATTTTCCTAAACAGGAGTCTATTAGGTTGTAGCCTAATAGTGACTGGCAACTTGTTCCAGAATTTGGATGCCCGGGAGGTTGGGCTTCTCCCCTCCCCCCCCCCCCCCCCCATCCCCCATCTAGCTCTTTGAATTTTGGGGACCTGAGCTAGTCCTATGTTGGCTCATCTGAGATCCCGCCGCGGGGAGTACCATAGAAAGAGTTTCTGCATGTTCAATGCTCCCCCTCCATACAGTGCCTTAAGTACCAGGCAGAGAGCTTTAAATTCGATACGCTGTTGGACCGGAAGCCAATGAAGATGCCTGATGCCACCAGAGATGGAGTGGTATTTGGGAATGTTAATTAACACTCGAGCTACGGTGTTCTGTAGAGACTGAAGTTTTACTAATTGCCACTTGTCAATGCCCAAAAACAGCGCATTGCCATAATCCATTTTTGAGAGAATTAGTGCGGCTATTACCGTTTTTCTAAGATCCTGGGGAATAAAAGGCAGAATCTTTCACAGGATCTTCAATAAGTAAAAACACGAGGAAGTCAGGAGGTTGATCTGTCCTGCAAAGTTTAACTGGTCGTCAAACATCACTCGCAAGTTCCTAGCCTTTGCAGACGGGAGGGGGCAGCTACCCGCCTCAGTTAGCCACCATAATTCATTCCATATGGGTGGACCTTTTCCAAACTCCATGACCTCTGTTTTATCTGTGTTCAATTTAAGAAAGTTCAGGGCTGCATAGTCCCTGCAGTTAGTCTGGAGCCAGGGCAGGGAAGGCAGGGTATCTGTGCGCTTCAAAGGCATGTCTCTAGAAGCTGCTCCCCTCTTCAAAGGCACAACCTTGTATGAAAGAAGGACCCCAGACATCAACTCTTCGGTACACCTCTGGACCTGTGGATACTCTGCCAGGAAGAAGGGCTGCTGTGCTGCTACAAGGACTGCCACTCTGCTGGACTGAGGCTCTAAAGAAACTGCTGCTCTCCTGTGCAGACCTGGTACCCTATTGCCTGTAGAAGGACCTGCAACTTCATCTTGTACCCAGGACCCAAGAGTGACTCAAAGGGCTAGTCTGCTGCCCTCCTGATCTGAGCCTCATGGACATAAAAGGCTCCTCAACAGCTCCTGGACCTGCCTTCAGCGGGTTTCTGACTCCCCAAGTGGTGCCTCTCAGGTCCTGGACCCTTGGTGTGGCTCTCGAGCTCTTCAAATCAAGCTTTTGTGCTCTTTTTGATAGCGAATGGACCTGTTTGCACCAGAACCACCCAGCTCGCACCGTAAATCAGTACAAACTGTCACAAGCTCATCCCTTCACACAGCAAGCATTGATCACCCGCAGAGGATCGCCTCCGCGAAGCTCCAGCCCACCTGTCCACGACACCCGGTTTTATGGAAGTGGTATAACAATTCTTGAGAAAGACCACCAATAAAGTGTGCAACTCACTGAGGTGGCAGACTCAAACATCCAACCTCCACCACTAAACATTGGACAGTGGGAATGCTTTAGCATGGTACTACGAGACTTGATGTTTAAGTCTGGCTTTATCACTTTGCCAAAATATGCTGGCTGTAAACTCTCGGCCTGATTCACAAACTCTGAGCTAATAGTAAGTTTAGGGCTGCGGAGACTCCGCAGTCGAGGCGGGGAACTCCACACATATGAAGATAGGACAGGCTAAGGGAAACAGTATTTTGAGTAGCCCTGAAATATAGTATAATCAAACATTTAATTTAATTTAGCCAATGTACTTTCTTCCCTAGAAATATTTTAAAGGTTAATTTCCGCCCCTTTCCTGGGAGTTGAACCCAATGTGGGAAATAGGGAAGTTTTAGGTAAGCATAGAGAATAAGAAGCATTAATTCAGTATAGACGTGCATCAGATCTTGTTACGGTTTGCACACTGACTTTTGTTTTGATAGGTGCACGCGTACATTTTCTTGCCAGTACCTAGCGGGGAAGTTACCAAGGAGATGTTCTAAGGAGTACTTATGCTGAGGGACCTGGCGGAACAGAAGATATTATTTAGTGGCGGGATTGCCAGGGCACGACGTGCCCCTACTTCTTTATTTTATTGCAATCCGTTCCCCTACTTTTTTATTTTAAAAATGCGTTCCAAGGTCTGATGGGTGGGCAGAGAAGGAAAAGGACTCTGTCTTTTCCTTCTTGCCCAAAGACAAGGACAGTGCCCACTTCTGCTCTGCCGCTGGCAGATGCCCCTCCCTCTCTTTCTTCCTCTTATTCCCTCACTTTCTGTCTCGCTCCCCCTTACTTGCTGAAAAACGTGACTTCTAGGAACGGTTCTTACTCTCTCTTTCCTTTATTTATTCCCCCTGTGAAATGGATCCAAAAAAGAAAAACAATTTTTCTGGAACTGTCTCTTTTTCTGACTTTTTTTCTATTTCAAAGTGCAGCCTCGGCACCGAGAGGGAAAAAAGGTTCAAAATAGAAGAAAAATAATAAAGAAATAAAGAAAGCAAGACAGAGTGGTCACAAATTGGCGAGATTGGTTTCATTCCCACGTGCACGGATAAGCGCCACTTTACAGAGTTTGCCAGTGAAGCGCTAATTTTATTTTCTGCCTTTCTTCGAACAGCATTCTTTCCCCGGAAGTGAAGTGAACCATTCCAGAAGGTACTGCAAGAGCTGTTTGATACCTGGAGTGGAGAACGTTTAATGTGATCCTTAGCAGCTGTTTTCCTTATTTTAGTTAATAGAATGTGTACCACAGCTCTGTGTTCAGGGGTGTGGTCTTTTAAAACCATACTGCTTATGTTTTACAAGGATATAAGCAATGGACATTGAAACGCGTTCCTTCCTGGCCCTTAGTCCTGTCCTGAACTTTTCAGGCAAAAACACTTTGTTGTTTTCTCAATAATGAGTGTAAAAGCGTTAAGGTAACCAAGTTCCTGCTTACATTTCACATGCTTTACTTAATCTTGCATCCCCTATGAGTTTTTGCTTTTTCCAGGATGCTGTTACGTTTTTTATTTCGGACAGCATATTGCTCTGGTTGAGTGCATATTTGAATTGAGTTGCATCCAGGTGTTTATATCAGGGCACAATTGGGTTGTAGCTGAAGGCAGTGTGAGTTTCCCTCAGTGGGGCAGTATGGTGTTCAGTGGGAGAGAGGATGTGGCACTATGGTCAGAGCTGCCAAATTTGGAACTGTGGAACCAGGTTCAGCCTTCATGACCAGCTCCCCAGACAACTCTCTTAAGGGAGCACATTCCCATGCTAGACCTTAGAAGGCGCCGCAGGACCTTAGAAGCCCTGCTGTCACAGCAAAAGCAGGTGGACCCTAGCGGTGGCAAGTGTGGGTTAACCTTGAAGGCCTGTCCACCACAATCCATACTAAAGTTCACCTCCAGTCTTGCGAGCAGGCCTACAAAGCTGCACACCCTAGAGTGACAGTGACTCTGTCACTGAGGTCACAGAACCCTTGAGGCCAGTCCGCCTCACCCATTGATACCTCCATTGGCCTTGTTTTAGCAGTAGTAGCTGCAACTTACCAGGGAACAGCAATGCAGGATTTGCGCGCACACCAAACTAAGTTCACAAACTTCACAATCTCTCTGCTTCATGCACAAGCACTTTTAACATGTGCTGCCTGCTTTGGGGCCACTGGAATTATTTAGCAATGGAGGACAAAATGATGCCGCCGTGTTGACCTAATTATGTAGCAAAAAAAGGATGCAGCATAATGCAGTATATTTTCTGATACTTTATTATTTTGACAGTTTTAAATATACTAACAATCTCTGCAAAAATGTTGCCTCATTAGTTCCAGTGTAACATGATTGCCCCAACCTCCAAGGGGGAGGACTCGCCATCGTACATATAAGCTCCCCACTGCCTTTCTCCTTGAGCGACGCCTTCTCCGCCGCCTCTCACCTGCACTTTCAGGTCCAGACAAGCCGCAGAACCACACTTAGCCGCACCCTCGCTTACAGACCTCCCGGACCCGGGCCCCATTCGCCACCACCATCACCGACTTCATCGCACCCCACGCCATTGCTTCCATGGACTAAATACTCATCGGGGACCTCAACTTCCATCTCAACAACCCCAGAGACTCCAACTCCACCTCCCTCCTGAGCAACCTCGCCAACAGCGGACTGAGACAGCTCTTCACCACACCTACCCACAAGGCAGGACACACCCTCGACCCCATCTTTGCAGGAGGAAACAACATCCACTTTACCCACACCACGCTCCCCCTTGGACGGACCACCACTGCGTGCACTTCCTCGTCAACAAACCCAAGCTGCCTAAACCTGCCCCGTGCCCTCTGCGAAGGAACTGGAGAAAAGCCACTGAGGATCAGCTCAACTCCACCTTCAACTGCGACACCCCCACCTCCTCGACCGAAGCAAACATCGCTGCCAGGGAACTGCACAAATGGATCCTCAATTGCGCAGACAAACTCACACCCCTATGCTGCTCCGACAGACAGCGCCCCAGGAAGGCCCTCTGGTTCACTACTGACCCCCAAGAAGCCAGACGCCTCTGCAGATGTCTTGAGAAGAACTGGAGGAACAGCAAAATGCCTGAAGACCACACCACCTACAGGACCGCCATGACAGAATACCACCAACGCATAAGAACCACTAAATGGACTTTCATCCAAAACAGAATCCTCGCCAACTCCGTCAACTCCAAGGAGTTCTTCAACGTCATCCCGGAATTCACCAAGCCCCCCCAGCGAAACTACAGACATCACCCCCCTTCCCAGGACCTCTGCGACAAGCTCGGATCTTACTTCCATCTGAAAATCAAGAGCCTCTACGACAATTTCAATGACCAGACACCGGACTCCGCAGACACCCCTCCACCAGCAACGCCAGCCACCCCACCATCTTCACCTGGACACTGCTCTCGACCAAATAGACTGCCTCAACCATCAAAAGTATCCACTCGGGGGCCCCTACCAACCCCCGCCCACCACACGTCTACCATAGAGCCGCCATCACGCCAGAACAACGACGCACCATCAACACCACCTTCAAGACCGGCACCTTCCCGGACGATTAGAAACACACGGAAGTCAGACCCCTGCTCAAGAAGCCCTCAGCAGATCCCATGGACCTCAAGAACTACCGGCCCATCTCACTCCTCCCTTTCGCTGCAAAAGTCGCCGAGAAGACCGTCAACGCACAACTAACAAGGTTCATCGAAGACAACTCTGTCCTCGACCCCTCCCAATCTGGATTTCGCAGCAACCACAGCACGAGACCGCCCTACTTACCGCTACAGACAACATCCGCTCCCTCCTCGACCAAGGACACACAGCAGCCCTGATCCTGCTCAACCTCTCAGCAGCATTCAACACTGTCTCCCACTGCACACTCGCCGCCGGAATTAAAGGAACCGCCCTCAACTGGATCTGCTAGTTCCTCACAGGCAGACCTCAAAGAATCAGACTGCCACCCTTTCTCTCTAAACCCACGGAAATCAACTGCCGAGTTACCCAGGGATCATCGCTCAGCCCAACCCTCTTCAATATCTACATCCCCCCTCGCCGCCATCGTCAGACAGCACGGCCTCAGCATAGTATCCTACACCGATGACACCCAGCTCATCCTCTCCCTCACCAAAGACCCCACCACCATCAGACTCAGCTTCCAGGAGAAAATTACGGACGTCGCATCCTGGAAGAGAAACAGCTGCCTCAAGCTCAATTCGGAGAAGACAGAAGTTCTCATCCTTGGAACCTCCCTATCATTTTGGAACAGCACCTGGTGGCCCACCTCCCTCGGCAGCCCCCCGATCCCCACGGCCCACGCTCAAAACCTCAGCATCATACTCCACTCCACCCTCTCCATGAACCTACAGGTCAAAGCCGTCACCTCCAGCTGTTTCAACACCCTCCGCATCCTCCGCCAGACTTTCAAATGGATCCCCCCCGAATCAATGAAGACCGTCACCCACTCACTCATAACCAGCAGACTGGACTACGGAAACGCCCTCTATGCCGAGATCAATAAGTCTCTACTCCGCAGGCTCCAGACAATACAGAACACCGCAGCCAGACTCGTCCTTGGCATCCCTCGACATGAACACATCACCCAACACCTGCGGGACGTCCACTGGCTCCCCGTCGAGAAGAGAGTCACTTTCTAGATATTCACCCACGCCTACAAATGCCTTCACAACACCGGACCCCAATACCTCAATGAAAGAATCTCTTTCCATGTACCCAAAAGAAACCTCCCATCCACCAACCTCGCCCTCGCCAAAACCCTGCACATCCACAGAGCCAGAACAGGAGGAAGAGCCTTCTCCTACAGCGCGACCAAGACCTGGAACGAGCTCCCGATCGACATCAGACGCGCCCCCTAGCTGAGCATCTTCAGAAAGACACTCAAAACCTGGCTTTACGGCTGCACAGAGTTGTTCAACCCCCCAGCACCTTGAGACCCTTGCGGGTGAGTAGTGCGCTTACAGTTCCCTGATTGATTGATTGAGAAAGGCAGTAGCAGCTGCTACAGGACAGGGATGGTGGGCAGGGGTGGGGGGGAGCTGGGGTTTATTAACAAAAAAAACCTTTCCTTGCCGCCTCCCCTGCGTCCTCTTCCTTCTTCCTTGCTGCAGTCTGTCTGGCAGCAAGAAGCACCAGTCTTGGTCTTGCCCTGGGCTCCACCCTTCGAGCTGGCAATGGGTTACATTCCTTAACAGCAGTGGCATCGTTATTATTGACTGCATCAACAGGTAATGGTTAAGGGTTATTCAGCTCACCAGCACAAATAGCTACATAGCTACATCTTTCACAAGAAATGATTGACAGCCTGTCAACCCCATGGTATTGCGTCACTCAGGAGTGCCAGATAGCACCAGCAGAGCACACCTGCTGGCAGTAGGTATGTTGTAAGGGTAGTAACCTGCAGCTGTAATAGCCATGATTACTTGTTGCTAAAAATAGCCCAAAAGGTAACACCTTTATCTTACTGAGATAAAATGTGGGGGGGGGGATTAATCCTCCATGAGCGGTTATCAATAACAGATGCCCTTTTAAAATGAATCACTATGCAGTCCCCAAAATCTTGCTTTTGCTTGTTGCCCAGCCAAGGAACCTTTCTAGCCATAATGAATTAATTATGAAAAAAACTAAAATTCCATAATCTCCTGCTGAACCAATGAATGACTTTATTAATAAATTGTTAACATTCTTCAGTCTGCGCAGGTCGAGAAGGAGCTTCTTTTAAAACAACAACAAAAGGAGTTACTTGAGATGTCAGTTGAAGAGGCATTTGGGGCTGCTCCAGAGTCAGAAAGACATTACAGGAAGACTAGCAGAATTAGCTTGAGGGACAAATGTTACAGTATTAGTTTCCTCGGAAGTACACCTATCTGAATCAAGGCGCTGTATGGTCCCACAAGATTGGGGGGGCATCAGTGGCACCCTCAATTCTTCGAATTGACGTTGGTAGGTGATCAGAGGTGGGCAAGTTGAAATGGTACACTCTATTGCTTTTGGTCTACCATGAAGGCGTCAAATAGTCTCTTGAGTGCTGGGTATGTACAGCGTTTGTGATGTTGAAACTGACCTAACCTCCAAATTCACTATAGCAGTAGTGGCATACACTGGACTGCCAACTGGATTGGGCAGCACTTTATCCACACGGTGCACAGTACGCAAAGAGTCCTTTTTAGGTCTCGCCTAGCTATTGCATTTACGCAATCGCTATGCGAGACTCTAGTAAGAGGGGCATTTCAAAGTGCTCCCAAAAGTGGATTGCATGGCGAGCACGCACACAATCACGTGCATCGTGCCGCCATGCAATCCGTTTGGGGATGCGCTTCAGCCCACTGGCGCCCTCGGCATCATACTTCAAAGGGTCCGCTCCCCCGCCTGGAATGCGCTCCCCCGCCCCCGCCACGCTCCGCCGAGTCACGCCGGAGCACTTTAGAAGCCGGGCTTGTTTCGTTTTGTATTAAATGCCTACGCTCAGCACAGAGTAGGCAGGGACATACCAGCAGAAAAGGGAATGCGCCCATGATCTCTCGGCCTGCAATGCACGAGAGTCTAAATGCAGGCCTCTTCAACGCTCACTTTATCTGCAGTGCATGCACCGACTCTTAAAAGCCCTCTGGATGGGCCGCCTGCTAAATATTTAATGGGCAACATATGGCTCAATGACAAAATCCGTTGCTGCTGTTTAAACGCAAAGACAAGTGTCTCGGCACCTGACCTGACTTCGGTCTTCATCTTAGCTGACACAAAAAAAAATACACAGGCCACTAAATGTATTTGTTTCTCCCATACGAGTATAACCCACATTGGCTGTCACAATAGCGCATAAACCCTCCGGTGAATAAGCTTCCGCATGAATAATTAAACACAACCTATCAATGTTTTATATAGAGTGCTTGTAAACAAACAGCTTTCTAACGTACGTTGAGCAGCAGCGTCAGCGGTTCGCGCTGTGTCTGGCTGTGCACGTGCTGGGCAGCAACAAAGAATTGAACTTGGAACATTGAAACATGGAATTGCCTCGGGGTGTCGGCCATTTTTCTGTTCCCTCTGCCTTCCGTTCCCTCAATACCCCGGCGTGTGATGCGTTTCACTGTGAGTGTATTTTTAGTACATTAAAAAACATGTTCACGACTGAATTGGGTTGCTGCAGGAAGCCGCGAAAGCCCTGAAACCGCAAGCAAAATATAACAACAGGCGTGCTTGTTACTGCATTACCCATGGGCAGTCAAGCTCTTTCTTCCCATAACCGGAATTCACCTGCCTTAAGGCATCCTTTTTTAAGAGACATCTAAAATATGAGCGACACCTGCATGAAGTGCTTTATTTGTGCTGGTGGTTTCAGGTGGTGGTGAGTTCCCACATTCATTTTAGGAAACTAGAACATATTTTCATGATCAGATTCGACCCAGACAAGCGAGAAAAAAGTAGAAAAAGGAGAGCAAAGGAGAAAGAAACAAGCATTGGCATGGCCAATAGGTCTCGCTTTTGGGACCTTATAAGTGTTTAGCCATGCAACAGTTGCATAACTAAATACTTATAAGGTCCCAAAAGCGAGACCTATTGGCTATGCCAATGCTTGTTTACTTTTCCCTGGGTGTGAACTGAGAAAAATCAATCAAAGTTTTCACAGCATTAACAAGATCGGAATCAATAGTTACAAGTTCATGTGTAATACAAGGATTAACTCTCCTTCCTCAGGAGGACCCAGATGTCTTTAATCAACTCAGGTTACTTGATTTAGTACTAGGGCCGGCGACTTCTGATGCTGGTAGAGTCTGCTTATCTTCCAGCAAAACCTGTTTGGTGACACCTAGGCCTTCCTCTACATTACTGATCTCATGTTTGAGGGCCCCCATAGCATTAATTAAAAAAAATTCAAAAGAGGGTGCCTGAGGAAGAGGTGTCCTGCCTCTCGGATCCGGATCAGCGGTGCCCTGATAGGGGTGCATACATGGGCACTAGAACATCCCAGGGAGAAATACAGTACCCTCCCACAAGGTTAGGATTGGAGCTGTGCTTCCGTAGATCCGCAGACACTTTAAATATGCCTATTACGAGTGCAATACTCTGCTAAAACCGTTTCCATTGATTTGAGGCTGAAAATTAATGATTATGAGTAAAATAAAGTGCCGCAAAAATGCCGCTAAATTTCCATATTTGTGCCGCTAAATTTCCATATTTGTGCCGCTAAATTTGCTAATCCATGCCGTAATATCCTGGGGGGTGTGTACAAGGTCGGACCACCAAGAAACAGGTTAGATCGCTAGTGTTGCACTTGGTTCAGTTGTCTCCTAACTTAGGGACTGCATAGAAATCAGCTGAACACCAGGGCCGGAATGGCCATAGCAGGTAACAGGCGTTTTCCCGCGAGGCTTCACACTTGCATCCCTGACCCTGCCCCCTCTCAGGAGGTCAGGGGGGTGCTCCTACAAAATTGCCTGGGCTGCTTTGGGTTCCCAGTCCGGCCCTGCTGAAAACAAATCAAAAGCACTATATAAAAAACACTAGACGTTTTAATATAAAAATGCAGCTCTGGGTTGAAATATGGACAGCAGCAGAGGCGCCTTCCAGTTCCTGTGTTTCTGTTCCCCTTGTCACATTATATCTTTCCTGAAGTTCACCCTGTCTGTGAGGGCTGGCACTAGGTATTTTATTCTGCTTTTTTACCGTGGGGTGAAGAAAGGGACTTCCATAGGCCAACCACAGGTGCACCTGCACCACAATCTAGCCAAAAAGAGAGTGGGAAAGTGAGACAGGCAGCTAATCCCCGCTTCCCTATCAATCAAACCTGGGAGAGCGGGGTCAACACGAGGACAGGCCTTCCTTGGGTGTCCAGTTCCATGCGTCATTCTTCAAGCGCCTTCTGTGCCCTTCCACTCACCCTCATCTCCCTCCTATTTCACTGACCAATAATACAACAACGCCCCTGAATGGAACAAGCATTGGCAACGCCAATAGGTCTGGCCTTCACTGGACAGATTGTTGTGTGTCTGGCTTTGGGTTAAGTGTAACCCCACCTGTGATCTTCCAATCGGTTGGCTCTGGTTTGGGTTACAGGGCTTGCCTGATCACGTATTTCTGACACAGGGTTAAAGGGGAGGTCACCTTGGGTGAATTCGACAGAAATGATATGAGTTCAATAACTTGTGTACAATTAAAGTGGTGATCATTGATATTTTTACCGACATCCTCAGTATTGTGCGTAGAGTTGTCATAGCGTACATCAATATTGTCTTTACTATTATGGACATTGCTATGCGTGCATAGATTATGGCATACAATGACATTGTTTCTACTGGTCTCAACATTGTTATGCAAGCACTTTTTATTACGGGCATCGATATTGCATTTATTGATATTGCGCTGGTCGGGCCTGCATATATCGTGGTGTGTAATGACCTGGTATTCATGGATATCAACAGCAAATTCACAGAACAATGGATGGAACCCACTGACCAAAACCACCTCTCTGTATGTATATTACGTATGTTTTTGGGGGGAAAACAACTGTCTGCCGAGACACCTATTGTCTGATAGGCCAGAACTAAAATTCTAAGTATTCATTAGAGTCTGGTAATGGTCTGCAGCCTGTTATAAAACGTTCCAAAGTTTGGCAGGTGATGTTATTCGATGTTTTTGTTTAGTCTTTCCATTACCATAAAGAGCAGATACAGGCCTGTACTTTCAGCCCTCCAGATCTCATCCTGGTTGCCTAACGGGCTGCTGCAGTCTGACCCAGTGCTATAGGCATGTCCCGGACAAAACTCAAGTGTGGGACAAGAGGAGGGTGCCGGGTGCAATTCTCTGCCCCTATTGCTTCAGGATTTCTGTGGCAGCAGCAATGATAGGTCAGTAATTGGGAGGTCACATGCTGGAATATGCTTGGTAATTCTAGTACCTGCATGTTTTCTCCAATTTTGGAAACTATAACTTCTGATGGCGAGTAACTGGTGTGAGTGTACCGCCAGTGTCATAACCCAAGATACCGGGGGGCCATCTCTGCAGAGTCTTGTGAGGGACCCCTGAGATTTACTAACAGTGATATTTTTAGGCTTTAGGCAGGGCCACTAGAATTATGCAATTGTGCGACCACTGGGATTTTTACATAATTATAGATTTGCCGCAGTTGCCACATAATTAGCTATCTGCCACATAATCTGCGGATTTTAACAAAAAATGTTTTGTTTCTAGCTCAAACAGTTCAATATTTACTACAAATTTAGCAAGACATGTTGCTGCGCAGTGGAAGGCCCTATGGAAAGCTGGACTGGTCACCTTTCTATTGCTTATTGCTATATTTTAGTGTTAAACTGGTACTAACGAAGTACAACCAATGCCCAAACAGTGATGCCAAGTTTAAAAAGAAATAAATAATTAAGTAATACAATGAAAAAATGTGCTGCATTAGGCCGTATAATTAGTCTTTTATTGCCACATATTTTGGCCCTCTCTTGCTGCATAATTCCAGTGGCCCTGGCTTTAGGTTGAATAGTGGGATTCCTAATGGATTGGCCTGCGTTACGCCCCCGATTCCTGTACTGATAACTCCTGCTCCAGTATCTCACCCTCTGTTAACGGCATCTCATAACGAAGGTCTAAGCCACATCTTATGCATTGCATGTAACTTTTTATAGCTATCTCTCCTGAAACATTAACCTGCAGTACTCCCTTCACAACCCACCCACCAATTCTGAAGCAACCATGATAATACCTGCTGCACAGGTGGGAACTGGGCCATGGACCGTGACACTACAAGAATACATATATTTCAGAGAGCGTTGTTGGGTCTGGCTCTTTACCCTGGCTTTCCGGATTAGGACAACCATCTCACTCCATGGAAAAACAGACACTGCTTCCAGTCTTGGACCTTCACTGACAACATAATGCATTCTGGAAGTACATATACACACCAGATAGCAACACCTTGTAGGTTAAAAGCCCTGGACTGGACACTGTGCCCATGAGAAACAGTCAGGTAGGCATTCTGCATGTGAGGTGCCCTTTAGCTCAGTAGTCCTATACATGGCCCATGTCATGTGACCCAGTTTTGAATACTGGGAAGAATTGCACGTAAAACAGGAATGCGCTCGGTGTATCCACTTGTGAAACGAAAACAGTTTTAAGATTTGGCAATGCTGTTAATTTCATTGCCAGATATCTGCCCCCTCTGCACTCACACTGCCCCTCTGCTCGTACACGGTCTTTTTTTATCCCTACAACACTTGCCCACTAATCTTTGAAAGTGATGGGACATAATACTTGTCCATAATTCCAGTGAGTGATCAAAGCAAGTAAGCCGGATGTCTGTTGAGGGTTTGTAGGGTTCTCCTCCAAGTACAATATTGGACAAAATGGGGTCAAACCGTGCATTTTAAAGCAAAATTCTCACAAAAATGTGCAAAAATCAATGTTTTGAAAGTGCATGTATAAAAACAATTCCAGTTATTTCATGGTGTTCCTTGGAAGCTGGACCCTCTCCAGGAGCTGATCCCATTTTATTTGGATTTTACCCTCCCCCACACGAAGAATCATCTCCAGTGTCCAAGGCCCAGCACCTTGTCATTGATGCCCCCACCCATATGTCAATGGTGTACCTTATGCTAAGAATTACATACATCTGCCAGAGCCACGGTTTTGCCAAGGGTGCCTCTGTATATAACAAGCATTTGCAATGCAATAGGTCTCGCATTTATACGAGTTTGAGCTATTGGCATTGTAAATGACAATGCCTTATATTTATGTTTTAAAAACCCACACATAAATAAAATGCATTGCCATTTACAGTGCCAATAGCTCAAACTCTTAACAACTGCGAGACCTATTTCATTGCAAATGCTTGTTGTCATGATGCGAGGGCGTTCCATCGGAATGCAAAATCCCCCCCACCCCAAACAGCTCCAATAATGAACCGCTAATTTCACTGCTGGTCAGCTACATGGACGCCTCCATCAGATTAAGTCTGAACATTACACGGGATAGGAGGAAACATACAGGGTTTGCAGAGATTAGTAAATAATTCAAATGATACACAACCAGATTTACCAAGAAATACAAAGATCTATTCATTAAACAGGTGATAAGACTGGCCATTTAGAGCAGCTCCGTATGGCCCTCCCTTACCTTAATAGAGAAACTGCTTCTTAAAAGAGGACGAAGCCTATTTATTATTATTTATTGCTCTCGGGTTCCCAGAGGTCATAGTGTCACCTGAATCATGAACAGCTGCATCAGACAATGTAGAAATGTAGCCTACAGCCGGGTGCGGGAAAGGGGCCGGCTAAGGTGAAAAGGAACCAGCGATGTTGTTGAATATTTCACAAGGGGGCACCGAGAAGTCCTAGGCCCCATGCATGTTGTTCTTGAATACAGCTTCAGTTTCATTAACCGTGTTGAAAATGACACCCGCGGGAGATGAGCAGGCCTCTTTAATCACAGACAGACGGGTGGCTCTCTGCACTGGGCGCCCTCCACCTGGGTACAAGGCCCTTCGACTCCCACAGTGAGGGGTAAACCACAGCGCAAACCGGGATGGCTTTGGTGTGGAATGAGGCGCCGAGACCTCATAGACAGCCAGGGCAATAAAGTGTCAGAGCAGGGGGGTTGCCTTGGGAAAGGGAGCAATTATGGCTGGGATTCCCAGTGGCATGCAGATGGGTTTGTGGCCTTTTTGTTAAGCACCTGTAAATTCTTTAGGGTGAGAGAGAGCAGGATGCATCTGTAAAGGTAACAAATATGACACAAGTAATCCTGAAAATCTAAGCTGAAGTTGGCCGCGCCAGCCCATCCCCCCCACCTGCTTCCAGGCTTCCCCCAGTTTTCAGTTCTTCAAACACTTATGCTTTGTGAGCACAGCTGTACTGTCAATAACAGCCCAACCTCGGGCCCCCCCTCAAAATAAGCAAACACCACAGTCAGTGCCTCGGTCACGAGTAATATGGGTTTTAAAGCAGATTGTAGTGGAAGGCCTGTGTCCATGTTTTTAATCGCCAATCATCAAGATTGTTTTTTTGCAAAGCATTGAAAAAAAAACAATTTAAATTAATACCATGACATAGCTGGGAGTCCATCCAGAGAGATGCGTCTGATACGTACCGCGCTGTCTCTCATGTTTGGGCATGAAAGTAACTGTTATAAAGGGCATGTGGAGGCAGGGCTGGACCTATTTATGAACTTTGCTATAATTTCCCTGCAGATGACAACAGGTTCTCCTTGGAAAAGAAAGCGCTATTCACAAGAAATATCGGGACATTTTCGCCGAGTGCGAACAAAGTGAAAACAAAACCAGTCGGTGGCACCCTGTGAGATGGAAGCTCTATTGCTATCAGCAGCGTCCAATCGATCCGCGCCTTCATCGTCCATATCACGCCATAGGCCATAGAAATAAAGACAGAATAAAAAAACGATATTATCTGAGATGGGGGAAGGAGCGGCCAGGCACGGGGCATAAACGACACAGCTGCAAATACCACCTCTGGCACTGAGAGGGGACCTTGGAGGAAGAACGGATGAAGAGAATGGAGGAGAGGACAGGAGAGTAGGGAGGGTGAGATAGCAAAGAGAAAGGTCTGGAGAAGAAGAGAACTGATAGAGGCGAGAGTAGGAAAGAAACTAACAGAAGGGCGAGAGGCAGTGGTGAATGAAGGAGGGGTAAGAATGGAATGACTGAGTGAAAGGAGGAGGGGAAAGGACGGGGGGCAGATGGTGAATGGAAGAGAGCGATGGCCGGGAATGGGGTCACGATGTGCTTTACGACGCGTGGATTCTGCTTTAACAGTGCATTAAAGTAGGAAGGGAAGCGGCCGTACAGCCGCGAATGTGAAAGTGATCGCGATCACGATAAAACATCAAAGCGGCCGAGCGGCCGCGAAAGTGAAAGACAACGAGTGCTTTCAGGCTGCCAAATGGTGCGCGCGCCCGGCACACATGCACAGTAGTTGGCGGCCTGAAAGCACTCGTTTGCACTTCCAAAAGTGCTTACTATAAGTCTCGCCAGAGCAGCGCTAAAGCGCTGTCTCAGGCGAGACCTAAAAAACCCTGCCAGTGGGAAATTCCAGCATTTTTCCATTCATGCCCAATACTATGGGTGCCCTCTCCTATATCAAGAATTACCTCCGACATTCTCACAACCAGCACATTGCAGTGGTGCCACCATATACCAGTTTATTAAGGGTAACACATCCCACCCATATGCCATGGGTGCCCTCTCAATAAGTAAAAAATGAACCCTAGTGTGCCAGGGTCAGCAGCACACTCACAAGCACACATACTCTCACACATATGCATACACTCACTCTCACAATCCCTAACTCACACATATACAAAAACTCTTACATATGATCACTCTCTCACAATGTTTCACCCTCGCACACATCCATATACGCTCGCTCACATACTCCTGCACTCTCATATCCTCTCTTACACAATTACTCTTGCATGCACTCACACACCCTCTCTCCCACATTTACACACTTTCACTTCCACACACAATCACTCAGCCTCCCACGTTTCCAATCCACTTCTCTTGTATAAGAAAATCTCGCCCTGTTCCTGAAAATTGCAAAATATAAAAACATAGCGTCCAAGTGTCATGCGTGACTTCTTCAGGCAGTTCTGGCTTTTAGATCAGGAACACCTTGGATATTGGGATTTTCAGCCCTTACATACAAAATAACTTGTAAACTGGAGGTCTTATAAAAAGGTAAAATGTTTGTACGACTAGAAAGATGATTCCTTATCAGAGCATCTATTGGCGGTTAGGATTGCCCACGGCCGGTTTTATACCGGCATTACCGATTAGAAAAATCACCTAAAGCTGGTATTTTTTTCAGCTTGTTAGTACACACTTTAAATACGAATGAACACTTGTAAATGTGTTCTACAGCTGCCTTAATGGCCCCGGACTGATAATTAAAGTACACAATGCCAATTAAGGCCATGTTAGAAATGAAAACTGACGATTTCATATAAGCGTCTACCTAACAATAATGGGCGGGACTTTGCAGAATCTCATAACGTGAACAGATGGCCAGTATTTGTGTCTGGGAAAGGTGGCCAGCTAGTGGCGACAGACGGGAAGTTGTGAGCACGTGACGGAAGGCAGCGCTGACAGTGAAACAGCACCACGTGGTCTGCACTGAGCGGCAGCACCGTTAGTCTGTCTTCAGTGTCTATCAGGTGCAGGTCAAGCTCCATCCATTCTGTTCGGAAGCCTCCTCCGCGCGCTGACGAGCGGATGTGGGCTTTGCGTGATGGACCGCTTCCAACGATAAGACCCTTCTCCCAACCTGACACCCCCAGCGCTCGTGTTCTAAATCACAGATGCAGTTATGACGTGCGCTCTTGACAGTCGTAGCCGCAGCCTCGAGCGCCTCTATTGTAAAGCAGTCTTTGGGGAGGGCCTGGTGCAGATGGCCAGATCTGGGGCCTCGCGAAGGTACTGGAAGACATCTGTCTCTAGGACCCCCAGGACGGACCTAGGGACTGAGGACACCCAGGCGTATGGAGCATTCCACACAGCGCCTCACACAAAACTTGGGGTTTTCAGGTCTGTGGAGCATTCTAGAACGTTCTGGACAGTACTTTAAATGGGAATAAAATAGTGCAGGTACTCATTTAAATGTGGCGAGAGGGCGGGGCTGGGGGCGGGGCTAAAGGCAAGACATGGGAAGCTTACTGACTTATATACTGGTTGCAGCACATACCAAAACACGAGAAATGTGTTTCTATAAACAAAACGGGTGAATTCGTTATACAAAACGAAAGTTAAACACAGTGATATTTTAACATTTCCTTGTGTAGTAATATTTTTCTCCTTTTTCTCTCACACAAAAACACACACACACAAGCAGGCAAACAGACAAACATAGGCAGGCTCTCACACAAAAGAATCAGGTGGCATTAAAGCCCCTTTAACCCTCTTACCCCCCATGGATTTCCTCATTGTGCTGTCACTGGGCTGCCTCGATTCCTTACACAGCATGACGGCGAACACCCGGATTTCATGCAAATGAGCCCACGCTGAGTAGTTCAGCGGGGGCTCAGCTCAGGGCCATTATACAAGTGCATTGGCTGCCAAAGAGACAGGCAACCACCACTAGAGGCCAATGCGCCTACCCTTCATGAGTACCGGTACTGTCCACGGCAGTAGAGAAGTGCCGGTACTCAGAGTGATAAAAAATAGAAGTGCCGGTACTCAGTACCTGTGAGTACCGGCCCATTTAAAGCACTGGTTCTGGACAGACCAGAGATCAGTAACGATGAAGTGATATTGAAGAAGAGGAGCAAACCTTCTTTGCAAGAGCCCAGTGAACCACAATGAGCCCCTGAAGAATGTATAACAAACATGATGGGTGAAGAATGCAGCCTCCAGTGTGGATAACAGCTTGGAATGTTTTACAAATAGGAGAGGTGCATGGTGGCAAAACACAACAATGCAAGCGTAGCATTGCAATCATTGCCTACTGCAGCTTTTGCCTCATATAAAAAAGAAGAAAGAATGAAAATACAAACAAAAAGTCAAACAAAATCCTCATAACCTTTTAGGTTGTAGCCTGTACCTACGATTAGCGAGGTGAGTGTGGAGGTGGGCTAGATAATCGCTAGGCCTACCTCTTACAGGGCCTAATACATACAGGTACGGGAGACACTGCAGTGGTTACGTACTGGGTCACGAGTGATCCCAGCAGCTTTATTCGTACCCTCGGCGCCGTGCCCGGCCCCTTGGGGGTGTGCTCATACAGTGTATTGTAGTGGACGGCTGGCTCACTACATCCCTCATCACCTTGGTGGGAATGATTTGTAAACTCTCTAACCTAAGCATAAGGTAAAGCAAACACAAAATCAAAAAGCATAATATAACGGAATACACCAGTTAGTGTCCATTGGTCTGTTTTTCTGACATTCCTGCTGGGCTCCTTCTTCCTTAACAAAATCTCTTAGTCTCTGGTTCGGGCTCAGATTTTGTCTCAGGCTGTAGGGATGACCAAGTGGAGGACCTGGTACTTCTCCCTTGGACAGTCGGTCTTCAGGAGCCGTCCCCACTTCCTGCTCTGGTGTCAGCGGTAGACTTCCCCTACAGTCATTGTCTTCCCCGCCACCGGTTCCCAGTTCTTTGTTCACCATGCTCTGACTGCCAGACGTCGCCTCATATTCTCGGCCGTTCCCTATCTCCGGCATACAAGTGGCCTTCTTGACATATGAGACACTTCATGATACTGTCACATTACCCTCCTGTCTGTGACCATCGTTCCTTTAATTCCAGTTTTCTTCCACGCTTATCTTTCAAATGGAGTCCTGAATTTCCATCCAGGATGTCGGTCTTGTATCACTACTTTATCCCCAAGACTTATCTCAGACTCCCTGGCATTCCTTTTTCTGCTGGCCCGATCATTGGTTGCTTTTCTTTTGCTTTGTGCTGCGTCCTGGTCGAGCGTCGCTGGTGCCCACTCTGAGCTGGCAGTTCCTCACCGGACTCTTCATGATTACTTCACTTAGAACACATCCTGTTGTGGAATGTGGCGTTTGTCGATATGCTCTCAGAAATTGTTGTATGGACACGTCCAAATCCACTACTTGATCCACCCCTATTCTCAATGCTTTGTTCAGCGTTATCTTAAATCTTTCCACTTCCCCATTGGCCTGAGGCCATTGGGGGGTGAATTTTCAGTGTCGAATGTTGAGATGATGAATTCTAGACCTTCAAATGGCGGTCCATTATCAGTTTTCACCTTGTCTGGCAACCTGCATTGCAAATATTCTTTCTAGGCCAGCCTCACGCACTCAAAAGCCATGGATTGGAGGAGCTCCACTGCTGGAAACTTGCTTGTGCTATCTATCACCACAAGAGTTAATCGTCCATCCAGAAAGCTCCCACAATCCATATTTACCTTGGACCAAGGCTTGTCGCACGGCTCTTCGGTGATGATTGGGGTGACTGCTGCTTCTGCTCCAGTAATTGTGTAAGTTTCGGGGCTATTACCAGAGGAGACACCCATGGGGTTGGTCCAGATACCTTCTCAATCACTCCTGCTCTCTCTAGTCATTCCAGTTCTGCTTCACCCAGGGGCCTCAGATGAAAGGGCACCCGTCGATGTCTCAAGGCCACCGGTTTGACTGTTTTATCAATATGTAGTTTCACTTTGACCCCTGTGAAACACCCCAGTCCTTCAAACATTTGTGGGAATTGTTCCATGATGTCTTCCGGATGAGAAAGGAATACTTGTTTGATGAAGAGCACTAGCCCTAAGTCCTCTTCTGCGTGACAACCTATTAAAGTGCCAGCACTTTCCTGCGTGACATGCAATTTTGTGCGCAGCCCTGTTGTTCTACGACGTACTTCCACCTCTATGACTCCTTGGAAGGGTATGGGGGTATCCCCTCCATAGTTGTATATTCTGGCCTTAGTCTTTCCCAACGTGGGCCGCCGTTCCAGCCGCACATACTGGTTGGCATCTAAGATGTTCACTGATGCCCCTGTGTCAATGAGAGTTGTTATTGACATGTCCTCCACATTTACTCTTTTTTAGGTTGGGGCATCCTGTGAAGGATGCAGTGAACACTTCATCCTGATTGTCCTTCTCCTCTTCAAGATTCTGCATCTGCTGGCTCAGCATGGCAGCCGCACCCTACTCTTCCTCTGCATCGGAGACAAATTTGACTTTTCCGAACTTCTTGAATTTTGGAATGGAATGGAATGAACCAAAAAGCCACAGCTCCCACACACTTTTTGTGTAGCTCTGCCCTGGTATCTTCCTCTTCCTCGGCCAGCTCCCTTTCGGATGGCATCCACCCATTCTTCTTTAACTTTTGCCTGGGTCGAGTGTGACGGTGCCCCTGTGCTGCGAGCCAGAGCAGACTCTATCATAGCAGTCCTCACATCAGCTAGCCCATGGGACCTGCCCAGTATCAGCATTTCATCGGGTGATATTCCTGGTTGGCGGAGGATCTGCTTGATTAGATTGGCGGATCGACATCCTTGAATCAGTCTTTCCCTTATTTCTACCTGTTTGTTGATGCCAGTGTTCGCTAATTTTTGGAGGCACGCAAAAAACATGTCAGCCCACTCCCCTTCCTGTTGGCGTGCTTGTCTTAATTTAAAACGTTCATAATCCAGATTCAGCTGTGGATCAAAATATCGGTTGAGCACTGCCACCACCGTGTCATAAATAATCTCAACTGGTATCATTCAACATAGGCAAATAAAATGCATGTACAAGACATTACAGTTGAGATGAGGAAGACTCTGAAAAAGAGAGTTTTAGAAAAGGCATATTGTATTAAATCAAATTTCAAAAGGACATACACAAACTTAATGAGCAGAGAAATGGAACAGTTGTAACAGCACTGTACGCAAATTCAATATAAGGACAACCCGAACTTGTACTTGGTGCTTAAGGTGTACGTGACACGAAGACGGCGACGCAAGTGACAAGGTGAGATCAGCAGGGGACGGCGCAAGGTGAAGTGAGAGTGAATAGTTGAACAGTAAACACAAGGGTTCTAAATTCAATTTTTTAACAATAAAAATTGATTACATATTCATTTTAAAGAACCATAGGGCCATCAATTAAGCTGAGAGGTCGACGGCGTTTCGATCCGGTTAAATTAGGATCATCATCAGGACTGGGTTGCAATATTCAAACGGTGCTGTACAAGAGAATTAGAGAGGTGTGAATTGAGAAAAAGGAGAAAGGTCAATGGTATAAAGAAAAGGTAATCAAAAGGACTGGTCTCTACAAAAAGGCCATGGTAAGGAAGGGGTAAGGTAAAGTAAAGGAATCAGATTCCTTTACTTTACCTTATCCCTCCTCCCCCTCCACTTGTACCTCACCTTATTCCCCTCCCTTACACTTTAATGACTTGATATTTATAATCCCTGATTGGTTCTTGGTTTAATTCTTCCATCTAGACTATAGTATTATGGCCTTCTCTGCTCATTAAGTTTGTGTATGTCCTTTTGAAATTTGATTTAATACAATATGCCTTTTCTAAAACTCTCTTTTTCAGAGTCTTCCTTATCTCAACTGTAATGTCTTGTACATGCATTTTATTTGCATACGTTGAATGATACCAGTTGAGATTATTTGTTGTTTCTTACATTATTACCCCAGTCTCAACGAGGTTTATGGGTTTATTCTCCTGTTGTTTTTTATAAAACCACCGTGTCATAGTCATTATCATCACCAGTGTACGGTAAGTCAAGGAATAGGTCGTACTGTTCATCCTCCACCATGTGTAGCATGGTTGATCTTTTTACTGCGCCATCCGTTTCGGGTGCCGCACAAATGTAGTTTCCCAGCCTCCCTATCCACTTTCTCCATCTTGGCGCAGCAGTTTGCGGGTCAGCTATTTGACTTAACGGGGGTAGTGTAGCTAGTGATGATTGGGAACAACGTTCATGGGGTTGGTCTTGGTATTCTCGAACCTATCCCGTTCTTTTTGGGTCAATGCTGTGTTACTTTCTTCTGCTGATGTTCCTCTGTCTTTGAACTTTGTTTTTTTTTATTTTTTATATCTGCTTCAATTTGTGACTTGTGTGTGAGCTTCCCTTTTATCTTTTTTACCTATTTGTCTCTTATGATTGCAGTCTTAGTTAATTATTTATTATTTTTGTTTTTCCTCCATGGTGGCTGCTCAACGGCTTTTCCTTTCTTGATCTTTCATCATGGGCACTCCTCAGCCTAGTTGACCACGTGGTTGTCTCTCTTCCACCTTTCATATGCTTCCTGGTTGCTTGCGGCTTGTCCTCACTCAACTCCGCTTGAGCCCAACATCGGCCACGCCCCTTCACTGTAACTTACTGGGCCTCCAGTGCTTCACTGTGCTGCCGCCCTGCTCAGTGCGGCTCTCACGTACCTCGCTCTCTGTTCTTCGCCAGCCCGCTCTCACTCGGAACGGCCTCCTCCCACCTTTGCGAAGCCCAGCCACTTCTTCATGGGCCAGGTAGAAACACTGTTACTCCTGTCCTGCCTGCCCAGCCTTGCGGTGCTGCTGTTCGCCACGGGGTAAGTACCCCGTCGTCGTCAATGTGGAGGTGGGCTATATACTCGTTAGGCCAACCGCTTACACAGCCTAATACATACAGGTATAGGAGACACTGCGGTGGTTACGTACTGAACCACAAGCGATCTCAGCACCTTTATCTATCCCCTCAGATCCGCACCCGGTCCCTGGGGTGTGTACTCATATAATGTATTGTAGGGGCCGGCTGGCTCACTACATCGAGGGCCTTGGTCGCACAGAGGGTTTGAACACACTGGCCCATGTCTTCCATTGCATCAAGGAGGCTGCCTGTGAGGGGACTCCATATCCCAGGAGCACTCTGGTCCCCAGGAGGTGCTCCCTATCACAAACCAGCTTCAGCCCGTTAAACCGTTATATAGCGCAATACTGTGTCCTGCAGCACATGTCCATCTGCGCTGCCAGAGAGGGAACTCCATATCCCAGGAGCACTCAGGGCCCCAGGCTGGTCCGTCCTTGCCTGTCATTGCCATGACAGGGCCACCCCCTTGACTGTTTACTGGTCTTGCCGGTAAGCTCTCGCTTTTACCTCAAAACATATCACACCCCCAGTCTGTATGCATTCCATTGAGGGATTTTAAGTAGCAGCCTTCTATGCGAGTACTGCGCTTAGTAAATAGAAGGCGTTGTAACTTGTTCTAAGGCCTCAGCCAGTTGCCGCTCATACAACATTGATCATTTCCGTGGTGTTTAATAATACTTGTGGGCCCTCGAAGAGGCGGAAAGGGGCTGAAGCATGTTAGGTTGGCTGAACTTTATGCTTCCCTCTTCTTTGACAGCGCACTGTTTGTGCATGTTTCTCGTTCTGGAACACATTACGTTGCTGCACCATCTTTTGATTGGACCTACGATGTACAGGGTCGGACTGGCCGTAGCGGGCACCAGGCGTTTCCCTGGTGGGCCGCTAGGGTGGGGGCCGGTTTTGGGCCCCTGGGGGCCGTTTTTTAAGTCTCGCTGAGTCAGCGCGCATGCGCTGCTCGGAGAGACTTTAGTAGGAGAGTTTTCAAAGTGCTGCTGGCTGGCGACAAGCTTGCATTCACGCGAGCGTGCACGCGCGAACAGCCAGTCTTCAGCACCATCTGTCTTTCCTCTTGCTTGCTCCCTGCCTCTGCTCCTCCCCCCGCTGCTGCGCGCGCATCCCTAGCGTGCTTTAGTGCGTCATCGCAATCACTTTCGCTTTCAGAGTGATCGCGATGACTTTCGCTTTTACGGCCGCGCGACGTTACTTAGACTGCCGCATGGCCAATGCTTGTTTCTCCCGTCAACTCGCATAAACACACACTCTTGATTTACACTCTTGTTTTCTTCGTGTCTTTATCATCCACTTTTTCTCTTTTTGCTGACTTCTTCCCCAAATTTACCCTTCACTCTATCGTCTCTCTATTTCTGTTCCTCTTCTTTTCCGTTTTAACTCATGTGCTCCACTTCTCTTGTTCTTCACATCTCCCTCTTCTGGCCACTTTCCTCTCTCTATCTCACAAACACACCCCTCCCATCTGGCGGGCCTCTTAACTTCTATCCTACGTTATTATTTAACGGTCGTACATCTCTTTAAACACCCACCTATCACAGCTACACCAACACGCCCCCTAAACCGCACTCTCTCCCTCTCTCATGAAACACACATACAGATCTCCCTTACAAGTGCATGTCAAGTCGTGCCCTAAGAAACACATCCCCTAAAATGCACTTATGGGTCACTCCACCGTAGGCACCTCTCCCTCACTCGCACACTTGATTTACAAACAGCTTACCCGGCCACATATTTTCTTTACACATTTCTACCATGCATTGTATCCCCACACAACATACACACATACATCTGTTTTGACACAACGCTCTCTTACATAGTGTCCATGAAGACGTGTAGCCCTTAGAGGCTCACATTACACTTAAACACATATCTCACTTGCACAGATCCCCGTTGCACTCAGATCGCTAGTAAACACGCATCTCCTTACCACATAACATCCTTACACAACAGACACACAAAAACACACACCTGCACGCACATCTCACTCACAAGCACACATTGCTTCGACAGCAAACATTTCCCTTACATGTGCATATCCCTTAGGTATACACAGCTCTTAAACACAAACACAGTTCTCCCTATCTCTTAATCCCGTTTAAAGACACTCACCTCCCTTACACACATACACTACTGGACACATGATCCTTACACATAATTTCTCTTAAACACTCACGCATACACACATATCTCCCTTTCACCCAATCCGTTTGCCTTTTGGAAACCATGTTTTTCTCCGTCTTACTTATTTCCATCTGACCTCTCTCACTCTAACTAACATCCCTCCTCTTCTACCCCACGGTGGGATTCATCAAAACTTTTCTCTTTCTCGTTTCAGCTGTGTGTTCTCTTGCTCACACACAGCTTTTTCTAATTGCATTGTTCCTGTGTCACCTCTGAGTTCTTTCTCGAGCATATGCAGGCCATTATATCCCGTCCTCTCTTTACCTTCTCCTTACACTCTTTCTTTCTTTCTGTTCCCCCATTTCACATTTCCACCTCATCGTTTTCAATCTTGTGTTGTCCGATTCTCTCTCTCTCCCTTCCACCCCTCGCTCACTCTTGTGTACATCGCATCCTTTTCTTCCATCACCCTCTCTCCTCTCGTGGTCCCCACCTCTTTCTCGTGCTCTTTTCCTTCTCTCTTTCTGTCTGCTGCTCCATTTCTCCCCTCACGCACAGCAAGTCAGAGATACAGCACAGAGAGCCGCTGACTCCTAACTCCCCCACCCCAATCTCCACCACCCTCCGACATCACCCATCCACCGCCTGAGCTGTGGGAGAAACCCCCTCCTCGCTGCCAAGGTGCCAGCCACTTGCCCTTGTACCCTCTTGAGGACCTGTGGGGGGCAGGATATACAGGTAAGGTGGCTCCCCACCCTGGGCGTGGCTCGGAGAGGAGGGAACAGATGTCAGAGATCCCGTCCAGCCGGGAAAGGGAGCTTAGTGTATTAGTGCAGCAGTCACTGTACTTGACCGGTACATGCCCATTTCTTCATACATGTGAGGTGTTTTGTCACACGAGGTTGTGTGACAGCACCTCGGAGCGTGGACAGCGCAACGGGGGAGTCGTAAAACGCGGTTCCCCCGAAGTTTGTAGCCTCTCAGTCCGAGGCTTCTGTTTGTTATTGTGCTTGTGCGTATTTTTGAAGGACATGATGTTGTCATTCAAGGCATGTCTTCGAAAATGATTGCATGTTCACACTCAGTGTGTAATTTAATATCTTCCGTCCAGCAGAGTTAAGAAAGTATATTAAAAAGATTTTTTTTAATGTTTTTCCTGATTCACAACCCTACCATAAAAACATCTAGTGTTGGCAAAGCCAATCGGTCTTGGCTGTAAAAGGATGAGCTATTGGCTTTACCAATGGTTGTTTGTACTTGCACAACAGCTTCAATTGACTGCATGGCCAACTCATCCCTTCATCCTTCTGGGGTCAAAAACATGTGTGCCGTACAGTTATGATCTCTCTCAGACAAAATCATCAATTTAAAGTGCAGACTGCCTGCTGCAATGTGCTTCTTTTATGGCATAAAGAACAGCAGTCCTCGCCATCGCAGCACCTTTTTTAAGAGGATTGTCTGGTTCAAGGGGTTGGAGGACTAGTACCAGAAGCCTGTAACACTGAAGAAATATAAAAACAAGCATTAAAAATGCAATAGGTCTCGCCTTTCATTAAGTTAAAGCCATTTGCTATGCTATACAATACCATTAGCAAAGCAAATGGCTTTAACTTAATAAAAGGCGAGACCTATTGCATTTTCAATGCTTGTGTTAATGGGGGTCTGCATTATCGGCCCCCTGTAACAAAATCGGTTGAAACCGGCCCTCGCAAACTGCTCGGCTGCACCCCCCTCACCCCAGGGGCCGCCGGCCGAGAAGTTTGCCAGGGCCGGGTTTGGTTCCCAGTCCGGCCTTGACAATGTAACAAGGAGCCAAGAGTTACTTGGGTCGCATTTCGAGCCATGTCCTGGCAAACAATCGCTTGGGGTGATCCAATACGCTGCTCACGGGGGGAGCGATTGACGGGCAGGTCAATCCAAATTATATGGATTGACTGGCGAGTATATAGACACGGACCTTCCGAGGTTATCTCCCTATTGACAGTTGCTCTGGGGTCAGATTTGATCATTTTTCACACGGGGGGTCAAAGCGTTTTCAGCAAGGAAAGGCGGAGAGGCAACTGTGCAAATAACACCACTGGCTATTATACACTTGAATGCAAACACGCTAAAGCAGCACAAATTTTCGCCGCAAACAAAGCTGATCGGAGGAAAATTGCTGAAGCCAGAAGAGCCTTAAAACAAAAAGGGAAAGAGTGGCAGACCGCTGGGAAGAACTGACTGAATCTCTACGCAATAGGAGAATCAAGACTTCTGAAAACTCATAGCGACTGGGTTCGGTAGCATTGAAAGCCATCCCGATGCATTGATGCAATGGTTCAACCTGAGGCATGGGTAGCCCACTTTAGTGAATTCTATAGGGTGTGGACTAAAGATAATGACCCGGCCAATGATGGTTGCTGTATAGATCAGCTAGAACGCAAGGTTGAGACAGCACTTGGAGCTCCCATAGAATTTAGCATGCAAGAAACAGCACTTCAGTCATTAAAAAGGGAGAGGGTGCCCAGTCATGACGGTATCACGGGTGACATCCATCTCTGTCCCAACCAGATATCTGGGTGCCCTATATGCACACCCTTGGTAAAGACCTATTAGTCTGATTGATATCAGTCAGAATTGTTTTGCCAGACAGATAATAGGCAGACTCCAAACTTGGGCTTCTAACCATCCTATTCTGGGAAACAGTCAGCCAGGGTTTTGGACCAAGGTTAGTACCTTGGACCAGGTATTCCGCTTCAGGGCAGTCTGCTGGAAGTACGTGGCCTTTATAAACCTAAAGGCAGCATTTGACCTGGTCCCAAAGGAAAACCTATGGAGGGTTTTGGAGGCATATGCCATTCCAGATAACCTCTTAGGAGCCTTGAAAATCTTGCACTCAGGAACATACGCTCAGGGCAAGTGTAATGTTGGAGGGGACCTTACATCCAGAATACCCATTAGCCACGGCATAAGGAAAGGATGTGCCCTTGCCCCTTTTCTCTTCAGCCTAGACATTAATAGGGCAGTTGAATGGCTGGCAAAATGTAAACAACACGCTCCTCAATCCACTGGAATCACCACTCCCATCCTTATGTTTGCCGACAACACGCTCTTGACATCTCAGACTCCGCGCGGCCTCCAGGCATTGTTGTGTGGTTTTGCATCCTTTTTCTTGCAAGGGGCCTTGAGATAAATCCCACTAAATCAAACTTTATTGCACTAAATCCCCATCGCTCCTTTAGAGGCAGAATGAGCATAGAGGGGGTGCCCCTGGTGCAAGCAAAAGTTTGGCTTACCAGGCATCAGATTGGCTGATAACGTGTCCTGGGCACCACAGTTGGGAAAAAGTAGAGCTATTATGCTACGAAGGGCGCCGGCCATAGGAAGGAAACACAAGGCCACCTCCAGTGGGACCGTTTCTTCTGTCTTTGAAGTGTATACGGCTACAGCTCAGTCAGGGGCCTCCTACCGTGCAGAACACTGGGAATGGGCTCACGTGTCCTTGCGCATTCAAACTGAAAATCAATTTATTAGGTTACTTTTTAATCTCCCTACCAGCACTCCACTCACCGGTCTTCGATTTGATTTAGCACTAAAGAGAATTGACCAGGTGATCCAATTAAAATTGCTGACATATTGGGTGCACCTCTGAACTACATCAGAACTTGAGACTTATAGGAAAGTGCTGAGGGAGATGACTGCCATCGGCAAGGGCATCCGGATCCCATGGCATAGGAAGATAAAAACTTTTGTGAGATAGTTGTGAAGGACCACCTCTCATAACCGCTCCTTACCTGGCGGGCATGACCGCAGCTCCTGTTCACCATCAGGGGGCCTCGTGGTCAGGGGCACAAGAAAAAGGACAAATGATTAGAGGAAAGACCAAATAGCAACATTAACTTTAAAACACTGACAACAGACTTCTCTTTTCAGAAAGGGGGGTAGGGTAGTCCCACGGAAATAAATGGAGCGACGGATTGGATTCTGGACTCAAGAGAACGTCGGGGGGCAGTTCAAAGACACGGCCAGAAAACACAGAAGAGAGAGGGAGAACGAAGCAGCCGTGGGACGGAGGAGAGCGCGGCAACTGCGAGACAGGAGGAGAGCAAGGTCGAGGAAACAGAGGGACCCACTGCGGATGAGAAGACTGAAGAAGTCCTCGAGAGCTGGTCCGAAAAGTGGTGGCCCCCGCCAGACTTGACACAGCAGCCCGCCACTACTCTGGGGAGTTGTGGCTAGCGCAGTGAGTGACTGGGGGCTGAAACTGGCTGGACAATGGTGGGGAGGAACGAAAGAAGCCTGAGAGTATGGCGAATGGACTTTTTGGTTGTGACTTTGGCAATTTTCTATTCTTATTCCTCACGATCACTTATCATCTCACCTTTAAAGTCACTGTGAAAGTCGTGCCAATGCCCTGCTGACCCCCTTTGCTGTAGGGCCAATTAGCAGACTTCACTGTAGAGGGAAAGAGGGGAAGAGGTACCTACACTGTGAGACACTGGTGTTTTGGTAACGATGAACTTGGCTTCCAGAGACCCAATACTTACTGTTTTCTTCGTACTTCTTTGTTCAAGGATGCTGGCCGGCAAGGACATCCATCTCTGGGCCACAGAAAGAATGAGGGGGAACATTTATGACTACGCCTGTCAAGGGTTCTACGGGACCACGCCATGGGAACAACAGACATATATGTATATGTCAAACAGAGTCTCGTATAATCCTTCTTGTGTGCTCTTGGTCAATGACAGTCAAGATTAAGAAACTGACAAAGCCTCCAAAGCCATACTCCCGCCCTTTCCTCCTACACTCATTACATTGAATGACCTATGGCTTTTCCCGGCCCCAATGCCAAAGGGAATTCTCACAAAAGTGAAACAAGCTTACTGGGACCATATGCTGGAGCAAATCTGGAGGGATCAAAAAGTACAGATCATTACTGAGCCACAAACATTATTTCTGCTTTGAACCATACCTGCATAGGGTATGTCCCACCCAAGCGAGAACTCTGTACCTAAAGCTCGGAATCAGCAATTTGCCGCTAAACTCTTTCACTGCTAGATGGGAAACGTCCTTTAGCTCCACTTTCCTCTTTTGCCTACTGATTGAAGAACATGTGGATAACTTTCTGTTTTTCTGCCCTAGCTACATTCTTCCCCAGAAGAAATGGATCCTCCCTGTCTGCAAGTTACTAGGAATCTTCCATTACTGGGAAGCATCTGGGATACTAAGACATGACACAAAGGAGTGTATTGTGTTTGCTGTTTCCTGATTCTTAACGTTGGCATGGAGAATAAGATGAAAGAAGTTATCTGTGTTAGCTTAGACAGATACTGATTTCAACCAAATGTTTGGGCCTAACACACTTACACCCTAAAGTCCAAAGTTGCCAGTTTAAACCTTTAACTAAATCATTTATGTAGTGTTTTTAGCTGGCTCGCGTATTCGTAAGCGAGGCACGTCTACGTGGGTCCTTAATCTAGTTCTGCAGAAACATTTATTGTTATAGTTTAACCAGATTGAGACTCCCCTAATGTCCTAATCCACCTATCTATGAACTCTTGCGGGTGCACCACTAAAAAAACAAACCTCTGAATTCAAGTATTTGTTGGAGCTACACATGACGGCCCTTATGCCTCGTTTGTGGGTTTTTTTAATAACTTTTATTCTATGTCTTATTCCTCACATTTGAAAGTGACTCTAAGTTAACTTAGTCAATTGTTTCACCCAGTAGCTCAGAGGTTTCAGGCTGATGTAATAAAATCAGCTACCGCTGCCTAACGGCAAACAGTGGTCACGTCTTCTTATGTGAAATATAAATTGGAGTTAACACAAGTTAGAACACTGGAATGTTGAGAGCTCCATTCAAGACAAAATTGTGTATCAGGACCAATAATGGATGATATAGGCCTTCTGTTCCAACATTCCAATAAGTGTGTTTCTCATTCTCCCTGTCTATGTGTTTAATTTAGAATATTCTACCTCCAGTGAGGGAAATGTTCTAATAGCTTTATAGCCCTTCTGCCACGGGCTGTAACACTTGTTAAATGCCCTATTTTGTGATAGGCCCTCACCTGCAGCTCGGGCCTATAACTCGGGCCAGGACCTTTAACAAGTATAGCCCTCAGCAGTGGGCTACAATGGTATATTGGTGCCAACACAAGTTTATGTTCTAGAATCAAGCTTATTCTTGGAAATGGTGCCCCCTGTCACAACTACTACGCAGAATGCCACATTTGAATCAGTCACCTCAAACATTTCTGGGGTGATCGCCTTCCACCCCAGCAGGTGAAACACTAACATCCGTCCACCAACCAAAAAGGAGTATATATCAACATCAGCACCATGGCAATCTACTTTCCACTTCTAAGTCCACTTTACAAGAAGCTTTTGCACACTCAGGTTTAAAAAGAAAATCAAATCTCTTTTTTCATCCAACCATATTTCTTAATTTGAGCTAAATCTCCCAACAAGAGCATCAGCGTCTTTTCACTGCATGTCTTCCTCAAAACACATTTTACTTTTGCATTGTTTGTTGTTAACAGTGCTAATGGAATTGTTCATCTTCTTTGCAACAAATGTCTTTGACCAACCTGGGCAGAGATCAGAAAGAGACATCCTTATTAAGTCTTGTGCTAGCCAGTACCTTTTGATAATATTAAAATTATATATAAACCATTTACAGGGGCTCTCAACCAACCTTCTTTATCCATTGGTCTGTCCCAGTGTCTTTCACATTTTAATCCCACCTGCTACAGCAGAAAGCGTGAGGCAAATGGTCAGCCCACTTCAGCCATTGGCTAATCTCACTATGAATGACACCATTCTGTTCTTTCAAAGTGAGCACATCTTCACGCGCAGTAGTACCCTTCAGTGCCAGGGACTATTTTGGCAATATCTACATTTTGAATCCAAAACATTATTTTGCTTTTAGCCAATGTTATTTTTTTTATATTGTCAAGGGCCTGGTGGCTCATCCAATATTAACACTTTACAAACCCCTTGGCAAAACAAAACATGCACTGACCAATGAAAAGGCTGCCAGTTAACACCCGACCTATTGGCTTTGCCAGTGCTTGTTTAACTCTTCAAAAGGAGAAAAGCCAGTCGTACTATGGGGCCACGGTTCCTCCCTCAAGCATTCTTTGAGTTATAATCCGGAAGTCAGTGAGCCTTCTCAAATCGTTCTGCTAAATCTTACCACCAGATCAGTAATTTGAGTTGCAAAGAAAGATGTTTTTCCATGGACGATACCACTCTTATGTATCCATCTTATCAAACTTAAATATTTAATTTTCAATTAAGATTAAGTAAATTGTACTCCATTATCAGTGGTTTGAGTCAGTGATGGTAAACTGTTTCTGAGAAAACCCTATTTCAGAAATTCCAGAACACAATTAGTAGTCAGGTCACATTACTTAAAACTTTCATATCAACCCACTTTGAAAGAAAGTCAATACCACAACATACCTAGGGGTTTCCACGGGCACCTCAGAGGGACCAAGACCAGGAAATTTAAGGGTAAGTACCAGCACTTCTCACAAGGGGTGTAACAGCTCAGCAGGGGTGAAATACTTTAACAGAAAGAGAGTCTGAACTTTTTATCAGAAAAGTTACTCTGGTACAGTAAGTACATGTACTTTTATATTTCTATTTCAACCACTGAGCGTGCATAGGCAGATAAATGACCAGTGCGTTAAAGACCATTTGATTTTTGTAAACAACCATATGAAAGTCCAACATACTTGTTGGCAAGAGAGATTAAACTAGCCGGATAAGAGGAGGTACTAAGAAAGTGAAAACCCACTTCCGCCCTACCTAATTCCAAAAGTTACCACTGCTTATGGTGACATTTGTAAGGGTAATGGCAGAAATGCAGATGTGATAAAATCACACCCAACTGGATCTGCAGCTCTCCATAGGGCATTCTGGGGCAAGTGGTGATGGAACGTATACAGCCAAGGGTAACAAACCCAGCTAAGCAAGGGTCAGGCCAACGTTTCACAAAACTATTCTTAGACTCAAACGGAAGCTCCTCGTCAGGTAGAGTCCCCCTCAAAATTCAGCAGCCACAGCGAGCTACTGCACCCAGGGAGGTCCTTTCCATGCTGACCCACTCCTTCCAGAAGGTAGCTAGCCCCGCTCGCCGAAGAGCGGGAAAACAAAGGAACCACCATATTAATCCTGGCCTGGCTTGTTACATCTCAGGACGGCTAGTCAAGCAGAGCAGAGATGAAACAACAGCAGTAAATTTAGGGAAAGTGTTCCATGCATAGGAACATTGGGTAGTGGCAGAGACAGCATCATTATTCAGAGTGGGTAAGAAAAACATTCTTAAAATAGCAGTTAACAAATAAAAGCAATTATACAGCACAGGAGATACTAAATCCTAGGAGGACTATAGCTTTTTAATGCATGTGATCAACTCTGTGTAAGGGTTCGGAGCCTAAGGTCCATAGGCAAAAGGCAGCAAAAGCAGAGGAGCCTGCCAGTCCAGTTAGGTCGAAGAGTATGGACTCTTCGGATAGTATTGGGTGGATTTTCATATGGCTGCCCAGGATGTACGGCGAGTTTCCATCTTGCGATTGGATAAAGCTTGGATGGGCATGTATTTTAGCATCTGAAGCGTGGAATCACATTGCCTCTGTTAATAATTTGACAAATCTTTGAACGTTATGGAATAGATATGGATTACTTGGATCAAAAAATTGTCATATGTTTGTTGAGTCGTACAACTCACAGTGCACCTTGAATGGTGCATGACGATGCACCAACTACCCTCTTTGAATAGGAACCATTAAGACCGAGAACCCAATGCTCCAACCAAGCGTCTATCAACTGTGAAAAAAGGGCCCTTTTTTCCTACCCAAGATATTGATTGCATGAACTGATACACTCATTGTGAACTACTGTTCCATTGCACACAAAATGGATCACATCTTACAAGTCGATTCACCAAAATCTCAGGGCTAAAGGAATAAAGATCTTTCTCTGTTGAGCCCCGATGACATTGCAGGGTTGATCCCTTGTCTCAACTTTAGCCACCCATCAGCCTCATGTTTGCTACAGAAGGTCTACGGTAACAAACACAAGGAGTAGAAACTGTAGAAAGTAAGTAGGGGTCTTACAGCCTAGTTAACATTCTGCTGTGCTGCTGGTGGCATGGGAGTAGCAAGAGTCCACCTCTGGTTGACATCCATGAGCCATGTGCTGTGCAATCATGTATGCATAGTCATACTACTGCTGCAAATGTCAACATGTGCATCTCCATCAGCTGAAAAAAATACAATATGTGCTGGAAGATGAGACTTTCTTACAGAAGACAACAGCAGGTGGAATAAAAAGTGCGAACATAGAACAAGCCAAGACCATCTGTGCCTATAGAAGATCCGAGAGGTTTTTCTTGTAGGCTAGAGCTCCTGAAAGGCGGCTATGTTTGCACCAAGTTAGGCACATCAAGTTGAACCTTGGATAGACCTTGGCCATTCACAACTAACTGAAAGACTGTGGAAACATAATCAATTACTACATTGTACTGCAGTGGTTGATAGATATATATATATATATAGTTGTATGCAGTGGGAATTTAGTGCTGTGAGGTGGTAATGCAGTGTTTTGAGGGAAGAGTGGGGTTGGAGTGGAGGTGTGTTGCTGTGAGATGACAGTGCATTTGCTGTGGTGTGGTAGGGAGAAGATGCTGGTGGCAGTGAAGTATTTTCAGGTGAGAGCATAAGCATTGGGGTCGGCATAGTACAGTAGTGGCGTAACAGGTACAGCTTGCTGGGTGGTAGAGAGGTTCTGTGAGGTACTTGTGTAGTGATGGAGGAATATATATATATCAGCATGATGCAGGGTGTAGCAATATGTTTTATGCAATAAATATGGATGTTGTTTCCTATTGATTTGAGGTGTCCCTTAGCCTCAAATATGCTTTCTGAATGTGGCGTCTCTAGAAGGCCCAGAAGCCATTTTATTCAGAGTATTACATTTGCACAGTTGTGCAAAGTGTAACCTTGTTTCCAGTATTGGCAACTAAAAGCGGGATGTGGGGTGAATAATGAGCTCAGTACTGTATTCATGAATTACATCTTCTCCTCATGAACATCTTGCACTTCCTCTGGGAGAAGATCCTGCCACTTGCTCATTGAATATGATTTTGCTGCAAGTAACGTTTGTGTGACTTGATTAGGCCCCATAGACTTACACTGAGAGAAGACCTATGTAGCTGCCCTAAATTGTACGTACTGCAGCATTAGGCTCCAAATGACCGTTTTCTAGCAAGAGCTCTGGTCAGCTGAAATAACGATTGCTATTTTGCATTAAATGCAAGTTAGGCTTTGGGCTTCCCGACATGTTGTGTTTTATTTTTAACAAGACAAAGTGTTGAAATGTACCGAGGCCTTAACTCCGTCATTTAATAAGCTCCAATAGCCTGGAAGAAAGCGTAAACAGAAACTCTCTAACCCGTGCTTCTCTCTCGAGCTGGAAAGTATACAGCTGAAGACCAGCAAAGCGGGGCGTACATGATGCATCTGCTTCTGGCCGTTGACAGCCAAGAGAGTCAAGGAGCAGCCCAAGCTCTACAAAAAGATGCTCTTTAAAGCCAAAACTGCCTCTCTTCAGTCAAAGTTTCTGATGGCCAATAGCATTCCTCAAAAGTTGTTTGAGATGATCAATGCCTTTATCCATCCAGTATATGCCAATGCCTCTACTCCCGCCTCGCCTCGCAGGAGTTCAGTTATACTCTGGCTAGTTATACTCTTCCTAGAGTCCAAAATAAGCAACATCCATGAAACGGCCAAAAACTCATGTTCACAGGTCAAATCCACATCTCAAGCGCACTTGCCAGTAGCTTCTTCCAAATTCCAATGGTTTCAGTTCATTCTCACCCAGAGTGAAGAAATGATCCCTCTCCTGGGCTCTCTTAAATCCGACGTTCCTGACCATCCCTGCAAAGTCTTCATCCTTAATGAAGCATGGATGGCCATTGCGTGCTCGATCATTGGTCTTATAAACCTATCCTTTTCTTCGAGTTGAGTTTTGGTCACGTGGAGGTCAGGCATTATCACTCCTCCTCTGCAAAAACACAACAAGCTTGACCAGGCTTTGCCAGACATCTGCAGTCCCATCTCTTAAAGTGCACGAGAAGATTTTTTTCCATCTACAGCCACCGCAGAGACCTTTGCTTCCACACCCAGATTCTGCCCAGTAGATTTGTTCCATTAACTAACATTGAGCTGAGCTGCCCTGGTTTCCTTTGGGTGGTGAATTTTTACTAGGAGGGAGATAGTAGGGGGGTGTTTGAGCACACTATATTGACTGATCTATAGTACACCAGCAGTCTGGAACCTGTGCGCAGTGAAACCAAACACTTTGAAATTTTTGGGTAAAAGCTACACCCAGAAATTAAGTGAAATGTTAACTGCCCCTTTAAGCACTGAGAGTCCCGTGGTACAAGATTAAACAGTGCTGCGTGTCAGAGAGCTCCACCGCCAAAACAAAACAGCAATGCGCCTCAGTGAAGGTGATCACATTCAGTGAGATAAACTTAGGGCATTTGTAAACCTCAGTCTTTCAAAAAGGGAATCACAAAACTTCCCTCAAGAAGTATATTTTCACTGCCATGGCCATTCATTCAAAGGAAATCCCTCGTTCTCCGTCCGGACTGTGTCCAGATTGACCCCTGATGTACAGTGGGTCAACTAATGCCATCCAGCGGGGAGTAGCAACAAGTCGATCGGTCATACTTCTTGAAGGTGAGCAGGGAATGAGAATACTACTTGGGGATCTTCACTAGGGGTGGGCAGAAAACTCTGCTCCACCATCGTAGCGGATAAAGCCAGCCAGTCCTGCTTCCCGGCCCGGTACCTGCTTCTGAAAGCAGCCAGGCTGGGAAGAGCCTCCCCGGGCCCCGGTGGACCCCCGTCCCCAGCGCACGGACGCTCGGCTGGCTTTCAGGACGGGGGACTCCCGCACCCGGGGCCCACCAGACGGAGCACGATCCCCGGGCCCAGTCCCAGCTTCCGAACCCTAGCCAGGCCGGGGAGAGCCTCCCCGGGCCCCGGTGGACACCCTTCCCCAGCGCCCGGACCCTCGGCTGGCTTGCAGGACGGGGGGCTCCCGCACCCCAGGGCCCGCCGGACAAAGCATGAGCCCCGGGCCCGGTCCCAGCTTCCGAACCCTAGCCAGGCTAGAGAGAGCCTCCCTGGGCCCAGGTGGACCCCCGTCACCAGCGCCCACCATCGGCTGGCTTCCAGGACGGGGGGCTCCCGCAGCCTGGGACACAGCACGAGCCCTGGGCCCGGTCCCAGCTTCTGAACCCTAGCCAGGCTGGGGAGAGCCTCTCCGGGCGACCCCTGTCACCAGTGCCCGGACCCTCGGCTGGCTTCCAGAATGGGGGGCTTCCGCAGCTTGGGACCCTGGGATGCAGCACGAGCCCGGGCCCGGTCCCAGCTTCCGAACCCTAGCCAGGCCGGGGAAAGCCTCCCCGGGCTCCAGTGGACCCCCATCCCCAGCGCCCGGACCCTCAACAGGCTTGCAGGATTGGGGGCTCCCACACCCTGGGACCCTGGGAGACAGCACGAGCCCCGTGCCCGGTCCCAGCTTCTGAACCCTATCCAGGCCGGGGAGAGCCCCCCCGGGCTCCGGTGGACCCCCATCCCCAGCGCCCGGACCCTCGGCTGGCTTGCAGGACAGGGGGCTCCCGCACCCCAGGGCCCGCCGGACGGAGCACGAGACCCAAGCCCGGTCCCAGCTTCCGAACCCTAGCCAGGCCGGAGAGAGCCTCCCCGGGCTCCGGTGGACCCCCATCCCCAACGCCCGGACCCTCAGCAGGCTTGCAGGATTGGGGGCTCCAGCACCCTGGAGACAGCACGAGCCCCAGGCCCGGTCCCGGTCCCGGTCCCAGCTTCTGAACCCTATCCATGCCGGGGAGAGCCGCCCCGGTGGACACCCTTCCCCAGTGCCCGGACCCTCGGCTGGCTTGCAGGACGGGGGGCTCCTGCACCCCAGGGCCCACCGAACGGAGCACGAGCCCCGGGCTCGGTCCCAGATTCCAAACCCGAGCCAGGCCAGGGAGAGTCTTCCTGGGCCCCGGTGGACACCCTTCCCCAGTGCCCGGACCCTTGGCTGGCTTGCAGGACGGGGGGCTCCTGCACCCCGGGGCCCGCCGGACAGAGCATGAGCCCCGGGCCCGGTCCCAGCTTCCGAACCCTAGCCAGGCCGGAGAGAGCCTCCCCGGGCCCAGGAGGACCCCCGTCACCAGCGCCCACCATCGGCTGGCTGCCAGGACGGGGGGCTCCCGCAGCCTGGGACACAGCATGAGCCCCGGGCCCGGTCCCAGCTTCTGAACCCTAGCCAGGCTGGGGAGAGCCTCCCCGGGCGACCCCTGTCACCAGTGCCCAGATCCTCGGCTGGCTTCCAGGACGGGGGGCTTCCGCAGCTTGGGACCCTGGGATGCAGCACGAGCCCGGGCCCGGTCCCAGCTTCCGAACCCTAGCCAGGCTGGGGAGAGCCTCCCCGGGCTCCAGTGGACCCCCATCCCCAGCGCCCGGACCCTCAACAGGCTTGCAGGATTGGGGGCTCCCACAACCTGGGACCCTGGGAGACAGCACGAGCCCCGGGCCCGGTCCCAGCTTCTGAACCCTATCCAGGCCGGGGAGAGCCTCCCCGGGCCCCGGTGGACACCCTTCCCCCAGCGCCCGGACGCTCGGCTGGCTTGCCGGGGGACTCCCGCACCTGGGGCCCCCCAGACGGAGCACGAGCCCCGGGCCCAGTCCCAGCTTCCGAACCCTAGCCAGGCCGGGGAGAGCCTCCCCGTGCCCCGGTGGATACCCTTCCCCAGCGCCCGGACCCTCGGCTGGCTTGCAGGACGGGGGGCTCCCGCACCCCAGGGCCCGCCGGACGGAGCACGAGCCCCAAGCCCGGTCCCAGCTTCCGAACCCTAGCCAGGTCGGAGAGAGCCTCCCCGGGCTCCGGTGGACCCCCATCCCCAGCGCCCGGACCCTCAGCAGGCTTGCAGGATTGGGGGCTCCCGCACCCTGGGACCCTGGGAGACAGCACGAGCCCCGGGCCCGGTCCCAGCTTCTGAACCCTATCCAGGCCGGGGAGAGCCGCCCCGGTGGACACCCTTCCCCAGCGCCCGGACCCTCGGCTGGCTTGCAGGACGGGGGGCTCCTGCACCCCAGGGCCCACCGGACAGAGCACAAGCCCCGGGCTCGGTCCCAGATTCCGAACCCGAGCCAGGCCAGGGAGAGTCTTCCTGGGCCCCGGTGGACACCCTTCCCCAGTGCCCGGACCCTCGGCTGGCTTGCAGGACGGGGGGCTCCTGCACCCCGGGGCCCGCCGGACAGAGCATGAGCCCCGGGCCCGGTCCCAGCTTCCGAACCCTAGCCAGGCCGGGGAGAGCCTCCCCGGGCCCAGGTGGACCCCCGTCACCAGTGTCCGGACCCTCGGCTGGCTTCCAGGACGGGGGGCTCCCACTGCCTGGGACGGAGCACGAGCCCCGAGCCCAGTCCCAGCTTCCGAACCCTAGCCAGGCCGGGGAGAGCCTCCCCGGGTGACCCCCGTCACCAGCGCCCGGATGCTCGGCTGGCTTCCAGGACGGGGGCTCCCGTAACCTAGTACCCTGGGATGCAGCACGAGCCCCAGGCCCGGTCCCAGCTTCCAAACCCTAGCCAGGCAGAGGATAGCCTCCCCGGGCCCCGGTGGACCCCCCCGTCCCCAGCACCCGGACCCTTGGCTGGCTTACAGGACGGGGGGCTCCCGCACCCTGGGACGGAGCACGAGCCACGGGCCCGGTCCCAGTTTCCGAACCCTAGCCAGGCCGGGGAGAGTCTCTCCGGGCCCCGGTGGACCCCCATCCCCAGTGCTCGGACCCTCGGCAGGCTTGCAGGATTGGGGGCTTCCGCACCCTGGGACTCTGGGACACAGCACGAGCCCCGGGCCCGGTCCCAGCTTCTGAACCCTATCCAGGCCGGGGAGAGCCTCCCCGTGCCCCGGTGGACCCCCGTCCCCAGCGCCCGGACCCTCGGCTGGCTTGCAGGACGGGAGGCTCCCGCACCCCGGGGCCCGCTGGACAGGGCACAAGCCCCGGGCCTGCTGGACAGGGCACAAGCCCCGGGCCCGGTCCCAGCTTCTGAACCCTATCCAGGCCGGGGAGAGCCTCCCCGTGCCCCGGTGGACCCCCGTCCCCAGCGCCCGGACCCTCGGCTGGCTTGCAGGACGGGGGGCTCCCGCAACCTGGTACGGAGCACGAACCCCGGGCCCGGTCACAGCTTCCGAACCCTAGCCAGGCCGGGGGCAGCCTTCCCGGGCCTCGATGGGACCCCCAGACCATCGGCTGGCTTGCAGGATGCGAGGATCCCGCACCCCGGGGCTTGCCGGATGGAGCTCAAGCCCCAGGCCCGGACCCAGCTTCAGAACCCTAGCCAGGCTGGGAAAAGCCTCCCCCGGGCCCTGATGGACCCCCGTAACCAGGGCCCGGACCCTCTGATGGCTTGCAGGACGGGGGCTTCCACACCCTAGGGCCCACCAGACGGAGCTCGAGCCTCAGGCCCTGTCCCAGCTTCTGAACCCTAGCCAAGCTGGGGAGAGCCTCCCCGGGCCCCGGTGGACCCCAGTCCCCAGCGCCAGACCCTCGGCTGCCTTGCAAGACAGGGGGGCTCCAGTACCCTGGGGCCCACCAGACCGAGCTCGAGCCCCAGGCCCTGT